>NC_059411.1:8279976-8899976 GCF_905220565.1 Melitaea cinxia
ATAAATATACCTATTGTTTCTTGTTCAACATCTTCAATATAAATAGTAGTAGAAAGCCGCATCTTCTTGTATGGATCAATGCCAGTATCGAGTAGATAGTGAGCACAGATAGCCATAGCTGCCATTAACACAACACTTGACCAAACTACACTTGAATAATAGCAATATTTCCGAATATCCGTCACTCTCAGAAAAACATTCCTGGACCTAAAGACAAATAGAAAAAAAAAAAAATTATATACAATTTTAGCAGTCATTCCTAGATAAATTTTATAAAATAAGTTTATTAGAACTTTCATTTAAAAATGGTTTGCTATAGTTGTCAAAATCTGCAATTCCGGTAACCCATTCATTAAAAACTCATTTAAATGTGTTATATTTTAGTAATATACTTACTTAAATGTCTTCCATATGTAGAAACCAAAACTGTTAAGCCAGAAAAATGCGCCCAGTAGACTCATGTACAATATTACATCTGAAATTAATCAATTTGCTTATAAAAGTTAGGAAAATATAGTATTCAATAAACAAATATTAGGAATAAAATTATAATTAATTTTAAAACAAATTCCCATTAAAAATTACTCAATATCAATTGCAAACTTAAATTTAAAACTATATTTCAAATGTATGTTAAAAATTCTTACCTGTTACCATAAAACTTATGTGATTACTGAACTCAGTAAATATTCTGACTAAATCAGCCGCCTGACTTACTATCAAACAGATGTTAATGCTTGTTATAATATTGCCCGCTAAATCTCTTAACGTCGGCAACACAAAGTATATGATAGCAACAATAAGAAACAGTACCATTGCAATTGCATGGAATAGAGGATTTATTACTTTCTTCATAAGAAAACTTGTCTCTTTCCAATTTTTAACTTCCGGAACACATACTAAAGCATATAGACCAGTCATGTTTGTACTTGTCATTAAGGTCTGAAAATCGGCAAAGAATTTTATACAACATTTTGTTTAAATTTTTGTAATTATTTCTTTAAATTTATTGTCTAGTACTATAGTAAATTCCAAATCTATTTATTTATATGGATTTTAGGCTATATCTTAGAGCCTTTGATTTGAAAGTATGGTCAAAATTAACTAAAATATGTATATGTATCTTTTGGGTCCTTGTAGTTAATAATTTCATAACATATAATTTTATTTAACTTTTTTTAAAATTTATTACCAAATAATACAATACTGTACTTATTTATTATAAATAACATTAAAAAACCACACAGGTTTATGACAATGCTATTTATTAATAACCAATAAACCAAAAAATATAAAATATTCACATATTTACCCACCCTCCTATTAGAAGTAAAGCTAACAAACAGGTATTTGATTAAGTTTTATAAGAATAAATAAAGATTCAATCTAAAAAATCTATAAAAAAATATATTGGAGATCAAGATCAATTTAGTTCTATTTTAATTATGATTTCATTGTGAGAAAAAAAACACAAAGTATCAGTGTACCTTTAGAATCCCACCCATTAATTAACACATAAATAGTAATTTCTCATCGCTTGTAAATAAAAATAAATTTAGACAAACCTTGTCCAAACAATATTTATCTTGTTTATGTATGTATGATGTTGGCTCCCTCTCTGGTATTGTGATAACGTCATGAATGCTATACATGTTATTTAATTGAGGATCATCTTTGATGTAATCGGAACTGTGTTGGTGGTGAATCAAATGCTGAAGATGGCCGTCGGATAAAAGATTCAGTCTAAAAGTTTTTTTGTTAGGTTACGTTTACAATTACCTACATAACCTATTTATTGTAATGATAATTACAAAATAAGAACATAAGACAGTACTTTTTAAAGTTATTGAAAGTCTTCAATTCAAAATAAATGAATGAATAGTTTTAAAATATGGCATGAAATATTATTGACATATATTATATATACTTTTAATTGTTTGTGAATACTTACTCGTCCTCGGAATTTCCTAAATCGAAAATAGGCCTTTGTTGAGTCGTTGAACAATTTGGCACTCCATTCACATAACGAAAATACTTAACAGAAGTTATTGTACCGTCTTCCGTTTTAAAAACTGGTTTCCATACGCCTATGAAAAAAATTGTTTTTGGGAAAATTAGAATTATCTTTCATATATTTGTAGTTTTGTGACTGGTAAAATACATACTTTGATTGTATTGTTCGGCCAGTCTACACACCGAGTCGACCATGAGCTCGTTAGGTTCGCAACATTTGTTTATTTTCACCGCATTCTGCTGTTCCGATAAATCATTCAGATCAACATCGCTTATTTCAGCTTTGACTATACACAAATACACTAACACGACCGATGTTTTAAATAAAAGATGCATGTTCATTTTTAATTGATTTTACTTTCATCACATTTAAATAAATGTTAAAGTTGTTACAAGGCACTGCGTTCGCAGCACTTATCAATGATTCTCGATTACAGCGTGATATAACGTTTAAAGTTTACCATGATATGTCTTTTATTTACTTGTTTGTTTTTTTTTTTTCTTCTTTAATACATTTAAGTTTATAACTTCGTAAAAATATAAAATACTGCTATAGGCTTTCTAAAGGCACAATTATTTCGTTTCGATAAATGTCAGTAAAATGACAGTTAGCGGTTGACAGTTTCAAATGTCTTAAGTTGCTGTTCACTTGGCAAGGGCTGCAATTTAAACAGCGTAAATATTTTTTTATTTAAATTTGTGCACTTTTTTTAATTTAATGATTTATATCGTAACTAGAATTATTGTGAATAAAAATAAATAAAACAAAGAAAAATGGAATATTCTATAATAACTAGACCGTAGTTGATATTCATAACATGCAATTACATATTTATACGAACTTAAGTACTAATTTACGTGATAAGAAATATCTTAGTATTTACATTTATGTAAATGCTGATATACATATTTTATTAAAAGTATCGACGCCGATATTGAGCGCTCGGCGACTGATTGAGGATCGCTTTGCGAATCGTGCAGAGGGCACAAACATTTTAGTTGGCGATTCTCGTACGATGCACACCAATACGATTTTACTTTATTTTATGTGTAAGATGAAAATAATTTGTTAAATATTTAAATGAAAATAAGAAAATAAAAATAGTTTTAGTCACTTTATATAAGTACCAAAGGCTTACTATCTCTGAAGCAACGGGAAAAGAATGAACTGTACGACAATATGATTACCTCTCCACTGTTTCTCACCTCTGTCACCAAAGAGAACTATATTTTTTTTTGCGCAGGTTTAAGGCTCAGCTCTCAATATCCATGCCGATAACCATAATATTTTATTTAAAAGTTATTAATTACTATACAATTACATTCAGTGTGTAATTTTTTTTTACATGGCACATAAAAACATTTCTATTTTTAAAGCAAAATAATTATACAAAAAAAAAATGTTAAACAAAAAAAAGGACTTCTGGTAATTAATGCAATTTCGAATGTTTAAAACATTTTGCATCTAAACAAATCAAATTTATACAACAATTATGTCATTCTTAAAAACTTTTTTGTTTTACATTTAAGAGTTTTTACTTAGTGTTTGCTAAATACACTAAACATGATACTTTTTTGTGAGATTCAGATATTTTGTAGATCTTACAATAGGAATATCATATTTTTAAAGCTCATCTTAACTTGTTTTTATAACATCAGTTATTTACTACTATACTATTTAAGAATTATTTAACAATATTCTATACCGAGTATTGCACTGATCCAATTCATACCAGAATAATACAATAAAATTTTAACAAAATTTTTAGATTTTTTTCTTTTAATTAAGCCTGACCTCAACCGTGTCATCGGCCAGTATTTGCTGATCGTCACTGTCGTCGTGAGGACTTAGTTTCTCGGCCCACGGGCGCGTTATTGGCAAACAACAACCTTCACGGGCCAGCCCTTTAATAGCGCGCCTTCTAAACACAACTAATATCAAAAATATTACCACTCCTTGAAGACAGTTAAATGTATCCATTATTTTCCTGAAATAAAAAAAATATAAATTAACAAATAAAAAAAGTTGTAGCCCTAAAACTTGAGAACACGGTCACACTTACAAACCAACAGCGTTTTTTTAATAACAAATTTATTATTTTTAAGAAATTTATTTTTGATGTTGGGACGGTGCAAAGTATTCTATCGGATCCCTTATCAGAATCTGCTAGAATGATTTTTGATCTTTATAAATTATCCCTTGTTGATTAATGTAACTAGATTTTAGTAATTGAGGTATTTTTGTTTAAGTTTTTTGTGCGTGTTGCGATTATTTTGTAAAAGCTACAATGGGACTGGCGTGTCCATGTAGGACAGAAGTCTCTAAAATTAAAAAAAAATTTACTATGATTTATATTTTACTCTAAGAGTCATAGATGTTTAAAAAAATGTTAACAATCTGGCAAGTATATAACGTCTTGTGTTTTAAAACATTCCCTTTCGTCTCTGAAAGTGAAATAATTTATTGTGAACGAAATTAAAATTAGATAAATGCATTTTTATAAATTACCAAATAATGTGTTCACCGCCATGTGCGAAGCTGACGATTTCAAATATCCACGATATTCCCATTACGAGAAACAGCTTGAGGGAGACTAGGAACCTGAAAATTAATATATTTTTTTTATACGTTTGCCTCTTGTAGTGCAAATAATTCCGTTTTTTTTTTATTTATTTAATAATATTCAGTATAAGTTTTAATGTGAATAAGTAAAAATATTATAGATTAGACTAGGATATTACAAAAATGAAAATAAATTGAAATAAATAATAAAGGAAAAAAAAAATAATAGAGGCTAAATCCTATGAATGTTGTTTGAATTTTTAACGTAAAAAAATACGAACTGAAATTTGTCACTAAAAATACATAGTATATGAATTCATGACAAAAAATATACAAAATGACATGAAGTTTTTGCTAGTCATAACTTGCTAACAATTTTTTTAGTTCACAAAGTTACTAATACTTGTCTTTTGTCTAAAGGTTGTCTGGAAGAGATCGCTACTAAGCGATAAGACCGCCTTCGTACATTACTATCTCTATGTGTAAATAACTGTTTTGTGTAATTTTTTTTTTTCAAGTGGTGTGCAATAAAGTTTATTCTATTCTATTATTCTAATACTTTGATATCCGATGTGATATCTATATTATAAATCTTATCACGGTTGATAATACATCCTTCAGTGACAATCACAATAATATTATTTCATAATTTTCTGATCGTTTGCACAAGCGTCCAAGTGTCTATTCTATTAATAACTAATCTTAATCTTATCATATATATAACACCTATAGATATTCTCGATTCTTAGTTTTCGTTAAATAAACAGCTGGTCTATCAATATTAGGGCCTGTTTCACCAGTTGGGGATAACGCTATTTGTTGGATGCCCTTAATGTATAAAAAACTGAAGTTTGTAAATGCTTGCTCTCAGTTTTTGTACGTGTTGTTTTAAATCTTTATAATAACCAAGTACACAATATTTAATAACCAAGGAATATTTTTTTTTGCTAACAAATAACAATAATTTTAGATTTGAATACCATGTGTATTATCAGTCTATAATGTAGGCTGTATAATAACACGATACGACACTACTATTTGTCACTGTCTGACTTAAATAGAAATTCAAAATTATTCATGACTAAAGAATCGACGAAAAAGGTTTTTGTTGTTTTTTTGCCCATTGCTTTTTTTGTATCCGGCAGTTGTATGTCTATTGTTTGTTCGGTTTCCCGTGCAGTTAAAAAAGATTTAAAAAAATTAAAAATATTCCATGGTCAAAAAGACCGTCTCTTACATTTTGTTGTTTTTTTTTTTTTTGCTAGATATCTCTTTCTCTAAGGAAGACTGAATTTTTGTGGAATAGCTTTGTTTTTTGTATCCATGAATATGGATAAAGACATTCGTTTTTTTTTCTTAAAAAATAATTTGTTACACTTTACAAACTCAAATGCCTAATCCATGAAATATTTTTTCTTATTTTTGTTATAATTTGACATAGCATATATTCGTAGTACCTACCTATTAAAATGTTAGTAGTAAAATAACATCTATGATATCACTTACTTATGCTTAAGGTTATTTAACTTGTTGACTTCGTACTTCCTAGTATGTCTCCACAAATTAATCGATGATAAAAAGAAGAGAGTCACATTCGCAGCAACTAAAACAGCGATTGGTCCGTAGAAGAATATCCATGTTTCTGTACGACCTAAAATTAAAAGAATAAAAGAAACACTAATTAAATAAATTAATAAATAAATTAGTACTTAGTGCGTGCAAAATATATTACGTGTAGGATTATTAGATGTCGCTAATTTTTTTTTACACTAGCTAGCCCGGACAGACTTCGTTCTGTCAAAAGTTAAAAGTATTTTTTTTTTTTTTGTATTAAAAACTTCTGTGGGCCTTAAGGAACATAAAAATAAATAAATTAGCTGAATTGGTCAAGCCGTTCTCGAGTGCGCTTAGCAACATTCATTTTTATTTGTATAGAAGACTAGCTTGCCCGGACAGACTTCGTTCTTTCAAAAGTTAATAGTATTTTTTTTTGTATTAAAACCTTCCAGGTGCCTTATGGAACATACAAAAAATAAATTAGACGATTTGGTCGAGCCATTTTCGAGTTATGCGCTTAGCAACATTCATTTATCTATAATATATATAAAAGCGAAAGGTCACTCATTCATCACGAAATCTCCGAAACTATAACACCTACAAACTTGAAATTTGACAGGTAGGCTCCTTATAGGGCGTAGACATCCGCTAAGAACGGATTTTACGAAATTCGACCCCTGAGGGGGTAAAATGGGGGTTGGAAGTTTGTGTGAAAGTCCCATGTTTTTGAAGTAAGAGACTTGAAATTTAAGACGTATGCTCTATAGATGATGAGAAGGTGTCCAAATAATGTATCTTTAGAAATCAACTCCCTTTAGGGGTTAAAACGGTGAACGGTAGGTTGACTCACTCATCACGAAATCTCCGAAACTATAACACCTACAAACTTGAAATTTAACAGGAAGGCTCCTTATAGAGCGTAGACATCCGTTAAGAACGGATTTTACGAAATTCGACCCCTAAGGGGGTAAAATGGGGGTTGGAAGTTTGTGTGAAAGTCCCATGTTTTTGAAGTAAGAGACTTGAAATTTAAAATGTATGCCTTATAGATGATGAGAAGGTGTCCAAATAATGTGTCTTTAAAAATCAACTCCCTTTTGGGGTTGAAACGGGGGATGGAGGTTTTACTCACTCATCACGAAATCACCGAAACTATAACACCTACAAACTTGAAATTTGGCAGATAGGCTTCTTATAGGGCGTAGACATTTGTTAAGAACGGGTTTTACGAAATTCTACCCCTAAGGGGGTAAAACGGGGGTTGGAAGTTTGTATGAAAGTCCTATGTTTTTGAAGTAAGAGACTAGAAATTTAAAATGTACGCTCTTTAGATGGTGAGAAGGTGTCCAAATAATGTATCTTTAGAAAGCAACTCTTTTTTGGGGTTAAAACGGGGGATGGTAGATTGACTCACTCATCACGAAATCTCCTGAACTATAACAGCTACAAACTTAAAATTTGGCAGGTAGGTTCCTTATAGGATGATTGAATTGATTTTGATGATTTTACGAAAATCGTTTCCTAAGCGGATAAAACGGGGGTCGGAAGTTTGTATGAAAGTCTTATGTTTTTGAAGTAAGAGACTTGAAATTTAAAATATATGCTCTTTAGATGGTGAGGAGGTGTCCAAATAATGCATCGTAATTTATATAAATAAAAGAGAAAGGTCACTAACTGACTCATCACGAGAATTCAAAAACCGCTGGATGGTTTATCCGTCCAGGTTGGACAAAGACAAAATTTGGTAGGGAGGTAGATTATAGTTAGCAGACGTCCGCTAAGAACGGATTTTACGATATTCCACCGCTAAGGGGGTTTAATTGGGGTTGATAGTTTGTATGAAACATATACAGCCTGAAAATAAAACTAAAAATGTGGTGTATAGAGAGATTTTATAAAAATAACTATTAAATTATAATAAATTGTACCTTTTAAAAAGTTACTCAGTTTGATAAGCATTTAAAGTGACTGAAATAAAAAAAAATTGCTTTAAACATCTTAATAGTAATGCATAGCTTCATAACCACGCGGACGTAGTCGCGGGCAATAGTTAGTGTATTATAAAACAAAGTCCCCAAAAGTGTATGTGATCGATTCGCTCAAAATCTACTGAACGGATTTTCATGCGGTTTCACCATTGGACAGAGGGCTCCACCATTGGCAAGAGGAAGGTTTACGGAACGGCTAAGCCGATTTTGATGAGAGTTTGACTGGAAGTTTGCCGGGAAAACTTTGTGACAAACTGATTTCAACGCGGGCGAAGCCGCGGGCACAGCTAGTATTTATATAAAGGACTAGCTGTGCCCGCGACTTCGTCCGCAAGAAATTAATTTTTTTTTGTTCAGTGTAAAATAAAAGTAGCCTAAGGTACTCCTTATTACATCAGCTATCTGCTAGTGAAAGTCCTGTCAAAATCGGTCAAGCCATTTTGGAGATTAGCTGGAAATAAACAAACAGGCAGACAGACAGACAAAAATTGTAAAAAAAATGCTATTTTGGTATATGTACCGTGTATACATCCATATGCATTTAGTTAAAAGCGGTTATTTTAATATTACAAACAGACACTCCAATTTTATTTATTTTTATTGTATGTATAGATATAGATATCGCACAATAACTCGAAACGTCAATAGGTAGTATTTGTGATATTTTATTAATAATATATAATATTTTGTAATAAATGATTCATTCAATTAAGTGTTATTGAGTTTGTAGAATAGGTGGGTGACGGAACTATTCAGATTGTTTTCAAATTTAAAATATCAATTAATAAAAATAAAAGGAAAAAACTCAAAACTTAAGACGTTACGTAAAATATTAAACGATATAAGCATGGCAGCATACAATTAAAAAAGCTGTTTGTTTTGGTTACAAACTGTAAAATCAATACATATAATAAAAATGTAACAGATCGTTGTCTGTCCATCGAAGAAATATGAGAGGAAAAAAATATTTTTGCACCTTTATCAACGCAAATAGCTCCAAAAAAATGATTGTTAGGAATTTTGCTGTTTGTCTGTGCGGTTGTGCACGCTAATTTTATATTGTGGTAAGCTTAACTTAACTTTTAGTGTTTGTTTCATGTCAATCAACAACTTATGCCTATTTAAATAATCACGTTGAATATGTAAATATCTAAACGACGGTGTCCAAAGTCACTATTTCACGCGGATGAAGTCGTGGGCACAGCTAGTTTCAAATATGTTGTGTTCCAAATTGAACGGTTCGTAAGCAAAACGTGCCGTTTTTAATATAAAACTGGGTCGTAATATATAAAGGGTAAAGATTTCTTTGAATAGCAGTCAATTAAAATGGAATAGTATCAAACTACAAAACAAAGTAAGTCAACACAAACGATCACACAAAAATACCAATTTTAAAAGATTTGGTCCTAAGTAACTATTTGTATATAAATATTTAAATTACCATTGAACCAGCAACTGCTGTCTCCGATGCCAGGCTTGTAATGATTTCCCTCCGCGAAGTTAGTGATGAGAGCCACGATCAGGAAGAATATTGTGAAACCCCACCCGTAGCAGTTGTACATGAAGTATTGTTTCTTCTCAGTCTTTTTTAGGTAACTCGCATCTCTGAAAACGTAATAATATAACTACATATAAAAACTGTTAGTTGGTTACGTAAAAACAAAAGATTTTTTAAGGATTTTTTTTTACTTGATTGTAATAATGATAAAATCAAAAAGATATAAGATATTTAGTTTCAAGTTTAACAATTAAGCAGTAGTAGCGATCTTAACTCAATCTTAACAAAATAAGATAGATAAAAGAACATTAACCGAATATACGTTGTATACATTGCTGTTTGCGTATTGCGGTTTTACGTACATGACTTCAAAAAGTAATATTCTAGATTTACAGCTTAATTCATACCAGGTTTTATATAAAGGAGTTTAATATTAATATATATGTTTACGTAAAAAGCAACAAATATCAATTCATCACTAACTGCTTAAACGAAAGTGAATACAAACAGGAACTAGTATAATATACTATTGCTATTATATGATTATATCGTACAATTATTTTGTACTTACTTAACAGTTCTATACATATTAATGCTAATCACGTTCATCCAGAAGAAGGTAGCCATCATCCAGAAGTAAACTAGAAAACCTAAGAAAAATAATACATATTATACCAAAATACTGTGAAAAAACTTAGGTAGGTAATAAGTTTATTTTTTAGCTGATCGACCTGACCTCTATCCTATCTCTAAATCTACGTGTCTAAACACTGATTGCGACCACTCTTATTGTTACTTGTTAAATGATACAAAAGTACTGATACTAGAAATTATTCCTTGAATGCCTATTAGATATATTTTTCTTAAATTTTAAATAATTATAAGTTACGCTGGCAATTTACCTGTTATAGTGCATATTTCTCCTCTAAACCCGGGACTAAGCTGCAAGACTCCCAGTGATAAGAAACCAAATGCCATACTGACGCACATACACATGTAACAAAGGCCTTGAAGATCTCTGGAATATGAAATATATTTTTTTAAACCATTTTGTGCATAGTTCAACTCTTTCGTGTGCGAATCCAGTCTGTGTTAAGCTTATATAAATACAATGACTATGAAATAATTATTTTGTAATAATATGCAAATAAATGGTAAAATGTAGAAGTTTCCATGTTTCAAATTTCTATTGATGAATCGGTAATCTTAATTCTCAATATTTTCTTAATTACATTCGAAAGTTTATTCTTATTACGTACTCTAAATAAAATGGTATACAATATAGACACATGTATGAAATAGTCTTTTAATGACAAGATATGTCACTGACATTTTTATCAATGACATAAGAATAATAAATTATATAAATTTACTTCTCACGACATAGATAAATTACAACATATAGATAAAGTCATGTTTACCTCATTTGCGGTAGATACATGTAAACCGCGAATGTGGTGAGGAGGAATAACACTGAAACGAGCGTCAGGACGCCGCCCGTCTCAATGTCGCCACCATTCGACTTGATCTCTTCGAAACACACTACGGCCACTGGTATAGTACCGAGACTCTGATCGGTCGCGTTTTTGTACATTTGGCCGAGGCAATACCTGGGAATTAGAGTAAAGCTATAGTTTACTAGCTGACCCGGCAAACTACCACTAAATTTTTGTTTCGCTTCAGCCTGTAATATCCCACTACTGGGCATAGGCCTTTTTCCCCATCTAGGAGACGGATCAGTGCTTAATCCACGCTGCTCCAATGCGGGTTGGCGAATATATTCCCTGCTATGAGTAACGATCGCTATCAGGTGTACATGATAACAACCGGGACCGACGGCTTAACGTGCTCTCCGAGACACGGTGGGGAGACCCACAAGTACTGCACAAACAACCAAACCACGGCAAACACCTGTATGGCCAATACAAATGTTTTTCATGTGCGGGGATCGAACCCGCAACCGCCAGCGCTACGCCATTTTTGAAGTGAACTTGTGGAGGCCTATGTCCAGTAGTGGACTGCGAAAGGCTGCTGTGATTGATTGATTGATTGTTAAATAATGTTTAATGCAGTAGTTTCTGGTGAAACAATAACAAACATCTATCTCTCCCTTCATTCTTACAAACGTTTGTGTTTAAAATCCAAGAAATTATACGAGAAGAATTTTGAATAAATTAAAAATACTAATAATGTGTACGTACAGATCGGGGTTCTCCACAAAGACGTAGCTAGGTGAATCCTGCGTAGATACTTTGAAGCCATTCAGGATAACGTCTTTGAGTAGCATGTGACCGAGCGAGCAGTTCATGTTGATCCTCTGGAGGGAATTTCCACAATACCCTCTCGGTCGTATGATTTCATTGTCGACGCAACACGGGTTAGTCGAAAAGCAAATCCCGATTAGAGATAGGATTAAAATGATCACTTCCTGAAAATAGAATTCGTCAAAGGCTTGTTAGAGCAGTGTTTGTAAATGTAGTTTAGTATTTATTTTTAACTAGATTCTGCAAAATCTCAATGATATAGCGGTCTCATAGGGAATACGGTACAGTTTGTGTTATTTTAGTCTCTTTGGCAGTGAGCCCTAAGGGTTAACTCGTCAGACAAATAAGTAATATCGTTTTGCATTTAATCGGTCTTTAATGTTTAGCTATTTCTTATGTATACGCGTACCTGTCCACAGGAAAATTGAAATAAAACTATATGCTTTAGTGCGTTTAGATTGAACACCCAACTTTCTCAACTTTCTTAACTACAGGGTTTAATATGCGTACATAACGTGTATAACAAATGTTTTAAGCGATACTTATATTAAAATATTACTGAAAATCAACTATTTTAATCATTTACTATCAGTGCTCGAGTATCGTACTACAGATACAGGCGTACAACTAATGGCCTGTTGCGTCAGTATCATTCACCGCAGAATCCGGTCGCAAGTACACCGAGTTTATTGAACTGCATTTATTTTTAAACTCATTAACTAATTTGAGATTATTTCTGCATTTTTTATTTTATTTATTATTTAACGAGTTTTTATAACTAGTGTAGTTACTAAAAATAGACAACGTTTTTGTGTAAATTTAATCAAGGCTATATTATAAATATGCATTATCTCTGTATCTATAATTATCATAAACCATAATAATAGTCCGTTGTATATTTCATTATTTTTTTCACTCAGTTATTACTGTTAAATGTAGGCTCTCGTACGATTTTACCATATACAAATATGTACTTACAAGTTTTTTATTTGACTGAAAAATAGGATATCTTTTCTAAAATTAAATCGATATAGATGCAAACGAATAAAAATGAGTACCTATGAAATAATGAGCAGTGTGTGAAAATAATTTTATAATAATGATATTATAAGAATCCAATATAGTATCTAGTTACTAATTTTAAACATACCTATAATATGTATTCAATCGTAATCGTCTATTTGCGATAAAACAAAATATTATAAATTCATGAAAAAAAAAATTAAATTAAACTGTTGTCTTGTTGTCTATTATTAGATATCAGGGCTCATTTCCTCCTTCTAGGTTTGATTACTTCATTAGGGCATCATATTATATAAATATTTAATTTAATCTAATTGGAATAAACATTAAAAATTGAATTGTGTGGTTTTATGAAATCACGATGCAAGTTACATAAAAACACAGTACATAAAAACAGAGTAAGTGAGAATATAAATGCTACACGGTGAGCTGATGCGAACTATGGGCACCGGCATATTGGCCATGGCTGCTCTGAGTGCTCTGCCTTTCACTTTATCTCTACTCCGCAGCCAGCTGTAATGCGATATGCGACATGCGATAGATGAACAAAAAAATTGGGGTAATAAAATAAAAGTTTCATTTAAAAATCGCCAACTATTAAATGCATAAAGAGTGCTTAAGTTTTCTGAACCTTTATAATGGTTTACGCAGGGTTCCTAATTTTCCTCTCGCAAGAATTTTGGTACCTAGTCAAAAAGATGACAGATTACAAATGTAAACTTTTCTATTTACTTCATTTATTTTTAAATTTTTACTAGTAAATTTTATATACTAGTTGGCGTATAGTGGAACTAGTTATAGTTTGGTACGTAATAATAGATAACAAAAATTATGAAAAAATATTTATCGCTAGTTGTAACATTACATTTTTCTAGCAATCAGCGGATATGACGATTAATAAAGTACTACAAGTAAAAATAAGTTCAATACTAGATATATTTATATAGTAGTTATATAATATGATGTATTTTTTGTACATGTTACCTTTATGATTTTTTTAAATAATATTGTTAATATCCTCCACATGGTTCCCCCCACAACACTATAATAGAAAGAAAGAAAGAAAGAAAAAAAAACGTTAATTTTATAACGTTATATTTTGTTAAAAGTATTACTAAAAGAAAGCAACAGAGCAATTAGAGACCTACGCTCGTTGCCGTTAAACTGGAGGACTGTTTAGTACGGGCCGTAAGAAAAATGTATGAGAATGAAGTTACCATAATTCCTATAGATATTTTGAGATGACAAACTACCATTACCGTACTTTTTTTACCGGCCGATTTTAATCGGTTGCCTGTATTATCATTATTAGCAACGGGGATTAGTGAAACACAAGCTTAGTGAAGGCCTTTTTGCTGAAAAGTATTTTATCCAAAATAAAATAAAATGTGTTGCATCTAATTGAATACGGCGCTGTTCTTCCGTGAAGCCGTTCTTTTAAATTTTAAACTATGACAGCTATAATAATTTCAATATATACCTACTAGGTTTGAAATTTGTTAGGTGGTAGGTTAACTGGTTGTTGGTGGTAGTTGCACTTCAAATAAACTTAAAAATGAAATTAAATCTAATTTATACACATATAATTATACCCGTAATTATTATTTAATAGATTCTAAACGAACTTATAAAATAGCCTAAATGATTAAAATTTAGGTTACGTCCAGTTTAATTCATGTATCTTATCTAAGTTAACTTGTTTATAATTATGCTGAATTCGTCTTTAAATATTTCTCAGACTCCACGCCTATTGGCATTAAAAATTACAAAATATTTGACTATAAATTCCTAGGAGTTCAGCAATAACCATAATCGTCACTGTTTCTGAGATCTAATTGATCCTAATTATTAATCTAAATTCTTATCACAAATTAACACAGGTAAAACTTGGAGTCACACTTATTGGAACAAGAAACCTACATTAGAATCGTTTTAAATGAAAAGGTTAATCGAAATTATTATTAGGCTTTATTAGGTCACCAAGACCAAGGATGTACCTACTGAGAAAATGGGTCAGCACTTAAGCAGACGTCGATATGATATATATATGATACATGGAGGGTAATTTTGTTTTGTTCTTAGATGAAGGTCGATTCCTGCGTAGGTAGCGGTTCGTAACAGCGGTGTCTAGGTAACGTCTCACGGTAAATCCCTTTTGATTTTCTTTTCATCGTTATAATTTTTTAATTACAACAATAATAATACTAATATAAGAAATTATATTACTACCATATATACCATATTATAATTAAATTGAATTTTTTCATGTCAAATGTAATTTGCAGGTTATGTTTTATTATTTTGTGCGGTGATAAGTACCTTTTTAAAAATATTACGTTTCTTATCACGGAACTATTCAAAGAATACTAATTTTCCTTAATCAAAGTTCAATAAATAAATAAAAACGAATTATTACAGATCAAGATTTAAAAATTAAAAAAATAACAATATTAGAGACTAATTTGTAACAAATAATAATTCTTTACAACAATAAATAAATAATAATAATACGAGGAAAGATATTGCATTTTTTTTGTAATCGATAAACTAAGGAGATTATTTACCTAATTCTTGCGCATTGTGTATGGAACAGAAAAAAAATATTAATAAGGTTGAAAACGTGCGAGTTTTCTTATTTAATATATAATTATTTTTATTAACAATAATTAGGTATTTTTGAATAAATAATAATAAAATAATAACTTAATGCTTAACACTTAAAAGTAGTCATTACAAATGTAAAGATAATAAAAGATAACAGCTACTACAGAGATATGGTATTTACCGCAAATTGTGAATCGAATTTGTTTGTTTACGCAATACGATTCTTCGAATTGTCTAGTTTGTTTGTCAACGAAGAGGTTAACATACGTCATAGACATATTATTTCGTGACTAATCCTAATATTGATTAATGATTTCGTATGTATTGTTCAATTCCCATGTTTGTGTTTAATGAATGATTAAATGCTACTGAGTTCCCAATAAGAATTATTTCCTTCTTACTATTATTTTATTGTAATTTCCGTTATTCAATCAAATGTGATAAGTTCTTATGTTTTTTAACCCTTTACATCTCTTACCATATTTTAAAATTCAGCTGCAGTCTTGTTTAACTGGATTTACATATAAAACATCAAACTACTTTTCAACCGCTCTGGTATAGTGGTGCTAGTGGTCGCCTTAAACACCGACAGTTTGCGGGTTCGATTCCCGCTCGGGATTGATATTTGATTTGTATAAATATTTCTTTCCGGTTTGGATGTCGGTCCTTGTGGGCCTCCCCACCGTGCCTCGGAAAGCACGTTAAGCCATTGGTCCCGGTAGGGAATGGAACATTGTATAGGCTGCATGCGTAAACTTCTTTTCTTTTTGTTTTTTCGTTCCATTTAAAATAAAAAACTGATTTGAATTGTCAGATTCACTTTTATATTCCGCTTTTGATAGGGTTAAAATTCTTCTTCTTTTTCTTTTATTTTTGGCTTACGATCGCCATTCTGCCAGTGTCAATTATAAATTATTATAAAAATAAAAAACGTACTTAAAATTTTAATTTTGAATTATTTTGTTATCCGGAAAATACATAAATAAGGTGGAAAAAACATAAAAAATGCACATATTTGTGGTGTTAGAAGGGTTAAAGTTGATGATGATTACTAATTGACAGAATGACAAAACTAATTATAATTTTAAATATTCGATGTAAATCACAGTTGACATGTTTTTTTTTTCAACGGAGCCATTATTGATAAGAAGGCTATCAACGTGTCACGTTCTGTAGAAAGAATCATCTTATTTTCGCTAACAAGATGTACATAACAATATATATTTTCATACATTTATTAGTTTACAGCAAAATTTAATTTTAAATAAGGTACACAACAGGTCCTTTGTTAATTATTATTTTAGTCACGAATTTAATTTCTGCTCAAAAGTTATATGAGCTGGGACAAAATTAATGGCTTTAATATTATATTTTATTAAGAAAGAATACATATTAAACGTCTCACGCTTGCTAAGAGTATATTTTCAAAATTGATTTTTGTGTTTGATGTTACACACACACGGATAATTCTAAATGCAATAAGGAACGTTTATTTTTGTGTTAGATGTAATCGTGTACCGTTAAATTTTCTTAGTTTGTTTTCTATTGCTCAAAATCTTTGTTTGTCTGTGTATAATGTATCAACACATAATCAAGTAACACGTATACACATAGGAATATGTGCAATCCGTCCAATTTTTGGAAGGTAAATTGTTTACTTGGTTGTTACACATGGCCTACCACAGTAGACCGCTGCGTCAGCATGCTTGTTGCATATACATTACATTGCACACGGTACCTACGATCCACATAAACTCCACGTTGAACAAGCTCAGCAATTGCATGCAATTGCAAGCAAGCATTGACGTCGATGGAAGTTTTCCTTCGAAGTCTGAAACGTGGAAGTGTCACTTTTGATACAACCTTCGACCAATTGTCATTACTGTAATTTAGTCATAATTTCTTTCATTTTTTGTAATACAGTAGCGATCTACTGTGGTAGGCCATGTGTAACATTACGAATATGTTTAATATTATTTGTTTATTATTATTAATATATATTTTTTATCTTTATTCTATTGTTAATTAGTAACATATTAATAAGTACAAATCACAAACGAGACCTTTGACCAGTTGCTCAGCCGTTTGACATACAAAATACATTTGGATATTTAAGAAAATAACAAGTTTATAAAATAACGTTTAATTGTTTAATTTGTTACAGTAAACTTATTTACTTTAATTATTATAATGCAAAAAATACCGTTATTGTTATTTATAATTGACTAGCTTTTACCCGCGGCTCCGCTCACATTAATTTTTTTTTTAATAACAAGTATCCTATGTTACTTCTAACACATCCAAGAATATGTGTACAAAGTTTCATGGTGATCAGTTAAGTAGTTTTTGCGTGAAAGCGTAATAAACAAACTTACATCCACATTTATGATATTAATTAGGGAATTAGGGATTATTTATATAATTAGGCATTAACTGCTAATGCAGTTACTATAATTTCACTTATGCAGATTTTTCCGTGTAAAATAGTAAAATATGTTCTTATGTAGTAATAATTATATTTATTTATAGTACTATAAATGAGTATTATTTATGTAATTGCATATATACAGTATAATTTTGCTATTTATTCTTTTGCGACTCGAACAACGAGAACTCAAGACTGAACACCGTTTGAATTGAATATTACACTTTAATTAAATATTCTTGATTACTTATTATTAATTTCGTTTATAGATAAAGTGATATAGAGAGGAAAAATAAGATCTTGAATGAGATTGAAGTTATAAGGTGAGATTAAAGTAATGAGGGTACCTGTATATATATTTTTAAAGTTTCGTACCAAAAGCGTACCAATATTACTTAACTTCTTTGAAACCGTCACATTTTAACTTTATTACTTAATTTAAAAAGTCTAGGATTTTTTTTTAAATAATATAAACAACATATATGAGCTCTTAGTTGCCCATGCCAGTGTTACTACATAAAATATTAGTTACTATCCGGCGTGCGTTTTTTTTTAACTTATAAGTAGTTTAACTTCAGACCAGCAGGTCTAAAACCGTCTAGAATGGTCAGACACTGACAGCTTTTCGTTGTTATCTAATACCTTTAAACGAGAAATTCTTGTATATATATATGTTCGTCCGCGTAATTTTCGTAAAAAGGGGTACAAAGTTTTTGCTTCGCGTATTAATGTATAGATGCTACTATAATGTCAACTCCTGTCAAGAATAAATATCACCTTAAAATGTCTTATTTAATTTTAAATAAAAACTATTTAACGTTTTTTTTTTTCTACAAGTACCTACAAATATATACCTAAAATTTCAAGAGAAATCATTACATTACGTTATATAAAATTACATTTGATCGATTTATGTAAATAAATTAATTTATAAAATTAATAATTCCTATAGTTGAGGATAAAACTAAAATTTTCGTTCGGTTCAAAATTTCAAGTTTTCATTTTCTGTTTTGCTCGCAGATCTAAATATAGTCTTGCGTACAGCGTTTGTTTCTTTCTTTGTTATGTTTTGAGCCACGATAGAACGTCGCATTTACTTTGAAAGTACATCTTAAAGATAAACTTGTCTTAAATAAACTAAGTATTTCTGTCATTTCAAGTCAACAGTATTTTAATCTCACGGTTTTTAAATATGTAGTTTGAAGTAGAAGTTATGTTTTTCCATAGTCTCAAACGTCTTGGGCTTTTAAACGCCATAAGTAATAAGTTTAAATTCAGATTTATAAACCTATTTTTAACCCTCATAATATCACTATGAACTATCCACGATATTGGTGAAATATTAGTATCAAATTAATACAACTAAAAGCCATACAACGAAAAGTTGGTTGAATTTTTATATATTTTTTTGTTTATACTACTCACTATGGTATGGTACCCGCTCATATACTATTAAAACGTATTCTACCCTTTTACAATAAAATCATTGCATCAATAAGTAAGTACAAAGGTATTTTTCCTTTTTTAATTGATTTTTATTTGATTTGTAAGGTCATGAATTCTATGCTTCATTTTGTAACGAACTAATGATATTGGTTATTGTTAATGTTATTTGTTTATACAATATAAAGAAATTTCAGTAACCTCTTCATTGTTATGACGATTAGTTAATATAGCTATCTGTAACTGTAGGTACGTGTACTATACATGTAATATGATACACAACATACGATGAGCAGTTTATTGACACAAATCTACGCACAAAAATGACTCACATAGAATTTTAATTATAATTAGGTAAAAAAATGTATTATAAAAAATTCTTTAAAATATTAAAAATATGTAGTTTCTGAATAAATTAGTACGGATGTTATGCATGTTGGTATATAATATCACTGCAGGTGTATTTACATCTATCTATCTTATCAGGACTAGTGCTACTTATCACCGACTGTCGCACCGTACTGTATACTATTCCTTTACAATTACAACAAACATAATTAATAATTATGTTCGAAATTTACATTATGACGGGAATTATAACTTTTAGAGTTTATATTGCAAGTTCCAACGCACTTACGATAAAACGTAATTACCCTCTTTTTAACAATAACACTGTTCGCATTTTCACTATTAATTATTACAAATTAATATTGATATTAATAGTTTTTTTAATACTGTAATAACTTTATAATTATATATAAAATGTAATTCAAACTCACCTTCATTGTTAATGTTTATTGTGTTTAATAATTTATCAGAACACTTGAATGCGACATGCGCTGTATCACTTCACCCTGCGACTGCCGCAAGGGGCGTTAATGATCTGTGATCGATGTTTTTAAAATGAAATTGCTATTCGATTGTCTATCGCGGTGACAGTGCGATGCGCGTGCGTCGCCGTCGCTGACACCGACAGAGTAAACAAGTTCCTTTTACACGCCAGCAGCCGGTTCCTCAGTGAGGGCTGTGTTAATTGGTTCACAATTTAGCCTTTCGTTTAAATGTTTAGGAATTTCTATTTTCTGACGTGTAGAGAAATTATCGTCAAAGTTAACATTTCACTAGTTTAAAAACAAACTTAAAAGATGTTCTAGTTAGTTTTCAAATCAATATTATCATTTGAGTGATTAAGTACTATCAGTATTGTACCGTAATGGCTTTTAGATGTCTTGATGCTTGTAAAAGCTATTTATCCCATAAGAAATAAAAGTCAACTTAATCCATTACCACAATACTTTAACATAGGTCAATGGAAATATCAAGGAATATCATCCTGTAGTCTCTTCTCGATGAGTTTACTCTTTGCCAAACCAGAATGAATTTTTAACCGACTTCAAAAAAGAAGGAGGGGCTAAGATCTAGATTAGGTAAAACCGAATTTCGGGACCGTGGGGGGATGGGGGAGGGGAGGGTGGGGAACACTACCCCTGGTACCACTATCACACCTCGGAACCCCATGGTTATGGAGATATCGATGGTTAAAGTTTTGAGGTTAGAAGAAGAATTGGTCATACGTTAGTTAAGTGGCCTCCAATTTATGGGGTGAAATGGGGGTGGGAGGGTAAAGGGTGGTGGGGAGGGTGGGTTTTTTAGCCCCCCGTAGTGTGCGTTTCGCGTAAACCCCGTGGTTTCGAAGATATCGTGTTTGAAGTTTTGGGGTTAACTTTACGTGATTCAGAGATATTACAATACCTTAGAGCTCCGTGTCTGACTCCACCTTAACTCCGGTGCAGCGGGAAGTGCACTCATATGCTCCATTCACTAACTTTCACATTTTATTTTCGAACAAATTTACGTAAAAACGATCTCGATTGCAAGATCAACAAACGATACGAACTGACGCTTAACGACTGACAAATCGACATTTTTAAACAAAATAACGCGTCAGACATAATATTCTAATAAAATTAATAACATTGCGTGCTAGAATATAGGTTTAGAAATTCGAAAAATACCCAAAACCGAATCGGAGCACCCCACTGTCCACGTGGTCTTGGTCTGTCCTACCCCTAGAGTGTTTTTTTTGTGCCGCGGAGGCGCGGAGGGAGGGCAGTCCTCGCCCGCCGTGCGAAAGCGCGCGAACGAATGCGTAGAGGAGCGGCTGAGGCTGGTCGCCGAAGGCGACCAGCCTCCGCTGCGGAACGGAGCATGAGTCCTCCTCAGTGACCACCAATACGGTTTTCGTCAGGGGCGGTCTACTGGAGATCTTCTGGTGTATGTCACACACTGCTGGGGCGAAGCCATAGAGAAACATGGTGAGGCGCTCGCTGTATCACTAGATATCTCGAAGGCCTTCGACAGGGTTTGGCACGCAAGTCTCCTTAGCAAACTTCCTGCTTACGGCATCCCTGTTGACTTTTGTAGCTGGATTTCAGACTTTTTGAGTGAACGGTCGATCAGAGTGGTCGTGGACGGCTGCTCCTCTGACCTGATGGATATAAACGCCGGCGTCCCTCAAGGTTCTGTTCTCTCTGCAACTCTTTTCCTGCTCCATATTAACGACATGCTACGACCAGGCATTGTTGGATACGCAGATGACAGTACGATTGTTGAGAGATATTTGTCCAGCGCAAAAGACAGCAGGGACGTAATACGTTCTCAGAGAGAGGCCATGGTGGAACGAACAAATTCAATACTGGAGCAAGTATCCCAATGGGGTGATTGCAACCTGGTCACGTTCAACGCCGCCAAAATGCAGGCTTGTTTATTCTCCACCAAACGGAGTCCTTTCAACTTGACTCCTACTTTCCGTGGTACACCTGTCCCTGTGTCCGATACCCTCGACCTCCTTGGCATAGAGTTGAATTCTAACCTCAACTTTGGCAATTACATTGAGTCCAAAGCGCAAACTGCGGCCAGAAAGCTTGGCATCTTAAATAAGGTTAAGCGATATTTCACGCCTAAACAACTTCTTACGCTATACAAAGCTCAAAT
This sequence comes from Melitaea cinxia, assembly GCF_905220565.1. Classification (NCBI taxonomy): domain Eukaryota; kingdom Metazoa; phylum Arthropoda; class Insecta; order Lepidoptera; family Nymphalidae; genus Melitaea; species Melitaea cinxia. The sequence goes on from NC_059411.1 coordinate 8,302,349, forward strand.
CCGATCGTGCATGGAATATTGTAGTCACTTGTGGGATGGCTCAGCCAAATATCAACTCGCCACACTGGACTCAGTGGAACGCAGAGCCAAGCGGCTTATCGGTAATGCCAGTTTGGTGAAATCTCTTCACACTCTGGCTCACCGAAGAAAGGTTGCCAGTCTAACGGTCTTTTACAGGTTGTACTTTGGAGAGTGTGCCCTGGAGCTGCACGAGCTCATACCCCCATCTCCTTTCTTCCATCGGACTTTCAGACGTACCGCAGGCTTTCATTCCTACCTGATTGATATACCTTTCATACGTACAAAGCGCTTCGAATCATCTTTTTTAATGCGCACAGCCAAGGAATGGAATTCCCTGCCAGCGTCTGTATTTCCGAGTTCATATAACCCGAACATATTTAAAGCGCGAGTGAACAGGCTTCTTCTGGGCGAACTCGCTCCATCTTCGACCTCGTCTGTGCTCTAGGGCTAGACTGAGGTCAAGAGTAAGCCCATATCGTAATAAAAAAAAAAAAAAAAAAAAAAAAAAAGAGTGAGCGTGCTTTCGCACGCAAGGGCGGAAGGGCTGCACTTCCCGCAGCGCCGGAGCCAAGCGTTCCTCTAACTTTCGAAATTCTTCTTCTAACCTCAAAACTTTAACCATGGATATCTCCATAACCATGGGGTTCCGAGGTGTGACAGTGGTACCAGGGGTAGCGTTCCCCACCCTCTCCCCCCCCATCCCCCCACGGTCCCGAAATTCGGTTTTACCTAATCTAAAGCTTTACCAGAAGGAGGTTTCTTAATTCGACCGTATCTATTTTTTAACCGACTTCAAAAAAGGAGGAGGTTACTCAATTCGACCGTATATATATATGTATGTTCGGGGATAACTCCGTCGTTTATGAACCGATTTTGATAATTCTTTTTCTGTTGGAAAGGAGATATCCCTAGTTTGGTACCATGATAAGGAAACCAGGATCTGATGATGGGATCCCAGAGAACTCGAGGGAAACTCTCGAAAATCTGTATAACTTTTTACTGGATGTACCGATTTTAATGATTTTTAATTTAATCGAAAGCCGATGTTTATCACGTAGTCACATTTAAATTTCATCGAGATCTGATTACAACTTTTGGAGTTACCTTTGATAATGCGTATTTACTTGACTATTTTTTCGTCTACCTACGTTGTATTACTTGTCGATATAATTAAAGTCGGTTTTTCTTCGTTTGCCAGCAAACACAATTATTTTTTGTGTGTTCGCAGATAACTTCGTCGTTTATGAACCGATTTTGCTGATTCTTTTTTTTTTTTTTTTTGTTTGAAAGAGGCTATCCCAAAGGTGGTACCATGATAAGGAAACCAGGATCTGATGATGGCATCCAAGAGAAATCGAGGGAAATCTTCGAAAATCGTAGTGGTGACTAGTGCATTTGTTCATTTTTTTTTTTTCGTCTACTTACGTCTATTATTTGTCGATGTAATTGAAGTCGGTTTTTTCGTTTGTGAGCAAACACAATTATTTGAAAATTCAGCTGTGCTACTCCTTATTAGCGCTAGTGATTATTTCGTTCATTAGCTACATCCATTAATAATATTATTCTTCAACTTTTCTCTTTTTCTTCTCCTTTTTTATACACGGTAAATATACCAAAATAACAGTTTTTATAATTTTTGTCGGTCTGTCTATCTGTCTGTTTGTTTGTTTGGGTTAATCTCTGAAACGACTGTACCGATTTTGACAGGACTTTCACTGGCAGATATCTGATGTAATAAGGAGTAACTTAGGCTATTTTTTTTTATGACTGCGAACTAAACAATAACTATTTTGTTAAATTCCACGCGGACGAAGTCACAGGCACAGCTAGTGTAGTTATAAATGATTTGTAAAATGTGTTGTTAAGTTCAACTTGAACCGATTCGGCTAATTTTTGTGTAAGCTTTCTAAATCTAGGTAGGTTCTTACGGAATGAAAAACTAATATATAAAAAAATAGCGCAGGATTTTGGAAAATTCTAGAAAGCTTAATGCGTTTGACATTTCGTAAGACAGAATATCTCGGGTCAACTAGTATTAAATAATATTTGTTTCTACAAAGATAAGATCATTTGAGTTTCATTAATGGATGGACGTATATACAATATTAGGTATATTTTAGGGTATCAATAGCAGAATTATGTCGATTCGAAGTTCGACGTTTCGTCGATAAATGTAATAATTCTATTAATATGAATATTGTATTTAATTAGGTAATGTTATTACATTACTTTTTATTTATTTATTTATTTAAATTCTTTATTGTATAATAAATACACTAATACAAGTGTGTACAAAAAGCGGGCTTAACGCATTTTCTACTAGAAACCTTGTGCAAGAAAATATAGGAAAAGTATTTTGGTAATATATAAGGCATAACATGAAATCCTTACACAATTATAATTGCTCATAGACGAAAAAAAAACGAATTCAATTTATATCGACAAGTAATAGAATAATAATAACAAACAATAATAAGTCATAGATAACTTGTAAGCTAATCGTCAGATCTCGATCAGATTATTTATTGAGACTACATGCTTCGAATAAAAAAGAATCATGAAAATCGGTTTTCATTTAGTAAAAATTTATATGGTAACACACAAATAATTGTGTTTGCTCGCAAACGAAAAAAAAACCGACTTCAATTACATCGACAAGTAATACAACGTAGATCAACGAAAAAATAGTCATGCAACTATGCGTTATCAAAGATTACTCAAAAAGTAGTTATCAGATCTCGATAAAATTTATATGTGACCACATGATAAACATCAGCTTTCGATTAAATTAAAAATTATCAAAATCGGTACACCCAGTAAAAAGTTATTACGGATTTTCGAGAGTTTCCCTCGATTTCTCTGGGATCCCATCATCAGATCCTGGTTTCCTTATCACGGTACCAAACTAGGGATATCCCTTTTCCAACAAAAAAAGAATTATCAAAATCGGTACATCCAGTAGAAAGTTATGCGGTATAATACAACGTAGGTCGACGAAAAAAGCGTTATTAGATATAACTCGAAAAGTAGTTGTTAGATCTCAAATAAATTTAAATGGGACCAATTGGCACACACCACCTTTCAATTAAAACAAAATTTGTCGAAATCGGTCCACCCAGTCAAAAGTTCTGATGTAACATACATAAAAAAAAAAAAAAAAAAATACAGTCGAATTGAGAACCTCCTCCTTTTTTGGAAGTCGGTTAAAAATACAGTCGTATCAAGCTACTCCTTTTTTTGAAGCCTGTTAAAAAGGTTAACAGCTTAAAAAATATATTACTCTTAAATAGTGTTAACATTATTAACTATTACTTTATTATATTCCTATTGCGCGGAAGGTGGCCATAGCTCCTGGGGAGTGTCGAGGTATGGTCGGCCTAAGGACTTTTTGCAACGTTAAGGGATATTATGTAAGGATACCATAAAGATAATGAGAATGTTTAAATTTTCCGTGCTTTTAGTTTAACAGATGTCAGACTATAGTACCTATGTTTTATTTTTTTTACGTTGTAAAAATAATCTTTAATATTCAGAAAGTAACTGAATATTTGTACTTTACATATTTATTTTCACTAATAATTATAAACATATATGAAATGTCTTATATTTGCTTTTCGTACATACGACAGGACTGAGAGAAAACATCAGCAAGCATTTTTATACAACAAGACACAAAGTTTATTTAAGCTTGTTGTTGTCAGCACTTGCACTGTCGTAGGCAATTATAAAGGAATTTATAAACAACAGATGCACCGATCGCGCCACCTAGCACATCGTTAAATATTCACCTACCCTCACTCATTATATTACTCGAGTTATTCTGACGTGTATAAAACGAACGGTGCAACCGCGGCTAAGACTGTTTTGGCTCTGGCTTCGCACGATGCACTTGTTGTGTCGTGCTAGTAGCTTAACCTAGACTTTTTCAATAATTAATTTGTGCAAACGAATCAATTGTTACATAACGATCTATAACTTAGCTAAGCACGACGGACAACTCGAGCAGCGAAGGTGAGCGTTGATGTACATCTCAAAGGGGGCCTCCTTAAACCTACACCTAGGTCGCAAGCCCTAGGCAGTGCTCTGAGTTACTCCCTCTGCCACTCGATAGACTCGGCACCCGCACGGTGAATCCATCGAATGCTAATAGTCTCCGCCCCGTTAACTAATAACTATCCCGTGTTCCGTGTTGCGTAACTTTCTACTAAAATGACTACCTTTGTTTAGTTGCGTCAATATTGACCACTGAAGCCCACAGTAGACGAAGTACTCTGTCTGAGACAATGAACGAGAGAGATCTACCTTCATTTTTACATATATACTGGCAATACCCGTGCGAACAATTCGCACTCAATAAGTACAATAATTGTCAATCATGCTGGCGTTGTTTAAAAATTTAAGGCCGTCATATACATAATTTTAATATTTACTAGCTGTACTCACTACTTCGTCCGTTATAATCCTGGCTACTTGGTTATGTCTATGCAAATACTCACCGTTAGCAAGATGACTACAACCGGAAACAACATGTCTAATGGATTCTCCAGGCTTATGAAAAGCTCGGCATATATCTGGAGTTCCGTCTTTCATGATATGTTTTCGGTAGTTATTCGTCTTAATAACTTATATTTATTATTATTTTTATCAGATTTGTTTGATATTAGGTTAGTAGTCATTTACTGTCCAAGCTGCTCGGCTTTGGAACTCAAATTTTCAAGAAGTCTATAAAACACTATTTCCTTCAATTTTAATCCTTCTATCTAGTCACATATTATCTCCTGTCCTCACTTTGAATCTTATCACAATAATTCATTAACTACATATACGTCTGTGTATGTCCATTACAACTTTCCATTTATATATGCCATGTACTTACATATACTTTATTTTAATTTTTTTATTTTTTAACCCCCGACGCAAAAAGAGGGGTGTTATAAGTTTGACGTGTCTGTCTATCTGTCTGTCTGTGGTACCGTAGCTTGCAAACGCATGAAGCGATTTCAATTTAGTTTTTTTTATATGAAAGGTGAGTTACGGACGAGTATTTTTAGATATGTTTGATGAAAATCGGTTAAGTTGTTTAAAAGTTGTGGGGGGTGAAATGTGAGTGGTAATAACCGAATGTCTGCAAATATAATCTAGTGGGGTCTCAAGAGAAAGCGCATCACGTGTCCATTACAAAATAATGTGTTCAATGAAAATCGGTTGAGCCCTGAAAAAACTCTGGGGAGGGGGAATACCCAATATCTGCAAATATATAATATATGTGGTGGGGAGAAAATGAAGATGGAAATCCGAATGTCACTAAATTTACCCAAGTACCAAATGAAATAGCATCCATCATATACACTTAAGAGGCTCCCCCTTCTCAATGACCTTGAGCATTTAGACTTTGCCACACCCCACCCACCCGCACTTCACCTGATCAGTATTACGCAAAGGTTATTAAACTCGGCCATCTACCGGCTCTAGCTTGTACTACTTAGGACATGCGATTGATCCGTTTCCTAGAGCAAGAGCTTGCGTACGAGTTGTGATCATCCATAATTATTATTTAATTTTCTTCTTGTCGTGTCGATCATTTAGGCTATAAAATTATATTAATTACTAGTTGTTACTTGTTGTTCAGTTCGCAGTTATAAAATAAATAAATTTCTAAAATAAAAGTAGCCTAAGTTACTCCTTACTATATCAGCTATCTGCCAGTGAAAGTTCCGTCAGAATCGGTCTAGCCGTTTCAGAGATTAGGCGGAACAAACAGACATACAGACAGACAAAAATTGTCAAAATGCTATTTTTGTGTATGTATCGTGTATACATCCATATGAATTTAGTAAAAAGCGGTTATTTTAATATTAAAAGCAGCCGCTCCAATTTTATTTGTATAGATATACTAAATTTATATTTTATTCTATTATCGGCTCGGTGAAGATCGACTTTAGGTTCGGATCTTAGACCACAAGCTAAGCAGCTTTACATTTACACAGCTCAAAATTAATAATTTAAATTATTTTTTTATTTGAAGTAAATACAATTGCAAAATTCAACAGTAAGTCTGTCTACCTGTTACATTTTGATGCCTATCTTGGATTAAAAAAAGTAAATAGATTTGCGCGTAAGCAAGAGCAGCGTGCGATGACGAGCGACACAAGTTCCCCGTACAAAGGCCTCTGGCCGTCTGCCGCGGGCCGCCTGTCGCCCGGCAAATAACCAAAAATTATATTTTTACGATTTTCTAATAAAATACTGCACTTAATAAAAAACCCTTCTGTAGAAATATTAAGTACAGGATTCTTAATTAATAAAAAAAATATTCACTATTGTAAGTAGTAAAATTAGAAAGCCTATACGATTTTTGTACGCGAAAGGAGGTCCAGGTAAACAATTATTTCTCTTTATTTAGAGAATTTTATACAATTATCTTACAGTCACATTAATAAACTGAATCCGAGTTACAACATATATTTATTTGATATTTTTAACGTAACTTTAACGTATACTTTATAGCACATGAAAACGGCCGAATTTGTCTGGGATCCCCTTAACAAAATTAATAATAAAAATAAATGAAAAATATTTAAAAAAATTGGTTGAGCCGTTTGAAGTTAATGGGGCTAAAAGTGGAGATGAAAAACTGAATGCCTGTGAATGTATCCTAATGTTGTATCAAATGAAAGAGCACTGAAAAAGAATATTAATGACTTAATCGAGAGTGTTCTTAGTTTCGTGATGAGAACATTGGTGAAAAGCTATTTTAAAGTTATGGTTATGGTGTCAGAAAATCGGGACATGGAAATACAATTGTCAAGTGAAAGTATCAATTACTACATCTCAGTCTTTGTAATTCTGCTAAAGATACAAAATCTACATTATAATACCGCTCCAAACCTAACAATTCAATAACAAATAATCTAAAGTAACCTAACTAAGCAACATAGATGAATTCAAAAATAAAATTAAGAAATGGAAACTTTTATAAAATTACTTCAAAATATTGCGTTTCGGATACGACCGTCAACGACGTCTGCTCAAATACTAAGGTTTGGTAAAATACTTAAGTTAGGTTAGGTTAAGTTAGTGTGATACTACTGAAAAAAAAATAGTAGGTAATAAATAAGTAGTAGCGGTCCCCCAACGCGATGGATTTTTTTTTTTTGAATTATTAATACTCGTCTTAGGTACTTTAAGATTGAGTTTCTTTAATTATTTTTTACTTTTTAAAGACAACTCAGGTTATTGTGTCAGGGTTTTTTAAATTTTTAAATTTAATTTTTATTTTACATTATTTATTTGTCTGAATATTTTGTATATATTTAGGTAAAACTGTAAACCTAAACCATCTAGATATATACCATTTCCTCTGCCCTTAGGGTGCTTGGTAGAGATCGCTCATTAGCGATTAGGCCGCCTTTTGTAGTTATCTCTTGGTTTTATATTTGTAATTTTGCTCACTCTTGGTGTACAATAAAGAGTTTTTATGATTATTATAAGTAGTAGTATAAAATAGAGATGTATAAATAAGGAAGTTATCAATCATGGATCAGATTTACGACGGATTACGTTCAATGAAACTGAGTTAGCTCGCTGCGTCGCTGTAGGTCGTGCGTCATTGCTTGTGTCATGGGGCTGGTGAACGTAGAACTTATTGCGATACTTAATATATACATCATTAAACGAACCCTTAACATAATAGTAATTATGTTAAGCTCAGCCACTTTAGGAATCAGCTTAACGTTTTTTAACGACGTCGTCAATATTTGGGAACAACGGGTGCAGCGGACATGACGGACATGACGGAATTATATAATAAGAAGCATTTTCAAGATGAAGCTTGAGTGTGCATACGTCATATTATATATATATATATATGTGTATGTGTTATATATATGTATGTATGTATATATAGGAGCACCCCGACTGGGGAAGTACCTTTACCTTACAGAAGATCACAGCTAAATAATACTGCTTCCAAGCAGTGTTGTGATCCTGTTGGTGAGTAAGGTGACCAGAGCTCCTGGGAAAAATCGGGGACAGGGCCGGCACCGCGCTTACAATGCTTCTGGTGTTGCAGACGTCTATAAGCTACAGTAATCGCTTATCATCAGGTAAGCCCTACACTTCAGTCTAATTGTAAATAGACTGAAGTGAAGACATTTCATTGTAATATTTTGTAATGTCACCTCCTGATTCTATATGTATACATGAATCCCTATTTTCCTTGGTCACGCCATCACGAGGGAACGGCTGGACCGATTTTGCTAATTATTTTTTTATTATGTGTGTTATTGTCAGAAGAAGGTTCTTATAAAAGAAAAAAAAAAAAAAATAAGAAAATACAGAAAAAGTGGAAAAAAAAGCAAGTAACGACAGTATTATTTTTATTTATATCAACTAATTGTATAATATTACACTGACTCGAAGCACACAATTTAATTTAATAACAATTATTACAAAGAAATATAGACGAGCATAGCGAGACCACTGTTTTCTGATTTTTTTGCAAGAAACAACTTCAAATCAGTCTTGAAACGCTTTTACTTTACAAAATAGAAACAATTACAGCTTTTAAATGAAACCTACTTAGATTTTTTATTATCTAAGATTTTATTTTTGTGTTACCCACATTAGGAATTCTAAACATTTTTTTTTTTTTTTTTTTAATATCATATCAAAAATTGACCGCTCCAGCGCTGGAGCTTTTTGATATTAAAAAAAAAAAAAAAATAAAAAAAAAAAAAAAATGTTTAGATTTTTTATATTAATCATTTTTTACTCATAATGTGAATTGACGTAAAGATGACGGACGAGCTTTAAATGTAAATAATTGTGTTTGCTCGTAAACGAAAAAAAAATAACAGACTTCTATTACATCGACAAGTACAACAACGTAAGTAGACGAAAAATAGTCAAGTAAATACGCGTTATCAAATATTACTCAAAAATTCTCAGATCTTAATCTCAGCTTTTGATTTATGCAACAAAAATCAAAATCGATGCACCCAGTAAAAAGTTACAAGTTATAATACTATAATACAAAAAGTACTTGTCAAATCTCGATTAAATTTAAACAGAACCATATGACAAGATATAATCGAAAATCCGTTCACCCAGTCAAAAGTTCTGAGGTAACATACCTCAAAAAAAATCAGTCGATTTGAGAACCTCCTCCTTTTTGAAAGTTGGTTAAAACACAAAGTCATTGCTAACCGCGCTAACGGGTCTGGCATTAAGTTATTACATAAAATTAAACGCGACTGACATAATTATATTGATTTACACCAAAGTAATATGATTAATCAGTCAATTAAACTAAATTCTCCTAGCCACAATCGTTACGCATCAATATACTCGTATATATCAGAAAGTAATTTTCAACAGACGACATCTCCAATTTTAAAATTGTTGTTGACCCAGTTCATAAATTTTGAATAAAATATATTATATGGGATATTTGTCCAAAACATAGATTTTATAATTAAGTACATTTTCATTATTGGTTATTTAATATTAAAATTAATGCCCAGTTATTGACTATAAAAAACGCTAAGTTTATTTTAGATGTAAAATAAGATCAAGCATTATTCGAAATTCTATATTTTTATTTTTAGTTCGGCAACACTAGCTATGTTTGCTATCGAAAATCGAATAATCTCAAGCATGAAAACATTTGTTAACGAATATCTGAGATAAGATGATTTAGTGTTTTATTTGATATTAAGTAGTATTTTTTGAGACATTATTAATTAACAAATAAAAATTGAATTTTTTTAATTTTTAAATACGTTCTTTTTTTGAACTGCCTGATATGTTATCCTAAGTTAGACAAACTAAATTTTTAATCTGTAATAAATATTTTGTTATTATAATTTTATTTTACAATTATTTTCATATGAATAATAATAAAGTATTGTAAAAACTGTAAAAACGTGTAATTTGTACATTTAGATAAATATCTCTGTAGCTATAAGTATTCCTTAATCGAGTCCAACCAAGAAAAAATTAACATCGAAAACTACAAATTGAAAAAAAAACAATTGTAATAGTTTTAACATTTAAAACGTTCACATTATTTACTTGGCACACATTCGATATCTGCTTATACATATGTATAAGTACATCTGCGTCATCAAAGTTCCAGTAAATAATTGTAGTTTAAAGAGAATTTTTTAACTCATCTCTAAGACATACCTATTCTATCGTTTAACGACAAACCATTGCGCCATAATTTATACACAGTAATCTATGGCTCTTACAAATATGATAAGAACTATATACCTATATATTATAGCCAGTATATCAGATAACTAGCTGCAGTTTTAAAAGTAGCACTAGTATAAAACTAGTTGAGTGTTTTGTCGTCAAGGGCGATATCTGTTGTGTGATGTACGATATCCTCTTCGTCGTCGCCGACCGCTAGATGTCGCTCCACTAAACCCGCCATGCAGTCCAACCAACCTCTCTTGTACAACGCCTTTATAACTTTACGCCGAAATACGACAAGTATCAAGAAAATGAGAGGTCCTTGCAGAGTATTGAATATATCGATCACGACCCTGAAATTTTGATGAAAAATATTTATTAATTAATATGTTTTCTTTGAACCGTTGCTAACTTATAAGTACGTATAATATGTGTTAATGATACCAATATTCTTTATATACATTATAAAACAAATACTATTGAAGTTATTAGGTATATTAGGTACAAGTATGGTAATATCATGAAGTTGGTTAAAAATAAAAAGATGACTAGTTCTTCGAGACAACCTTTGGACATACGACCCTATTTGGTAGGAGCAGCTAAAATAATGATAAAATTATTTGTATTAAACAAAGTGTTAAAACCTGTCCTTTATAGTGACAGAATGATATGGACAAAAGAAACGTTAAAGATTTATGGATCACTAAGGCAATTTCAGAAACCTGATGTCTTTCAGAGTTTTCTTTTTGATTTTAAACGAGCTTTCATAACGGTTAAATCGTAGATTATAGTTTGCAGGAACATAGGAGTCGAACACACTGTCTGTGATGGATTTGGATGGACAATTTTAATAAGAAATAAACGATCTTAAAGTATACTTGTCAAACAACGGGGAATTTATAGACATAAATTTAAGTAATTTATGAACTGAATGATGAATTTAATATAAGTAATATTAAATTCCAATGAAATGAAACATTCGATTGGTTTTAATGTTCCCAGTGATTATAGCAAAGTACTTCTTTGAATTTTCAAGCAATTCTATTTTTACCGCATTTTAAGTGAATAGCACAAATCATCGCTTATCGTGGAAACTCAAAATTCAAATATACCTAAATAATTCCTAATAAAGTAAATATTTCCAAAGTTGTAACCACATTAGATCATGCTCAGCTTTTCGGTCGTCTCGCAAGCAAATATTTTTAAATATATTTTTAATTATTTTTGAAAGCCACCCCGTCCCGTCTTCTTTACTGTATTTATTTATTTTTATATTTATTAAGAAATACGCGTACTCACCATACTACGTGGGCCTTAAACAGCGAACTTATCATTTCGAAGATCCACGGCAATCCCATCACAATGAACATTTTTATCGTCATCATAAGTCTGAAAAAATTACATTTCGTTATAAATACACTTCGAAATATAATATAGCCAATAAGTATAGAAATTGTTTAGTTAATGATTTTATCTGCAACGATCAGTTTTCCTTTTTATAGTATTAGTATAAATAGTAGAACTAAGTTCACATCTTATTGTAAAATTGGCGATAACGTCAGGATCTCACTTATCATGGCGATCACTTAAGGCTATGTTATAATGTAAAGTGTCAAGTAGGTATTATAATAATTATGATGACTATTGAAACTAGCCGTTACTGCCAGAGATAGAGAGATAATTGAAAACGCCCGTAAGTCTGTAGCCTTTCGAAATAAACAGGCTTTTAACCTACATATTTTTTCCACAGGCCGATTAATAACTAAGATTTAAAAAAAATGCAATATCATATTAACGATGATCATTAAGAACACGTGCCTAATAAAGTATAAATGATGGCATTTTTTATATTTATTTATCGATTTTGTATAATATTAAAATATACTCAGGTATATATTATGATTAAAACACCTGTATCATGTTGTATGAATGACTTAGCTTATACTTACTTGTATTTCAAAGCCTTTATATGATTCGATGAGAACGAATCCCGGCAGATGTGTAGCGATATGTACACAAATATACTAATATTCACTAATATTAATATCGTCATCACACTGTACATATAGTGCCACTGCTGTTTCTTACCTACAATTTAAGGAAGCTATATTATTAAAATCTTAAAATTTTATATTGAATCAAGTTGGTAGGAAAAAATAGATAGATATGAAATAAGACCTAAAATTTCATCTATTTACACGATAATATTTAAATAGAAAGGGTAGTATATAATTCAAACTCGTTATAATAACACATTGAAGGAAATTCAAAACTATTTTTTATACAAAACAGTTTGTTATTGAGAGGATAAGAGGAGCTAAGGTAAGGTAAAGTAATGTAAGGGAAGGGTAACATATTCTATGTTTGTTTACCTTAAAACTATCTGATTACTTTGTCACCTTCTTAACCGACTTCAAAAAAGAAGGAGGTTACTCAATTTTACCGTATATATTTTTTTTTATGTATGTTCGGGAATAACTTCCTCGTTTATGAATTATGTTTATGATATTTCGTGGTGGATTTAAGCTCTGATCCTTCTCCTACATGGGAAAAGAGGTCTATGCCCAGTAGTGGGATATTGATAATTATTTTTTTGTTGGAAAGGAGATATCCCTGGTGTGGTACCATGATAAGGAAACCAGGATCTGATGATGGGATCCCAGAGAAATCGAGGGAAACTCTCGAAAATCCGCATACCTTTTTACTGGGTGTACCGATTTTGATGATTTTTAATTTAATCGAAAGCCGATGTTCTAATTTTCGTCTACCTACGTTGTATTACTTGTCGATATAATTGAAGTCGGTTTTTTTCGTTTGCCTGCTAACACAATTATTTTAATATGTCAAAATTATATTAACTTACAATCATGCAAAGATAAAAATAATAAGATAAATTATATTTTATATTTGCAATTATTGAAAATGTATTATGAAAAGGCTCTTGATAAACCTATTACAAATTTTAATGGAATAATGAGATAATGGAATTTCTTACTTTGTAATAAAAAAAACTCTATTTGCGCGGGTGAGGGGGTGGGGGGTATTTTACCAAAAAGTGTCGTAGTGTCAAATTTATACTGATTAAATTATTATTAACATAAGTTAACTTGGATTATAACTTAAAAAAATAGTTTACTACATATTAAGGTAATGGCAGTATAAAATAGAATATAATGGAAAGTTTCGACAATAGGATTTAACGAATAAACTAAATTAATGTTACGTATATTAACAAAAAAAAAAAATCGTACTTACTATAAAACCAGCACGAATTTAATCCTATACCAGGTTTGGGATGCCTTCCTGGATGGAAATTGACTATTGCCATAGAGACTGTCAATAGAACAGGAATACCCCATGCGTATAAAGCGTACCATAAGAATGTCTTCCAGCCATAATCTGCGACAGACGAACGTCTGAAAAGCACCACAAATATAAAATAATAAAATAAATTTAAATTGTTATTAATACAATTTTCGAGCTGCACCTTGCGGTTTTATCCGCGTAATTGCCGATGCTGTAAATATGAATGTGATAAAAAAAACTATCAAATCGATTGAAATCGAATATTACTTTATTCAATTAAGCTTCTAAAGCACTTTTGAATTATAAAATTATATTCAAAAGATAAACAAATTAAAATATATTTAAAAGAATTGGCAAGAAATTCTGCAGTTAGTCTTTTAAACCAACGCGCTTTATTTTAAAGTCATATCATATTATTTATTATCTCCAGCTATCTACGTACTAAGTTTCGTTACAATTAGTTCAGTAGTTTTTGCGTGAAAGAGTAATAAACATCTATCTATTTTAATATACTTTCGCGTTTATAATATTAGTAGGAAGTAACAGCATTTCGATTCATCATAAGTGAATCGAAATAGTATGTTTCTTACAAGCTGTGTCGACGAGTTCCACGACTTCGTCCGCATGGAATATTGACTTTGGACAGCATTTTTTGGATATATTTTTTGGTTTATTTTGGATTATACACACCGTCGTTTGCATATTTACGTGTTCAACGTGATTCTTAAAATTGACAACTTTTTTATTTATGAACCGATTGACATGAAACAAACACTAAATCTTAAGTGAAACTTACGACAATACATACAGTGAAAACACATCTACTAATCTGTGGTGTATGTACCGTGTATACATACATATGAATTTGGTAAAAAGCGGCTATTTTAATATGACAAACAGACACCCCGGTTTTATTTATTTGTATAGATTAATCTAGAGCTAGCAGCTGTAAACAACCGTGTTAACATTCTTGTCGTGTATATATTACGCAGAAACTATACTACTAGGTAATATTAATGCTCCACGTGGATAAGCAAAATTACGTGATGTACAAAAAAAGCACAGGCAACTAAGAGCCTGTTGTGTATAAGCTTAAAAATATATAGGTACGACGTAGCCCACTTCTATATCTAAATGTTAATATGTGTACAAACATAAAAAAATGTTTTAATCTTTTTGTATTGAGTTGTCTGTATAAACGTCAAATGTTTTTTTTTTTTTTATCTCTGTCTAGTTGTGCTCAATCCCCATATGCTAATTACATGACATCATGGTTTAAAACTGTTACGTTTTATTCAACTCTCGCTTTCAAAAGAAAACTTTATAAAGGTAGATTAATTTGGAGATTTTCTTGATATAATATCAAGTTGATCTACCCCCTATGGACTCTATTAATTGACTTCGCCTGCCTGTTTTTGCTTGGTAGGCCGTAAAACCGCAATATACAACCGATTTGCTATTTTAAATAAATATGTGTTATATCGTGACAAATAAAACAAAAAAAAAAAATTAAATAACAATAAATTTGTTGTTTTTTTGGCATGAGCTTAAAAAAGTAATAGTGCTTAGTGCTCCTTGTACGTTCGTACGCACGTGGGTGTCCTTTGTTTGCAAAATCGACTCACTCTTGACCTTCTTTTTTAGATTCTTTAATAACGCACCGTGTCATAAATTAAACGTGTTTCTTTTTGTAAATTCTTTAATTGTGACCCATTACTTGGAAACCCTGTGAACAAAGTTCCATTCTTATTAAATAAACTAATTGAAATGTACAATCTTTTTTACTTACCTTATGTTAAGCAGTATTTGGATGGATATCGCGTTTGTCCAAAAGAAACTTGCAATTAAAAAAAAATACACGAAGAAACCTAAAAATTATATAAATTTTCAAATATAAAATATATTTATTGTAAAATTCTTTTATTTTATTTGAAAAGGACTTACAAATAAATCATTACAAGAAATCTCCTTTGATAGTTTCAAAGTGTGTATTTTATAGATATAATAAATACATTTACTCAATAATTACTAAAAACAACATAGTTATTGTTTCTAACCGCAATAAATATCGCGTGCATTCACTACTATTGTAAATAATGAAATAGTAATGTAAAAGTATACCTCTTGCAGCGCATAAGCCCATGTCAGAGTATTCCAAAATCTTCATAAATGATAAAATGCAGAGACCTATCGCCAAGCTCGCGCAGAAGTTGATTATACTTTTCCCTTGAACATCTCTAAAAATAATATAAACATAACTACAACTTAAATCACGTTCCATACTTCTATAATAATAAACAAAAGAGTATATATGCGTGTGTGTGTCAAATACATGGTTGTGTCTGTAATGATTTGTTTATTGATTTCTCGTATTACCATTTTGCACTCCTTCTGTATTATAAAAGGTGTGCGAAATTTCATACTCCTTCGCCCGCGCAATTTTCGTAAAATGTAAATAGTCTTCACGTTTTTATTAATCTTACCACGTGTTATACGAATTTTATAGACTGAAGAATTTTATAGATAGGAGAAGGTGCGGAGGTGCCCTTGTCTATAACCTCGCTCAATACAAAAACACTTTTTTTTTGTATACCATATGTTTTGTTGTCTTTAATAACGTAAGTGTTACCTACGTTTAGCTCTCAATCATTTGTTCAATCGTTTTTGTTACCTTTTTTATATACTATCCTTATTAACACATGCCAACATGACTAAACTGGCGTCCTTCCGTTTATGGTCCATATAGTACCATACCATAGCTGAAATTATACGTGATAAAAATGAAACAATAGTAAGTTCATCATCATCATCATCATCATTACAGCCTATACAGTCCACTGCTGGACATAGGCCTCCACAAGTTTACGTCAAAAATAACGTGAACTCATGTGTTTTGCCCATAGTCACCACGCTGGGCAGGCGGGTTGGTGACCGCAGTACTGGCTTTGTCGCACCAAAGACGCTGCTGCCCGTCTTCGGCCTGTGTATTTCAAAGCCAGCAGTTGGATGGTTATCCCGCCATCGGTCGGCTTCTTAAGTTCCAAGATGGATGTGGAACCTTGTTATCCCTTAGTCGCCTCTTACGACACCCACGGGAAGAGAGGGGGTGGCTAAATTCTATAGTAAGTTCATTACTACGTAAATTTGAAAATAAATGTTGAGAGGACATGGGAAAATTGTCTATAAATAATCGAATTAAGTGTAAAACTCAGGTGACTCGGTCATTGATACGACAGAAGGCACTAACGTCCAACGACACTATCGCATCCACTGCTTGAGTTTTGCACCACGTTGGGAAGACGGGTTGGCGACCGCAGGGCTGGCTTTGTTGCATCGAAGACGCTGCTGCCCGTTTTCAGCCTGTGTATTTCAAAGCCAGTTGGATAGCTATCCCGCCATCTGTCGGCTTTTTAAGTTCCAAGGTGGTAGTGGAACTGTGAAGAGAGGGGGTGGCTATATTCTTTACTGCCGTAAATACGAACGAGATACGAATTGTTGCTTATAATTTTGTAATTGTATCACAGACGTTTTACCAGTCATCTACGCGTAGTGACTAATGTATAGCAATAATACTATCGATATTTGAAACATTCAGCGTCAAGGACAGTTTTTTAATTAATTAATTCGATAAAACTTTTAATGTTTTGTTTTTTTTTAGCTTCGATAATTTCTATAATACTATTTAAAGAACGGGCCTACGCTGGACGTAATGTAAATTTCACTAAAATTCACTCTCATACCAATCTTTTCCTGTCCTAAGTGAAAAAAATAGTATTCATTTAATATCACATTCTCGGAGATGTCTACCGAAAAGCTATGAATGAAGTTGTTAAACACAGTACCTACACTTCAAAGCCGGACTCAATTTCATCACGCTCATTTGCTTTTGGGTATCGTATTTTAATTATATTTCAATAAAAAATAAAATTGTTAGTAACTTGTCGTCACGCAAAAATTCTGCGATTGGAAATCATATTTGATATTATAATAACGTATTAAAATTATAATACGTTACCTATCTATATATTAATACGTGAAGCAAAACTTTGTACCCCTTTTTACGAAAATTGCGCGGACGGAGGTGTATAAAATTTCGCACACTTATAGTTAATATAGAGAAGGAGTGCAGAATGCTAATATTTTTTTTAAGTATGCATAAAAAGTACATCTATTATATCAAGCAATCAATCTATTAATCTATTATATCATCTATTATAAAAAGTATCCTATTTAAAAAGGACATTATATTATTACATTATTAACATCAGTGATAACAGGACGAAAAAAATATTATTATACGTTTATACAATCATTACACGCACACGAATATTTACCATAACAAATTAACAAAAACAACACATATATTTTGAAGCCACACGTGTAAATAGACTGATAATTAATTAAACTGGTTCCGGCGCTGTAAACATTCTACATTTAGGCCTATTTTTAGAATGACATTGCTCAATAAAAGTTAATCTAGACCTGCAATTAAGTGACTATTTATTAATGAGGAAGTAATTTACAAAACTGTCCTCTTCAAGTTTATTTTTTCAGACAATCCTAATTTAACGTACATTACTAAAAATACTTTTTAGTTTGTATTTGTCACTGTTTAGAAACAATAGACTACAAACGAGTTTGCTTTTAAATGATTTTCGTATGTGAAATTGTGGGAAAGTGGACTTAAGTAGCTTGGAAAATTACTTCTTGAAATATGGATAACAATAACTTTATAAAATTATTATTAAAAAAAACTTTAAACAAAAACCCACCTCATCTCCGGCAATATGCAATATACGACAACAGTCAGACTCAGAAATATAACGGACACAAGCATGCAATACGCTAACACGCTGTCATCTATGATTGGTTCTTCTTCGTCAGCGCACAGTACCAGAACTCTTTCAGTTGAATTTGTTGTTTCATTCGCTACACAGAAGCTGAAAACACAAATATTTTCCATGTTTTATTATTTTCCGCATGCTGTACGTTCATGTCGTAAATATTAATTAATGGATTTTATGTATGGTTCATTGAAAACGTGTTTCAATGTTTACTTTGAAATTAAACTTAGAAATATTTAATTGATTATATTTATTGGACGTCTGTTTTATATTTACATTTGAACACATTTACTTTGTTTATTTATATATTTATACTTTTTTCACACCAAAACATAATTGACAAAATATAGAATTACAATAATTGTAAGTAACACAGTTGCATCAGTTGCAACAGGCGGCCTTACCGCCACCGCCAATGCAGCGATTTCTTCCACGCAAACTTTGGGCAATAGGACTGATAAAAAAAATGTGGGAAGGGGCAAAAATATATGAAAGAAAGAAAAACAAATAAAAAATATAAATATCTAAAATAATAATACATATATACATACATACACAAATACCTTAACATCTATACATATAGTAAAAGAGTAACTAAAATGAAAGAAAACAAAAGACAACATCAAAGTCGAATACCTAATATAAGTAATAGTTATGACATTATTCAACATACTTTAAAACGAGCTATACATTTCTTTGAAGAGTTTCTTAAAAGTATTAATGATTTTACTCGTTCCATAGTAATGAATTCCACAACCGACAAGCTGTACTGTTGAGTAAAGGATTTAGAGTAAAAGTTTGAGGAATGGGCCGGGATCTTTAAGATAAGGTTAAAATCATATAACTGATCCGTATTTTTTTTTTTTGTTGATTTGAAACGATTTTGTAAATAGTTAAAATTTATGCATCCATTGTAATTTATTTTGAAAATAACGAGGAAAAATTCTCATTAGTTTTTGGAATCTATTACTTTTACTTGGCTATTCAAATACAAGCTTTATTATCCTTGTGCCCATTCTAAATCAGGTAAAAATTAAAAAGAAAATAAACTTTTTTTCAAACGCCGGATAGTGAACGCCTTAAAACAAAATAATATATGTGTATGGTCGCAATCGAAAAAAAAAGTACTTCAATTACGTCGACACGCTGAATTTTATATATATATTGATTAAGAATCAGTTACAAGAATAAAGTTACATGTAACCTTTTCTGACATGTCCTTTTAAAAAAAAACTCGCTCGTCATATATACAATTTTTCGAGAAATTACTTAATACACAAACACAACCAATACACACACTTTTAATAAGTCTAGAGATAAGTAACGTGTTGAAACAGGAACCCTTATAATTAAGATTTTGATAAATCGAGTGCTACAGTGTATATGTGTACCTACCTACACATATAATTAACAAATTTATTGTTTATTAAATTTATATTTATTTTTAATGATTTGATAACATTGCTTATTAATAATTGTATTTTCTCGCAAACAAAAAAAAAACCGACTTCAATTACATCGACAAGTAATACAACGTAGGTAGACGAAAAAATAATCAAGTAAATACGCGTTATCAAAGATTATTCAAAAAGTTGTTAGCATATATCGATTAAGTTTAAAGACAGCTTTTGATTAAATTAAAAATCATCAATATCGGTACACCCTGTCAAAAGATATGCGGTATAATACAACGTATAGTAAGAGTAGGTCGACGAAAAAATAGTCAAGTAAAAACGCATTGTTAGATGTAACTCTAAAGTAGTTGTTAGATCTCAAGTAAATTTAAGTAGAACCAAAGGCTCCAAAAGCAGCCTCTGATACGTCATTTCAGAAATTATAATAGTCTTTTGTAAATAAATTATTAACTTGCTAATTTAAAAACTTTCGATCATTATAACTATTTACTTGCCCGTTGGCGCAGTTTGTAGTGACCCTGCTTTCTGCTCCGGGGATTGTGGGTTCGATTCCCACCCCGAGTCCGGGTGTAAGATATATATTTATTTATATATGTATTATTTATAAGTATGATTATCGAAAAAAAAAAATATTATAAATTTTATCTTCATTCTTCAGTCTTGCATAAAATATAGCGCCACTCAACCCACACGACTTTGTCATTAATATAATCTTGAACAGAATGATATAGATTTATTTATAGTTGTAAAATCGTTTTTAGAATCTTGTTATAATTATATGCGCATACATTGGCCCAGTAAGGAAATCTTCACTTTTCGAAGGCCACAATTTGAACATTCCTTCTCGTAGTTATATTTTACCTTTATTACCATTTTTGTCAAAAAAATCGCTAAATTTGTAAATATACATAATATTTATTATAAATGTGCTGTGATGCAATTGTAAGTAATGTAAGTAATAAATGCTGCAAATAGCTCAAACTTGTAAACGTGTTTAGTATATATAGCGTATGTTTATCATGGAATTGAGATAAAAACAATAGTTTGGTTGGCACTAAGAAACCGTTATGTTTACCGGCGCGCATTAACTTGTAGCAGATCAATACACCTTAGTACAAAATCATGTCAACACAATTTAATTTAAACTTATTTCTTAACCAATATTTAAAGCAACTTTGTAAGTGTGTATAGACGAAATATATGAATAGTTTTTATTTTACTTAAAAGTGTATTTGAATTTTATAAATTTATTATCAAAATTAACTCTAACGGACTTATGTACGAGTATATGTAAAAATGTCGTTTATCTCTCATATCGTTTACCAATTAATATTTGTTAATTTAATTAACAGATCATTTGTTAAAACAAAATGATTCGCTGTCATAAATTATCAAAAAACAAAATTAACAGGATGATAAATATATACATTTTTTGGCACTGTTAGAAGCCATTACTACAAACGATGAATGAATATTTACAAATTAATTTTTCTCTAAAATTTTTGTCTAACATTTGTGTGTTAAATAAATAGTTTGTAAAATTACACTTAAAATATCAGAAGAAGAATTTGTGACATTTTTTAATCCTACACAGTCAGTTTAAAAAAAAATAATTAATCGTTAAAAACAGCTAACATAATTATTTGAGTAACTTATTTAATTCTTTTCACAATTTCTTAAAATTTCCATTCCAAATAGTATAGCATTCGTTTTCTTTCTTTCAAACTATTACAATTTATATCCTGTAAAACGATCTGTCGCCCTTATAACGTTGAATCAGATGTTGTTTTTTCGTAACTTACCTTTCTTTATCGACTTGCGGCTCCATCCCATCAATCAATATAAGCAGTGAGCCATCATCTAAAACAGTAAAATTCAATCTCGATATTGTAATAGCGTCCACTTTTTCACATAATAACTTGGTTTTCGATGTTACATTATGTTTGATATCGACACAAACGTTCCCCTCATCTGCCAAAATTCCTTGTCCGGGCTTACAGCAGAAAGATTCCTCTGGGTCGCCGGTGACCATGTTCACGAAGACGACAAAAAGTAAAAATATTTCCATTTTTCGCGTCATTTTTAAACAAATACACTTTAAAATTTATTATCACTTATGTCACCATTCAATAAATATTAGCAAATATTTACATAACGGTTATCGTGAGGTAATAGTGTCGAATAAAATATATTTTACGTTATGTTCCGGACGGCGAATGCGCTCGCGCATGCTGACCTCCTTCAACTGGCGGCATGGCCGCAAGTTTTTAAACGTGATAGTACCGCCAACTGCCAATATTTACCCGAACTCGGACCAAAATTCAGCGTATTCGTAAGACAAGTTATAGACTCTAGTTTTATTGATGTTGATATATTGGGATCCTGTAATGAATCATTCATTGTTATAACATTGTATCTCACTTTTTATTACGGTGATCTTATCTCTGAGTAGTAGTTTCTTTTAGAAAAACTTTACATTGACAAAAATAACTTAATACAAGATAGATTGCGTTTCGTGTTATACAAATATACCACTTAATTTTATAGCAATGTAC
Organism: Melitaea cinxia; assembly: GCF_905220565.1. Taxonomy (NCBI): domain Eukaryota; kingdom Metazoa; phylum Arthropoda; class Insecta; order Lepidoptera; family Nymphalidae; genus Melitaea; species Melitaea cinxia. Next base: position 8,324,690 of record NC_059411.1, read on the forward strand.
GAGTTACAAACTTACAACTCGTTTAAACTAAGTACTTCAAGTTATACTCGTATTTACTATACGACTCGTAATACAAAGCCTTGTCGGTATAGCTCGCTATAACTCGCTATACTACCTATATATTTATTTAGTTTCTATCTTAAAATTGTCTTTAACCATAACTTAATATATATAATTCTTCTGTACATGTGTTTGCACCTAACTTTTTCTAAATGGCTAAACCGATTGGGCTTCAGATTTTACATTTCAACACATTTGTACATTTCAATGGGTTCATAGATGGTTTGTAAACACAGTTGGACCGGTAGGTTACACTACTGTCGGTATATCAAAAATCAAATATGGTCCGGGTAGAATAACGTCTGCCGGGTCCGCTAGTAATATATAAATAAGAATTCTAAAAGATATTGCAGTTTTAAAATTAGTTATAATCAAAAATTCAATTGTTTAATAGTGTTATTGTGGAGTGGCACGCCGGCTGGCGCCACGGATTCGGCGCGCCACTTTGTTAGGACACTATCTAAATCGTTCCGTATGAATAAATGTTAAAATATTTGTAACATTAATGAGATCCTTAAAATATTGTACAAACAAATGTAGTATATGCAAAATATAAACGCAGAATATAGTTTCGAACCAAGTGCTATATATTTTTTAAGCTATTGAACAATCGCTGAAATCATTTATCTCAGAGATATTTAAGTTTAGATTGAACTCATCTGAATCACAAATATGGCTTCAATGTTTCACTTGTAAACGGTTTGCAGCTATCTTATCGGAAAGTAATGGTTTACTTTCGCTTTACTAAGAATGCATGGTGTTCGTTGATAACTACAAAATATGAAAGAAACCCTGTCTTTGGCATTTCCTGTAGTCGTCGTCGTCATTATTCACGGTATGCAGTTCATTATAGGGACTAGCTTGTGCCCGAGAATTAGTTTGTATGGTTTGTGAGTCTTTGATATCACATCTTATAGTAAATAAATATATATATTTTTTATTAGCTTAGGTTCGATATAAGTCGCATTAATCGTTTTTTCCCGCCACGATCTGTGATGATCGAGCCAATTGCTAGTTATATACTAAAGAATAGTGTATATAATGCACTCATAAATGCTAATAAAGTAATAATGAATACATGTAAGTTCAAAATACAAAAGAAAACCCGTTTCTTTGTAACTTCTTGTGACGTAATCGTGCATGTTTTAAGCATATGTCGTTATCATACTAAAAATTATATTTGTATTATGATTTTATGTAAAATACATTTGAAAAAAAAAACATGGTTGGCTAAAATAAATTAAATTGAGAAAAACGTAAACGAATGAGACTATCTACAGTGCGACGCAAGAAAGTTAAACCAATGTATAATTATAATGAGTTCTACAAAACCGTACAGATGTATGTCATAGTTGCAGATCCGAAATTCTATTCTTATTGAACTGAAGGCGATTGAGTGTGAGACGTTTCTTATAAAAACAGAAATAACTCGTCACAGAGGTCGTTCAACCACATATGAGGGTAGGCATTTAATTTTGCCACATACTTCTATATTTGTATTTTGCTAAAATACACTTTAAATACTCTTAATATTTATATATCGAACGGAAGGAGTATTAAATGTAAAGTAGATGCGGTTATTTGATATAATAACTTTTTTGATTTACCTTTTTTGTATCAGTTTATATGTATTTATACCTCTACCAGCGATTTGCCCCGGATTCGTTGATTTTGTTCATGCAAATAATCACAGATGGCTCTGATTCTATATTAGTATGATAGAAACGTAAAAATATTTATTGCAAAAAAATTAAGAATTTTCAGCCTTCATATTCAATGGGCTTCTTAGTTATTAGTTTCCTGATATAATAATAAAAAACAGCTTATTTCGTCAAGTGCTTCTCGCGTTATTTTGCTGTCATCCATACATCCAAACCTTGACGTCCAACACCTATAATATTTTTAATCGATTATTTTTTACTAAAATAATGTTCAAAACAGACTAATAAATAATATTTGATTATTTAATTTGTAATTTGATGTGCATCTGTATAAAAGTGTGTTTTTATACATAATAAATGTGTTTAATGCATGGTCGTAAAAATATAGAGGTTTAAGAGCGCTTCCCGTATTTTTCGTTTTGTGAGAGTAAAGCACAACCGGAGGCGTGCAATATTAATAGTGACTGCAAAATCTTAACAATGTATAATTAAAATATTTTAATTTCCTTGCAGCTTCTACAGATGCTCAAGTTTTATGCTCGATTCGAGATCAGCGATGAGACCGGCGACCCCATGACAGATCACGATATGACGCTGCAGCATTACTCCAGAATCACTTCTCTGCAGGTATGCTTATGATATTTGAAAAAATAAAAATATTCTTACTAGTGTAGGATTTTCAGTAGTATTATTAATTGCTTAAGGCTAGTCAGTAAACCTATTATGAGTTAAATAGTGAAACGTAACTTTTAAAACTAAACGTCCCCATATTTCACAATTCCACATATAGCAGCATTTGAAAGAAAATCTTTTTGTTATTATTGTTTAAAGAATTTACATTATATTAGCCTTGGTTTGAAGAAAATAAAATTGATCGCAATCCTCGGAAGGAGAATCTGAAAATCTTTGTTCAAAAATCGTAAATATAAAAAGACCACTTTTAAAAGTTACCTGATTATTATCGTCTCACTCATAGTATTTATAAAACGCCTCAACTAACGAGTCTATAAAAGTAAAGTTTTTTTATGAAACGTATTTAAGTAACATGTTTTAATTACTTTGAAGTTAAGTATGTCTTGTGTGAAACGCCGTACTTGTCGCATTCCTCATTCGAAGGAAAACCTATCAGCCATAACAATTATATAGGGATCGCCCCCTCTCGTGTGTGACGGATTCAATGTTATCTGTAACAAAAGAATCTTGTTTATATTATGTAAATATAAATTATGAAATATATATAATACGCCTTTTAGGTTTTACCGACTACAATAAAAAGTTACATAAGCCCCACGGTTCATTAAGGACTGACTACGTTATTAATTGAAATTTCGTATTTTTAAATTAGAAATGATGAATAATAAAAGTCTCTGTTTTGTAAAAACGAAGTGGATATTTTCATTGGTGTTTTAGAACAATCATGCTGCTCATGGAAGGTGTTTTTGTACTCTTAAACAAATGGTTTCTATGATTCTGAAGAATCGTCTATGGGAAATACCGTTGCTGCTGTTTTAATATGGAAAATATAATTGATTTCAATAGAACTATGTTTATGTTTCAATGTAACTATTGTTTCACTTTCAAAACTACTCGTTTAGTGTAGTAGTTTAGTATAGTATCTCGTATAGTGTTTATATTAAATTGATTAAAGTGCGTTCGATCGTGGAGTGTAATCAATAGCATCTACCTAAGTTTTTGAAAATATTTTTAGAACGATTGTTCATGAAAAAGGTTTTTGTGAGACCTTTAATAATTGTGTTGACTGCAGTCACACGAAAAAAAACCGACTTCAATTATATCGACAAGTAATACAACGTAGGTTGACGAACAAATTGTCAAGTTAATACAAATTCTCAAAGATTACTCCAAAAGTTGTTATTTGACTACATGATAAACATCGGCTTTCGGTTAAATTAAAAATCATCAAAATCGGTACACCCAGTAAAAAGTTATGCGGATTTTCGAGAGTTTGCCTCGATTTCTCTGGGATCCCATTATCAGATCCTGGTTTCCTTATCATAGTACCACACCAGGGATATCTCCTTTCCAACAAAAAAAAAGAATTATCAAAATCGGTTCATAAACGACAAAGTTATCCTCGAATATACATTAAAAAAAATACGGTCGAATTGAGTAAACTCCTCCTTTTTTGAAGTCACTTAAAAAGAGGATAAAAATACGATATTCAAGACAGGTTTTTGTTTTAATCGGTTTGTATGAAATACAATATTTTTTTTTTTTTTTTTAATTTTCTTCGACAAAACGCCACTTTGTCTGGCCGTATTTGAGATGCATTATAAGAACACAACACATGCATGACAATCAATGAAAATTAAAATGGAATTAAACATTTGTTTTACCTTTAAATATAGCTTTTGACGTCTTACTGGCCTTCTTGAGTCATTAATTAACACTCTTGACGTATTTTAATTGTGATTTTATTTGAAAACAATTATAATGACCGATGGCCTAGTGATTATATCGACCACAAACTCCTAAGTTTAACCCTTGGTTAAGTTTAATTTTTATTGCATTAGTTTATGCGCAAAAAAAAGAAAGAATAAAAAAAGGTTTCAATTGGAAAACGAAAGTAAAAAAAAGAAATACTAGACTTATTTTAATTTAAAAATGACAATAATATTATTCTTAAATAAATTTATTTCTTTCAGAAAGCCGCATTTTCCAAATTTCCCGACTTGAGACTCTTTTCACTGGCAAATGTTGCCAGTGTTGACACGAGAGAATCACTTAACAAACATTTTGGAAACCTCAGGTAATGTGTTTGTCTACGTTAGTTGAAGTTATATTACTTAACAAGAACTGAAAGTGTGTTACAGTAAAGATTGTATTATATGTAAAAGTGCAGTGATTTTATGATCTACATCACTGGATGATTTGTGGTAGTGAAATAAGACAATTCAGAACTTTTGCTTCCTTCCCTAAACTAAACAAAAGCCTTTATCTTTTAAGTTTTTTTTTTCTTTAATACACAAGCACAAACGCCCAGACCATGACAAACATCTATATAGCCTGTACAAACGTCTATCGTGAGCGTTGATCGAACCCGCGACCGCCAGCGCAACAGCCAGTCCTGTGACCGCTGCGCCAACGCATCATCAAATTTGTTGAAATATTAAAGTTTAGCAAGATCTTTTTAAATAGCATAGATGCACTAAACAGATGGCGTCGACGTTAAGAAGCCAGATGGCTACCGAACAACGCAATACGCGTTTATTTGTGGGAATTTAATATATTCTACCGAGAATTGCTTAAATAAAATGCACATAACTAAATTCGCCTAAGTATGTGTGAAAAATAGTTGATAACATGTCAAGATTGTTGGTTGGTTGATATCCAAAACACCTTGTCTGCCACCACCTTAAAATGACGTGTAATGCTGAAGACTCACAATTATTAATTAATAATCAATTTATTACTAATTCACAACAATATTCTGAGTAATTATTCTGTGAAATGAACTGTGTCAAAGTTCTTATTCGTTTAAAAGGTCCCGCGCAAGTACTCGTACATATAAGTAAATATCACACTGCCACGGTAGTAGCATATCAAAATATTAACAACTAGCCGTTGTTCGCGGCTTTGCTCGCGTAGAAATTAATGATATTTAAAAAGAGGATATATTACAACCTCTTTTTATACGACATTTATGACAATTTTATTTTTTGGTAGTCGGTCAAAAATAAAGGACTTTCATACAAACCTGTAAAAGCCATTAGAGCCCTACGGACACCTATTGGAAAATCCGTTCTTAGCGGACGTTTACTAACTGTAAACTACCTTCCTGCCAAAGTTTATCTTAATGCGTCCAGCGGTATTTGAGATTTTATGATGATTCAATTCATGACCATGATTTTATATACGTAGTTATAAAAAAAGTTGAATTGGTTCAGTTCCATTGGTTCCATTCCCGAGTTTTGGACTTAGCTAGAAGAAAAATAGAGTGATTTATTTGTTGTAAATTTAATTTACCAATCATGCAAGAAAAGCTAAATCTAAACGAAATTAATTCTTTCTTACGTAGCGATAAAGCTCTTCGTGCGATTGCCACGTACCTGAACCTCGTGCCGCCTGAAGGGAGAGAAGAAGAGGCTCCATGGCACCGACTGGATAAAGAGTTTTTAAAGGAGTTACTGGTAATATATATTATAAGGAACCTAAAAATTATAGAAATATTAGGTCATCATGACCTGATATTCTTTTCCTATCTTTATACTAATCTCGGCGATAGTAGAATTAATTTTTGTTTTCATTGCATATTTACAATTTTCATATAATAAAGTATTTTAGATTAGTTCTTTAAGTCTGTTACTTAATCTTTTTAAATATTTATACCTCATTGGTTAATGCCATTATTCCATTATTCCATTATTCCATTAATTGGAAACCATATACAATATATTCTTAATATGTTAAATATATAAATATTACAATAATTTAAAAATGTCCATAGATATCTCGCCACGAACGTCGAATATCTCAATTAGAAGAATTAAACTTAATGCCACTGTATCCGACCGAAGAAATAATTTGGGATGAAAACGTGGTGCCTACGGAGATATACAGCGGCGAAAACTGTCTCGCCTTACCGAAATTGAACCTACAGTTCTTGACTCTACACGATTATTTACTGAGAAATTTTAATCTGTTTCGACTGGAAAGTACATGTAAGTATATTTGGATTATTATATAATGAATAATTTATAATTATAAATTACAAAGCTGAATATTCCGTACAGTACGTGTGGTCTTATCACTACATAGTTCTTACAGACTGCCCACCAATAATACCGAAATAACTTTACTTTTTAACACTTTAAATTATGTGACCAATTGTAAAACTGACTTAAGTTGCCTCACCAGCGATTTCCAAATGGTGATATAAACAAATCGTGATTGGCTAAATTTAAAAACGTTAATATTTTTAATGGTTCGTCTATGTGGCTTACTTATATGCGTAATTGCATAAAATGTATTTTCCGAAGGTCTTAATCTTGATTATATGCTAAGGATTGTGGGTTGGGCTTAATGATACTATTTTGTGATTTCATGCTTGATGTTGTATCATGTTACTGCATAGAATCATTTATGTTCTAGGAATATTAATAATGGTTGAATCTGTTGATCGTAATCGTTTCATTGAGACGATTACCATAATTGAATAGTTTCATTATATTTCTTTGTTTGAACGCTTAGAGCATCAGGAGTACAGAAATTGTTTATTTACTTTAGAATATTTCAAAGTATTTATGAAGTAATATACACTTCAGCCTGTAATATTCCACTGCTGGGGATATTAGGCCTCTTTCCCCATGTAGGAGAACTCCAATGCAGGTTGGTGGATAATATATGGAAAATGAAGGAATATGTTACAATACACAAGTACAAACGAATAGACCACGGTATGTATATGGATAATACAAATGTCTGTCGTGAGCGGTGATCGAACCCACGACCGCCAGCTCAACAGGCAGTGCTGTTACCGCTGCGCCAACGCGTCAACATAGGAAAAACTCAAAAGCTGTGCGTGCGTTCATTATCTGCTTTATGAGTTATTACGTGGAAGCTAGTGGGGCTAGGCTAGTGATCTTACAGTGCAAAATAACTACTTAAAATATTTTGACATCTGGCCCCGTATTCCAATTAGATCGTGTCAAATTGTTACATCACTAATTCTTATTGTTAATTTATTTTAAAAGTCATATTACAAACGTCCCTGATCGATCATTAGAACACGATTGAAGTAACAGAATTACGCTCCTGTTGTTATACCCAAACAATCCACAACCTCCTCTAACTTGTCGCTATAACAGCTTCAAGTGAAACTTCTTTAGAATCGTGATTTGAAACTCGATATCACGATGAAGAAAGAAACACATAAATTTTTACGAGAGAACGAGACTTATTACTTGCGTCTTCGCCAGAGGAGTTGGAGGAGATGGTAACTGATATGAGTGGAGCTTTTGTAAGAAAGGGAATGAAGATTACAATACAATACAATACAAATTAATGTAAAGAAGACGAAAGTGATGGTGTTTGAAAGAGATGAGGCAGTGACAGACTGCAATATCGTAATTGGAGATGAACAAATGGAGATATATATGTATAATTTCAACATGCCGTTTGAGATGATGCCGTTGATGCCCACCGTGCCTCGGAGAGCACGTTAAGCCGTCGGTCCCGGTTGTTACTCATAGTAGGGAATATATCCGCCAACCCGCATTGAAGCAGCGTGGTGGATTAAGCTCTGATCCTTCTTCTACATGAGGAAAGAGGCCTATGCCCTTATTACTGGCTGAAGCGATAGCTATGAGGATATACTTTTTGATACATGTAAAATTGTACCAGTTTTATAAAACATCGAAAACAAATTCAGTAATAAGTAAAAAACTTTTTAGAAAGACAAGTAAAAACCTTCAAATTAGTCACGACAGTGAATTTCATATTACAGTTCTTGGCCACCAGGAAACACTTCAGAATTGTGTTTCTTTAAAAAGCAAATGCATTAATTAAATATTTTTTATATAATATTTAATATAAACTGTGATTCCAATACGATCTTTTGGTAATTTTATACGAATATGCATTTAATATCTGTAGTCAGTGTAATATGTGTAGTTTATTGAGAGACAGAATGTAATTTTTAACCGACTTCTAAAAAAGGAGGAGGTTCTCAATTCGACTGTATTTTTTTTTTTTTTTTTTTTATGTATGTTACATCAGAACTTTTGACCGGGTAGACCGATTTCGACAAATTTTGTTTTAATCGAAAGGTGGTGTGTGCCAATTGGTCCCATTTAAATTTATTTGTCACCAAAAAATCGGTCACCAACCCGCCTGCCCAGCGTGGTGACTATGGGCAAAACACATGAGTTCACGCTATTTTTGGCGTAAACTTGTGGAGGCCTATGTCCAGCAGTGGACTGTAAAGGCTGCAATGATGAAATTTATTTGAGATCTAACAACTACTTTTCGAGTTATATCTAATAATGCGTTTTTACTTGACGCTTTTTTCGCCGACCTACGTTGTATTATACCGCATAACTTTCTACTGGATGTACCGATTTTGATAATTCTTTTTTTTTTGTTGGAAAGAGGATATCCCTAGTTTGGTACCATGATAAGGAAACCAGGATCTGATCATGGAATCCCAGATAAATCGAGGGAAACTCTCGAAAATCCGCAATAACTTTTTACTGGGTGTACCGATTTTGATAATTTTTAATTTAATCGAAAGCTGATGTTTATCATGTGGTCACATAAAAATTTTATTGAGATCTGATAACTAATTTTTGAGTAATCTTTGATAACGCGTAGTTGCTTGACTATTTTTTCGTCGATCTACGTTGTATTACTTGTCGATGTAATTGAAGTCGGTTTTTTTTCGTTTGCGAGCAAACACAATTATGTTTTATATTAAATATTTTTTTAAACGACTTAAAAAATAGATGCGCTCAACTCGACTGTATCCTTTTTATGTGTGTTACTTAACTTTTTAACCGACTTCCAAAAAAGGAGGAGGTTCTCAATTCGACTGTATTTTTTTTTTTTTTATGTATGTTACATCAGAACTTTTGACCGGGTAGACCGATTTCGACAAATTTTGTTTTAATCGAAAGGTGGTGTGTGCCAATTGGTCCCATTTAAATTTATTTGAGATCTAACAACTACTTTTCGAGCTATATCTAATAATGCGTTTTTACTTGACGATGGGATCCCAGATAAATCGAGGGAAACTCTCGAAAATCTGCAATAACTTTTTACTGGGTGTACCGATTCTGATAATTTTTAATTTAATCGAAAGCTGATGTTTATCATGTGGTCACATATAAATTTTATTGAGATCTGATAACTACTTTTTGAGTAATCTTTGATAACGCGTAGTTGCTTGACTATTTTTTCGTCGAGCTACGTTGTATTACTCGTCGATGTAATTGAAGTCGGTTTTTTTTTCGTTTGCGAGCAAACACAATTATTATTAGGTTTACCGATTTTGATAATTCTTTTTTTATTCGAACGCTGGTGTTTGCCATGTGAACCAGTTCAAAGCGAGATTTGACTTGATCTAACTGAGTTTCTGAGTTACCCCTAATATATTGAACAAGGTAACTATCTTTTCGACTTGTCGATGTAAGTTGAAATCGATTTTTATATATGTATGTTTATATGAATATACTAATTCCCTAATTCAGATGACTTTTAATTTTAGATTTGTCTAATTTTTAGTTTAGACTTTTTATTTTAGACTGTATAGCATAGCCATGGGCCGAATAAAATGTACCTCTTTTTGAGATAATACTGCTGTGTTCATTGTGCATTCTTTGATTACACAAGTGCATTATTTGATTTAGATTTAAAATCATGTCATTCCTAAGTGTTACAGATTGTGAAAAAAAAATGCCTTTACTTTATACATTTTGGATGTATAAAGTATTTTTGTGTGTGTTTAATTGCAGTAAAGTATGTTAATAATTGTTTGCGCTCGCAAACGAACATTACATCGACCAGTAAATACAACGTAGATAGACAAATAATAGGTATTATTAAGAGATAACTTAAAAAGTTCTTGCCAGATCACGATTAAATTTAAATAGGATACAACATGACAATCACCACCTTTCGATTAAAAAAATAATCATCGAGATCGGTCCACCCAGTTAAAAGTTATGAGGACACCTTTTTGGAAGTCAGTTGAAGATAATAAACATTGACATTGTATTAATACGTACAAACTTTACAGTAACAAATAGACGCAATTCTCAAAAAAAATATTATGTTATAACGATTTTGTTGTGAAATTTAATTTAAAATTATCAATTGATTAGGCGCGTTTAATGTTATTAATTTTGTTTGAATACACCGACGTCTAAATATTTTAGAAATAAAATTTAGCGAAAATAAAGAGATATTTCAAAATAAAATTCAAATAGTCAGCTATAAATCAAATGAATGTAAAAACTGGATAACATATTCAATTAAATAATGTAACTATTATATATTAGGCTAGTTAAGACGTAGATAAGATAGCCGGGACAATATTTGCAAAATCTAAAACTGTCTAAAGATTGTTTGTCTTACTGTCACTCGGGAAGATAACAACGGAGGTAATTTTGCCCCCGCATGTACATCTCTATATGTATTTTTATAAATTTTGTTGCAGATGAAATACGGCAGGATATCGAAGATGCTGTATATCGACTTGCGCCATGGTAATTAATCAAAATGACTTAATTTTATTGAAATACTTGGTAAACTTTGTTTTGCCTAAATGATAACAACTGTGTTATTGACTTTTTTCATAGGTTTATTTATCCCAACCGGAAAAAATTTAATCAAATTAGTCAAATTGTTTACGTGTATTAATTTTAAAGGTCATTCTGATGCTGCGAAAACAATTGTATTCATATTATATGCATCAATATTTTTTCTGTTTTCCCGTTCAATATATTTAATGTGTGCAAATATTTGTTTTTAGTCTGTCATGGTAGATGTCCCTGTCGTAATTTAACATATTTCTTTATTTATTAATGCTTTATTGCACAATACATGATTAAATTGTATGCATGTATTTTGGTGGCTTAACGCAACGAGCTAAAATTAGGAGTATAAGAGCTGACGTTAATAGCTGTGTAACATCAGAAACTGACCAAGTTTGTTTAAAAAATGTAAAGAAGATAATAAAATAATCCTAAACATTTACTTCTACTGTATTTTTCTATATAAATACTTTCATATTCGACAAAGATATAAATGATACTAATGTGTATAAATAATATTATACACTCGAAATCGAATTCACAAAACTCGGAGCAGAGAGCAGCGATGCCAATTGATTCAGTGTGAAGGATCTGTAGACATTCTTAATCAAATTAATACATATCACAAACATTGTACTCAAATGCTAAAAATGAAATTGCTACACAATGCTAAAAAATAATAGAAACAATACTAGAAATGAAAATAATTATTTTAAACTAGGTTAGCAGAAGACGGCAGCGTGTATTTCGGAGGATGGGCTCGTATGGCCCATCCCATTCATAGCTTCGCTGTTGTCGAGGTTGCGAAACCGAACATAGGAGAGAAAGCTCCTTCAAGAGTGAGAGCTGACGTCACCGTAACACTGAGCGTCCGGAACGAAATTAAACACGAATGGGAGTGCTTGAGGAAACATGACGTCTGCTTCCTATTAACCGTTCGACCGACGCAAGGCATAGGTAAGATATACAAGCAATTTTAGAACCTATCGTACTTAATTTAAGAACCGATGCTCCTTAAACATACGCTGTGGGTAACGAAGATGAAAATAACAATAACGTTTGTAATGTAAATAAATTTAAGCACTATATTTATAATTTTAAAACCAGTTAATTCACTAACGAAGCCGTTCCTACTTCACTGTGCATCAATTTTTTTTACTGTATATTCTGATTCTTTGGTGACTATAATTTCCGTCAAGTGGAGTCGTAATCGACGTTAATGATCAACTTCCCGTATCTCTTAAAGTATTCGTACGAACAACATGAGTACTACTTCGGGCACAGTTTATCATCAAACAACTTTTTTGATGAAAAAGTAACTTTTATTCATTATATAAATAAAAAATTATTCATTATTTATTCATTATATAAATGACAATATAGAATAATAGAATATATATTAGTATTCTATTTTTAAACTATTTGTTTTTTCCAATATTCTTTGAAACTTTACGCAAAGCAACAGATAATCCAACACAGAAATACTCGTAAGCTCCTACTTAACAATATTCGTTTAGAGGACAGGCTATTTTGGAAAATTGCCCCATTGTTTGTTTAGATAGATATACTAATATATATTTAAAACGAGCAATATCATCTAAAAATTTGCCTATTTACATATTCTACATGATATTGTCGAAATAATACGTGTAAAATTAGTAATACTGTGGTCAATCGGCGTTAAGATAATAGTAACTCATCGCTGTAACTTAGCTTAGCTACTCATTTTAAGGTATTTTATCCTAGTAATTAGAACGCCTCTGAATGGTTTACTTCGACTGGTCAATTTGAACTGTAAGTGATACCGATGACTTATTTTCTTAACGCAAATAGACTGTAAAATATAACGAGAAACAACAATATTATTTATTTATTTATTTAAATGAAAGTTGCTGACGAGGCATACAATAAAAACAGTTATCCAATAGTATAACAACTACATAAACCTATGATTCATGTTTCATGAGTAATTGCTGTTCTAATTATATGCAACTCTGCATTCATAGAGACGATTTTTAAATAATTTATTTAAAAAAAAACATATTTCATCGTAAACTTCGATTCCACAATCTAACCTTCGTTTTATGATTTTGTTATGAAAGAGTTTTACATCAATTCGGCGAACATAGAAAACAGATGATTCGGAAAAATTCTGATAGTTTGCAGAATGTAAAATGTAAACACAAACAACTTTCCGTGCTCATTAGAATTTCCTCAGGTGTTTATTATATTACTTAGTTCAGAACTTGATTCTGAAACTGAAACATTACCATTTCTTGTATATAAATAACTATTGGTTTACTCACAAACTTTTTTTCAGAAAACGAATCGTTTTTTGAATAGGCCCGGCCTTAGACAGCGAGACAAAACTTGTTGTTTTCTCCATCAAGTCACGTGTTCGCATTTTGTATGGTTGTGTTATACATAGTTTTACCTCCACCTCTACAGTTGCTTGATTTCAATTATTCGGATTATCCGTATAAATTATTTGTTGATTTTCAATTTTCTATAGAATAACTAAACTTAATAATATCATAGTGATGAAAAAAAATGTTTTGAAAAAATATCCAATCTTCCGTCCGTCTTTTTAATCAATTGTTTCTATAACGCTGCGAGATGAACTGAATACTTACTCTGATTACAAGCTATTTTTAATACTTTTTGGGCCGCTTATCCTACTCGTACTCTATTCTGCTAAACTTTTTTTGTACTTTAGTGTCTGACCCAGCAAACTTCGTATCACTATACTTTTATTCGCAAATATATGTAGGTATAGATTTTTTTAATATTCTTTTATATAAATCCTTTTATGACAATAACGAACATAAAAAAGAATTATTCAATTTATAATTATTATATTATTTTAAAAGTTATGCACTTTGCGTACGCGCATACGTTTCGCCAAATAAATTTTATACATACAGATTGCTCACAGTACCTGTAGAAAAAAATACTATAACAATGTAGTAAAGTAAATGTGAAATGGCAGCCTTATCACTATATACGATTTCGTATAGGCCCGAATAGAGGAATTATTTGAATTAGGCATCGTATAATTATTTCAACTAGTGGCCGCCCAATGCTCAAAATTCGACCATAATTAATCTAATATATAAAATTCTCGTGTCGCGGTGTTTGTAGTTAAACTCCTTCGAAACGGCTTGACCGATTCTCATGAAATTTTGTGTGCATAATGTTAAGGGTAGTCCACCCATATATACTTTTTTTTTAATTTTTAGATAAATTATTTATTTTTTATTTAATTTTCACCCTTCTACCACCAACCCCTATTTTTAAATAGCGTTTAGCGGCAAGACAACGTTTGCCGAGTCAGCTAGTTTAAATTATAAGTTTGATCATTATTGAGGTTCTGTTGTCAAAGACTTATAGTTCTATAATAATAAAAAAAGAGTACCAAATATGCGTGTTGTGTCAAATAAATGGTGGTATGTATAAATTATTTTTTTATTGATTTAATGATTTAAAAAATTATGTTAAATCTGTACTCCTTCTCTATATGAACTAAAAGTGTGTGTAATTTCATCTTCCTTCGTCCGCGCAAATTTCGTAAAAAGGGGTGCAAAGTTTTTGCTTCATGTATTAAGAAGATCAGACATTCGTAGTCTTATAATGTCTTGCGAATCTTGTTAGTAATTTAGACAGATTCTAAAGTTACATAAATTTATTGAGCCATAAAAGTCAAGGTAACGAAACTATCAGAGTGATCTGAACTCAAGGCTGTTAAATAAATCGCGCGGCAATGAATTAATTTCACGAGTTGGTCAATGACAACACAAAATTATTTTTTTTATTTATTGAACATGAGTTATCTTGCTGATAGTAGTTAACTCGCATGTCAATGAAATGCAATACTTTTTCTTAATTATCATTACAGCCTATACAGTCCACTGCTGGACATAGGCCTCCACAAGTTTACGCTAAAAATAATGTGAACTCATGTGTTTTGCCCATAGTCACCACGCTGGGCAGGCGGGTTGGTGACCGCAGTACTGGCTTTGTCGCACCGAAGACGCTGCTGCCCGTCTTCGGCCTGTGTATTTCAAAGCCAGCAGTTAGATGGTTATCCCGCCACCGGTCGGCTTTTTAAGTTCCAAGGTGGTAGCGGAACTGTGTTATCCCTTAGTCGCCTCTTACGACACCCACGGGAAGAGAGGGGGTGGCTATATTCTTAATTAAGAAATAATAATAAGAAATTATTATTTCTTAATTATACAAACGATGAATACATTATGTTTCTATGTATTATTTAAATACAAAAACCAGAAATAAATTATATCATTGGACACTAAAGCAATATGTATACCATTTTAGAATAATAAATAGTCTTGTTACCAGCGCAAGTATAGCCCACTGGAATAACATGAGTCTTTATTGGAAAATCCTGTCCTAATCCTTTATATTGAATATCTTTTGACTACTTAAGACTACGATAATTAGCCTAGGCTTGGTAATTAAGAAAAAGTTACGAAAGATTACGCTGTAGCTAAAGTACATTTATTTTCATAATTTTGCAGGAACGAAATATGACTATAAGAGAAGTATGGTGGATCAAGCAGGGATAGTGTATGTGAGAGGTTGTGAAGTAGAAGGCATGCTCGATGCTTCGGGCAGGGTTATCGAAGAAGGCCCCGAACCTAGGCCACAGTTAGACGGCGATTCTAGAACATTTAGGCTACTCTTGGATCCAAACCAGTACAGATTGGATTTGGATCAAGCCAGCAAAGGGAAAGAGGTAAGGAAATAATTAATAATTTTTATTTGGTATAAAAGTACACGAAAGTCCTGAACTAACACTAGAAATGATTCTCATACATACATTTCCTGCCATTTTAATTAGTACAAATTGGATTTAGATCCATCTAATATATGTATAAGATTAAGCATCAAATTGGATACTTTTCCAGCCATTAATATTTTTAATAAATAGTTTCTTTATCTGTATGTCTTATGTATTATGTGTGTATGTATTTGTAGATATATGTGTATAGTATGTTGCACACCTCGGGTGAAAACACGACGTAAAGCAAATAAATAAATTGCTGTCAATTAAAAATAATTAAATCCGTCTGATGCGTCATTTTATTGAGACGACGTGTATACGTGCTATTTGCTAATTTTTGTATATGAAACGAGACATTAGCTTGTTTGAAGAACTTGTTTGGACTTGTCGTCAGAATTTAAAATGTATTTTAATATTATAATCTGACGAACTTGGTCTTGTATTGTATTCAATTCAATCTGTGGCGAGCCACAAATGATCCGTCTTCTTTCATTTACGACACAGCCGTCGAGAAGATACTGAAAAATATTTCTTAATCAAAAACTACTCTTAGAAGACCTGCGTTGTCTTATAATGTTGCCAATATTTTATGGTCTACCTAAAATTCATATGTATACCACTACGGTCTAGTTATACTTCTGAACTACTCAAACGGATAAAATCTTTAGCCACTCAGTATTCTAGTGAGGTCTGTACACGCCGATCTGAACTTTGAGTTAATTAGCTAAGTTGACTAGCTATCCAAGAAATCAAGCTCCCGTATTTTTGCATGGTTCAAAAATAACTGCTCTGAATCGGAACTCAACGCATACAGTGTCCAAAGGCAACATGGATCTCTAAATCCTGTTGTATAGACAATAATTAGCAACCTCTATTTGGTATAACCGTCAAATCATCATGAAATGCATCTTCATCTACATCAATCACTTTAACCTATCTCAGTCCACTGTTGGACATAAAAATGGCGTGAACTAATGTGTATTGCCCATAGTCACAACGCTGGGTAGGCGGGTTGACCGCAGGGCTGGCTTTGTCGCACCGAAGACGCTGCTGCCCGTCTTCGGTCTGTATATTTCAAGCGAGCAGTTGGATGGTTATCCCGCCATCGGTCGGCTTTTTAAGTTCCAGGGTGGTAGTGGAACCGTGTTATCTATCTACATCCAGGAGGCTATATACTAATTGGCTGTCGACAATAGACGTAGGATAATACCATCCTTGGATCTGCTGGCTCTGTCAATCTGTAGTAATATGTATAAAATAGTAAGTTAATCTGTATGTGTGTATGGTAAACTAAAATGGCTTAACACAGCTAGCATTTTAATAATTAAAATAAATTAATTCAACCAATTGATGGTTGACAATTGAGTTCCAAATTTGAGAGACAGCTGACAACTATTTATAATTTGTAAGACTAAAATAGCAATGACAACAAACCATGGTGGCCTGCCTTAAAAAGAACAATACATGCAAAATGTAAAGGTAGCTCCATGTTTGAGAGCAAAGGCTCGTAATTAGTACTGGCGTTTGACGTAATATTACTGTAAATGATCAAACCAAATATTTGAATCAGTCACATGTATGTTTAGGCTGTACGTGAAATGCGAATTCACTTAATTCGTACAAAAAAGGCATGTTTTTGTGAATGTTTTGTGTCGACACAGTTATTAATATATACTAACAGTATATCAAAGTATGACATTTGAATTTTTAAAAATACTCATAACTTCGTCAATTTTTCTCCAATCGACTTGAAATTTATTAAATATTCGTGAGATATTATGCATTCAGTTACAATAATAAAAAATAAATGCAAAACAATATATTTTAATACAATCCTTAAAATAGTTAATTATTTGTGTACAAAATAAGAATAAACAGCATTAATTTTTTTGCCAATATTTTATAACTTCACAATTTAATAATGATAAGATGAAGACCTATAATAACCTAACAACAAAACATAATATTATTCTACTGACTACTGCTTAAAACGTGCTGTCAATTGAAATTGATTGAATGCTATTGTCTGATTAGACATACAATGAAATCGCTTTGACATTTTAATATAAACGTAGATAATATAGTTATTTATTACTATGTACACGGCCCTAATGGCGATGTTTGATTTATGTCAATGATTACTTTAAGACATGTTTTCATCTATAAATAAAACTTGTACTGTAATTCTTAAACGGTTGGACCGATTTTCATGAAATTTCGTGTGCATATCGGGTAGGTCTGAGAATCGGCCAACATCTATTTTTCATACCCCTAAGTTATAAGGGGGAGGGGGGGGGGATTAAGGGGGATAATATGGCAAAACACCGTTTGCGGGGTCAGCTAGTGTTATTGTAAATTATTAACTTATTGGTGGATAGTTACATAGTGTTTATTCCCTGTAGAAAAACTCCGACATAAAATGTTAAGTTCCATTGGGGATCCTGATAGTATATCTGGATCGAAAAATGCCCGGATAAAAATTGTATATTAACGTATCAAATTTTAATAAAGTATTTGGAATCCCTGTTTCAAACACAATAGTTTAAATAACTTCCCATAAATCATTGTTTTTTATTTGGATCTATCTGGAACTTTCAGCGGGGTTACAATGATTTTCTTTGACTGTTCTGCAACTGAACTGAAAGAAAACTGTAAATCAACTCCTACCTTACACGCCATGCTCCACTGCTCCAGTGCGGGATGCTCCGGGGTTCCTCCGGGGTTGATGGATAATTTTTTTTCATTACCAAGAGTAACGGTAGTTACCGCGTGTTTATAACAACTGCTATCAGTCACTTTGTGTTCTCTGAGACAGGGTTTTAATGATCTACAAATACATATAATCAAAACGAGTATGTATATCTACTAACGCTTTGGAAAAAATGCGTTTCAATTGAATACGTTCTATTTGCAAAAATCGTTTTTTGGCAAAAGGTGCGCGTCTGCTTTTCCTTGAAGAATCAATTTTCTATATTTACTACTACTATTTTAAATGCTGGAAAATCTATGAAGCGTAACAGGAAAAACTTTATGATATGCAAGGTAATATAGACTTATCTAAATATTTAGAGGAGCAGTTGGGTTTTAACGTTTACACGATTTCAGGTAAACACGAAAAAAAAATTTAAGACGCAAATGGTAATTGATAATAAGTAGTTAAACATGTAGTATGTTTTACTTTAAATATAGAGGATTTTGTAACAACGAAATGTTTCATTTCAAAATTTTTAAGTAAACTAGAAATCGACTTTATCGCTTTTTTCAATTGTCCATAATACAAATCTTTACTGTTCGACGTACAAAAATGGTGTTTGATGTGGTTATAGCTTGAGATATAGAGATTTTTTTTATTTAAGTAACTACTTTTACATTTTATATGAAAATTAATAAACTAATTAAATATGCGATATTACTACATATGTATATACACGCTAAAGCATACCTATTTTCTTGATTTAACGATATGATTATTATTATTATATTTTGAATATCAATTAAATAATGCTTGGAACATTAAAACTACGGTCTTGGGTGGAAATCATTTCATATCATGTATGTTATGTTATGTATACTTCATGTCACTATGCCTTCGATAAAATTTCAGCAATTAATAAGTGTGATAATATTTAAAAAATATTTTACTATGCATAATATATTTTAGTTACAATTAATAGTATTTTTAATTTTAATTTTATGGTAAGTGCAAAAGCAATTTAACATTTATATTATTAAGCCAATAGCATCTGTTCTTTGTATTGGTTAAAAATACGAGAATTCAAAATTAGTATAATTAGCATAAAAATGTATATGTGTATATATCGAGAATCTATTTTTTTACAACGTTGATACAATACTTTTTGGTTTTAATTTATTAATCAAAACATGTATATTCGTTTTTTTTTTTTTTTTTTTTTTTATTGAAATCGACGACGGAATATCGCTATGATATAATAATATTTAAATATAAATATTTTGCTTTACTTGGAAGTGACGTGGAATTTCGATGAACTGTACTATTTCACGTTTTTATTAGCTTAACATTTTATTCAACGTTTTGCCTTTTATTGTTACAACATGATATTTCGATATTTTTAACACTTACAGTTAAATATAGTTAAATGATTAAATCTATTTTCGTTCCGTAAATACCAAGCGTTGTTCTTACTACTTACTACTTTGTTGTTTCGTTAGTTTTGAAAACATGTTTCGGAATTAGTAAAATACCTCTACAAGTGCCCACGCAAAACTGCTCTAGCAAAACTATTAACTATTATTAACTATTGTACACCAAGAATGCGCAAAATCACAAAAATAAAAATAGTGAGCGTACATATGTAGAATTCAGTATGTCATAATGGTATATTGTAATAATATCAAAATATCACAAATCACGCGACACTACGTGATTTATGAACTCAAAAGCGGAAAGAAAGTGTTTAAAACTAGATCTATATCGCAACGTGTGGACCTGGACTGACTTTATCAAAAGCATACCGAAGTCCACCAAGGTAAAGTGTCAGCGAAAAACACAGAACCGTTACAAGTGACGAAACATTTGAAGAACAGTGAACAGTGAAAAGAATAATGCTGGTATAGATTGCTGGACGAAATACTTATCTTTATCTATACATATAATAAAATGGTAGGAAAGTCAAAACTGTACATTGAATATTTTTTTAAAGAATACTTTGGGTGTAATCTACGATCGACACCGAAGTCAAAAATATAGTTTTTAGAATTTTTGTCTGTTTGTCTGTATGTATGTCCGGGATAAACTCAAAAAGTACTGCATGGATTTACTTCAAATTTGGCACGAATATTATTAAGAAGTCGGGTATATAGGCTACATATTATCACGCTATCACCTACGGGGAACGAGCAGTGAACCTTTATTTCTTCAACGCATTCTGTAACAACGTGTAATCTAACGACAAATATGTTGTATGAATGTTGTTGTTATTATGTTAATAACCATGCTATAAGCTAGCTTCACACTATAAATAAAGACATTCCTTAGTATATTTAGTATAAGCATTGCCCCCGTGTGAAGCCGGGGCGGGTCGCTAGTATAAAAATAAAATAAATGTACGTAGCAATTATGAAAAAGCAGTATTAAATTTCAGAATTGATGTCTGTTCGTACTCTCGAAATCTGTTTCGTACGATGCGTCATTGGATATTTTTTCGTTTTAATGGCCTCTACATCTGGCAGGCATTTGTTGATTTTTTATTTCACTATCATATTAGTAGCTTTCGTACATGACACAAAAAGTACTCGATTGTTTATCTAATATCTAGATTATATATGTAAATATAGTGTAGAAGTTTATTAGTTTATTTAAACAAGTTAATATCAGAAAGTGATCTATCAATTATATTTTTAAGTTAATACATAAAAACTCATTAATATATAAATTATTCCACGGAATAAGAAAAACTTTTTCATTTCGGTAAGAGTCGGCATCGTGCTTGCGATGCTTCTGGTGTTGCAGGCGTCTTTAAGCTACAGTAATCGCTTACCATCAGGTGAGCCGTACGCTTGTTTGCCGACCTAGTGACATAAAAAAAAAAATAACTAAACATTACGTACTCGTACATACGTTACATATAACATCACAACGAAAAAATCTTCAAAACCAAAAATTTTAATCAGTCTTTAAAAAATGTAAACTTAAAATTGAATTACAGCGCTATTAGTCGTTACTATATAAAAAGTGTGTGTGAAATATAACTCAACACTCAAAAATATGTATATTTTGACGATCTATGTGTGTATGTGTCTAAGTGACAATAAGAAAGATAAATATTTGTATTTATATTTTAAAAATCGAATATATCTTTTAAAAATTATATCTTATACTCTGACCATTCGTTTATTTTCTTTTTGACAGTTCAAAAAAATTTGATATAAGTGACGTCCCTCACACGTTACTAATTCGATTTTACATAATCATTACAGCCTATACAGTCCACTGCTGAACATAGGCCTCCACAAGTTTACGCCAAAAATAACGTGAACTCATGTGTTTTGCCCATAGTCACCACGCTGGGCAGGCGGGTTGGTGACCGCAGTACTGGCTTTGTCGCACCGAAGACGCTGCTGCCCGTCTTCGGCCTGTGTTTTTCAAAGCCAGCAGTTGGATGGTTATCCCGCCATCGGTCGGCTTCTTAAGTTCCAAGGTGGTTGTGGAACCTTGTTATCCCTTAGTCGCCTCTTACGACACCCACGGGAAGAGAGGGGGTGGCTAAATTCTTTAGTGCCGTAGCCACACAGCACATTTTACATAATAATCGATTTTATTTAAGAAAAAATTTAAATCGATTTAATGAAATATTTTTATTAAAAACCTGACCGTTATTTGAAGCTTACTTGTTTGAGATAGGCCCCTCCACTGTTTTCCGTCTTATTCACCTCTCTTTCTACCCTATATGTCTGTCTCTTTCGCACACATCCCCACCTACCACCAGGCAGGGCCACGACATTTGATGTAACGGTCGGAGGCCCGCTCGCGTCATTGGCGTCCTGTTTTCCGTCGAGAAAGGAAGTCAGATACCACCTTTATCTGCGTATTACAAAAGTGTTCAATTCTGGTTGAACGTAAGTGTAAAATATCTTCTGTGCTTCAAGGTGGGTTCATTGCGGTGAAATGTAAGTACAGCTTTGAGTTTTTGAGTGATTTTAGAATAATATA
Organism: Melitaea cinxia; assembly: GCF_905220565.1. NCBI lineage: Eukaryota > Metazoa > Arthropoda > Insecta > Lepidoptera > Nymphalidae > Melitaea > Melitaea cinxia. Next base: position 8,347,175 of record NC_059411.1, read on the forward strand.
ACGATTTTATCGTTCGGTACAAATTAATTAGTCATTAATTTGCAAAAGTTAATTTGATTGTACATGTTACTTTCTACCCTCAAAATTTTTATTTTTATTAAAATGTTATAAAAAGATTTTTCAAGGCGATATTTTACTACCCGTCTCTTATTATTTTTTTTAGCCATACATGTGATTTTAAAGTATGTATTTAAAAATATTGGTATAGGATGGACGACTTTATCGATGAGCAGCAAAATGTGGAGTACGTTCCTGCATTGGCTTCGACAAGTGCAACGTCAACGCGTGAGACACGGCAACAAGCAGAAGATAGACGGTGTACTAAGCCCACGGATGCTTCAAAATCTAAAAGAGCCAGGTCAGTGGGTAGCGCGTCATCAAGAAGTAGTAGTAGTTCAAGTTTGTCTACATCATCTTCCGATGCAAAAACAAAACGATCTCGTCGCCGTAAACGCAAGCATGGTAAAAAAAGGAAGGGAGGAAAAAATAGTTATGATAAGAACCGCCTGGATAAATTAACGCAGGATATAGACGAACTGCGCCGACATTTAAATTTTAGTGCTCCTAGCAACGAACAAAGTTCTTACAATGACCAAGAACCAATTGTAGACGATAATGTAAGTGGTATCTTGTATAGCGAATTTGAACAACCTGCTGAGCAAAGTCAATCGCCTTTTCATTTTAACTTCGACTTTGAAACAAAATTAAAAGAATCTGCTATACCTAAAACACCACAACATTTCTTAAAAATTCTTGATGATTGCCACCCGACACATTGACGGAAAAAGTTGCCCGGCTATTTCGGAATACAATGTGCCGTTGACAAAGAAAATAGTGATATAACTTTAGGGCTAGGACCATATACAAATTTTAAGCAGGTAGGAAAAAAAGATTTAAATAATAAACCAACTAGATATTCAACATTAAGGTAGTTTAATTTCCATTTTTTTTTACACTTACCCTCATGTAACAAAATATAATAAATAAGCCTACCTAGCTAACCCCAAAACCATCACTTCAGAAATTACAATTTAAACAAATACTAAGGTTGCTCAGTCGTAGAGAGAAGGTTCTTAATATATTTACTACATAAAAAAAATACGTGATGAGTATAATTGCTTAACGAGTATAATGAGCTTAACGAGTATACCACCAGAAATCAAATAACCTTGTAAATAAGCATAGATCAACTAAATAATGAGAAAGTCTGTACCTCTTCTGCTTTAATTCATACCAATTACTTGAATTGTCAATTTGCTCTGGACATCCACCGGGTGTTAAGGTTTCAACAGGAAGTTTCGATGAGCAGGATCTCCAGCCCAAAGGTTCTACTTTAATACGGACAGATGTTTCATTGCTCTGGTGATCCACGGTAGACTCAGCTTTCAAAATATTGAAAAGATACCTTTTAGTGTTTTATTTAAATTCCAAATTCAAATATCCAGGCCTCGATGATTGAAGTTTAACGAAAATGACAGAATGAAATCGAAATATAATTTTAAGTTTGAGTTCTGTTTGTAACTCATTTAAGTTCCATCTTAATTTCAAATTATAAATTTTTCATATTTAAATTTTTCCTACATCATGGTAACGCAAGTGTATTTTCTTCTAAAGTCATATTTCTATTAATTAGTTACGTAATATAATAAAATAAAACAATAAAATACTAAGGAAATATAAAAATGAAAGAATGAAAAAACCCTGAAACAAAGAAAACACGTTGTCAAAATGGCGGAATCGAACCGATGCAAAATTTAAAAGAATGGTTTGAAATCTTACCAGAGTAGATTGCATAAATGTAATCTCTCGTTCCCACCATCCCCGAAATCAGATAAAAATATCTATTTCAAAATGAACAAAATAAGGAAGCTGTAACAAAAGTAAATTACGAGTTAATATGACACCTAAAGGTTAACACAAACACAAAGGGAAAAAGGTCCCACCAAAATATCGAAATTAACTCACCATTATTGTTGAGATAAATAAAATTATTATTCTCTACTTCAGAGACATAATTTTTAATATGCAGGCGAACCTGGCCAACAAAACACGAAAACGTGAAATCTTTCCCTCGCCGTTCCCAATCATGGTCGAAGCGAAAGTCCTTTTAATCTGGCAGTGTTGCCACTCAAAATTAAAAATTTATCCAATACAGCAAACCGAAATAAATCTATATATTTTATTTTTTTTTTTAATATTATTTATAAAAACAATTTAGACAAAAATCCTAAGCAATTAAATAAATATTTAAATATGAAACAATGTAAAAACAAAACCGTGCAAATACATAGCAACTCTCCAAGCACGCCATCTAGTGAGCCCGCAAGCTTCGCTAGATAAACCTCAATACCAGGATCAATAGTAATACCGCGGCTATAACTAGATGTCGCTATGCACCACAATTTTTACTACGTTACAATACCCCCCCCCTTACGAAAAGGTTCACCGGGTGAACCACGCTGCCCTCAGCGTTTCAGACCTGAACTAAAGAAATTCCAACTAATCTATCCGGAACACTTAAAAAAAATGCAAACACTAACGTATACTATATATACAGCAAAAGAAAAAAAAACAATAATATTGCGGTGTATTAAAATGTGCTTAAGTGAGAGCACCTTGACATCACCTCCCAGCTCATTGTTAAATGCAATGAAGCTATCTCTACGGTGACTCACTCCTTGCTGCCAACCGCCGGAATACAATTGTCAAAAGACAATGTTTGAAATCGAATCATGTGTAGTAGTGCGCCCTTCCTAGCGACTAATCACAAGAAAATGCAAAAGTTTCTACTATTTATTAGACTTGGTACTAAATAAGAAGTTATAATTTTCCCTGGAACTGATCATAACAAAGACCTAAAATCAGAATCTTGAAATGAAATTCAATAACCCAGGAACTAAACAAAACGGAAAATACACGGAAAAATCCAAAAAAATAAAAAAAATACAATGTATCAATCAGCCAAAATCTTAAGACAGTAAATATCAGCATCACAAGTTATTTACTCCCTTTTGCTAGTCTTCCACGAACACTCAAATCTCAAGCATCCTAACCTTACTTACATCAACTTCATCAATCCCTATTCAAACCATGGTAATGTAACTGCTAACTCAGTACATCACTACACACTCAAAAAAAAACTAATTGAATATAGTCGAAACTTAAATATCCAAACAGTAAAGACCACAAAAATGAAATGCTAAATATTTACCTCTTAAAATCCTTAATATGCCAAGTACCTATAGGATGGTTGTCAGCAACTCTAACCAACTCATACACTAGAGGTGACAAAACTTTTACTACCCTGCACTTTTCATATTTAGGAGCCAACTTGGCTGCAAAAAATTTCTCAGCATCGCTTTGTGTATACGTCTTTTTCCACACAATATCGCCTACCGCATAACGTGCTGGTCTGCGCCGTAAATTATAATGCGTTGCATTCTCTGCATGAGCCTGGAACAAATTCTCTCTGACTTGACGAAATATGTCCTGTAAAATTCCAAAATTTCCAGCATATTCCTCCCTTGGCATTCCTACCTCGTAATCCTTATCCGAGTCTTTATAAAAGGAACCATTTAGTACCGGTTCTCTTCCATGGACAAGAAAAAACGGGGAGAAACCAGTGGACTCGTTTACCGCGCTGTTAATGGCAAACTGGACTTTATACAAGTTTTCATCCCAGGACCTGTGGTTGTCCTTTACAAAAGCAGCTACTGCAGTCATAACAGTCTTGTTATACCTCTCTACAAGATTTACTTGTGGTGTATACAATGGTGTGTAATGCAAATTCGGAATATTGTAACGTTTTATGAGATTACGGAATTCGGAACCCGTGAATTGCGATCCATTGTCCACAATCACCGTTTCCGGAACACTATGGTTCAGAAAAACAAAATTCTCAAGCGCCTTTACAACAGCGGCACCTGTGGCACGCCTTAACGGAAACAACATTGTATATTTTGAGAAGCAACAAGTTACTACAAAAAGAAACGTAAAACCTGATCTAGATCTGGGCAAAGGTCCTACCAGATCAGCAGAAATAACCTGAAACGGTCTACTACAGACTTTTGGTTTTCCTAATAAACCAGGAGTGGCTGTTGTTGTATGCTTATAAGCAGCACAAACATCACAATTTTTAACATAATCAACCACATCCTTATACATACCGCGCCAAAAGTATCGAAGTGATATTCTACGATGAGTTTTGAACACGCCGAAATGACCAGCAGTTGGGTCTGCATGGTTTTCTTTCAAAATCCTATTAATGTCGCTCTTATGGACTACCTCTTTCCAATCGAACTCACTCAAAAGCTGGTATTTACATTTACTGAAACGGAACAATTTATTATTCAAAATGCAAAAATTTGGAAAATTGGCTGGATTATTTTTACAACCATTGAATATTTTGTCATACCAGTCATCAACGATAGTCTGTTGTCCCGAACTACTTCGTCCAACTTTAACCACATCAACCTTTATGAGTCTCGACAAGGTATCCGGAACTACGTTATCACTACCCTTTCTATGCTCAATAATAAAATTATACTGTGACAATCTGCAACCCCATCTGGCCAATCTCCCAGAGGGATTTTCCAAATTCAAAAACCACTTAAGCGATGCATGATCCGTAATAATCGTAATTGTTTTTGAACCAAAATAAGCTTGAAATTTCTCCACTGCAAAAATGACAGCAAGAGCTTCGCGTTCTGTCGCACTGTAATTCCTTTCATTTTTATTTAAACTCCTACTGACATATGCGATGGGATGATCATGTCCATCTACCTCTTGTGTCAACATACCGCCAACTCCATAAGCTGAAGCATCGCAATGTACCTTAAATGGCTTGTCGAAATTCGGAACCGCAAGCACAGGTGCCGTTACTAGTGCATTTTTCAAAGTATTAAATGCCACCTCTGCTTGTTCACTCCACTCAAATTTTGGTGCGTTCTTGCCTTTACTAGTTAATCTATTGAGTGGGGCTGCTATAGTCGAAAAGTTTCTAATAAAGCGTCTATACCAGGAACATGTACCTAAAAATATTTTTACATCCTGTGCGGATTTTGGTGTCGGAAAATTCATGACCGCAGCAACCTTCTCTGGATCAGTCCGTAACCCGAATTCATCTACCATGTACCCTAAATAACGTAATGATTTCCGAAAAAAACTACATTTTTCAAAATTTATTGACAATTTAGCCATTTCTAATTTATCCAAAACTCTATTTAACAAAATTAAATGCGTTTCAAAATCTGAAGAGCAAATCACAATGTCGTCTATATAACAAAAAACTCTCCCATTCGTTATATCGTTACAAAAATTTTGATTAAATAACCGGTCCATTAATCTCTGTTGTCGTGCTGGAGCACCGCATAAGCCAAAAGGCATAACTTTAAATTTAAACAAACCCCTACCCGGAACTGTGAAACTAGTTTTCTCTTGAGAATCTTCACTTAACGGAATTTGCCAAAAACTAGAACTTAAATCAATTGATGACAAAAATTTAGCTTCTTTTAGGCTATCCAGAATTTGCGGAATGTACGGAATCGAATATGAATCCCCCTTGGTTACTGAGTTCAACTTACGGCAATCCAAACAAAATCTCCAGTCTCCATTTGCCTTTTTAACCAAGATCACTGGGTTATTCCAAGGACTCTCACTAGGAGTGACTACATCCAATTCCAGCATTCTATCTAGTTCTTTACATAACGCCTCTTTCTTTTCCGGAGAAAGTGGATATTGTTTAATCTTAATAGGTAAAGCATCACCGGTATCAATAATATGTTCAATCAAGTTAGTTCTACCTAAACCTATCCTTTGTGATGAAATATCCAAAAATTTATTTACTACTGAATTCGCTAATTCTTTTTGCTGGTTTGTTAGTGATTCAAAAGATTTTATGGTATGAACTGGTTCATTATCAATAACATTTAAATTATAAAATCTTGAAGGTGCCTTACTCAATTCCAAATTATCAAAAATTCCTGGCGCTAACTGAAACGTTTTCCAAAAGTCACAACCAAAAATAACATCTACCACAATAGATGGAATTACAAAAAAATTTAATAATGTGAGTCATAGAATTGTAAGTAATCGGAATAAACATGTAACCCAAGCAATGGAGTTGGTCCCCATTTGCCACAGAAAATGTGGTGTCATTATCCACATGTAATTTGTAACCCATTTTCAAAAAAACCTTGTGCGCCTGGTTACCCAAAATTGACGCGCAAGCACCGGAATCTAGTAATCCTGTAATCTCTAAGTTGTCTACTGAAGTCTGTAAATGTGGTCTAACATCCTTTTCATTAATTGAAAACAGAACTGTGTCAGGTATGCAAGTTGTTTTACTATAATTGACACCACTATGTAATTGTGTCTCTGCACAGTCCTGGTATATTAGTTTTTTGGATTTTTATCTGAAAGTGGTGGTCTGACCAAAGGCTTCTTACTACACACTGGACATGTTTTAACTGTGTAGTTCTGCAATCCACACGAAAAACACCTTAGAGACCTCGGAACAACCCTACAAAATTTAAAGTTGTGGTTTCCCTTACCACATTTATAACAAAGTTTTTTATTTGACTGTAAAAAATTATTATTTTCACTCCTATTAACCTTAACCGCTGTCGCCGAAACTGTGTTTACTTGTTTTGAATTCGGTTTGTAAGCAAACTCAGAACTTAGAAGCGCTTTATTACTACTGGGCTCCGAAAATAAAGCAGAACGTTGTTTGGCAGCCTCTAGTTTACGACACTTTTCTTTCAAAACCGCTACTGAATCTATGGTTACTAGGGCCAGTTGCTCGGAATAACATGGACGAATGTTATGTAAAAGAATGTCTAATTTTTGTTTTTCAGAAAGTTGAGTCGTTAATCTCGCAAACATACAGAACATTACGGAAAAATAAATACACACTGGTTCATCGGGGCCTTGCGTACGAGCTCTGATTTCTCCAATTAACCTATGATCATAATCGACTGCGTCAAATTCTTCCAAAAATAACTTTTTTAATTCTAACCAATTTGAGACTAATGATTTATTACCTCTGAACCACAATAAAGCTTTACCTGTAAAAAGATGAAAGGCAGAAATGAACAGCCTCGAATCTGAAACTCCATACGACTTCTTATATTCTTCCACACGTTCGATGAAGCTACGTGGGTCTCCCTGTCCATTGTAAGTTAACTCCCACTTGGCGACATTTTTGTCCCCAGTGCATTCTACTGTGGAGCTGACTGAAGTCAAAGATTCGCTTTCCTGAGCCCAATCATTGTTAGGTTCCAATCTTGAAATTAGAATTTCCAATTTTGAACTTATCTCACTCCTCTTACCTTTTAGGGTGAGCTCGGAAGAATGTATTCTTAAATTTCTGAAATATAAATGTGACGCTAAAGCTTTAGCCCTACAAAGAATATGTCGCTCTTTATTTTCCTCAAATTTCTTAATTAAATCTTTTAAATCCTGAAGTTTTTGAGAAACAACCTCCAACTCGGTTTCAGCATCAATGTCCGTTTCCAAAATTGATTCAGAAGGAATCTCTGTTATTAAATGTTTTAATTGTTTCTTTAAACCAAGCACAGTAGGTGCTGGCGTTTCAGAACGAATGGACACCTCATAAGTTAATTCGTCTTTCAAAAGAGAGTGAAATTGCACAAAAGTTTGTTCCATTTTGATTTATAAAAATCGGTACAGCCAAGATATTAGAAATGGATCCCGGTGGTATTATCGTTACTAAAAAAAAAAAAGGTTACAAAAGCTTCAACAAAATCAAAATTACTTATACGGAATTTAAGCATACTATTAGAAAAAACAAAAAAAGAAATGTTTAAACTTAGCCTACTCTAAAATAATATCTCAACAACTATGCTTCCATTACAAAATAATATTTCTAAAGTATACAGAAGAAAGAAGAAATAATACTAAATAACATACAAAATTGTAAGGTGTGATACAGCCTTATGTGTCAAAATAATCAATGTGGCACAGCCTTCATATACACAACTCAACAAAAAAAATATGTATATAACCTAAACTAGGTATAAATTATAATAACTCTAAACAAAAACAATCAACTTACTATGAAATACCAAATACAATTTAACATTGGTCAGTTGAAATGTTCATATAACTCTATATGAACCCAGAATAAAATAAAGAAAATACATAATCTAAATTATCAGAATTATCCAAACAACTTGAAGTGTGGTATGGTATAACCCCAACCTCTAAATCAAATAAAAGTAACTAATCTAATCAAATAAATAAATACAAATGTAACCATGTCTAAGAAACTACTGAATCTTAACAATTGTCAAAAGAACGTCTTCACGGAAAACTTTAAAAGTCAAAACCTCCCAAAAGAAAAAATAAACAAAATGCCAAGGCACAATATGCAGTGCAAACAAGAATGAATAATTGCAAATATGATTTGCTATCAACAAAATGCAAAAAAAAAAAGATTTACTTTCAAAATTTTTTCTTTACACACTGACAATTGTCAAAACTCAAAATACTACTAATATTACAGTATTTTCAAAATCTACGGGTGATATACTCATCAAACAAGATAACATTAAAAAAAAATTATACTCGCAACAAAAAATGATATTAAACTGTGATTACAACAAAAAAAAAATTCAAAATAAACCATGGGTTTTATTGTTTCACTTCAATATCTATGTTTGTATATAAACATCACAATTTAAATTAATCCGTGGGCGCCATTTGCCACCCGACACATTGACGGAAAAAGTTGCCCGGCTATTTCGGAATACAATGTGCCGTTGACAAAGAAAATAGTGATATAACTTTAGGGCTAGGACCATATACAAATTTTAAGCAGGTAGGAAAAAAAGATTTAAATAATAAACCAACTAGATATTCAACATTAAGGTAGTTTAATTTCCATTTTTTTTTACACTTACCCTCATGTAACAAAATATAATAAATAAGCCTACCTAGCTAACCCCAAAACCATCACTTCAGAAATTACAATTTAAACAAATACTAAGGTTGCTCAGTCGTAGAGAGAAGGTTCTTAATATATTTACTACATAAAAAAAATACGTGATGAGTATAATTGCTTAACGAGTATAATGAGCTTAACGAGTATACCACCAGAAATCAAATAACCTTGTAAATAAGCATAGATCAACTAAATAATGAGAAAGTCTGTACCTCTTCTGCTTTAATTCATACCAATTACTTGAATTGTCAATTTGCTCTGGACATCCACCGGGTGTTAAGGTTTCAACAGGAAGTTTCGATGAGCAGGATCTCCAGCCCAAAGGTTCTACTTTAATACGGACAGATGTTTCATTGCTCTGGTGATCCACGGTAGACTCAGCTTTCAAAATATTGAAAAGATACCTTTTAGTGTTTTATTTAAATTCCAAATTCAAATATCCAGGCCTCGATGATTGAAGTTTAACGAAAATGACAGAATGAAATCGAAATATAATTTTAAGTTTGAGTTCTGTTTGTAACTCATTTAAGTTCCATCTTAATTTCAAATTATAAATTTTTCATATTTAAATTTTTCCTACATCATGGTAACGCAAGTGTATTTTCTTCTAAAGTCATATTTCTATTAATTAGTTACGTAATATAATAAAATAAAACAATAAAATACTAAGGAAATATAAAAATGAAAGAATGAAAAAACCCTGAAACAAAGAAAACACGTTGTCAAAATGGCGGAATCGAACCGATGCAAAATTTAAAAGAATGGTTTGAAATCTTACCAGAGTAGATTGCATAAATGTAATCTCTCGTTCCCACCATCCCCGAAATCAGATAAAAATATCTATTTCAAAATGAACAAAATAAGGAAGCTGTAACAAAAGTAAATTACGAGTTAATATGACACCTAAAGGTTAACACAAACACAAAGGGAAAAAGGTCCCACCAAAATATCGAAATTAACTCACCATTATTGTTGAGATAAATAAAATTATTATTCTCTACTTCAGAGACATAATTTTTAATATGCAGGCGAACCTGGCCAACAAAACACGAAAACGTGAAATCTTTCCCTCGCCGTTCCCAATCATGGTCGAAGCGAAAGTCCTTTTAATCTGGCAGTGTTGCCACTCAAAATTAAAAATTTATCCAATACAGCAAACCGAAATAAATCTATATATTTTATTTTTTTTTTTAATATTATTTATAAAAACAATTTAGACAAAAATCCTAAGCAATTAAATAAATATTTAAATATGAAACAATGTAAAAACAAAACCGTGCAAATACATAGCAACTCTCCAAGCACGCCATCTAGTGAGCCCGCAAGCTTCGCTAGATAAACCTCAATACCAGGATCAATAGTAATACCGCGGCTATAACTAGATGTCGCTATGCACCACAATTTTTACTACGTTACATGATATTCAATATTTTAATAAAAGTGAATGGTCTGAAGTGCGTTATGCAGAAGTACAAAAATTATACAACCACACACCGGGCTTTGTAGATTTAGAAACAAACGATGAAGTAAAATCTTATGATCAATTGCGTAATTTGTCATATAATGATAAAGCTTATGCGGCTCTTTCTTTTTGCATTCTTAAACAAAGGGAGTCCCTGCAAGCCAGCCTTAAAGACTTAATTTCCTGGGCTAGTAATGAAACGAATTTCAGTGTTGAAAATATGCATGATAAAATTAACGACTTATTCTCAAAAGGTGAATATGCCAAAGTTTCTGCGGATTTATTACAATTAGTCTGTGGACATCGTGCCGAAGCCATACAGATGCGTCGGCAAGGTTTGATTAATTCAGTACGTGACCCACTGCTGAAGAACACCTTACGTAAAATACCCCCTTCCAATAAGCACCTTTTTAATGAGGAATTATTCACTACATTTCTGCAAAAGAACAGCGGTGTCAAAAAAGTCTTTATGCCACTGAACAAGACCAATACTGGCCCTGTTTCGCAAGCAGGATCCAGCAGGTCAATACGCCACCCCTCGCAGGGGTCGGCTGCTTTTCATGGGCCCTCGCAGGGTACCACAAATCAAGGATGCTGCTCCTCCCGAGCTCATTCACAACATTTTTGTAATCAACAACCCTCGCAGGGTATTTTCTGTAACCAGCCCTCGCAGGGCTATCACTATAATCGTCCCTCGCAGGGACAACCTTCGCTAAATGCAACAAATCGCACAGCACAGGCGACTAGAGGTTCCTTTCGTTCGCGAGGAGGTAACACGAGCAGCAGAGGTCAAAATAAAAACGAACGTAAGCGCCCTGGAAATAGAACCGACTTCGACTCCATTAACAAAAGACGAAAATACTGACTCGACGTTCAAGGCCGGGCAACTGCTTCATTACTACCGCCAGTGGGAAGAAATGGGAGCTCCAAAGTTTTTACTACAGATAATAAAAGGGTATCGGATACCCTTTCGCAAAAAACCTCCCTTAGTCTTCCCCAGCATCACAAGCGTAGCTTATTGCACTCCAGAATCAGATGCAATGACGGAGATAATAGAAAAGATGAAATCTCAGAGAATTTTAGAAAAAGCTCAGCTCTCCCCAAGTTTCTTGTCCACGATGTTTCTGATAGCAAAGAGCGATGGCTCGAACCGGCCTATATTCAATTTAAAAGCCCTGAACCGATATGTTATAACCGAACCATTCAGATTGATAAATGTATTTCGAATACCAGAGTTCCTGCAACAGAACGATTGGCTGTGCAAAGTGGATCTTTCACATGCTTACTTTCACCTACCTATAAAAGAAAGTCACAGGCGATTTCTTCGGCTGATTTACAAGGGAGAACTGCTACAAATGACTTGCCTTCCCTTCGGCCTAAGTACGGCTCCGAAAGTATTTGCTTCATTGACCAATTGGATTGCTCAAATTCTGAGGCAGAAGGGTCTACGAATAATTGTGTACCTGGACGACTTTTTAATAGTCCATCAGGATCGATCCACGTTACGAATTCACGTACAAATGCTCCTAGACCACCTGCGTTACCTAGGCTGGCAGATAAATCTAGAAAAATGCTCTCTTGTTCCCGAAAAGAGTCTAGTCTTTTTAGGTATCCTTTGGGATCCTTGGAAGAACAAAAAATTCCTTCCAGAAGAAAAAATGAAGAATATAACCAGCAAGATACTTCCTTTGCTGAAAAGCAAACGAGTAAAACTTCGAGAATTACAGAGTGTTGTGGGGCACTTAAACTTTGCAAGTTTTGTTGTGCCCAACGGCAGGTTGCATTTTCGAGAACTCCTAATATTCCTCAACTCTTTACTGAACAAGCCTGCAGTAGCAGCACAGTTACCAGAAAAAGCTATAACAGACCTAAAATGGTGGCTCCAAAATTGTCATCAGTGTTCAGCAATTCACCTACCACCGCCGACCCATTTCATAACGACAGATGCTTCCGATCTAGCCTGGGGAGCACAAATCGACGGACATTCAATATCAGGGACATGGACCGACGAAGAAAAAGCCTTACATTGCAATATCAAGGAGATGCTTGCGGTCCTGAAAGTTCTAGAGAACCAAGGTTACCTACTGCGTTAGTCGACGACGTTACTCCAATGCGACAATCGCACAGTTGTGACTTACTTGCGGAACGAAGGCGGAACCAGATCTGTTCCTCTGTTGGAGCTGACGGCCAGGGTTTTTCACCTAATCAGTCTCAATCAGATTCAACTGTCGGTTTATCACATTCCCGGTCTCTACAACAGCCATGCCGATCATTTATCGAGGCACCGGCTACCGCCGGAGTGGCATCTCCTAGAACATTGCGTAGAAAAGATATTCCGCAAGTTCGGGACACCAGTAGTGGATCTCTTCGCATCTCGTCGGGCGCATGTAGTAGCCAACTATGTGTCACTGGAGATAAACGATACAATAGCCCTATATCACGATGCTTTTTCTCAAGTATGGAACTACAGCCTAGCTTGGATATTTCCACCACCATACATAATTCCGAAAGTCCTGTCTCATTTGAACTCGGCGATCGGAGTGTACCTGATAGTGGTCGCTGGGAACGAGTTTTTTGGCGAGCCGATCTAAAGTCACGAGCGCTGGCAGCTCCGTACACGATATACAAACTGGAACAGAACCTCATAGATACAACGACCAACCTTCCACCTCCCAAAGTCCAGGAGATGACCTTGGAGGTCTGGAAGTGTGGGGGTGGTCAAGGAATTTAATCGAGTGGAGTAAAAATCAAAGGCAACTACTCTTATCTTCCTGGCGTCCTTCAACTCGCAGAACGTATCGAGCAGCCTGGAATAGATGGTTAAGCTGGTCTAAGAAACATAAATTAGATCCTTTTCAACCGGATGGTTCTATATTAGCTAGATTTTTAGCTGACTTGCATATAATTGAGAAATTGTCTTATAACACAATTTTACTACATAAATCCGTAGTTGCTACACTTTGTAATGCGAACCAGCCTACTGACTTAAGTTCTCATACATTAGTTAAACACATTATCAAGTCGATAGCTTTAAAGAAACCAGCTAATCGAAAGCCTCCTATATGGGACATCAACGTGCTAGTTGATTACATGCAGAGTATGCCCATAGATGAAAACAATACTTTCGATACGTCCAGACATACGGCGGCGCTACTGTTGTTATGCTCCGGTAGACGAATTCACGATCTAACATTACTTTCAATAGATTCACAGCATTTAGTCGAAAACAATAATAGTTTAGTGATGTGGCCAATTTTTGGGTCAAAGACGGATAGCTCTGAGCATAGGCAGTCAGGTTGGAGGTTGATTTCTAACTCTGAAAACAAAAAGTTAGATCCAGTTTTTTGGGTTAAACAAACTATGAAACTTCTTGAACCGAAACGTCAAGCTTGCAACTGTACAAATCTTTTCATTAATATCAGAGGCAAACCTAAAGCAGCCTCACGTACCGTAATTGCCGGCTGGTTTAAATCGTTGCTGAAAGAAGCTGGTATATCTGCCTCGGCTGGTAGCGTAAGATCAGCGGTAGCATCTAGAAATTGGGCTGATAATCTTCCTCTAGACGAAATTTTATCACGAGGAAATTGGAAGACATGTAACACATTTGCTCGGTTTTATAAGCGCGAAATCCAACCACAACCAGCTAACAGTAGTGTTACCAGTTTATTTAACCCAATTGACTGATTTTTCTGGTAAAATAATATTGTTTTAATTATTATAATTATTTTTAATGAAAATTACTGAATCACATTACTTTTTAAATACATTGAGTATTTTTTGTTTTGGTTATACATCGATTACAATAATTAAATACCAATTTTAAAGTTTATTTAACTATTAGCTTTCAAAAGAAGAACTTAAAAGATTTATTTTTGTAAAAGTTAATATGGTATAATATAGTATACTTGGTTTTCAATAAATATTTTTTTTATCACACATCCCATTTCGTGAACCTTTCTCTTGTGTTCCTTTTAATTTATGTGGCTATCATTCACATTGGCGTCCACTACCACCAGGCGATAACAAACAAATCTCAAACAAGTAAGCTTCAAATAACGGTCAGGTTTTTAATAGCAGCGTTTTACCTGAAAATAAAACGCTTATTAAATACTTACCTTATTTGAAGCTTACATTTTTAACTCTGCCTGGTGTTTTTCGATCCAATAACGCGAGCGGGCCTCCGACCGTTACATCAAATGTCGTGGCCCTGCCTGGTGGTAGGTGGGGATGTGTGCGAAAGAGACAGACATATAGGGTAGAAAGAGAGGAGGTACAGATATGTACTTTTTTGGATTTTTTTTTTGTCTAATGTAACCCTGAATACTTTTTCTTTAAAGTCTGAACTGAAATTTTAAGTCAATTTCTCTAGCTCGGAAGTAAAATGTCACCATTTGCCAAACCAAAAATTACATACATACATATTTACATTATTATGTATTATTATTACATACGTACATATCTGTAGCAGCAGGGATGAAGAAACCGTCACAGACTGTAGGTTTTCTCTACTTTTTTTTAACGTCTATAATTTTTAAAATACAAGACCTAGATTTTTTTATATTTTTCTGACAACTATTATGACTTAGCCTGTTACCCGATTCCGGCTTGACGTCGAATTCTAATATTTTTATTTAATAATTTATCGTATTTCGAGAACTGTTTTATAGTCTGTGGTTGATTGTTATGCACAGGGCACTTTATTACCCTTCAATAAAGTATAACGTTACTTTAGAATTATAAATAATGATGAATGAATAATACACTAGCTGACCCCGCAAACGTTGTTTTGCAATATAAGTTATTAACCCCCTTAATCTCCTCCCACCCCCCCTCCCCCTATAACTTAGGGGTATGAAACATATATGTTGGCCGATTCTCAGACCTACCCGATATGCACCCAAAATTTCATAAAATTGGTCCAGCCGTTTCGGAGGAGTATTTTAACTAGCATTGTGACACGAGAATTTTATATATAAGACATATAAAAAAATTGTTCCGAAAAAAAAGATAGCAATTTCTAGGCGTCAACTGTCAAAAAAAAAACTGTTGGACAAGGTATACCTTACCGAGACCAACTGCCGTTTGTGTAAAAATAATAAATGAAAGTAAAAAAACGATTTTTTGGTATATACCTAACCTAAATTTATTTAAAATCACAGACTTTAAAATGCAGATTTAATGTTTGCCTGCGACTGCTAATTTAAATACCTAATAATTTGATAAAACAATTATCACTGAATATACATATATTTATTAAATGCAAAGGTTAGTACAAAAGAGAATCAAATTGAATTGTAGACACAATATGCATATCTCAGTACAACTTGAATATTTTTGCGAAGTACGCAGAGCCAGTCTTATATTATCATGAAGAAAACCCGTGTGATTAGTTTGGACGCGACTTAAAATGTAGGCTATACTAGATTTTTCAAGACTTTTCTGTTCGTAATTAAGGACATAGGCAAATGACCTACAAATATAAACATTGCGTAAGAAGACATACATACCTGCGCTCAAGGCGTTCGTCAGTAAAATATTTTTACGATCATAATTATGGGCCCAGTGATGCAATTAATATAAGGGCGTACAAAATATTTTCTATTAAAAAAAAAATTGGTGACTTGTATCAATAAATTAAGTCTAAATTATTTTTAGTTTCTAGGTAAAGCACACAGGCAAGTCTGTTATCGCGGTGTTTGTAGTTAAACTCCTCCGAAACGGTTTGACCGATTCTCATGAAATTTTGTGTGCATATTGAATAGGTCTGAGAATCGAACAACATCTATTTTTCATCCCCCCTAAATGTTAAAGGTAGTTCAGTCTATCCCTAATTTTTTTTTAATTTTTTGATAAATTATTTATTTTATATTTTATTATGATTTGGCGTTAAAAAATACATACAACACTAAATTTTTACCCTTCTACCACCATTTATTGTACCATACAATGAAGCATTGGTAAATCCTAGAAATCAATCCAATGTTGTAAGCATTCTCGATAGGAGAGATGTTGTTGTTATTAGATAAAATTACAATATAATATTTTTAGGAGAAACAAACTTATTTATTTAAAAAAAAAGACAGAAAACCGAACACTTAACTTCTATTTATTACTCATTTTTACAAATATAACAATTATCACAAAAATTAACCTTAACCACTAACTTAATCGAAAATAATGACCGAGAATTACAATTTAAATTAACCAAGCAAACAACCATTACTTTGAATATAAAAATGATCAACGGATTCGTCATGAAACAACGACCTATCGTTTCGAAAGCCGAGAAGCAAATGAGCCCTCTGAACGGGTAGGGACTGCTTTTATAGACGTTGTTGCATGACGTTACAAAACGTATTAGCGGGTAGGGAACTATTTTTATTAACACTGTTGCACGACGTCACGAAACGTATTAAAATAATCGAGATTATGCTAACACGGCCTCTCCTGACCGTGCGCCGTCCCCGGTGCACATTTTCACCACGAGCGCTGGCTAGTCGGTGGACGCTGATAAGGACTCGAGCTCGCCGTCTCCAGGGAGAACTCCTGGGGAAGCAGTAGCGGGAGCCGTCGAAGGCCCAAGCTGAGTATTGGCACAGAGCTGCCTATTCTCTCATACTTCTCAAGTGTGCACGCATAAAACCACTATGCGTTATGTAATCAACGGACAGAGGCAGCATTACACGATACCTACTATGTGATCAACGGACAGAGGCAGTATTACGCAATATCCACTATATGATCAACGGACAGGGGCAGCATTACACGATGCCCACCCACTATATGATCAACGGACAGGGGCAGCAATACACGATGCCCACTATGTGATCAACGGACAGAGGCAGTATTACGCGATATCCACTATGTGATCAACGGACAGAGGCAGTATTACGCGATATCCACTATGTGATCAACGGACAGAGGCAGTATTACGCGATATCCATCATGTGATCCAGGGACAGAGGCAGTATTACGCGATATCCACTATATGATCCAGGGACAGAGGCAGTATTACGCGATATCCACTATGTAATCAACGGAAAGAGGCAGTATTACGCGTTATCCATCATGTGATCCAGGGATAGAGGCAGTATTACGCGATATCCCTTGGGCAGAGGCTGTATTACGCAATACCCATCACACAAAATTTACTTTATCTTACGGGCAGAGGCAGTATTACGCGATACCCACGATGTGATCCAGGGACAGAGGCAGTATTACGCGATATCCCTAGGGCAGAGGCTGTATTACGCAATACCCATCACACAACATTTACTTTACCTTACGGGCAGAGGCAGTATTACGCGATACCCACTATGTGATCCAGGGACAGAGGCAGTATTACGCGATATCGCTTGGGCAGAGGCTGTATTACGCAATACCAATCACACAACATTTACTTTACCTTACGGGCAGAGGCAGTATTACGCGATACCCACAATGTGATCCAGGGACAGAGGCAGTATTACGCGATATCCCTTGGGCAGAGGCAGTATTACGCAATACCCATCACAGAAAGCAGACAGAGGCAGTATTACGCTTGTTTCAAATAACAAAACGGTCATTTTGTTACGTCGTGCCAGCAACGTGCAGGTGCCATCGCACGTGTACAGCTCCGCACCACACCGCACCCATATACGGAGCCACCACACGCATGACTACGCCGACACGCGTGACCACACGTAAAGGCATCTCACATACCACACTATTCATGTACATTGCTGTAAAATACGGCAATTGGTTAGCTTGCTAATTCATGAAAAATATAGCAGTGTAAATATAGTACTGTGTGGCTACGGTACTAAGGAACATAGCCACCCTCTCTCTTTTCGCGGGTGTCGTAAGAGGCGACCAAGGGACAACACAGTTGCGCCACCACCATGGAACCCAAAAAGCCAACCGGTGGCGGGAGAACCATCCAACCGCTGGGCCCGAAATACACAGGCCGAAGATGGGCAGCAGCGCCCCCGGCGTGACAAAGCCAGCCACGCGGCCACGAACCCGCCTGTCCAGCGTGGCGGACCACGGGCAAAACACACGAGTTCACGCCACGCTTGGCGCAAACTTGTGGAGGCCCATGTCCAGCAGTGGACTGTATAACGTTTGCTTACCCGTACTGCTACCATGGAGGTGTATACAAACCGCTATCGAAGAATACGAAGCACGTGTCCGGCGTCTACTCGCCGAGCCACTGAACCATGTGTTCAGAGGCTGCTCGTATCGTCTTACCATAGGAGCCTGCCAACAACTGTCTTGCGACGGTAGGCTTCGGTGACTGAATAAGTGCTTTAATTTTACTAGGTCTCGGCCTCACCTGACCTTGGTGAATTAATCAACCAAGATATTCTACCTGTTACTAAAAATATACACTTCTTGAGGTTAACCGAAGTGGTTAGAACCTCTCGTAAATATTGTAAGCTCTCATCTATTGTGTTAGATAAAATTAAAACATCATCAATATACGTAAGGACCTTCTCATAATCTATCAGGGATATAAGTATTTAAGTTATAATTCTCCGATACACCACTGGAGCCATTAGCCAGACCCTAGGGCATTTTCATAATGTCGCTCTGGTGTGACGAACACGGTTTTACTTATAGGATTATCGTCTGTCTACATCGGAACTTGGTGAAAGCCAGTTACCATATCTAAACTACCGAAGTATTTAAAGTTACCGAATTTATCAATATGGTCATTGATAAGCTGCAAGGGAAACTTTTCTTTAACGGTGATAGCATTAAGCGCATGGTAATCGACGAATATCCTGTCACTTCCATCTTTCTTTTTGATTGTGACTCGCGAATTAAGGGGCACTGAGCAAATTGTTGACAATATTGCATATCTCGTCAACAGATAACTTATAGGGGCGATGAAACACTGGCGTAGGAAAAGTTAATTAATTCCCACACTAACTGTATTAACTGTAGATGTAGCAGTACCCGAAATAAATATGTCAGAAAGCTCCTGAAGAAGATTTATAAGACGTATCGCATCATCGCCTATCAATGGCGTCCTAATGTTCTCAAATACGACTGTCTTTATATAACATACTGACAACGGACTACTAGTTAGTGTTAGTTCACCGTCAATTCGAGTGTATTTTACCCCGTTGCGATTAAGTGCATCAGTGCTAATTAAGATTGAAGCGTTAATACACTCTAACCAAACAACGTACAAATCCACTTCAAGACTAAATTTTGGAAAATCAACAACACTCGTTACATATGATGTCGCCTCGATATCCTGACTTCCTATTCCACGCAACAAACGATATGTAGGTACTCTGTTAAAATTAAAATATTTAACAACAAATTGAGATATGAGATATGAGATAGCTTATCTGTAAAAGTCAGAACGTATGACTGGTTTTTCAGAGAGACGCGTGGTATTAGAAACTGCGACACACAATCATTTAACCACGACCGCGCTTCATCCCATAAACAACTACCCACACGACCTAAACTCGCGACAGAAATTGAACGACGAACGATCATTACTGGTCCATTCGTTTAATCAAGTCTTGGCATCATCCTTAAAACAATTAGCGACTCGCGATAAGCCCTCAAAATCTTCTCTATAACACGTCTACTTCACGTCAACTTCACTATACCACGCTCTAAAATTGTGTACAGCTGGATCAAAATTTGAGACATAACTCTGCGGCTCTCGTGGACGCATCGTTCTCCACTACAGATACGTTACCAGTTTCGTACGTAAGTTTGCAACAAATTTCGTGATGAGTTGACTGTCGATTGCTCGGTAGCAGACAGACGAGTCGTAATCGCATTTATCGTATGATTTTGAACTACTATCACTGCGCGAACGATATCTACCGAAAGTAATGAATACTCACTGCTACTGCGTGATAACCGTTCGCGATTCTCCGAACACAGCCTGCGTGGTCGCAGAGAACGTTCAGTAAGTTGACACGACGCCCACTCGCGACGATTGCACACACCAACCTTTCATCGTCAGATTCACTTCGCGATCTATAACGACGGTGATTTACCCGTGACGGCCTATTGCGCGTTTGTTCGTTCCTTATAGATTTACCGCGGGACTGCCTATTTTCACGGCTAGGAGTCCTGCCTGATCGACTATGTGAACACGAACCGCACGATCGTGAACGCGGCATGACGATTTCAAATTAACGGCTGTTTGCTTATGAAGTGGTGTCGTAAGGAGCAATCCCACTTCTGATTTTAGGAGAAACAAACTTATTTATTTAAAAAAAAGACAGAAAACCGAACACTTAACTTCTATTTATTACTCATTTTTACAAATATAACAATTATCACAAAAATTAACCTTAACCACTAACTTAATCGAAAATAATGACCGAGAATTACAATTTAAATTAACCAAGCAAACAACCATTACTTTGAATATAAAAATGATCAACGGACTCGTCATGAAACAACGACCTATCGTTTCGAAAGCCGAGAAGCAAATGAGCCCTCTGAACGGGTAGGGACTGCTTTTATAGACGTTGTTGCATGACGTTACAAAACGTATTAGCGGGTAGGGAACTATTTTTATTAACACTGTTGCACGACGTCACGAAACGTATTAAAATAATCGAGATTATGCTAACAATATTATTCATTTTTTGCGCGAACTTGTGGAGGCCTATATGACCACCAGTGGAATGCGATATGCTGAAGTGATTATTCTACGTTGTTAGGAAGTCACTAATTGAACTAAAAAGCATCTTTAAAAGGACAGTTGGTCTGTTTGCCGGAGACAGTACTGATGATGCTGATGAATTGGTATAGGCCCGAAGTCCTGTGTATTTCAAAGCCAGCAGTTGGATCATCATCCCGCCATCGGTCGGCTTTTTAAGTTCCAAGGTTGTAGTGGAGCTGTGTTATCCCTTAGTCGCCTCTTACGACACCCACGGGAAGAGAGGGGGTGGTTATATTCTTTGCTGCCTTAACCACACAACAGACACAACATTTTAATTGTTTAGAAATAGCTAACCTACTCGGGAAACTCCATATCACCATATTTTTTCTTCGCAAAAGTGTATATATATTTTTTTTAAACAAATCTTGTTTTGACAACAAGCTCGGAAGCTTAGAACAACATACATTTCGGCGATTTATTTTTCTTTATACTTATTTAAGGTGAACCTGTCAGTGTTTAAGTATGAAATAGTAGTATTATTCTAATTTTGTTTACTTAATAGGACGTCTATGAAACATTCAACATCGTGATGCGCCGGAAACCCAAAGAGAACAACTTCAAGGCAGTACTGGAGACGATACGTGAACTGATGAATACGGAGTGTGTGGTGCCTGACTGGCTACATGACATTGTTCTTGGATATGGAGACCCTGGTCAAGCGCACTACACCAGGTAGACTCAGGATTTTATTTCGTAACATTACTCATTTAACGGATTTGAAAAGTATTGTTTTTAAACTGAACTGGTAAATTCATATACTATATTAGAAAAAAACAGACAGTGAAAATATATAAACAAAATTTTGTCGTTTTATTACTTTCCATATTGATATAAATAAAAACTTACAATGCTACAATTCCTTATTCTATTTACAAACGTAAATAAGAACTTTTTTCTTACATTTCTCATTAAATAGACCAGAAAAATATTTTGTTTGAAATCAAACTGGTAGATTCAAAAAATAATGCATTAAAATAAACTAGACCATTCTTTGAATTCTACATGTAGGCAAATCACAATGTTGTAACATCGTTGCTTGTTCTATTTCCAAAAAAAAAAAAAAAAAAATATATATATATATATATAGAAAAAAACTTAGTAGCGAGAATTAATTGACGCAGAAATAAGTTATAATGGAATGTCGATAACACACAGGATGCCCAACGAGATTCCAACTCTAGACTTCAACGATACATTCCTGGACGTGGAACACTTACGCAACAGTTTTCCCGGACACGAGATTCAAGTCGAAACTGACGATCCCAGGAAACTAGTACGCCCGTTCAAGTAAGTCGAATTTTTATGTACGTAAATTATCATGACGTCTGTAAACGCTGCCAAAATATTTGCGTCATAGTAAAATTGATGGATATTATTAAATACAGGAAAATGTTTCAGATTTGCCTTTCAAAATGTAATTAAGATGAAGGCGTTTACTTCGCTTTACTGTAGTATGTAAACGCTGTAGTCATAGAAAAATGTTTATTTATTCAAACTAATATTTGTTAATAATGACTTTTTACTTTAATTACAATATACATAACGGAAATGTTGAATTAGAAAATGTTGACGATGTATTGACGCGGTGACTATAGCAACTGGCTGACGCGCCAGAGGTAGCGGGTCCGAGCCCCGTATATGATAAAAGTTTGGATAGTCTAGAAGAAATGGATAAACCATAAGTCCTTCATAATATGTTCTACCTTAAAGTTTTGTCGTAGTGTATTTTTGGTGTACGATAAAGTATAAAATAAATAATAGAAATGAAAGTATGAAAACATGATATTTGAACCACTTACCTAGTACCGGTTAACTTTGAAAAAATTAAAGTGGTAAATGTTTTAATAACTTTCATACCTATGTTTGGTTAATGATAATTTAATTGAAAAATAATTTAAATGGAAATAAAACGGGTCTCATAAAAGTAGTGGTCAATAAAATTCGTGTGATGTAACTTATGGACGGCCCCCAAAGTATTTACCTTTAACTTTTTCTTTTTTGTTCATCAGGGTCACGTTCGAGAATGTGGAGCGTAAACAGAAGCTAGGAGACAAAGCGATGGACGAAGATGACAAAAAGAAAGCGATCGTAATCAAACCCCACGTTCAACCGAAGCGGGGACCGTATCTCTACAATGAACCTAAGAAGTAAATTCCTTTCTTCTGGTAGCTTCTAGTAGCTCATATCTTTTATTAACTTTAGATTTAATGACGGCGTAAGGGCATAGCTATTACAGCACTGGCTTTTTGCGGTCATCTCACGGCAAATATTTGTATAAACCTATACAAATACTGCCGTGAGATATATGTGTATAAATAAATAAATAAATAAGCCATATAGATGACGGTGGCAGTTTGGGCCTTTTGTGTTTGTACAAATATATAGTGAATTTGTCTCCGGACCTCCGACACAGAAGTAAATCGTACAGTGGGTTATGTCATCAATTTCAACGTTGTAGTCATTATTTTTAAACATATCAAAAACAGCCGCGCTCTGCATAGCTCTCGCGTTCTCACCATCAGACTAAATAAACTTTATAGCCCTTCTAGGCCCCAAAAAGGCGAAAAAGAGGCTTAGCCTTTATTTAAAACTAACAAGAAGTCTCGGTACTCAAGCCCACCAATTAACGTCGTAGAAGGTCATCGAGACAAAAACAAATAGACATTTCGAAACTAAGTTAAAAATAAACCTGTCTGGTAGTGGCGGGTTAGTGCCTGCACTCTGTATAGGTTTTTAGTCTGTCCGTTAATATCCGTCACTACTCGATTAGTAAAACAAACAATTGTCTGAATGTAAACTTTTAAAAAAATTATTATAAATACAAGATGGCCTATATGATAAAAGATACATTGACGTGTTATTTCTTTTTGTTATATTCAACAGACCAAAATTTTGCTTAGTAAGTAGGCTATATCAAACTAAAAGAATTATCATAGTTCGATCAAGATATAAGAAAATTCCTCCCCTTTTCTCTTTCTTTCTTTGTACATTTTCTTACCTCTGGTACTATAGTGTCCTATGTCTAAAGGTCGTCTGGACGTAATAGCTCTTTCCGAATAAATCAATATATTTTTTTATATAAATTTTTTGTTTTTAGAAATAACATAATGTTCACACCGACACAAGTTGAAGCTATTCGGTCAGGAATGCAACCAGGACTAACGCTAGTCGTCGGTCCACCGGGAACAGGTACGATAATTTTTTTTTTATTTTATCATTTTCATTTAAAACTAAGATAGGCAGTAATATTTTTTTTTTTTTGATAATTAACTCTAATTTTACCTATTAAATACTATATCTTTAATTTAGCACATATGTATTCTTAATTAGATGCCATCCATAAATTACGTCACACGTTAAGTAGGGTGTCGACGAAGTGTGACATTGTGACGTTAATATATTAATTGTATTAAAACGTCATATTTACACTACACACACCTAATTACGATTAACTTAAAAAAGTTTAATTGTTTAAAAGTATTTAAGTTTTAATTGTTTTGTTTGCGATTCCTGTTAGAAGCTGGCCGATATTTTCATAATTTTTTACAAATTTCACATCTATGTTTTGTTGATGTTAATTTTATTAAAAAATAATTTAAAGCAAATAAAAATAATGTGACTGTGATGCTGTGATAAGGACGTGAGAGGGGTCAAATAACCATGAAATTCGCGTGAAGTTATTTATGAATGTTTCTTTACGTCTGCGACAGTAAAACATTTATCTAGCTAATAAAAGTTATAATAACGGTTAATTAGAAGTATTTATTGCTATATTTTATTTGATTCCTCCAATAGTTACAGAAAAAGATATAATGTAATACCGCCGGTATTGCTATTGTGATTTTGTGTAGCGATGACATCTAATATATCAGACACGCCTTGATGACAGTATCTAGTAAATATTTAATGCATTATCGGTATAACATTAACTAACAAAATACACTGCAACTAATAAAACTTACTAAATGAAAAAGTAATGTAAATAAATTATAATCAATCCGTACTTAGGTCAAGAGAGAAAATTCTTTTATTAATGAATTAATGTTTGAAAAATAATAATATATTAACATCAAGTGTCATCAAGTATATCTTTCCATCGTGGAGAATACGTAAAGCTGTCGGTTCCGATTGCTATCATAACCCCAGTTGATATACTGGTGTTGATATATTGTGGTTTTTACCGGGAACAAAATCATCATTAATAACAATCATAATACCATTGGAGCTAACGGAACGTGTTGTAACGACATTTTTAAATGTTTACTATTAGTCCCATATATAATATGAAGATATATGTAACATGAATTGCAGAATAATTGAACGCGTATAACTTTCGAACGACTATACTAAAATGTAATACTTCAGGTTTTTTTGTTTTCGTTATTGTCAGCACAATGTATGAAATAGCTTTTTTATAATTTGCATTGAATGACACTTGATTTTAGTACAGTATTTTTTTTATTAATTGGAAAAAAAATACGTATGAGGAAAAATCTTAATTTTTTTTTTATGCTACTACTTCACTTTGAAATCGGAACGTTCAAGTAGCATTATCATAACTTGCTTGTAAAATTTACATTTATATAACAGATTTATTACAACGAATATTTTAGATATTTTATGTCACTATGGCAGTTTTCACCCACGTTTTATTTACTATTATAAGCCGAAGCGTCATATTGTATCCGTAATATTTTTGTTTATATAGTAGTAATGACGAAAGAATTATAGGAATTAGTTTTTTAACGAGTCTTAGAATATATTAGATTTGAAATAAACAAACATTTTCTATTTGTGTATATGTTGATAAGTTTATAATCAAACTGTTTCACTGGAGGCACGACAGATTAACATTTGTGTTTTGACTAATATAATAAACTAGCTGTACCCTGCGCATGTTGCTGCGCTTTTTTTTATTTAATTTTTTTTGGTCGTACCAACCCAGAAACCTATGTGCGCTCATGCACAACACTGCTGAAGATCATGACCATGACATGATCAAATGCATAGCATACGATTCTATAAAGGACATACAGACAAACATTCATTTTTATATATGTATAGGTATTATTACTAGCTTATTAGCGCAGTTTGCAGTGACCCTGATATCTGCTCCGCAGCTTGTTTGTTAGGGGTAACACAAAAACTACGCGTCAAAACTCCCTTAATTTAAAGAGCTTTCGAATAATCATCAAATGGGTTCACCCAGTAAAAGTTATGAGGTAACAATAAAATTAAGAACCTTCCAAACTTGAGAACTCATTGGCATTAAGTTTTTTTTTTTTTTTTTGTGTAACCATATACGAATTGAAACATTTTTAGGTAAAACCGACGTAGCCGTACAGATAATATCTAATCTTTACCACAACTTCCCGTGGGAGCGCACGCTGGTGGTGACGCACAGTAACCAAGCTCTCAACCAACTGTTCGAGAAGGTTGCGGAACTTGATGTGGATGAGAGACATCTTCTCCGTCTCGGTCATGGAGAGGAAGCTCTGCAGACGGATAAAGATTTTTCAAGGTTTGTATAATATATGCCGATCATTTTGAATACATTTATGTCTAGACTTTTTGGTAATTTGTGGTTTGAATAAAGCCAGAAAACAGAGAGAGTACTGTGTACAGATTCCAAAAGATGGCGCTTGCGAATATTGAAACTAAGAAATCTGAGTGTCAATAATTTATAATATAAGAGCATGTATGGACTTTGTTACGTGTTGGCTTATCTTTATTTAAAAACGAAAAAATTATATTAAAATAATTATGTTGCTACCAACTATGAAGATTGCTTTGTCAAAAAAAAATGTATATTTGTTTATATTTGAGAATGATACACGACAAGGCCAGCCCTGCAGTCACCAACCCGCCTGCCCAGCATGGTAACTATGGGCAACACACATGATATCACGCCACTTTTGTTGCGAACTTGTGGAGGCCTATGTCCAACAGTGAACTGTTATGGCTGAAATGATGATGATGATGATGAGAATGATATCAGAGTTACAAAAATAGTTCATACAAACTAATAAAGGCAACCTCCACAATTTTAATCGGATTAAATAAACATGGTGATATCCTATTTTCCCAATCTGCAGAGCATGCTGCTATAAACACAGCTTTTTACACTTAGAAAGTTGCGGTACAAAAACCTAACCTTTTTTTTTTTACGTGGGGAAAATCCATCATGGATACCCTCCAGCACGGGGGTGCCAGAGGGTTATGTCAGACTCCTACTGACTAAAAAACCACCACGCGTGAGCAGTCGTCCGCCTGGGTGGGGTGAGATGGGGTCGCGTTAGCATTCGCCATCTCACCACAAAAACCTTACCCTCCCCCAGGGCTCTGGCTCCACAGAAACACAATACTACTTGACAGCAGTATTATTTGATCGGGATCTTCTGTGGCGAGGTACTTTGCCTGTCCGGCAGCTCGAAATTTGAGCAAGATTTATGCTGCTATAGTCTATCATCAATTTTAGCGCATTTTAGCAAAATCTACTTGAACCATAAATGTGCATAATTTTACCTCAAAATGTTGCGTATTTTAAGAAAATTTTCTTCCATATGTTAATATTCGAGTATTTTACCCTAATTATCGTTACCAGATACGGTCGAGTGAACTACGTCCTAGCTAAACGCATGGAACTGCTGGAGCAAGTAGGTCGCCTCCAAAACACGTTGAATGTGACCGCCGACGCGAGCGCCACTTGCGAACTGGCGCACCACTTTTACGTTTACCACGTGAAACCTCGCTGGCAGTATTTCATACACCAGTGCAACAAGAAAGAGGTAACTTACCTTTATTTATTTATGTGTGTAAAGATTGCTTATAGACCTATTGAATATACTATCAAGCAAACAATAATTTATGGTATTTTTATATATAATTATATATAATTATAAGTAAAACTTAACTGCATTGAGGCAAAGGTCACAATAAGGATATTTAAAAGCTTAAATTTTTTTAACAAAAGCCGTTTTTAGATTAAGATAGTTCCAGAATCTCTAAATGTCAGTCGATATTGACATTGCTATATTGTGTATCTCAATTAGGTTTTGATAGCAATGAATTTTCTCAGTTGAGAATATTCTAGGAGATTGTAAACCTATGTTTAAAACAAACTGTATGGCATTGTTATGTGCCTACAGTTATAGTTAGTACTTTGAGCGAAGTTATTTTACCATTATCAACAGAAGTTACTGCTACCTATAGTAAAAAAAAAAAAAAATACCATAAAAGAGAATATCTATATGAAATATTATCATTACACACTATTTAAATATTTTTCAGCATCAAACGCCAGATTTGGTACAAAAGAATTTTCCGTTCCACGATTTTTTCGATGACGCGCCAAAGCCATTGTTCCACGGGAAGTCATTCAAAGAAGATTTTGACGTAGCAGAGAGCTGTTTCCGGTACTTTATTTATCTTTTTCCAAAAAACTATTTTTTTACAAGTAATGTATAAATAAAAAGTTTAAAATAAAAACGTCTTTATTATCAGGTATTTAGAACACATCTTCGATGAATTGGAAGAGTTCCGCGCCTTTGAACTGCTTCGATCCGGACTGGATCGGTCAAAATATTTATTGGTTAAGGAAGCGAAGATCATCGCTATGACTTGTACTCACGCTGCTTTAAAACGATCTGAATTAGTACAAATGGGTATATTTCACACTTTCATATATATACTAGCTGACCCCGCAAACGTTGTTTTGCCATATATGTTATTAACCCCCTTAATCCCTCCCCCTTATAACTTAGGGGTATAAAAAATAGATGTTGGCCGATTCTCAGTACCTACCCGATAAGCACACAAAATTTCATAAAAATCAGTTTAACCGTTTCGGAGGAGTATTGTAACTTACATTGTGACCCGAGAATTCTATGATATATAAGATTTCTAGGGCGATTTAAAAAATAAAATAAAATATATAACAATATTTTACTCAACTTCTTTGATCATATTTTTCTTTAGAAATAGTTTTAACACACACCTTTCTTGATTATAAAGAATTAAGCCAATCAATTATAATTCCAAAATTTTGTGATAGAATATTAATCTACACCCTGTACTCAGGTTTCAAATACGACAACATTCTCATGGAAGAATCTGCTCAAATCCTCGAAATCGAAACGTTTATCCCACTTCTGCTGCAAAACCCTCAAGACGGACGCTCTCGTCTAAAACGCTGGATCATGATCGGTGATCATCACCAGCTACCGCCAGTTGTGAAGAACATGGCCTTCCAGAAGTACTGCAACATGGAACAGAGTCTGTTCACTAGAATGGTGAGACTCGGAGTCCCGTACGTTGAATTGGACGCTCAAGGACGTGCTAGACCCAGGTAAGAAATTCTGACTTATAATAGTTGTAGGTATATCATTGTAATAGGCGTATGGTATACCACTTATCGGTAGCTCCTAAGTTATATCGGATCTAATATTTCAAAATAAAATTAATTACTCTGTAAAAATACATTTCCATGAATAATTCGCATGTAATTTGATAATCTAGATCCACTCTACTCTTAATCCTAGACTTAGAATTCGCCTTATCGTCAAACTTCAAAGAATCGCTCGCTTAGTTATCCATAATAGTCAGAGTGTATATATATCCATAGAAGCCTCTTCCAGCGATAAAACATTAAAAATGTCTGTTCAGTTATGACTAGGATACAAGTCTGACTTATTTATATGAATTTTCTGATTTAATAGCGACTCAACATATCATTGACGAGAATGCTGATGTGTTGAATTCTAACATTAATTTTAGTTAAAAATATATTTCTATTTTTAATATTACTAAAATAAAATAAAATATAAATGATAGTCACTGTGACTTGAGCTAATTCACATAAATACAAGAGAAGATTAGTTTTGTTTCCACGATTTTGATTACCTTTAAAATATATAAAACTAGCCGAACCTTTTTAATTTAAATTTTTCTAATTTTGCACTATTTTTCCTAAGTTTAAAAAAATTGGCGAATTGATTCTGACATTTCTTGTGTTTCGCGCGTAAACAACACATTTAGTGATATGTGTTTATGTTTAATGATGATTCAACTACGAACTAATGTGCTTCATCTCAGGTTCGCGTCTGGAACGTGACTTCTTTTACTATGTAATTATACATTTTAAACCGACTTCGAAGAAATTACAACGAATTTTCTGATTATTCAACAGTATTTGCAACCTGTACCGCTGGAGGTACCGTAATCTCGGCGATTTGGCTCACGTCTGTCGCCTGCCTGAATACCGTGCAGCTAACGCAGGCATGCGATATGACTTCCAACTAATTAACGTCGACGATTTCAACGGCGCAGGGGAAACCGAACCTAGCCCGTATTTCTATCAGGTAATCTAAATATCTAATTATTTTTATATATCACTAGAGTGACCGTAAGCTGCCCGCCCAATCGTAAGCGAATACCATAGCTTATGGATGCCTGCAACATCAAAACCATTGGCAACGAGTTGCCGACTCTACCTCGAAACCTCCTCGCGAGCTCTAGCTACTTTTGTTTGTACTACTAGCTTGTTTTTAATTTTCTGTTTTGCCTTTTGATAACCCTACTCTTTTTATTTTAAAATCTCCTCTACCCCAAGGTTGTCTGGAAGAAATCGCTTACCTAGCGATAAGACCGCCTTTGTGCATAATATTGTTTTGCAAATTTTATTTTTTAAAGATATATGTTATGTTAGCTTGTAATATGCACAATAAAGTATATTTCTTCTTCTTCTTCTACTTTTTTCACCTCTAGGACGTAACGCTACTTTATTGTGAAAGCAGTATTATTTAACTCTGATCTTCTGTAAGGTTGTTATACTTTGCTAGCCGCATTGCTCAAAAATTAACATAATATGCTTGCCTTGCTTTATCGTCAAGTTTTGGCA
The DNA here is from genome assembly GCF_905220565.1 of Melitaea cinxia. Taxonomy (NCBI): domain Eukaryota; kingdom Metazoa; phylum Arthropoda; class Insecta; order Lepidoptera; family Nymphalidae; genus Melitaea; species Melitaea cinxia. The sequence goes on from NC_059411.1 coordinate 8,378,184, forward strand.
GGTTTTCCCTTACAGTTATGATATATATGAAATACCAAAGTATATTAAAAGGCCATGAGCAAATAGCTGTCGGTTTTAAGTTTCATAAACTAGAAAAATGTCTCTGTCTAACTCTAAATCATTTTGTTTTGTCTATTGGGGCTCTATTCCGCTGAGTAACAGATGTGTTTATTTCTTTTATGTAAAAGATATCTCAGTCGAATTTTTTAGTCCTGAGGTACGTTCCTATCGATATCATTTTGTACACAGTATTATTCTTTAGTATGATCTGATGTCACCTGGCAAATTGTACCTCACGATATTTATTAATATGCTTATGGGAATTTAAATTAAATTTGGAATTTGTTACAGAATTTAGCAGAAGCAGAGTACGTGGTCGCGGTTTTCATGTACATGAGACTTATCGGATGGCCCGCGGAGAAAATCTCCATACTTACGACCTACAACGGACAGAAACATCTCATTCGAGATGTCATCAACAAGCGTTGTGCCGACAACCCTCTGATCGGACGGCCGCATAAAGTAATTTCAATAATTATATTATTATTATTTCTTTTACAAATTCTCTCATATAAAATAACCTGTTCCTCCGGAATTTCATGAAAATATAATTTTTATTAAATTTTCTGTTTGTCCTTACAATAACGAATATAAAAAAAAAAGAATTATTGTAGTAGTTTGGAAGCTATGCACGTACATACATTTCAGATTATAGGACATTTGTATTTTATCCGCGTCGCTTTGCAAATTTGCAGCAGCAAAACAAATTGAGCGCCATGTATTTTAAGATTATGATTTGCATACAATACAATAATCAGAAATATACCAACATTTTCGCTAGTTCTAAAATTGGATGAAGTATTACAAGGACCTTTTTTTTTCAACAACACACACGGTCGTTTGTTCCTAAAGTAAGCAACTTAATGCTTGTGTTTTAGGTAACTGCCGATTGGTACTGGACTACATATATGTATATATACATATGTATATATGTATATATACATATGTATATATGTATATATATATGTAGTCCAGTACCAATCGGTAGCCTATATATATATATATATTACATCCAGACTCGGGGTGGGTGAAATCAAACCCACAACCCCTGGAGTAGAAAGCAAAGTCACTACAAACTGCGCCAGTGGGCTAGTCAAATCAATATTCGTGAGACAAAGTTGCAAAAAGTAACTTTTTATACAGGTGACCACAGTGGACAAATACCAAGGTCAACAGAACGACATCGCTCTGATATCGCTCGTGAGGACGAAGGCAGTGGGCCACGTAAGAGATCTGCGACGTCTTATCGTCGCTGCTTCGAGAGCTCGCCTCGGACTCTATATCTTCGCCAGAGCCAATCTCTTCCGGAACTGCTTTGAACTGCAACCTACGTTCAACCAGGTAAAGACTATTCATATTTATTACTTAGTTATTTATAAGTATGGCCATATGATATATAATAAACATATAATAACATACAATACAAATACGTATCACAGATAAAAGAAACACGTTCGGTACATACCAAAAAACGATGTACCTGACACTCATTAGAGAAAAAGGATCACGAAATAATATAAAATAAACTTTACAAGCACTTACATAGTTTATATAGAAATATTAATGAATGAACAATCCACGTGGACGAAACCTAAGGGTATAAATTATGGTCTATTCGCGGTAAGAGAACAATGACTCTTCAGTGCAGGTAAAGGCGTACACACGCTTGGTTGAAATTTCAAACAATAATCTTACCGCAAATTTTTATATTATTAAGTATTAATATTAAAATGTACTGTGTGGCTACGGTACTGAAGAATATAGCCACCCCCTCTCTTTCCGTGGGTGTCGTAAGAGGCGACTAAGGGATAACACAGCTCCGCTACCACCTTGGAACTTAAAAAGCCGACCGGTGGCGGGATAAACATCCGATTGCTGGCTTTGAAATACACAGGCCGAAGATGGGCAGCAGCGTCTTCGGTGCGACAAAGCCAGCCCTGCGGTCACCAACCCGCCTGCCCAGTGTGGTGACTATGGGCAAAACACATGAATTCGCGCTATTTTTGGTGTTAACTTGTGGAGGCCTATTAAATGATTTTGGAGGTCCATGTATCTACAACTGTACGATGTAGGAGAAGGATCAGAGCTTAATCCACCACGCTGCTCCAATGCTGGTTGGCGGATATATTCCCTACTATGAGTAGAGATCGCTATCAGATGTACACGATAACAACCGGGACCGACGGCTTAACGTGCTCTCTGAGGGACGGTGGGGAGACCCACAAGGACTGCACAAACACCCAGACCACGGCAACCACCTGTATGGCCAATACAAATGTTTGTCATGTGCGGAGATCGAACCCGCAACCGCCAGCGCAACAGGTCCAATCCATGGCTGTGACCGTTGTGCCAATGCGGCGTCTGTTGGCGCTTTTTTCTTAGCAATTTAAAAAGCAAAGTGTTGGGTGGTGGTCCCCAGCTGGTGGAGCGCTCGCTGGAGCTGGAGCTGGTGCCGGGCGAGCGCTGGCCGGCGCAGCGCGGCGCGGGCGCGCCCGTGCCCGCCGAGCTGCGCCTGCGCGTGCGCGACATGCCGCACATGGCGCGCTTCGTGTACGACCTGTACCTCGACCTCGTGCGCCGCCCCGACCAGGTCATTATCATTTTATTGTTCATTATAGCCGTGCTCACGCGTTCATTAGATGGTTTATGCAGAACTGCTTTTCGAAATTAGCTCGTGTATAAAGAAAAAATATAATTTAAAAAAGTTCTAGGATTTTTTTTTTCGTTGAACGTGATCTTTAACACCTACAGGACGCCCCATTCAAATGACAGCAGTCGAACACCTTATGTATGATACAAAGATTTTGAAGATTTTTTCGACTATTTACCACGATCGTTGAGCCTATAAAAAAAAATCGATAATTATATTATTAAAAAAACTTACAGTCTCACAGAATGCACTATTAGGTATGTAAGATCCTTTGCAACGTCAGCGGTTATTACGCTTAACTTTAACATCTGTATCACAACGCAGAGCCAGCCATCGTGGAGCGCGCCGGGCACCGTGGAGCAGAGCGAGCCGCAGGGCTTCGTGCCGGCGCACCCGGGGGCGGAGGACTACGACGACCTGCCCGCGACCTTCCAGCCCACAGACATCGTCAACGAGGTCGAGGAGCCCAACTCGTAACTCAATACTGAGGATACATGTAGCTGGGCCATAATAGAATAAGAGTAATAATTAAATAAATAAAAAATGATTTCTCTCTTGGATTTTTATTTAATTTTGATAAAACCAAAATTGTATATTGTGTAATGTACGTATATTACCATGCGTATTTTTTATAGTGCCAATGTATTTTATGGGAAACCCCTTACATAAAGAACAAAGGATGGATCAACAACCTAGGTAATTTCCCCTACAAATTACGAAATATGAAATAAATAATAGCATAGACATATTAGCGATTCACAGGGATCTCGCAGATGGCTCGACTATTGTATTGTTACTAGTGCAGCTCGGCATTCTGTACTTAATGCATCTGTTTCCCTGTGCGTTATGCACAATATGTTTACATCACTTCAGCCTATCGGAGTCCACTGCTGGACATAGGCCTCCACAAGCGCCAAAAATGGCATGAACTCACGTGTGTTGCCCGTAGTCACCACGCTGGGCGGGCAGGTTGGTGACCGCAGGGCTGGCTTTCTCGCACCGAAGATTCTGCTGCCCGTCTTCGGCCCGTGTATTTTAAAGCCAGCAGTTGGATGGTTATCCCACCATTGGTCGGCTTTTTAAGTTCCAAGGTGGTAGTGGAACTGTTTTATCCCTTAGTCGACTCTTACGACACCCACGGGAAGAGAGGGGGTGGCTATATTCTTTATTGCCGTAACCACACAGCAGTCAATATGTCTACCTTTAATAAATATTTTTGGTTTTAGCTTGACATAGAATATTTTGGGAAATTTTTACGAAAATTGGTCGATTTAAACGATGGAAAGTGTTAGATAAGATTATTCTTAGACAGTACTTGGGTGGATTGGTAGATCTGTTAAACGCTATAGACTTGAGGAAAGCATCCCTTACGTGATGGTAAGGCAAGGTTTTTAAAAGGTCCTTCTGAGAGCCAACCAAAAGGCCTTTCTCAGAGCCAACAGAAGGTCCTTCCTCAGGGCCAATCGGAGGAACAATAGGTTGTTGTCATGTGGGTGTTGGGTCTGACATGGACCTCGGCGTTGCCGTGACTGGAAAAGGCTCTTTTCAGGGCCGTCCTGAGGATTCTGAAATGAACAATTCACACTGCAGTGTAATCTCAGAGGCACGCAAGCGGCTGTCTTCTTCATTTTTCGTGCCTTCGTACGGCTAGGTGCCAGAAAAGGAGACCGAAGAGATAACGGCTGTAAAAGTTAACAAAGCAAGGAGAGAAAGGGCAACGGCTACTATGTTTAGCCTTTCCCCTGAGAAGTTGCTTAAACCTGCTCCGGGCCATCAGACGAGGACCTGGAGGATATACTGCGTGGTAGACAGTATAGACTCGGGAGTGTTGTTGTCACTGACGACAAAATTACGGACGACAACGAGTCCGATTTCGTTGCGAGGGCTGCCGACGTCAGCACGCTAAGCCCTCAGGAGCTAAGGGCGTATGCAGGCGAGGGCCTTGCCTGCGCGTTGGAGATTGCCGAAAAATCTGGCAACCTCAAGGGTGAATTTGTGGCGTGCTTGAAAAGGTCTGCGTCAGCCCTGAGGGAGGACGTGGACGCTCTAGCGGACAGGAGCAAGGCGGAAGAGGCGAGGATACGAGACTAATGATAGAAAATCACCGCCTCAAATTCAAAATGGAGTTTTCCAAGGCGTAAGTGAAATTGCCACGACGCAGATTCACCAATACCAAGTTGGATGCAGCTGCGGCTACTACCGCCGCCGCCTGCGACGCCGTTACCAGAACGTTGACACCACCCGCAACTTTGATGGGGGTGGAGCTTGTAGAGGAGCTGAAGCCATCATTGATCTGCATGCTCAGGGAAATGATCAATACCCGACTTACAGGGATCGAGAACCGTCTTATGCCAGCCTCGACGGTACGTACCAACTGAGCCAGCGCCTACGACAACCAGAGGCAACAAGTTTTGCGACTCCTGGGACGTGGGCCACGGTGGTGAGGAAGGGCAAGTGGAAGGAGAAACGAAAAGTCATCCATCCCAGTGGCTGCCCCCGAACCTGCAGCTTGTCTTAGTGCCGCTTTTCTACTAAAGGTGGCTGCTGTCGCCAAGTCGACCAGCTAGAAACCGCGGAGAAGGGGATGAGATATTTTACCATTCTCCAGACGGCACAAAATAAAGGTTATTCCTGACTCTCCTTTTACAAATTTTAGATTCTTATGAGGAGGGAAGACTGGCACCGATTCAGACTTCCTGCGAATACACCAGGTGCAGTTCAGAAAGACACATGGCCTGAACCTGCACCGAAGCGCAGCGGTGTGCCATCTGCGCGGATGCAGGAAGGTTCGCGTCTAATACAATAGGGGTAGGGATTACTTACTACCCAAACTAAAAGAAAAGTAGTCATTGGGACCTGGACCGCTCTGAGGCCTGTAAGCCGTCAGGATCCTGAGGAGGATACGGCTAGGTCTTTGTGAACGGTAACGTACGCTTTTTTTAGGTGGAGTATCCACCATGGATACTTTCGACACGAGGCCACCGGAGATGTTATGCCAGACTCCTTCTGGCTAAAAAAACCACCACGTGTGAGTAGACCCCCGCCAAAGTGGGGCGAGATGGGATCGCAATAGCATGTACCACCCCGCACCGGCCGTTGTCCCGAATAAAAACATCTGGGCCCCGGGACTTAGACTGACCCGGGACTTAGACTGACCCAGGACTTCTTATGAGGGGCGGCACCTACAAGATTGCTCCTCTTGACGTGTGGGGTCTCAAGCCGGCTGAAAGTTCTTCGACCCCCAACCAGCCACCCCACTTAAGGGACGCTCAACCGGACTAGTCTACCGTCTGCAGAATAGGGACATGGTCAAGGAGCGTCCCAATGCCAGGCCAGGTGAAAGCCCGACCTCTAACACCGGATCGCACCGAGCAACCGAGCAAAACTCCAGGGAGGCCAGCACAGCCGGCCCTCATCTAACAGGTCTGCTGGATTGCACCGAGCAACCGAGCAAATCTCCAGGAAGCCAGTTCATCCCGGCCGGCACGCCGCGCTTTCGCGCTAGAGGGTGAGCGAGATTTTACACACTACCCATAATTCCGTGCGGTTGCGTAAGGATTCCGTTGTGGACTTATCTTTCGCCAGCCCCGCAATCGCACGGAAGGTGACAGTTGAGTCCGAGTTGTCCGCCCTCTTATCTGTGACCGTGTCTTATCTTAGAGGGGGAGATAAACATTGCCTTAGATCGTTTCAGAACCAGGAAGAAGGTGAAACGCTGGCCCGTGGAGACGTACTCCTCCTTTCACAAGCAACAAGACAAAACACTTTCGACAGCATTCCTGTTGAGACTATTTTGGAGTCACTGAAGTACCATGTACTCCGCAACGAAGTGTCAGTGTCAAGTGTGTCAGGGTCACCACTAAGGTGATAGAGCGCTCACGGTGCCCATACACGGTACGGTCCTTGTGAGCATTCTACAAGGCGAATACATAGGCGAAGTCGTAATGACCTTGTTGACTTGAGTTGATGACTGTATAAACCTTGATTTTATTTCTTGCTAAAAACATAATAAAATATCCATCTTTTGATATAAACGTGTGAATATACGAATCACTCCGTATTATTCCGTTTATTCTCATTATCTCTTTCCTAAGATATACTTGTTTATAAATTAGTCGTTAAAATAAATTAGCAAATTTACATAACTTGTAATTTTAATTTCTTGTATAAAATTATGATCATTTACATGTACTTTGGATTAATTAAATAAAATTGAAAAATACATACATTTAAAAGAAAATTGTGTTTTTTATTAATATTTTTTTTTTGTTTACTTTTAAGAAACTAAAACTTCCTATCCATATCTTACTCAAAATTTGGAGCAGCCCGTCTGGGATAGCACCTTAACCTTACAGAAGATCAAAACCAAATAACACTGCTCTGAAGTAATGTTGTGTCCCTTTGGTGAGTAAGTTAGCCAGAGTTCCCCGGGAGAGTCGGGGATAGGGTCAACAACGCACAATCAATGCGTGTTACTGGCGTCCATAGGATATGTTTGCAATTTTTTTATAAAAAAATCCTACTGACGTCATAATAAATGTAAAATAAATAAATATACGAGTTGAATGTGTAAAATAAATACACAACTATTCAAGTCAAAATTTTAGAAGGCTTGTTTGCTTAACAAGCAACATGACAAATATTTGAAAGGTTTCTTTCAAGTGCCTATGTAGGTACTCTTTGAATGACCCGCATTGACAATAAGTAAAACACCCTGTCTTATAACTCGTGTGATTTCTAGCCTGCGTTTTAACTTTCAATTTTATAACAGTACAGAGGATTTTGCCATGTCATGAAGAATAGAAAACACATGTAGCAGATTGATCGGTACGGTTAAGGTTGTGCGTTTTACGATCAAGGGTATAGTTTCCAATTGTTGTAGAGTAATGAAATGTTTTGTAGTCCTTCTTCTAACAAGCTATTCTTTATAATAAATGATACATACATTATATAACAATATATATAATACAAAATAACTTTTAAAAAAGGTTGATTCTAATAAAATCGTCCAATTATACAGGTTTAAGGTACTAGTGTAATTTAATCATTTGTTTCTCAGTTTACGCTTCAGCCTGTAATATTCCACTACTGGGCATAGGGCTCTTTCCCCATGTAGGGGAAGAATAATGCGGGTTGGCGGATATATTCCCTACTATGAGTTTCTCAGTGTAGTCACTTATTGTTAATAATGCACTAAAGAAATATTTCTAATCTTGTCACAAACTGGCACCGAACAAATCAATAGCAACGTTAGTACGTTTTTGGATGTGAAAATTATTCACTTCAAATATAATTGTGTCTGCTAACAAACGAAAAAAACCGACTTCAATTACATCAACAAGAAATACAACGTAAGTAGACGAAAATATTAACAAACGCGCTAGTCACCACTACTATTTTCAAAGATTCCCCTCAATTTCTCTGGAATGCCATCATCAGATCCTGGTTTCCTTATCATAGTATCACCCTTGAGATATCTCCTTTCCAACAAAAAAGAATCAGCAAAATTGGTTCATAAAGGACGAAGTTATCCGCGAACACACATAAAAATATATATCGAATTGAGAAACCGTCTTTTTTGAAGACGGTTAAAGAAAAAATATAAAAAAAAACAATTAAAAATAACAACGCATTTATTAAAAAAACATCATTTAAGCATATTTTTATAATATTACATATTTGTTTATTTGCCAAGAATAATAGGCTTCCACCGTTTAATTACGTCTTTTTACATATATTGTTTAGAATAACCCTTGAATTTCGCCAGTTTTAGTGTCCAGATCAATGTCATAGATGCTAGGTCTTGTAGGGAGACCAGGCATTTTGGAGATGTCGCCCACCATTGGGACAATAAAGCCAGCGCCCACGGACACAAATATGTCGTTAATGCGAAGTGTGAACCCGGTTGGTGCGCCTTTGATCGTGGGGTCACCCGTGAGCGAGTTCGATGTTTTCGCCATGCACACTGCTAGCTTATCGTAACCCTGAAAACAAAACAGAATTACGTTTATCGATGAAAAAAAATTCTATAAAACTTAACGGATAACTACTCAACACAATTTGAAATTTGCATTACGTAATTGTAGGAATACACTATTTTTTTTACGCCAATGCATTTCTTTGAACTTAGCTTACCTATATGTTTAGGTATTTATTACATTAGTAAGTAAATAATCAAATGTTAAAACTAACATACAAAAGTATCACTTACTAATAAATTATCAAGTTAATCTCTCAAAATTTCTCTTTTTAGTATTCAAAAAAGATCAAGTATTGTTCACTCACTTTCTCAGTAAAGTTCCTGATCTTGGCGAGCACGTCGTCCGTGTACTCCACGCGGCCGGCGCCGTACATCTCCACGGCGATGGCGCGTATCTTGTCCGCCAGCGGCAGCTCCAGCGGGTAGAGGTAGCGGAAGGCGGCGGGCCGGTCGCAGGCCGCGATGACGGCGTCGGCGAGCTCGAGCGCGCCCGCGCCGCCGCGCGCCCAGTGCGAGCAAACCACCGCCCGGAAGGCTCCGTTCTTCTCCGCGAACTCTTTCACCAACTTCAGTTCAGCTTCTGTGTCGTTACTGTGAAGGGTGAATTACGCTTCAGCCTGTAATATCCCACTATGAGTTTCTCAGTACTGGGCACTACTGGGCATAGGCCTCTTTCCCCATGTAGGAGAAGGATCAGAGCTTAATCCACCACGCTGCTACAATGCGGGTTGGCGGATATATTCCCTACTATGAGTAACGATCGCTATCAGGTGTCGCTACATGATAGCAACCGGAACCGACGGCTTATCGTGCTCTCCGAAGCACGGTGGGGAGACCCACAAGGACTGCACAAACACCCAGACCACGGCAAATACCTGTATGGCCAATAAAAATGTTTGTCATGTGTGGGGATCGAACCCGCAACCGCCAGCGCAAACAGGTACAATCCATGGCTGTAACCGTTGCGCCAACGCGGCGAAGGATGAATTAATGGGATATAATTTACTAGTCGTACTTCGCGATTTCATTTATTATTGACATTACGATTTAATATCGACATATTCAATTGAAGCGTACTCAAAACCGTCTTATATAAATGTAATAGAAAACAAAAAAATTAATCCATGTGACGGGTAGGTATCAAAACTTCATGAAAACGAAACCCCGTAAGTTGATTACATTTTCAAACATATTATTTCATTTTATTTACAAATATTAAAATAAGTAACACATAATAAGAAATTAAAGAACTTTTAAGCGCATTTGTTTCTTAGCAAATATATAGAATATAATTCTTTTTCTATTTGAGAAAAAAAAAATCACAATTAAGATTTAAGTTCGCTTACCCATGTCGGTTGATAGCGATGACGACCGGTACTCCGAATTTGTTACCGTTGCTAATATGTTTTCCTAAATTGCACAATCCTTTGCTTAGCAATTCCAAGTTTTCCTGCAAAATAAATACAATTTTGTGCTATTTATATTCGTCGAGACAGCATGGAACAGAGAGCTGACGCTCCTTATACATTCTTGATGGTGGAAGGAGGAGCTCAGTAGAAGGAGCTCTCCAAGAGGTTAGGCATCACCTGGACGTAGACGTCGTGCAGAGGCAGGCCGGGACTGACGGCGGGCCCGCCGCCGTGCATCTTCAGCGCGCGAACAGTCGCCACGATCACGGCGCAGTGCGGCGCGTCGCCGCTCGCACGGCACTTGATGTCGAAGAACTTCTCCATACCTGCGGGTATACAGTGCCACGGATAAATGAGACTATATAACTATATGGCAATCTGACTAATGCCGAGCCGAACTGATTTGGCGCATTCCTGAGGCACGCGATAGTTTGAAGTGTGTAAGAGTAGTATGTGTATGTTGCTTTGTATAGTCATTTTAAACTATTGTTCTTGTCTCTGGTTTGTGATCAAATAAACGTTTTTTTCTTTCTTTCTTTCTTATATATAGGCTTCAACAAATCCAAGTTCGTCTAGTAGCTGTATATTCAAACTCAATAGAAAGAAAACAGTAGCGGGAAGCTTCACACTGAAAACGCGACTTGATTGTTGTAAATTATTAGACTAGCCCGTTGGCGAAGTTTGTAGTGACCCTGCTTTCTGCTCCGAGGGTTGTGGATTCGATTCCCACAGCGAGTCTGGGTGTAATATAAATATTTATTTATATATTTATATATGTATTATTTATATATGTATTATTTATAAGTATGTTTATCAAAAAAAAATGTAGCTATATACCAGTTGGCTGTTACCTATAACAAAAGCATTAAGTTGCTTACTTTAGGGACAGACGACCGTGTGTGTATTGTGTAAATATTTATTTATTTATTTATTTATTAAGGACGATTTTACCTACCTATACCTTTTAAAGCATGCAGGCTCATAGAGAGCTCTAAAATAGTCATATGAAACCTTTGGAACCTGATCCTGTCATATAAGCATATTAACACAGCACGGCACTTGTGTTTGTCGTGTCATTTCTTATTAAATTAAAATTTAGAAAAAACTACCGACTTTGAAATCAAACCATTTCTTATTTTCTTAAAAACTATGTTACTACTTTGAAGTTACTATTATTATGTTTCATAAGAGTTAAGTAATATACCATATAATATGTACAGTATAAAAAGAAAGTGCTTGTAAAAAATCGTAATTAACTACGCCCTTACAACATTTAAGATTTATGTTTTAGCTTTTAAAGTTATATTGTAAAAATCATACCAATGTCGGACCCAAAGCCAGCTTCGGTTGCAACGTATCCTCCCTCCCTCGCCAGCTTCATGGCGATCTTATCGGCCAGGATCGAGGAGCAGCCGTGCGCGATGTTGGCGAAGGGCCCCGTGTGTACGAGCACGGGCGTGCCCTCTAACGACTGCATTAGCGTCGGCTCGAATGCGTCCTTCAGAAGGACCATTAATGCTCCGGTGACACCCTAGAATGGAATGCGTTATAAATCATTACAGCCTATACAATCCACTGCTGGACATAGGCCTCCACAAGTTTACGCCAAAAATAACGTGAACTCGTGTGTGTTGCCCATAGTCACCACGCTGGGCAGGCGGGTTGGTGACCGCAGTACTGGCTTTGTCGCACCAAAGACGCTGCTGCCCGTCTTCGGTCTGTGTATTTCAATATATAGTCATAATCAGTTATAAATAACAACTTTAAAACTACTCACTAATAGGCAATACTAAAATAATATGTACCAAATCGTCAGCAGTTACAGGTTCTCCGTCCTTATCTAGAGCGACGACCATGCTAGCGAGCCGCTCCTTAATATCGTCGATATCCTTCCCCAGAGCGAGAACAGCCATTATCTCTGAAGCCACAGAAATGTCGAAAGCTGTCTCTCGGGTGAAACCTTTCTCCGTTGGTGACTGGCCGATTGTTATTTTACGCAGGTATCTGTCGTTAAGATCCACGACTGGAAAAAAGTAGAGAAACGAATAAAGTAATTGTTATTACCATCAAAATATGTTAAAGTGATCTCAATTACCTCTGTTCCACATAATTTTGTTAACATCAATATTTAGTCTAGCGAATTTCGTCCTTTCTTCCGGTGTTAAAGCTTCCGGGTCTGTTTTATTGATACCCAATTTCTTGAGTCTTCTAAGTTGAATAGGAGAGAACTTTCTGACTCCCTTGACCTTTGGAACGAGACGATCATACAGCGGTCCATCTTTTTGTGTCAGTTCGTGGAAGATTCTGGCATCCATTTGAGCTGCCAAAAGATTATTGGCGGCCGTGACAGCATGGATGTCTCCAGTAAGATGAAGATTGAAGTCTTCCATTGGTATAACCTATTTAAACAAATATTGTAAAAGGTTACTGAAAATTTTCCATAGTGACACTGCAAAATATTTAAAAATAAAAAGTCGATACATAATTAAGAATAATTTAATAACTGTATTGACTGACGCCGCGTTGGCGCAACGGTCACAGCCATAGATTGTACCTGTGGCGCTGGCGGTTGCGGGTTCGACCCCCGCACATGACAAACATTTGTATTGGCTATACAGGTGGTTGCCGTGGTCTGGGTGTTTGTGCAGTCCTTGTGGGTCTCCCCACCGTGCCTCGGAGAGCACGTTAAGCCGTCGGTCCCGGTTGTTATCGTGTACACCTGATAGCGATCGTTACTCATAGTAGGGAATATATCCGCCAACCCACATTGGTGCAGCGTGGTGGATTAAGCTCTGATCCTTCTCCTACATGGGGAAAGAGGCCTATGCCCAGTAGTGGGATATTACAGGCTGAATTGTATTTAAATATTTTTGTAGTTAATAAACTTCAAACAAAGTTGGATACGATCACGGATTGACAGCCACCTGCGAGTACCCGCCGCCGGCCGCGCCGCCCTTGACGCCGAAGGTGGGCCCCTGGCTGGGCTGCCGCATGCACGCGAAGGCGTTCTTCCCGCGGTGCGCGCCCAGCGCCTGCACCAGCCCCAGGAGCGTCGTGCTCTTGCCTTCGCCCAGCGGGGTCGGCGTTATGCTATCGAATACCAAATCCATCTGATTATACTCTGTGACATATCAAACGGTAGAGTTCTTGTGTCGTTCCCGTTTTAATTTTTTAGGTCAAGTAAATAGTTAAGTTTATTCTGAATAAGTGCCTCCCTTATATTGTGATAGAATTAAAAACGGACAAGGTTCTTCAGTTCGAAAATAAATGATTAAGTACTTCTTTATTCTTATTATTTACTAGCTGTTCCCGCGACTTCATCCGCGTGGAATTTAACAAAAAAGTTATCGTTTAGTTCGCTGAGAATAAATATTTAAAATAAAAGACGCATAAGTTACTCCTTACTATATCAGCTTTCTGCCAGTGAAAGTCTGGTCAAAATCGGTCCAGCCGTTTTAGAGATTAGCCGAAACAAACAGACAGATAGACAAACAGACAGACAGGCAAAAATTGTAAAAATGACATTTTGGAATATGTACCGTGTATTTTAATATTACAAACAGACACTCCGATTTTATTAATTTGTATAGATGTATAGTTGTATTATTTCTATGTATAATTATAAAAAAAATTTTAAAACAGTCGGCTGTGATAAGCTGTATTAAGCTGCTTACATCAGGAATAGACGACCGTGAGTGTACGTTAGTAGATATTTATTTATTATTTAATTTACCCCGCCACCACGATGTATTTGCCACCCTTTTGGTCTCGGTAACGGTCCAGTACAGATAGAGAAATCTTCGCCTTAGTGTTGCCATACTGGGACACCTCGTTCGGGAATAAACCAATTTCCTCTGCCAACTGCGCGATATGCTTTGGTTTTTGAGCACGCGCTATCGCGATATCACTGGAAGAAATTTTAGTCTTATAAATTTAGTTTTTAAAATATTAAGTAGAAGCCAACGTTATACGTTTTTATGCCAAATAACTCAAATAAGTAGTTGAATAAGTGCCTTAAATTGTTAACAAAAACTGCTTAAACATAGAGATCAATTTTCTTAATATACTTTTAACTACATAGGTCATTTAATGCTTAAACAGTACCTATAGAAAGAGTTTGCAACACTTAAAACTTAAGCAGTCAGTATACCTGGGTACCGGAGAAAGCGTCTTCAGTCTCAGAGGAGTGAGCGGCCAGGCGGGCGCTATCAGGCGGTCGAGCTGACGCTTCGCTGCCAGCAGCGTGTTCCGCATGAGCATGGCCACTGTCATGGGGCCCACGCCGCCCGGAACCGGGGTGACGTGAGACGCAACCTGCACAGCCTCCGAATACGAAACGTCGCCCACCAACCTCTGCCCGCTACTCTTCGAAGAGTCTACGATAGCACCAGAATATCGTCAGAATTGAGAATGATAAAAATTGAGTTCGTGTGTCTTAATTTCCAACTATAAACTCGTTTTCAATCATATCGCAGATATAACGACATAAATTTTTAAACATAAAACATAAATAATTAAAGTGAATGATAAGAACCTACATAAATTACCAGTTACAGGTTTTTTTTTTACTTTAAATAAAAGTCGATAACAATGTCACAGCACTATAGCTAGCACAATTTAATTTTTCTTTTACTTTAGTATTTAGTTCTAGACACTAACATTCAAGATTGTATTTGTAAAAAATGCTTTTAAAACGCGCGCTAACTTGTTAGTCTTAGAATGTTGTGAACACCGGCCCTTAGTTTAAGATAAGCTTAAATCGTATAAAATAATTTGTTCCTTTAAAACTAATATATTCTATCGAATACATTTTTGTCACATACCTACATGTCCGTCAAGTTGATAAGCTTTTCAAGTTAAAGTAGAATAGAACTGATATTTGCTCAGGTCTGACAACAGCGAACACTCGAATGTACAAAACGATTCCATTGGCTCTTTGTTATGAAATTAAAACCTGACATTGTATTATATGTTTGGAAAACTTTCTTTCCTTATTTTGTAAATAAAGAAACGTTTAGAAAGACATAACAAATATCGCATTTAAATTAATAACTGGGCAACTAATGTAACATTAACAACATCGCATTAAATCCAACACTAATCAACGAGAAATTCTTGTATATATATATATAATCTGAATCTCGGAAACAGAGCTTCAACAATTTTCATGAAAATTAGTATGCAGGGGCGATAAATCGATATAGCTAGGATTCATTTTTAGAAAATGTCATTTTATCCCTGTTTTTAGGCAGTGAAAAAATGGCTACGATATCGTTAGAATACGAAGGTAAATTTCGCAACTGTCTAGAAAGTTACAATAGCTCAGGTGGGAAATCGGCTGGTCAGGATTGACCGAGAAGACCACGATTCACATCGACGGTTCATAAACGACGGAGTTATCCCCGAACATACATAAAATGTATATATATATATATATATATATATATATATATATATATATATATATATACGGTCGAATTGAGTAACCTCCTCCTTTTTTTGAAGTCGGTTAAAAAATACCGAGCTAAGCTCGGTCACCCAGGTACTCTATAATCATACGATCTCATACAACATAGATGTGAGTGATGACTAAGGCGCTTCCAGCAATGCTTAAATATCTGCACTTAGGAATAATTAACAAAAATAATAAAATAAAATAAAAATGGTAAAAAATGGTGCCCTATTTACTTCTTAACATATAACAATACTAGCGATATATAATATAGATATATAATATAAATATAATAGATAGCTATATATAATATAAGTAGATATAAAATAAAATAAATATAATATATAATTTATGCGCAAAATAAAAGTGTTTATTTACGACATCATATTTGAAACCTCTAAAACTATAAGTTCCTCTACTATATTATTCATGTATTATACATATAAACCTTCCTCTGGAATCACCCTATTTACTAAAGAAAACCGCATCAAAATCCGTTGCGTAGTTTTAAAGATCCAAGCAGACAGCGGGAAGCGACTTTGTTTTAAACTATGTAATGATTAGTGCCTGATTAATTGTATTTCACCACATTTTGTTTTATTAACCGACTTCAAAAAATACATTCGAATTTAGGAATTCTTGAGTTCCTAAATTTTTTGAAATCGGCATAAAAAGGAGGAGAATCACAATTTGACTGACTTTTTTTATATAATAACTTTTTACGAAATATACCGAGTGTGATAATTCTTTTTGTATTCGAAGTATTGCTTGGCATTCAGTTCCACTTAAACCGAGATCTGACGAGTAGTTTTTTATGATGTTTTCATTCTATTACTTCTCGGTGTTGTCTCATTGTCGTCGTTTTTTTTTTTTTTTTTTTTTTGTATAAGTATTAAAACTGTTATCATTTTAAATCGTAGTGACGACTAGTGCGTTTGTTAATTTTTTTCGTCAACTTACGTTGCATTACTTGTTTATGTAATTGAAGTCGGTTTTTTCGTTTGCAAGTAAACACAATTATTAGACGTAGTAATCTTTATTAAAAGGAATTAACATCTATAAGTAAGGTAAGCGAAGGTCTCGTCGAAATGGTGGGTGATAACAATAGACTGGGGCTAAGAGATCCCACTAGATTGCTACTGCCATCTTATCATCCCACTTTTTTTCAAAAAAAAAAACTGTTCTATAATGTGTATAAAGATTTTTAATAATGAACCTAATAACATTAGGGAATTACCGTTGACATCTTTATATTACTTATAAACTTAAAAAATGGTTAATTGATAAACTCTTTTATTGTATAAATGAATTTTTTTATTTTAAATGAATGAAAAAATATAACTTCTTTTTTTATGTAATTAATTATGTTTTATAGCATGCCTCTTCTTTAAAACGTAACTTACTATCTAAATAATATTGTATTATTTAATATTGTTCGTTGTTAAATGGTACGTACTTTGTCTTATTATAATACTAGCTGTGCCCGCGACTTCGTCCGCGTGGAATTTAACAAAAACGTTATTTTTCAGTTCGCAGTTATAATACAAATTAATAAATAAAATTAAATAAAAGTAAAAGTTACTCCTTATTACATCAGCTATATGCCAGTAAAAATCCCGTCAAAATCATTCCAACCGTTTCAGAGATTAGCCGGAACAAAGAGACAGACAGACAAAAATTGTAAAAAATGTTATTTTGGATCATGTACCTTGTAATCTTGTATACATCCATATTCATTAAGTAAAAACCGTTAATTTTAATATTACAAACAGACACTTCAATTTTATTTATTTGTATAGATGTATTTGCTTGCCTATCATAGGTGTAATGTCTGAGATGCTCCGTAACTGTAAAACTACATTTCTTGCTAATAAATAAATAATTTATAATTTTTATCATAATTTTTTTTTTAGAAATACGAAAATTTAGTTATAATTTAGTTAAATTGCCAATAACAAAATATTTTATGTTTTAAATACTCACCAGGGATAGGATTAATTCCGCAGTCGATTACGATTGCTCCTGGTTTAATCCAGGACCCGCGGACCAGTTCGGGTTTGCCGATTGCCACGACAAGGATATCTGCCGTCTTTGTCTGTAATGAAAGATCTGACCTTATTTTCTCAAATTAAACACTAATTGTTAAGATTTTTACAGATTTTTATTACACAACCGTTCGGTACAAATGTCGAGAATAGAATACCCACATTATCATATTACTTTTTTAACGTCAGAAACATTCATTTGTTCGTTCCTGTGTTGCTATATGTAATTAATTAATTTAATGTGTCACTAACAAACTGAAACTTAATAAATCTAATATCAATGTAAGTTATGACAATAAATGTATATCTAATAATTACATCTTAATATAGTGTCTTGGCTAATTAACCTTACAGCTCGGCCATCCTATCTAAGTGGGTCCTCCCACTTGCTCATATTAACTTAACATAAAAAGTAAAATAGAAATCAGCATAACAACACTAATTTGATTATTATACAATGAAATTATATAGCATATTTTGGCCTAAAATACATCATATAAGGCGGGTAAAGTAAATTATAAATTGTAACAGAGCTTTCCTTGACACAACATCGACAATTTACAAAAATTATACAAATGATGTACATTGATTGATCTCAATTAAGTATTTCTAAATGAATATATTATAGTCTTTACAATACATTTGCTTCAAGTTAATCATTGTTCACTAACGTAATTCATAATCACGTTCCTAATAGATTACTACATCATATACAAATATCATATCATATACACATATCATATCATATACACATATCATATTCATATGTCATATTCATATATCATATTCACATATCATATTCATATATCATATTCATTTCAATAGTTTTATTACATAATTATCTTATCACAAATCTTTATCATATTTCAATTTCGTTAACAATACTTAGACATTCTCATTCTGTTTCTTGCGCAATTTGTCACGGTCTCAGGTCATCTGTGCGACACCGTTGTCATGGTGCCATTCATTGTCTGCACTGACCAGTCATGACAAATTTACGCTCAGGTCTTATTAACTATCTTGCAATCATATGTGCGACATCAATATCTCGATGTCATTCATTATCTGCACTGATTGCTCATATTTTTTTTTTTTTTTTTTTAAAGTATTCATCAAGATGTCAACATTCTTATTAATGACACACACAACTTTTAATCACTATCGAAAATTTGATCACCAAAAAATTAATTATCGTAAATAATCAAATCATTATTTCTCGTATAATACATATATATTTACAGAGCTATATTATTCTTATTATTATTATTTTTTTTTATTATCATTATAATTTATTATTCTTTCTCTAACTCAATTTCTGGACCCTCACTTTGATCGCTGTCAGTGCTATCACTGGTGTAACCCTTAAAGTTCAACCAGGGATGAATTTTATCCAACGCGACAACGTTTTCATACCTCTTGTTACCTCTCCTCGTTAATGGAGTGTCTTCAACGAGAAATCTGTCGTTGGGTAATATCTTAAGAATCCTATAAGGACCTTGAAATTTAGGGATGAGCTTGTGCGATTTCCCTACGTGATCTTTGTCTATTACGGTTCTTTCTATCCTGACCAAATCACCTACATTATATTGCCGCTGACATGTCCTACGCTTATCAAACTGCTTTTTAGCATATTCCTGTTGCTTCTCTATCCTCTCTCTAGCATCTGACCTCAACCTATCTAATGCCTCACCCTCGATTCGTTCAGTTGTTTCAGTAATTACGTCGGCCAAAAGATTTTCAGATGCATTCATCAGTCTGCATCCGAATAATAATTCTGAGGGGCTTTTCCCTGTTGTTTTATTACTGGTGGTATTAATGCCTAACTGAATCTCCCCGATGTAATCGTCCCATATATTATCATTCCCACCGTGACATTTTGCACTTAGGGCATCTGATATGGTCCGATTAAACCTCTCGACCTGTCCATTCGCTCTTGGAGTAGCCACTGCATTTAGAATATGCTTTATTTTTAATTTATCTATAAAATCTTTAAATTTTGCGCTTGTAAAACAAGTACCACGATCCGTTATAAGACGAGAAGGAACGCCAAAATAACTAAAATGTTCTTTAAATACTTTGATCGCCGTAATCGATTTTGTATCTCGTACGGCTCGAATATTAATAAATTTTGTAAAAGCGTCGATAATAACAAGCATGTACATATTACCCCTCTTAGAGCGAATGAAAGGGCCCAAATGATCAGCATGAAGTGTGTGAAATGGCTTCTCTAACTTAGGTATGGGGTGAAGCATTCCTTCTTTAGATCCCCCAGGTGTCTTATGATGCGCGCACTCTAAACAAGCTGCGACATACTTCTTAACGAATCTACGCATTTTTGGAAACCAAAATGTGCCTCTTATACGATTCAAAGTTTTTTCGAAACCGAAATGACCCACATCGTCGTGGTTCATTCGCAGCACTTGCCACCTACAGCCCCTAGGAACTACCCATCGCAATCCTTCATCTAGAATTTTGTACACATAGTTACCCTTCAACTGATAATTATTACGCACATCAGCTACAAATTTTGTCTTATCATCCTCTAATATGTCCCTCACACGCTTTATCTCGCTGTCATCAGCTTGCACAGTAGCAATCCAGTCGCGAACATCTACGTGTAGGATGTCAAGAACATGTTCAGTGTCCACATCAGTTGGCTCACCAACAGGTCCGCGACTAAGCGCATCTACGTGAGCCATATTCGAACCCGGTCTGTATTCAATTTCGCAGTTGTACTCTTGAAATTGAATCCACCAACGCGAAATTCGTGGGATAAGGTCCCTTTTTGTCAGCGTGGTACGGAGCGCATTACAGTCAGTGACTATTTTGAATTTTAGCCCTAACAGATAAACCCGAAAACGATTCAATGACGCGACAACAGCTAAAGTTTCTAATTCAAAAGAATGAAACTTTTGTTCATCGGCTGAAGTTTTTCGGCTGTAATACGCTACTGGCCTAAGTAAACCGTCTACATCGCGCTGCAGAAGAATCCCTGCAATACCTAATTTCGATGCATCTGTGTGCAGTTCGGTTTCTAATTTAGGGTTATATAAAGCCAATATTGGACGTTCAACTAACTTTGATTTTAATATTCTGAACGATTCTGATTGCTCAGTCGACCATTTCCATTCAAATTTGGATCTTAGTAGATCTGTCAATGGGCGGGCAATGAGCGCAAAGTCTTTTACAAATCGACGAAAGAAACTAGCCAGACCAATGAACCGCCTAACATCATGAACGTTCCGCGGAGTTGGGAAGTTATCAATAGCTAATGTCTTTCGCGTTCCTGGACGTATCCCTTGACCACTCACATGAAACCCTAGAAACTCTAGCTCAGTACAAAAGAAGCTGCATTTCTTTATTTTAAGGGTAAGTCCTGCGTCTTTTAATAGTTGTAGTACCTCCTCCAGTCTTCTCATTCCTTGATCAAAGGATTCTGAAGGAATCAACACATCGTCCATATATACAATCGTGTAATTAACTTTCGACAATACTTTATTCATAGTCCGTTGGAAAACTGAAGGAGCGTTAGCTAATCCAAAAGGCATGCGTTTAAATTGATATTGCCCGTCGGGTGTCACAAACGCGGTTTTATCCTGTGACTTTACTGCTACTGGGATCTGATAGTACCCCGATGCAAGATCAAGGCTCGTGAATAAGGAATTACCAACTAACCTGTCAAGCTGATCATCGATTAGTGGTAATGGGTAGTGTTCTTTTTTGGTTTTGTTATTCAAGGCACGATAATCAACACATAATCTGCTTTCGCCTGTCTTTTTCTTTACCAATAATACCGGGCTAGCATAGGGTGAATTGGACTCACATACTATGTCTGCATCGATCATCTCCTTAACCATGGATTGAACTACCCGACGTTCCGGGAAAGAGAGTCTGTACGGGCGGTAAACTACTGGTTGCGTATCGTTCAAATCAATTTCCATTTGAACCACATTAGTCAACCCTAAATCATTTAAGTTCTCCGAAAAACATGTATCATAACTTTTAAGTACCCCTTTAAGTCTGTTAAATTCATCCTCGTTAAGTTGTTTACCATAATTAATTGTTAAGCTAGTCTCAGGATTATCAAAGTCTAATAAATTTATGTTCAAGTGATCTCCGATACAAACAGCTCGTGTAACAAGTGAACCCTGTCTTAAATGAATCGTATTATCACTAAAGTTTTGCACCAAAATTTTACCCTCGCCGCAATCTATATCGTACTCACCCGGCATTAAATAATATTCGTTTTTCGACGTACCCCGTATAGAGCCACTAACGCGAACTGAACCCGAATACTTATTCACGGAAATACATGGTAACGTAAACATTTCCTTAGGAGGTAAGATAACATCTGTTTTCAGACTTAATTGCAATTTAACTGAATGATCTCGGGTAAATATTAAGGAATCTGTAGTTTTAGTAATGGTTATACCGGGTTTTTCAGTAAAACTGTGTCCAATAAGAACTGAATATTTTATGACACTGTCGTCAACTATATACGCAATTACTTCTTCCACAATATCCTGAATTTCAATCGTGACGTTAGAGACACCCAATGGCCTTACTATACTATTACCTATACCCCTCATGGTTGGTAAGTTATTATCTGTCCACGCGATTCCTAACCGAACTGCCTCACTGTGTCGAATTAACGTACATTGGCTACCTAAGTCCACGTAGCCTTGAATAAGATCACCGTTGAGTTTTACAAGTATTAAATATTTACTGTCATCAGTTATATTCGTCTCAATACGCATCACATTTTTATCCTTAGGTTTATCGGTCTTACTAATGGGATCAGTAGGCAATCTAGGACAATTAATAGACAAGTGACCTAATCTATTACAAACATTACATTTTAATATTTTCTTCGGGCATCTAGAACTGAAATGCCCAGCTTCATTGCAATTAAAACATACAATCGATGTTTTATTTTGAGATCTAGAGGTCCTAGTTTCGCTGTTATTCGCTATTTGCCTGGAACTGTTTGTGGACAACGAGGTGGTAGCGTTGTTATGCTGGTCATAGTTAAATTTTGTTCTGACAGATTCACGAGGTTGCTGTTTAATCGATTGGAAATATTTCAGAACTTGTTCTGGTTCTTGACAATTCGCGGCTTTCGCACCTAGTCTCAAGGATCGATCCTCAATACCGTACAGCAAGCAATCTACCGCTCGTTTACCCTGTATTTCACATCTATTTAATAAATTAATTTTCTCATAAAAGTAATGTTCCAAAGAGTCGTTAAATTTGACACGTTTTGATAACATTTCGGTTAATAACTCAGCATAGTCATCGCTACTTGGAAATGATTCCTCTAACTTGATTTTCCATTCAGGCCACGAATACGACATGGTTGGAAGAGCTTGGTACCACGTTTTCGCAACCCCTGACAGTTTAGGCAAAGCATAGTGAATGATCTGATCATCCCCCCAACCGTAAAGGCGCGCACACTCTTCAACCTTACTAATCCACGTAAATATGGTTTGACTCTTGACCATAGGGTCGAAATCGGGAATCACATTACCCAACATAGGAAATTTATTACCCTGGGGTCGACTTTTAGCTAAAACTTCTACCAATGAAGCAAGAAACGTTTGTGTGTCATTATTAAGAACATCTTTAGGAGTACTCACATGATCAGAAGCTGGAAGTGTATGACGCTCGCTGCTAGGCTCTAAGTGTCCGCTGCGGCTTCTCCTGTTGCGACTGCCATCCGAGCCCCGGCTGATGCGACGATGTCGACGGCCAGAAAGTGGAGGTGTATGACGCTCGCGGCTAGTCTCCAAGCGACCGCTGCGGCCTCTCCTGTTACGACTGCCATCCGATTCCTGGCTGAAGCGACGTCCACATTCTCGCTTATAGCGGCTACTCCGACTGCGATATCGGCCACGGCTGCGACTCCGGTTCGATTGATCACGACGTCTCTTAGGCTTTTCTCGAAAGCTGCGGCTTCTAATACGAGGGGAATCCAACGAACTATCGTCCGATCGCATGTTTCGCTGCTTATGCGTTCTGCTTCGGTCACGGCGACGTTTGCGCTTGCTTTTATCGTTGACTTTATCCATTTGTTACTCAGATAATTTACTTAAAGTTGTGGGCGCAATAGCTTTATCCCACTTCTGAGTTGAAAGATCTGACCTTATTTTCTCAAATTAAACACTAATTGTTAAGATTTTTACAGATTTTTATTACACAACCGTTCGGTACAAATGTCGAGAATAGAATACCCACATTATCATATTACTTTTTTAACGTCAGAAACATTCATTTGTTCGTTCCTGTGTTGCTATATGTAATTAATTAATTTAATGTGTCACTAACAAACTGAAACTTAATAAATCTAATATCAATGTAAGTTATGACAATAAATGTATATCTAATAATTACATCTTAATATAGTGTCTTGGCTAATTAACCTTACAGTAAATTTTTGAATTTTGTTATTATCTTCTTTTGAAAAATGCTACCTAATAATACTTCGATTCAGCCCGTAACATCCCATTGCTGGGTGCGTGTAACATCCCACACCTCTTTCTCTCGTTTTATCACTCGTGATGAAATTGTTGCTTGCTATTTCATTGATATCAATTATAGTTATTGCTTTCCAAGTGTCATCCGTACGACTGTTAACCTTACACAAACAAAAAAAATACAAATAGCTATTCATATTTAATAAAACAAACAAACTAACGACTTTATTATTTACTTAACCTTAAGTTATTTACTAATCAATACTAATAGTACTCCCATTTTCTGTCTAATTTGTTAAAACTATGTTTAGGTTATGATTGACATTATAGTTGTCAACTAATAGCATAATTAATTAAAAAAGTTAGTTTTTAATTAATAATTAAACGCTTCACACACTTATATATTGTAGGTATATTTGTTAAAATTGATCCTACTAATATTTTAAATGTGGAAGTCTTGTGAGGATAGATGTGTGTGCATAGTATAGTATAACATACCGACATTATCACGGGATTGGAAATTATGCAGATAAACCGCGTGACGTATTATATAACATTTTTAACCGAACTCAAAAAAAGGAGGAGGTTACTCAATTCGACCTCTATGTTTTTTTTATGTATGTTCGGGGATAACTCCGTCGTTTATGAACCGATTTTGATAATTCTTTTTTTGTTGGAAAGGAGATATCCCTAGTTTGGTACCATGATAAGGAAACCAGTATCTGATGATGGGATCTCAGAGAAATCGAGGGAAACTCTCGAAAATCCGCATAACTTTTTACTAGTTGTACCGATTTTGATGATTTTTAATTTAATCGAAAGCCAATGTTTATCATGTGGTTACATTTAAATTTCATCGAGATCTAATTACAACTTTTGGAGTAATCCTTTATAATGCGTATTTACTTGACTATTTTTTCGTCTACCTACGTTGTATTACTTGTCGATATAATTGAAGTCGGTTTTTCTTCGTTTGCCTGCAAACACAATTATGATGATTTGACTCGATCTTCTTTTTTACTTCACTTCACTGCCTAGAGTTATTTGAATCGGAGACTTAAACAATACATCACATAAAATGACATAGTTTGACTACGAATTTCTTTTATAATCGATTTTTTTCTCGTTTCTCCTTTTTTTTAACTTCTCTCGCGTTTTGATTATATGATTGACAAAAATCACAGACCAGGTCTACCATTAAGTGTTGTTGTTTCTTATGCAAATGATTGCATGATTTTAAATAAGAAAAATAAAGATCTTTAATCTTAATCAAGAATAACTTCAATAAATTCAACCAACTGTGCTGATCAGTAACATTTTTATCTTATATAATTTAATTTAGATCATAATGTAATAACATATTAAAAACATCGGAATATTTTATTTTTCGTGCCCCCTTGAGTCATTTTATATTATTATTAATATATAATATAATGCTTCAGCCTGTAATATCCCACTGCTGAGACATAGGCCTCTTTCCCCATGTAGGAAAAGGATCAGAGTTCAATCCACCACGCTGCTCCAATGCAGTGTTGCCGATAATAATACAAATAACGATCGCTATCAGGTGCTCATGATAGCAACCGGGACCGACGTCGACGGCTTAACGTGCTCGCCGAGGCACGGTGGTGATATCGACAAGGACTGCACAAACAGCCAGACCACGGCAAACATCTATATGGCCAATACAAATGTTTGTCATGTGTGGGGATCGAACCCGCAACCGCTAGTGCGACAGCCACAAACCAGTGCTGTGACCGTTGCGTCAACGTGGCGTCTATATAAAATATATTAAATTATACTGGTATTAAATAATTACAACTAACGATTTCGCTCAAATTCCTCGTCTTCGAGTGGCAGACGGTAACGGTGGCGTGTTCCCACTTGAGTAGCTCCGCCACTGGAGTGCCTACGATTCTACTGCGACCGAGCACAACCGCGTTCTTGCCGGCAATCGACACGCCAGTGCCCTTGATCAGCTCGAGGACACCCGCAGGGGTGCAGGGCACGAAGCCTGACATGTCTCCGAGAGCCACGCGACCTTCGTTCTGTGTATTCAACCTGGAGAGTAAAAATATAAAATACTAATAATAGTATAGAAGCAACACAATTTGAAAAAAATGGTAGTTTTTATATATATTTTCTAGTTCTTGATTTTTTTTTAATTTTATTGAAATTTAGTATTTTAGAAAATAACAAATACCGTAAAATAAAATAAATCAAACAAAATCATAATACTAATAATAATTCAAACTATTAAGTGAAATAAAAAAAAACATGTGTCTATTTATTTTTGTTAACAGTATAAAATTACATAAATAATTTAAAAAAAAAAGTTTACTAGTAATATTTTAGTTTTACAATCGTCATATTATACAGTGGTGTGACTGATATTACGTCGCTTCCGTTATATATTTTTCTTACGGTTTTAGTATCACATTTTTTTTCGGTTCAGTCGCCCAGCCAAATGTCAAGCCTGCCTGTAAGGAACTTCGTTCCAATAATGTTTATTTCCTCAATAATCAACATATTATAACAATATTCTTTAGACTTTAACAGACTTCTTTGTTTGAGTGCAATAAGCTCCCATGCCAGAAGAAGTCACTAATAATAATACTAATAATAACAAATTTTAAAGTTCGTCTTTCATCTGTCTCTGTAAAAATTTGTTGTTTTCAACCTTACTGAAAAAATTGTAAGTAATATTTCATTTACCTTTAATGATGATATCCTATTATTGGACTATCAGATAGACACGTAGATTAAACAAATTATTGCGCTTTCAGGTGCATATTAAAACTCGTCATTTTTAAGTGTTAAAGTATTAAGTGAGATATTTGTACAAAAGTTTTTTTTTTATGTCACTAGGTTGGCAAACAGGCGTACGGCTCACCTGATGGTAAGAGATTACTGTAGCTTATAGACGCCTGCAACACCAGAAGCATCGCAAGCGCGTTGCCGACCCAATCCCCAATCCCCCAGGAGCACTGGTCACCTTACTCACCAACAGGAACACAATACTGCTTGAAAACAGTATTATTTTGCTGTGATCTTCTGTAAGGTCGAGGTACTACCCCAGTCGGGCTGCTCCATATTTTGAGCAGGAAATTCCTGCTGTGCCCTACCTCAGTGAAGTGAAAGAAACATCTTAAGATAAAACAACCTTGAAATTTTTTCTCCTAAAAAAAGCGTCTGCTAAGCAATAAAACATTTACAGACTGTTACAAAACTAGTGTTGTATCTCTTACCCATCAACATCCTTGTGTGGTGAGACGGCATCTGTGATGAGATGAGAGTCGATTTTCTCCGTCGAGTCTAGCGGCATTTGCACAATGATACCATGCACGAAAGGAGAATCATTAAGAGAGTTCAGTTTTGTTAGGAGCTGTAAGACGAATTAAATATATAAATATTCAACATATAACATAACTACTGTGTGGCTACGGCACTGTACTGTGTGGCTACGGTACTAAAGAATATAGCCTATAATCTTCCCGT
This sequence comes from Melitaea cinxia, assembly GCF_905220565.1. Classification (NCBI taxonomy): domain Eukaryota; kingdom Metazoa; phylum Arthropoda; class Insecta; order Lepidoptera; family Nymphalidae; genus Melitaea; species Melitaea cinxia. The sequence continues at coordinate 8,405,751 of NC_059411.1, forward strand.
GGGTGTCGTAAGAGGCGACTAAGGGATAACAGAGTTCCGCTACCACCTTGGAACTTAAAAAGCCGACTGATTGGATAACCATCCAACTGCTGGCTTTGAAATATACAGGCCGAAGACGGGCAGCAGCGTCTTCGGTGCGACAAAGCCAGCTGCGGTCACCAACCCGCCTGCCCAGCGTGGTGACTATGGGCAATACACATGAGTTCACGTTATTTTTGGCGTAAACTTGTGGAGGCCTATGTCCAGCAGTGGATTGTATAGGCTGTAATGATGATATAACATAAACTCTCGTATAAACCACCTATCGTAAAAAAAAATATATTTTGGTCATCGCTATCACTTGAGATTATAGCCTATCTCTTGGGATACTGATCAAATCATTACCAATACAATGACTTATATGTACCTAATAGGAAATATTGCCATGTTTGTGGTTTGTCATTCAGAGTTCCAGATATTTTAGCACTAAGCATACTACCATAGTTTCGTGTGTACTGAATATCGAAAACTCAAAATGACCAACAACAAACATTGAAAATATAACGTTTTACACACTCGTATAAATTATAAAATTACGCAAACTAGTATTAGACTTAAAACTGTGACGGCTAAGGGTTTAAAAGAACTACAAATTTAACTGCAGGTTTCCGCACTGGCGACATATTTCAAATCATTATTAAATTTTAATAGTTATATTTTTATTAAATGCCATGTACGACCGACATTTCATAGACCACAATAATTTTATATTTGTTAATAATTTATTATTGCAAAATCTGTAATTAAATTTCTTTTTTTTTAAATATACAGACTAGCGCTTGACTGCGATCTCACCTAATGCTAAGTGAAGATGCAGCCTAAGATGGTGCGCGCTTGCCTAGAAGATCACTCTTGATTTGAAGATACCTAAGTTATCAACATCTTATCTCTTTCGATACACTCTTGTCAGAGCGGTCGTGGTCTTCACTTCCCAGTCACACGCTTGACGACCCGTCTCCATCCTTCTCTGACAGCTGCTTTTCGGGAGCACACATGCAATGGAACGTCTACTGCAGCCTTTACTTGGTCCATCCATCTCATAGGCGATCTGCCGTGAGGTCTGGTTTCTTCTACTTTTCCTTGGGCGACTAATCACGTGACCAATGAAAGTGAGAATTCGAGCCTGTACGATGGAAGATAGAAGCTGCTTGATGCTGAGTTCTTCCGGAATGGACTTGTTGGTCCGGAATTGATTCCAGGACACTCTCAATATTTTTTTCCAGCACTACATCTCGAAAACGTCTATTTTCTTCTCCTCACTTTCTCGCAGGTCCACGTCTCCGAAGCGTAGAGGAATATGGAGAATACTAGCGCTCTAACTAGCCGAGTCTTAGTAGTCTTGGTGATTTTACGTTTCCTCCATATTTTTGCAGCTTATCCATAGGTGATCTGGATATCGCCATGCGCCGTTTGATTTCGTCTATACAGCCTCCGTTGGTCGAAATCAACCTAAGTTATAGTTAGTTGGAAAAACGGAAGCTGGGAGGGCATTCTAAATTCCAATTTAATATATATTTCTGAAATCATTACGTAATAATAATAGTAGTTGGAACTCTTTTATTTTTTCTTTTCGTTTTATGAAAGGATCCTTCTGAACTCAGAAAAGGCCAACTACATAAAAGGTCTCGTAATCTAAAACAAGCAACCTCCTTTTAACACGGACTGTGTTCAGCAGCTATTGTATAATGCTACAAGCCGGAGACCGACAGTCAATAAAAATGGAAATGCTTGAGTTTATTCAATAAAGCAAGTAGTCTTAGAAAATAACTAGATAAATACGAACGCCTGTTTCTAACCGACTTCAAAAAAGGAGGAGGTTTCTCAATTCGACCGTGTATATAAATATTTTTTTATGTGTGTTCGCGGATAACTTCATCCTTTTTAAACCGATTTTTTTTTGTTGGAAAGGAGATATCTCAAGGGTACCATGATAAGGAAACCAGAATCTGATGATTGCATCCAAGAGAAATCGAGGTAACCTTCGAAAATCGTAGTGGCCACTAGTGCGTTTGTTAATTTGTTTCGACTACTTATATATTACTTGTCGATGTAATTGAACTCGGTTTTTTTCTTCGTTTGCTAGCAAACACAATTATTATTCAACAACAATTATAATAAAAATAGTAAACAGTTCAATATCAAATTGTATTTATATCACACGAGTTAAGGTCGCAGGGTATCGCGCATTATAAAATTATCGCCAATTTTGTTTGTTACGTTGTGCCTCTTTATATTATATGATATAAACATACAGTATATGTTATTTTTCACAACAATATGACCGCTATGCCGTGTGCGTTGTACGTATATATTTTGTTTCAGGGTAGACGTAGAAGTTTTTATGGCGGCTCCTACCTTTCCTACAATATTTACAATTACATTAATTAATTTCCTACAATTTACCATTACAATTACAAATTACAATTACATTAATTAATTTCCTACAATTTCTACAATAATATAATAACATTCATGACTATTCGTGTTCATTGGGAAATGATATAAGCGCTGTAGTATGAAAAAAATATAATAAGTGATACCGCGCAACATCTCTTGCGAGAAAAAGAGAAAAGAAATTAATACCTACATCTATTCTTAAAAATATCACGCCAATCGTTTTTTAACCAACATAAAAAGGAGGAGGAGGTTCTCAATCCGACTGAATATTTTATGTATTTTACATCAGAACTTTTGATTGGGTGGATCGATTACGATGATTTTTTAATCGAAAGGTGATGCGAGTCATGTATTTAAATTTTATTGAGATCTTACAAATACTCTATGAGTAATCTCTAATAATGCGTATTTACTTATCCATTTTTTCGCCAATCGTCGTTGTATTACACCTCATAACTTTCTAGTGGGTGGACCGATTTCGATAATATTTTTTTAATCGATAGCTTGTCTCATAGTCTCGTTTAAAATTCATCGAGATCTGATGAGTATGTTTGAGTAATCTTTGATAATACGTATTTATTTAACTTTTTAACCGACTTCCAAAAAAGGAGGAGGTTCTCAATTCGACTGTATTTTTTTTTTATGTATGTTACATCAGAACTTTTGACTGGGTAGACCGATTTCGACAAATTTTATTTTAATCGAAAGGTGGTGTGTGCCAATTGGTCCCATTTAAATTTATTTGAGATCTAACGACTACTTTTCGAGTTATATCTAATAATGCGTTTTTACTTGACGCTTTTTTCGTCGACCTACGTTGTATTATACCGCATAACTTTCTACTGGATGTATCAATTTTGATAATTCTTTTTTTGTTAGAAAGAAGATATCCCTAGTTTAGTACCATGATAAGGAAACCAGGATCTGATGATGGGATCCCAGAGAAATCGAGGGAAACTCTTGAAAATCCGCAATAACTTTTTACTGGGTGTACCGATTTTGATAGTTTTTTTTTTTTTTTTTTTTTGTTGGAAAGAAGATATCCCTAGTTTAGTACCATGATAAGGAAACCAGGTTCTGATGATGGAATCCCAGAGAAATCGAGGGTAACTCGAAAATCCGCAATAACTTTTTACTGGGTGTACCGATTTTGATAATTTTTAATTTAATCAAAAGCTGATGTTTATCATGTGGTTACATATAAATTTTATCGAGATCTGATAACTACTTTTTGAGTAATCTTTGATAACGCGTAGTTACTTGATTATTTTTTCGTCGATCTACGTTGTATTACTCTTCGATGTAATTGAAGTCGGTTTTTTTTCGTTTGCGAGCAAACACAATTATTTTGTCTAACTACTTTGTATTACTTATCGGTGTAACTGATGTCGGTTTTATTTTTCGTTTGCGAGCAACACAATCCAGTCGCGTGTCGGAGGTGATACACACAATTATTGTATTTTTATACAAATCTACAAATTTTACCATCGACGTCACCTCCTCAAATCTTTATATAAACTTTTGATCAATAATATAAACACCCATTTGATAACTGTCCACAGTCAATACAGATGATTTAGCGTGGTACAACATTATAATGTAAATAAAAAAAAGACAGTAAAGTATTCTCAAAAGTCCTGTTATTTTTCTTATATTTTTATTATCCGTAACTAATATAAATATTGTACTGATATTATAAATGCAAGTTTGTGAGGACGGATGTGTTACTTTTTTACAAAACCTGTCAAAATGATTTTAATAAAACTCCACACAATACTGCCACACGGTTAGATATAACGCGGGTTAATCAGCTAAGCAAACAACATATAAAAGGTAATATTACCTCGGCCTGATTGTAGTCTCGAGGCAGTTTGATGTGCTCAGCCAAGATGCCAATGTTCTCCGCCGCTTTCAGCTTCATACGGATGTAAACGTTGGAGTCCTCCCGCCCGCCCACCTGCACGATGGCCAGCCGCGGTTGAAACCCGGGGCTCTTGCGACGCATCTCTGACACTTGTTCACGAAGATCATTTTCGATCGCTCTGTTTCGTATACAAACAAATAAACTTATGTTTTATAACATATTTTAACTAAAATAATTGTTTTCATTCAGTTTTGTCATTTTCCATTACAACATTGAACATAACGCACCTTTAAAGTGAAACCTTTACTACCTTTACTAAACGAAAATTTTCATGAATTGAGTTATCAATGCCATCTATCTAAAATAGACTTAAACTACAAGATAAGCTTGTCTTTTCTTAAAAATGTCGTATTTTACGTCATCTAGCGGTAAATTAAAGCGTTACTAAACCGAGCTATGATCGGCTCACTAAATACAATATTGTGTCTTTACCAGTAAGAACACGATCGTAGACGAGTGACAACGAAATTTTAAAACAACAGTGCTATTATTTGTATAAACACGGCTGCAAGTCACAAAAAAGTCAAGTTGTGGATTTTTTTAAAATAGGTATAGTGTTTTTATTTGTTTAGACACAGTTTTCGTGTTATAAAATTACGCAATTCATAATTCAATTTCATTGATAAAATGTTACAATTTGTAAAATCACAGTTTACCTTTATTTTTAAGCAATTCATCCAATACTCGATCCGATACTCGAGAAGAAAATCTTATTGTACAAGGTCCTAGCAGTAGAACAAGATCCCATTCAACTAGCTCAGAATCATCTTCGAGTTCATCATCAATAAGTTCAAGTTCATCATCTTTATCTAGTTCATCTGAATCGGGTAAGGACTTTTCCCCTGATGAAGCAGATTGCGATCCTGATTACATACCGGCAACCCCACCTAGGCATATATCATTTAGCCCAACACCTCAAAGTACTATTTCTATGCAACTGTTAGTTGAAAAAAATGATAATTTGGGTTCTCCAAAAGATAACAGAACTCCGAAAAAACGAAGTCGCAAAGGGTTTAAAAAACTATCAGTGATGCAAGATGCTAAAAGACTTCGTAATATTGGCAGCAATATACTTCAGTTTCCAAGTATAAAAAAGTCATGCCAAAGAAGCAGATAGGACCACCATCTAGGGAAAAATGTAGATTAAAGTGCAGCTAAATAATCAAACAGAAAGACAGAGAAATAATTTTTGACAATTTTTGGAAAATGGGAGACCTATCTAGACAAAGAAATTATATTGCAAAATGTATTGAGGTTATTAAACCCAGATATCAGTATAAAGTTCATTACAGTAATAGAGGACCTAAACATTCATTTTCATTCCAGATCAATAATTGTAAGCGCCGTGTATGTAAAACTTTCTTTAAAAACACATTGGCTATTAGTAATCGACCTATCGCAACTGTTATATCAAAGAAAAACCAATCGGGAACGGTTGACGAAGAACTAAGGGGTAAACATGGGAAACACAACAAAGTCAGCTTAGATATCATTAAAAGCATAAAAAAGCACATAGACTCAATCCCAAGGATATATCCCAAGGATATATACTGATTGATATTATTATTCCAAGTGATTGTCAGGATCTCTCTTTATTTTGTAATAAAACATTATTAATTAAATGTTAGTTTTTATTTAAATTTATTTAGTAATATTATAACACCGCATTAATGCCAACAGCTTGTACAAATCATCCATCCCGAGCGGGAATCGAACCCGCACACCATCGGTGTTTTAGGCGACTACACGCATCACTACACCAGAGTGGTTGCTATATAATATTATACCATAATGAACAAATAAAATTAATTGTAAAGTGTTACTATAATAATATAAATCAAAATAAATAATGCTGTAAATAAAAAAAACATACTTTTTTAAATCACATGTCATAATATAAACAGAGATCTATCATAGGATCTCATTAAATATCTTAAAGAATCCCGAAGTCAGACTCTATTGAGAAAAAACAGTGACTTTTTTCTAATATTCGCTCTCCTGTAAAATTTCATAATTTCGTTTAGTAACGGTTTCACTTTAAAGGTGCGATAAGCTGATTGAGAAATTATAAAAATAAATTTAGAAGTAAACCCAATAATAGCCAATTGCTATCTATACTAATATTATAAAGCTGAAGAGTTTGTTTGTTTGCTTGATCGCGCTAATCGCAAGAACTATTGGTCTGATTTAAAAAATTCTTTTAGTGTTAAATAGCCCATTTATCGAGAAATTCTATAGGCTATTTTTTTCAAATTAACGCGGGGCACGGCTTGTATTTATTAATTTTTATAATGACAGTTTTAAAAAACAATTTCTTCACTTCAAATGACTTTGACGGAAGTTTGATGCCTGATTGTTATGTTCAGGAACGGTACGCTTTACTTACGTAACATGAAAATGATCCGTTCTTAATATAAAATTTAGGCATAAGTGTGTAGAAATTTAAAATTATATTGTATTCATGATTATTCAGTGATTGGGCTGTCGGTGGCTAGACCTGAATATGGTCACCTGTAAAAACTTTTATAGGTATTACGCATACACTTTTATAGGTATTACGATACAATTATCCTATATTTAAATCTGGAAGCCGATCCAATCCAAGTAATTACAGGCCAATATCTGGTTTGCCAGTTATGTCGAAAATATTCGGGCGTATTTTATATAATCGTTTAAATGCGTAATTGTCTGAAAAACAGTTTTTAAGCAAACGTCAATATAGGTTCCGCCCAAAGTCGAGTACTCTCTCAGCTGTTGTAGACTTAGTTACTAAAATTAAAACTAACATTGATAAAAAAGAACATTGCATTAGGTATCTTTATTGACTTAAAAAAGGCCTTTGACACAATAGGTCATCAAAAGCTTTTATCCAAATTATGTAACATTGGCGTAACTTTAGCGGCGTAGCGTTTAAGTCATATCTAACAAATAGACAGCAACTAGTTAAAATTAATAAGTTTTCTAGTGCTTCCCAAAATGTAACGTACGGTGTCCCTCAAGGATCTATTTTGGGACCTTTATTATTTTTAATTTATATAAACAACATTGAAAAGATAGGATTGACCTTATACTATATGCAGACGACACTTGTCTTTTTTACTTCCATAAATCTATTCATGAAATTATAATAAATTCACAAAATGATCTCAATTTAATAAATGAATGGCTAAAACACAATTTACTAATAATCAATATAGCTAAAACTTCATTTATTATTTTCTCTGCTAAAAATAAAAAGATATCTGACTTCACTCCGCTGACGATAAACAACGATATACTACAGCGCTCTCATCATGAAAAATACCAGTTAGGTTAGACGACAAACTAAATTTTAAGATACATATTAACCATATTAAAACAAAGTTACAATCAATATTAGGAGCAATCAACAGGATCTCCACTTGTCTACCAAAAAGAATCCGAAACATTTTATAGATATAATTCATTAGTAAAATCACATTTAGAATATCTAATACAGGTTTGGGGATCCGCTACTACTTTAAATTTAAATACTTTACAAAGAATACAAACTAGGATAATTAAAATTCTATATAACTATCACTACTTTACGCCAATGACACAACTTTATAATAACATATGTACTGCAGTGTAATACGTATGCTACCCGCCAAAATTAAGTATTCACATTAGCCAGTGAGCGAAAACCAATACTGTCTAATGCCTAGTTCCTTAAAATTCGCTTAAATTTCGAACACGACCACGAACAGCAGGCTTACTCTTGAAACTCAATCCTATTTGAAATTTAGGATTGGGATCGAGAACTTGTCAATCGGTACTCTTGAACACTACACTAGCGCACGATTTGATTCAATTACAGTGGAATTTTATGTAACTAATAGAAATTGGGATTTCACGATCTTAAACATTTTTTGCACTCTTGACAATATTTTGACGTTGACTATCGACTTGGAAATCGTGTTTGGGATCGAATTTACTCATTTCAATAAAGTTAACTTTTTAGTGTTCGATTGTGTATCTTAAAGTGTCTTTTATTAAGTAACTATGTATATTTTTGTTTTATCAACAATATCACAATTACAGTATTTATTAAAATAGAACTAAATACTTAACAATTAGTCTTTTATCCTCTTTTAACCTAAAGTAGCAGTTTTTAAATATAAATCACAGTATTTATATCTCTGATATTTAAATAAAAATCACAGTATTAAGGTATCTAATATCTTTTGTTTTAACTACATTCAATAAACTGTTGTATTCACTAATTTAAGCTTAACACTGGTAAAAGTGCAGAAATTATTACAGAAGTAAATAAAGAAAGAAGATAAGTTAATTATAAATATAAATTAAGAAAACGCGTAATTGAGATAATTTGAAATTTAGAAGTCTCGAAATTGCGCCAGTCGTGAGCTTTTTTTAACAGCAACACACATTATGCCAGGATGTATAATATATCTTGCCTTTTCATGCTTAAAAAAATCAGTTTTAGGTTTAATTTAAGGAATTACAATATAAAATATAATAATTAATTATTGGAAACACATTATAATTTAAAAAACATAAAATTTCATGAGTTAAATTTTATTTTCTAATTATTTTTTATTATAATGGCTATACCGGAAACCGATCGTCAATTTGATTCCAATTTCAATTCAATTGAAAGCTCGATTTGGTCAAGAGTACCAAAATATTACAGATTGGAACTGGAACTGTATTGAGTTCGTGTTTTTGTGAGATTGGGATTGAAGTCAAGAGTAAGCCTAGAGTTCCGGGCATACGTGAACATAATTTAAACGCCCCTTAAATCAATCGAACTATATTTAAATGAGAAAATTATTCTTGCCGTATATATCCACGTCAAAACTTCAAACTACCTACTTACAAGCAATCACATGAAAAAAGCACCTTAATATAAAAACTACCTATATTGTTATAGTAATTTAAAAACTTTTTAAAATCGTGTAACTGAAATGACATGCTATAAAAATAAATAATTACTATTTTATTTTTTATAAATAGTTGTGCAAATGATTTGTTATAATATATAAAAAAGATACATTTTAACAGATAATAAATAGTATAAATGTACAAAAAGAGGGTAGTCATACCGTGCGACCTCGGTTCCCGAAATTCTTTTAGCAGACATAGTTACAAGTGGACCAACGCAAGACTCTAAAACCACTGAAACTGCTAAAACGACGATTGCTTCTCATGTCCGCAACCTTAGATAACCCTCGATCATATCAATAACCGCTCAATTTTATTTATCTGTCTGTCTTTTAACTTTAATATAAAAACACATACTGATGATATACATACAAATTAGGTACAAAGTTTTTGTACTTTTGACTTTAATCGTGACGTAAAAAAAACAAGTTAACTTGAGTTATTCTATTGGATATGTTAAAGTATTATACACATTCGGGATTGCAATTACGATTATAATTTTGTTACAGCAGCTATATTAGTGTGCAGTCTATATATATAGTATGCCTACATATACGTAGGGCACCTAGATTTAAATTAAGAATGCATATTGTATAAGATAATTATTATAGTTCTAAGTAGGTATTGTAAGTATGCTTATTAGATTAACAAAACAGCTTTATTCATTAAATGTAAACATGTAAAATATGACGTATATCTTTAACTACCTATCTCAAGTTTATCGTAATGAATGATGATGAAAGATAATAAGAAGTTTACCCAACACCGATATTTTCTTACAATAGCTACTATAAAATATAGTTTAACTAAATTAGATTGGGTATTTATTATCTTTTTTAATGTATTCACAAATTAGAGATGTTTAATAATAAAATAAATCGTGTTTGTAATAAAATGAGAATTTTACACAAAGCATATCTATATATTATTATGAATCCTTTACGGTAGGTAGGTACTTTGAATAAAAAAATTATTAAGACCGCCTAATCTCTGACGACCGTTTTCAATAATGTAGATATCTATCTCTGGTTTTGCCTACTAGTGATTGACTTTTGACACAATTTTGTATGGAGCTTACGTCAAAATAATATCTCTGATAAGCAAATTTAAAGATAGATATGATATTGAAATTGACCTTAAAACGTCTTAACGAACTTTAGTAGGACATTCACTGTCAAGTAGCTGATGTTATAAGTTATTGGAACGAAGTTCCTTACGGCAGGCTTGACATTTGGATGGGCGACCGAACTGAAAAAAATGTGATACTAAACCCGTAAGAAAAATATATAACGGAAGTGACGTAATATCAGTCACACTAATATCAGTCACGCGACTGTATAATAAGACGTTTGTAAAACTAAAATATTACTAGTACACTTTTTTTTTTAATTATTTATGTAATTTTATGCTGTCGACAAAAATAAATAAAGACAAATGTTTTTTTTTTTATTTCACTTAATAGTTTGAATTATTATTATTATTATTTTGTTTGATTTATTTTATTTTACGGTATTTGTTATTTTGTAAAATACTAAAATTTCTAAATACTTTTATGTACTTAATTAAAAACTAATCAACAAAATTAAAAAAAAAATCAAGAACTTGAAAATATATATAAAATTCAACATGTTTTTTTCAAATTGTGTTGCTTCTATACTATCCGAAGGAATTTCGTTCCTACCTGGTGTCTCATGAAACCACATATTATTTAATATTTTTATACTTTAAGCTTACTTACTTTAAGCTTAAGCTTTAAATTTCCGTTCCAGCGCCATCGACAAAAACGTTGCCGTTTCATCCGTAAAAACTTTTCCGGCTAAAGAAGTTTCACTTCAAAAAATTATTAAAACAGAACACGAACAGTGAATAATAATCGATACAATGGACAGTTTTACTATAAATAAATCGCTGTATTCTGTATCTAGAATATTTTTATTGACGTATTTTATTAACCTCTATTTAGGTAACAATCAAATTTGTCTGTTTCATTAATAAGTTACTAGTAGGTATAAAGTAAAAAATCGTATTGAATAATACTTATGACTTACCGCCGACAATCGGTATAAAACCTCCCTGAAGTGTTTACATTAAGTAACCAGCGAACTATATTGTTTTTCATGGTAAACTTTTAATTTATATTGCCTCTGATAAATTTTGTTAAAGTGAATTTCATAACCATAACTTCTAAACGCGTACAATGACAAACAAACTAAGCATTATCGTAATGAGACGCTGAGTACGTATTAAATTCCTTATCATTAAAATTGTTTTAATAGTGTTTGTTATTATTAAGCTGTGTGGCTACGGCAGTAAAGAATATAGCCGCCTCCTCTCTTCCCGTGGCTGTCTTAAGAGGCGACTAAGGGATAACACAGTTTCACTACCACCTTGGAACTTAAAAAACCAACCGATGGCGGGATAACCATCCAACTACTGGGTTTGAAATACACAGATCGAAGACGGGCAGCAGCGTCTTCGGTGCGACAAAGCCAGCCCTGCGGTCATCAACCCGCCTGCCTAGCGTGGTGACTATGGGCAAAACACATGAGTTCGTGCCATAATGTCTGACGCGAACTTGATGAGGCCTATGTCCAGCAGTGGACTGCGATAGGCTGAAATGAATGTTTGTTATTTATGTATTATAATAGTTGATGAAATTTATGTGACGTAAGGCGAGCCTTCAGCGATTCCACTAGCCGTATATGTGTAAAATAAAGACTTCGCAACGATTTTCATACAATATTGTTTATTGAGAAATGATTCTAATTCTAAACGGTGTATCGAGATGAAACCTAAGTATATGCAATTTTAGGATAGACCTCCAGAAATATACCTAACTCTGAAAAGTGAAACTAAATTCGTGTAGGCGATCTTGCATGCAATATTATTTTAATTATCTCTGTTGTATTAAATTATACTTACTATTTCATTTTTCCTAAACATCAGTTCAGTTCAGTCTATTGCAGTCCACTGCTGGACATAGGCCTTTTTTGACCCAAGGGAAACCCCTAACGGATACCCACGGCCAGGGGGAGCCGCGGGCTATGTCCTATTCGCACGGACTAAAACCCTGTGTGTGTGGGCTGTTCCTTCTCTCAGTGAGTAATTTTAGTCATAAATATAAAGCAATTATAAGTGTTGTTATTTTTTAAAGGTTAATGTACTTATTTAAAGGACTATTCGATCGATTTTTGACGATCAGATCAAAATCAAAACAGTACTTGGTATTAACTTGCAAGTTTACGTTAAGATAAAACCATTATTACGTAGGTACCTATTATTTAGGGATCAATTTACAAAATATCAAAAAAATAAGTTAACACTCTTAAATGCTGCCTGCTATTTGCTAAACTGTTTTTTGTACTTATGTGAGAAAATTATGAAATTATAAATTAAGTATACCTACTTAAAGAAAGAATGACTGTACCTACCTATGCAGTTAATTTAAAAATTGTGCAGCCACGGATAAACTGAAAACTTTGTCCAAGTATCAAACTAAATTATTGACGGTTGTATTAAATAAAAATTTAAAACTAATTTCAATCAATATAATGACAGAAAAAAGACAAGCCCAAAATTTCGCGTGACTCGACACGCAAATGGTCAATTTTTATTAAAATATTTTGACTTCTGTTAAGTTAACCATTTTATTGTATTATCATTAACCAACAAATACATCGATGTCGGTATATTATTTTATGCGCATATTTAAAATTGAATAAATGTTGACTTACTCGATTACAGCATCGATGTCGTCTTGATTTTTCCACATGTTTGTGTACATAGGCACTTATTTACATTAAAACATGTAAAATTAGACACACAAGGCTTCTTCTTAGCGACTGGCCGACTGATGCTTTAATGACAATATATTAGAGTAACTGTGAAACAGGCGGAAAACAGGTTCTGTCAGTCGTATGTATACATAAATAATAAATATAATTATTGAGACTCTTGGAAGTTTACTTATAATTCAATCCTTCTATTAAGTATTGACGCGTAAAAAGATACTATTCGTAAACATTAAATGAATTTGTAAAATGTATAGAAGTATGTAGGTAGATATTCTAAAAATCCAATAATTGTGCAAAATGTTAAAATAGTTATTGTAGTGATAGTGAGTTAAGAAAAATGTGTCTTAACACTTAAACTTGTTTTTTTGTCGTGCTATTTGTAAGACCATAATTAAGTTTTCAGATATTAAGATCGTCTACAATGCGAACCGCCTGGAGGTGAATGGAGTTAAATTGTTTGAGTTATTATTGGGGAACACCTGTATTAAAGTTCTAACAGTACCCAACACGAGGACTGACCTGAACTTCGTAAAGCAAAGCCGATGTTTTGATGTGAAATATCGTCCTACCCTGCTCAGAAATCCTAGCTTTTTGCAGCCACTGGCTTTGCTCTCCAAGTGATTCCGGAATTGTACCTCTTCTATCATTACCAATCTCAATGATAACAATAATTTTATTAATGTTCAATGAAACATCTGAAAACTTGGCACTACAGTGCAAGATGTATCCTTGTGGAGAAACGCGCATATGGTGTCTACGAGGGATTAAATTAGACGAAACTACGTCTGCCTTATTTGGAAACCTGCTCCAAGGAGGTTTCGCTTTTAGAAATAAATTGTAATCTGTCCCCCATTTCAACACCATAAACATAACATAAAATAACATAACATATAATAAGAATAATAAATAGTTTGGGTGAAAGCACTGAGCCCTGAGTGATTCTGGCAGATACATTCCCTACTATAAGTAACGATGGACATAGGCCTTTTTCTCCTTGAATTAGAGTTTCATCCACTGCGAGTAACAATCACAATCAGGCATTTATTTTTTCATATCAGGCTCCCCACTGTCCTTCCTATTTTTAAGACACTGTATTCATCCATATATATATATATATATATATATATATATATATATATATATAAAAGCGAAAGGTCATTCATCACGAAATCTCCAAAACTATAACACCTACAAACTTAAAATTTGGCAGGTAGGCTCCTTATAGGACGTAGACATCCACTAAGAACGAATTTTACGAAACTCGACACCTAACAGGATAAAACGGGGGTCGGAACGCTTAAACAGATAGTCGATTCCATGTTCATCATCATCATCATCTTCACTTTAGCTTGATACAGTCTACTGCTGGACTTAGGCCTCCGCAAGTTCAAGCTCCTCATGTGTGTTTGCCATAGTCACCAGGGTGGGCAGTCGGATTGGTGACCGCAGGGTTGACTTTGTCGCATCGAAGACCCTGCTGTCCGTCTTCAGCCTGTGTATTTCAAATCCCGCAGTTGGATGGTTATCCCGCCACCGGTCGGCTTTTTAAGTTCCAAGTTGGTAGTGGAACTGTGTTATCTCTTAGTCGCCTCTTACGACACTTATGGGAAGATAGGGGGCGGCTATATATTTTATTGCCGTAACAACACAGAGATTTTGTCCAAATGAAAATCCAGTAATAAAATAAATAACTACCGCAGGTTAGCTGGAAGAGACTTCTTCTAGAGTTATCTCTACCGGCTTTCTACAAATAAATTATATAATGACTGAGCGCAGTAGTCAGTGGTCGTCGTCCGGACTACATCTGACGCCCGTTAACAATAGTTTTCATTCATTAGTTTTGTTTCATTGCATATTGGAAAATTACTAAAATCGGAAACATCGACATTTTTCTTATTGTCCGCTTAACTTAAACACCAATGGCCAATACGCCAACGCGCCAACATGCCAAAACTCCAACACGCCAACATGCCAATACTCCAACATGCCAACACGTCAACACGCCAATACGTCAATGCGCCAACACGCCAACACGCCAATGTGCCAATACGCTAACACGCCAACACGCCAATGCGCCAACACGCCAACACGCCAACACGCCAACACGCCAATGCGCCAACACGCCAACACGCCAACACGCCAATGCGCCAACGTGCTAACGCGCCAATGCGCCAACACGCCAACACGCCAACACGCCAATAGTCCAACACACCAACATGCCAACACGCCAATACGCCAACACGCTAACACGCCAACACGCCAATACGCCAATGCGCCAACACGCCAATGCGCCAACACGCCAACACGCCAATGCGCCAACGTGCCAACACGCCAACACGCCAATGCGCCAACACGCCGACACGCCAATGCGCCAACACGCCAACACGCCAACACGCCAATACGCCAACACGCCAACACGCCAACACGCCAACAGTCCAACACGCCAACATGCCATCACACCAATACGCCAACACGCCAATACGCCAATGCGCCAACACGCCAACACGCCAATATGCCAATACGCCAACACGCCAACACGCCAACACGCCAACACCCCAACACCCCAACATGCGAAAACGCCAATGCGCCAACACGCCAACACGCCAACACGCCAACAGTCCAACACGCCAACATGCCAACACACCAATACGCCAACACGCCAACACGCCAACACTCCAACACGCCAATACGCCAACATGCCAACACGCCAATACGCCAACACGCCAACACGCCAATACGCCAATGCGCCAACACGCCAACAGTCCAACACGCCAACATGCCAACACGCCAATACGCCAACACGCCAACATGCCAATACTCCAACATGCCAACACGTCAACACGCCAATACGTCAATGCGCCAACACGCCAACACGCCAATGTGCCAATACGCTAACACGCCAACACGCCAATACGCCAATACGCCAACACGCCAACACGCCAACACGCCAACACGCCAATGCGCCAACACGCCAACACGCCAACAGTCCAACACGCCAACATGCCAACACGCCAATACGCCAACACGCCAACACGCCAATACGCCAACACGCCAACACGCCAATGCGCCAACACGCCAACACGCCAATACGCCAACACGCCAACACGCCAACACGCCAACACGCCAACACGCCAACAGTCCAACACGCCAACATGCCAACACACCAACACGCCAATACGCCAATGCGCCAACACGCCAACACGCCAACACCCCAATGCGCCAACGTGCTAACGCGCCAATGCGCCAACACGCCAACACGCCAACAGTCCAACACGCCAACATGCCAACACGCCAATACGCCAACACGCCAACACGCCAATACGCCAACACGCCAACACGCCAATGCGCCAACACGCCAACACGCCAATACGCCAACACGCCAACACGCCAATGCGCCAACACGCCAACACGCCAACACACCAATACGCCAACACGCCAACACGCCAACACGCCAACACGCCAACAGTCCAACACGCCAACATGCCAACACACCAACACGCCAATACGCCAATGCGCCAACACGCCAACACGCCAATATGCCAATACGCCAACACGCCAACACGCCAATACGCCAACACTCCAACATGCCAATGCGCCAACACGCCAACACGCCAACACGCCAATACGCCAACACCACCAGGGTATTCTTCCCTGACGCGATAGCCGCATACAGAATCATCGGAAAAATAAAGGTGGACGGGTTCCTCACCCAGGTTTTGACGGGGCACGGTGGATTCTCCGAGTACTTGCATCGTTTCAAGTGCAAGGAAAGTCCATCGTGCATCTGCGATCCTGCGTGTTCGGAGTCTGTCCTCCACGTTCTTCTGGAGTGCCCTGCCCATGACCGCGAGAGGCAGAAATTGGAGTTCGAAATGGACGCCAAAATAGAAACTCCTTATCAGAGTTAATAAGCAGCAAGGATAGAGACTTGTTCCTTAAATTCTGTATAAAAATTTGTAAAATAGTTAACATTAGAAATAAGACATAAGCAAAATATGATAAGTAAATATTGTAATATATTTAATGTAACATATAAAATATTATTAGTAATTAAGGAACGTAGTTTATGTAACAACTGTAATATATTAGTTTTTATATATAAAAATTTGTACTATATTGTAGAATAATCACCATTGTTAGTTATAGTTTTAAAACAAATACCTGTGCTGTCTCTCGTAAATTTAGACCGTAAGTCCTGCTTGTAAAATAGATTGTAAGATAGATTATAAGAAAATTTGTTACTATAAAATAAAATAAAAAGACATCTGTTCTCCACCCTCACTATCCCCGTGTTCGTAGCTATAAGAATAAAGAATAAGAGCCTTAAGCCAGTGTGAATGAGGAAGGATGAAAGAAAGAAATAGTATGCTGAATGAAAGTGCGAGAAGAATTAATGCGAGAACTAGTATGAATGAGATTTGAGAACACAGACTCGCATAACGTGCGGGGGCATAGAATAAAAAAAAAAAAAAAATACGCCAACACCCCAACATGCCAAAACGCCAATGTGCCAACACGCCAACACGCCAACACGCCAACAGTCCAACACGCCAACATGCCAACACACCAATACGCCAACACGCCAACACGCCAACACTCCAACACGCCAATACGCCAACATGCCAACACGCCAATACGCCAACACGCCAACACGCCAATACGCCAATGCGCCAACACGCCAACACGCCAATACGCCAACACGCCAATACGCCAACACGCCAACACGCCAATACGCCAACACCCCAACACCCCAACATGCGAAAACGCCAATGCGCCAACACGCCAACACGCCAACACGCCAATGCGCCAACGTGCCAACACGCCAACACGCCAATGCGCCAACACGCCAACACGCCAACACGCCAACACTCCAATGCGCCAACACGCCAACAGTCCAACACGCCACATGCCAACACGACAGGACGCCAACAAAAATAACAAAACTGTTTAATAACGAACCGTTATTTATGATATTATAGGTCCAGGTCCGGAAGAAGTCACTTCGCCATCTAAGGACATCGTGGCAGGATAGGAAATTGACTTACCCTTTTTGCGCTTTAAAAAGCTCCAAAAAAGTTTAGGGTTTGAAGACAAAGTTGTTTCCAGGCTATTCAAATACAATTTATAGTTTAGATTATAAAGCTTCACGCAACGCTCCCTGAGCAACTTAAAAGTAATTAAATCACGAGGGTTGCCATTTTTACGATATTAAAATTTTTCATTGATGACTTTTATCATTGCTGCAGAAAACCATAGCGGATATTTACTAGACTGTGTTTTGGATTTGGGCACATGTTTAGCAATGATAATTCTCAGAACAGCAATCATAACTCGACAATTTCTTTTCCCAAGAATATTATTCAGGACACTTGTAATTTTGTCATAGTCAGCTTTGTAGAAGCGGAACCTAGCCCCAATACAAGATTCGAGCTTTTCCTGAAAGTTAATTTTAACGGAAAACTCAATAGGACGGTGTAATGGTTCTATCCCGGAAAGAGGGTCCTTGCTTTCGCTCAATTGGGAGATAACCAGAGAGCTAATTACTAGGTCTAAAACGCGATTTTTATTATTTTTACAACAATTATACTGTGTAAAAGCATTTAATGACATTAAATCAGTAATCATGTTATTCAACAAATTATTCGTTGTTATCGGAGTCAGTGCAGGGCCAGTCGTCTAGTTCCAACACAGACCACCCAAGTTAAAATCCCCAAGAACGATTATGTTAAGAGGCTACACTACCTCAGCTCGAATTCAGATTTCACCCGTACTAAATACACATGAGAATTGAGAGCGCTTGGTTGTTAATCGCGCGAATTATATGTATTTTCACCCCACAAACATTATCAAGAGCTATTTTTTTTAAAACGCAACATATAAAATGTTCTTCATACTTATTTCAATTACCATGCTTAATCTCAAGTCCATAACTTCTATATTTACTGAGATATTAAGGTTTAAATACAAAAATAGAGGTAACTTTGCGATTATTTTGTATCAAGAAAATTTTATGGAATCGTGTTTTCGAAACATATGAAAGATATGATATGATATATATGATAGAAGTTTATGTCTTAAACTTTACCATACATAAATTTTAAACTTAAATATTTAGTAGTTTGGAAGATATGGACATCCCGCCGAGTGGAAAATAAGCAATTTGAGGTAGCATACACTCTTAAAGGAACTAAGTTTATCAATTATATGATTTGTATTTAAAATGAAGTGTTCCAAGATGTGTTTCTGTACCGGAGGGGGAATATAAACGGTGCAAATGTACAGATAATCAGTTTGACCATTGGCATTTAGCAGTTCAAGTTTAACCCACAAATCCTCAAAGTGCGATATACAATTTATGTGGAGTAATTGTGAGATTTTTCCCAAATAGGAAGGCAAACATCTTAACCTAAGTGTATTAATATAATATATGATATGATATTTGAGAGCCAATTCATTGACGAAAGCAATCTATAAAATATTACGCTACAACGATTAATAAAATAAAAATATTCCACAATCGAAAAAATGTATCTCTTTTCGTAGCATAACAGATGAGATAATATAATAAAATTATCCCAACTGTAACGATAAAAATAAGACATGATAAATATTTATAATATTTTTTATACAACTAGGTCGCCAAACAAGAGTACGGCTCACCTGATGGTAAGCGATTACCAGAAGCATTGCAAGCCTGTTGCCGACCTTACCCCGAATCTCCCCCAGGAGCTCTGGTCACCTTACTCACCACAGAAACACAACAATCATTTATTTATACTAACCTATATAACCATTTATCCATTCCGTACTCTTAGTTATTTTATGATATTGAAAAATTAAAACGAAAAAGGTCCAATGAAAATAAAAAAAGTTGTTACATAGCGAGCAATGAACACTTTGTGACTGTCACAAACAAAAAAAAACTGTACAATTATTATTTTATTTATTTATTGACAATTGACTTATCTCATATATAAAATTCTCGTGTCGCGGTGTTTGTAGTTAAACTCCTCCGAAACGGCTTGACCGATTCTCTTGAAATTTTGTGTGCATATTGGGTAGGTCTGAGAATCGAACAACATCTATTTTTCATACCACTAAGTTAAAAGGGGGGGGGGAATAAGGGGTTTAATAAAATATATGGCAAAACAACGTTTGCGGGGTCAGCTAGTATAAATATATTTTTTAAATGTTAGGTCTTTTATTCTTATTATTTCTGATGATTATCATATTTTTACAATATTTTTCTAATAATATTTTTTTCGCTGTAAAAAGTGTTTAGGAAATTTTAATTTTTTTTTAATTGATCATTTTTGTTACCTCAAGAAAAGCATTAAGTTCCGATTTTAAATACTGTAAAAGAAAAAAGTTACCAACTTCAAAGTACCTAAAACTGATTCTTAGACCTCTACCAAATATATAACAAATAAAACCAAAAACAAAATATAATTTGGGAACTTGTGGTATACGTTCGAAATAAGCCGTACTATAAATGACACTGGGGACATGTCTGTACAATTTGCCGCGAAAGGGTTTGATCCTGTTACGCTAGGACAAGGTTTAAACGTGTCAATTGTTTGTTTCTTTCGGGTTTTGCTTGTGTTTACATTAGTCGATAAGTCTATGCCAAACAAATTATCTCGTGACAATATATAACGAATGCGTAGATGAAATTTCTGACATAGAAGAAGGTCCTGACGACGATATGAGAGTTTCACCAGTCACCAGTCAGATATAGCTGGTCAAGAGGAGTTTTCGTGTACAATTGATAACGACGAAGATCATCCTACTCAAACTACATCTCAGACAAGCAGCAGCAGATGGTCACTTGGCGTAAGTGTGAACAAGTATATTCTGAAATACAGTCGGAATCTAATACTACTCAAAAATGTTTAGAAAATATGATTACGGAGTTAGAAGGGAAACGAGCGGTATAAATATTCCAAAACTTGTTAAGTGACGATATTCTAGAACCAACCCGCCTGCCCAGCGTGGTGACTATGGGCAAAACAGATGAGTTCACGTTATTTGTGGGGTAAACTTGTGGAGGCCTATGTCCAGAAGTGGACTGTATAGGCTGTAATGATGATTCTAGAATATATTGTGCAGGAAACCGTAACCTACGCCAAATATTATCTATAAAATGATTTGAACTTCAACATAACTGTAAATGAGTTAAAAGTCTTTATGGGAACTTTGTTTTTCTCTTCGTATCACCACTTGCCTCAAAGTAAGCTTTATTGATGTAGAGATGATGATATACACATTCCATATATTCCATTTATTGATCGAGCCAAGTCTCGTAATTGTTTTGACAAAATTAAATCCTATTTACATTTCAATGACAACTCAAGAATTGATAATACTGACAAAGCTTTCAAAACTCGCGCATTTATCGATAAAGCTAATGAATCATTCCGAAAGTTTGGGACATTTGAATCCAATTTAGCTGTTGGTGAGATGATCGTCAAATACTTTGGTCACCATGGAATCAAACAATTTATAAAAGGTAAACCAGTGAGGTTTGAATACAAGCTTTGGGCACTGTGTGGAGTAAGCGGATATTGTTTATAACTTTTCGCTTTATATAGGCGATGCTCAAATCTCTGCTAGTACTGGCGATGAATTGGGTTCAGCAGTGGTAAAAAAGTTGCTTGCAGTATGTACAGATCCCAGAGAGAGAGAGAACTTTCATCATTAGCAGCATACAATTGTTGATTGATTTGAAATCTCAAGGACCAAAAAACCCTAACCTTTTGTGTTCAATATAAAAAAAAAACACTTTTCAGTGATTGTTTTATACTTTATCATACAAAATATGCTCATCAAAATTATTTAAAAACTGTTTGTGTCCACTTTCATTATTTCTGATCACATGTCCCCATTGTCATATTTATAGGACAGGCTGACTCAACAAGGAAGGTAATTTTTTATTTCATTTTTTGTCAGAATGTTTTTTTTTTAATATACTATGAATTGAATTTAAAGATTTCATCAAAAAAAATTCAATGTTTTCGATGCCTGGGAAGTGATGGGCAAGGTAACGTGCTTTCCGAGGCACGTTGCATCGACCCACAAGGACAAATATCCAAACCAGAAAGATATATTTGTAAATAGAAATATCCATCCCAATCGGGAATCGAAACCCGCAAACCACCAGTGTGTAGGTGCCGATACGGTACACGCTCACCAAAGCGGTTGTTAGCGGAAAGATCGTAACTTCGCAAAGAACGTTATGCCGGACCCAATCAAAGAGTTTCGCCTTATCTAGGCTTACTGCCATAGCTTTTCCAATGACATTAGTCTTATTCTCGTGTGTGAGGTCTGTGCTAGCCTGTACTATCCTAGCATAGGCTTTTTTCTCGAATTAAATAATCTTTCATTCTCGATTAAACTTACTTAACGTCCTATACAATTAAAATTTATATTTGTTACGATCAGCGATTCGATCTTGACTCATGACAAATATTTGCGTCATGTGTTTTCAACACATGATGCTGTTGGTTGCCTCATTATTCAATATCAGTTACCCACAAAATTTTTTTTAGATATGATATTTAAATGACTCAACGTCACTACTGTAAAGGTCTTCCTAAAAGTCGCAATATCGTATCTTGGATAGCAAAAAAGGCATAGTTTTATTTTGTAGTTCATTGCTTGTCTCGACTTAATGTTTGGTATCCATATCACACACACTATTAAATGATAACCCTTTTGCGACCTCATTTTCATTAATGATGAGTCTTCTGTATCGGCAGTATTTAACCATTGAGATGAGGTGTGCTTTTACAGTGACTCAAAAAGCTGATATTCCAATTGATAAATTAAAAAGACTTATATTATAAGCACGCAATAAAAAACCAGTTTATGTCATAAAATCTAATTTATCACTAAAAATTCAAAGAAAACTCTTACAATTAACATCGGTTGGCTTAAGAAAATGAAAACAATAGGAATCACAGAATAGGAGTAATTTTTATTACAAATAAGAACATAAACAAATACTATTAAAGTTACTTACCTACTAACTTAAAGTAACATATGATATAAAGTAACATATGACATAAGAGGTTACAAAAAATTTTACTGATCATCCTGATTAATTAAGTGTAAGAAAGTGTTTAAGCAAATAAATTTAGTTGAATTTTCTAAAACAAAATTTTTGTTTCCTATTTTATAATATATTTATATATATAGTCACATTCCTTTCATATTTTGTACTTTATCTATGAACAAACATCATAGAGTTTCTGAAAATAAATGTTTTTATTTACTTATAAAACTAATTTTATAAACATATAGGTACTAGAGATTCAAACGCACATAACTTAATTAATGACAATACAAACAGAAAATGGTTTATATTCCAGATAATCAAAAATAATAAACTATAAATACAATTTGTAACATGTTTTTTCTTTTGTCATATAACAGATATCTTTGTTAAAACTGGTATGTACTACAAATTCAAATCTCGCTTGTGTATTGTACGAACTACACAAACACATATTGCGCTCGTATAGCGTCTGCTAGTAAAAAGTTAGTGTGTGACGCCTCATTGCGTACTCATCATCAAATAATAACTACAAAAAATTGTCTTTTATATTTCCACTCAGATATATAGCGTTATACATTTTTAAGTTGGCTGTCAAATTAGTACACAGAATAATTGCAATTGCGTACATACGCATGTATCAAATATGCATTGTCTAAGATTGAACGGTGCGTAAGTCTTCCTCTTTCTCAATGTGTGCGTTAGAGCAGAGATGTAGCCGCATAGCTTGAGTCGACATGGGGAGTGTTTCGCATAACTTGCAGACAAGATTCGATACTGATGACAGAAGTGACCTTGACAAAAATTACAAAATTAATATATAAATACTTAAAAAAAAATCTAGTGCTATGTGATTACATGTATTAGAGCTGTGTCTGTTAAGATTGATCGAATCACTTTGATACGATCACAACCCGTATGCGAGAATCGGGTCACAGATCTCAAAAAGATACGATTGTATTTAACCCAAGTATAGTATTATATGATCTGTGATTTAAATTTTAACCTTTTTTCAATTGAAATGCTTGAAAAGATTAACTTAGTAATCATATAAATATGTAATATAAAATATTATCCAGATGTTTACAAATTTGTGATGGTCGTACTTGTACGTGACCTTAAGTAAAATTATTGTATTTTGGAGAAGGGGGAGGTGAAGGCGAAGAAGAAGGAGGAGCAGCATGGGGGGTTAAGACGAAGAAGAAGCAGGAGGGGCAGAAGAAGGGGCAGATGAAAAAGGGGGAGAAGAAGCACACGGCATATACTTCAAGGTTTAGGGCCTATTGGGGAGTAGCTACGGCACTTTATAAGATACCTGCTGACAAGCATCTTTAGTTCTTCATTATCTTGTTTCAAAGCGATCAGTTGGTCTCTGGAAACTGGATACAATTCTAAAGGCACGTGCAGCGGGTACACTACGGATCTTTCAACCATATCCGGGTTCGTGATTTCCATTATATCCTCTTCAGGAATCGACTTCCACTCCCATGCGTTTCGCACGGCTTGTGGATCACGTTTCTTACGGCGTTTTTGAAGCAACCTGTGTACAAGTTTATAAATAAAATAAATAGGCCTTAGTAGGATTTTCTCCTGTGTCAGGGGTTCGGAAAAGTATTAAAAAACTGTGTTAACTCTTACGGAATTTATTTCCAATTATGTTTTTTTTTTTATATTTTAAAGTTTTAAGCTTCTTTGCTTATTTAATGTATATGTGTATAATTGAAAGACTTTCGTATACTACATGTGTAACAAACAAGCGTACGGTCCGGCCGATGTTAAGCGATTATAGGAAGCGCATTGCCGGAACACAACACTAAATACAGGAACACAATACTAAATGAGAGCAATATTTTACTTCGAACTTTTGTAAGTTTGAAGTACTTCCCCAGTAAAGCTAAATAATTGTGTTTGCTCGCAAACGAAAAAAAAAACCGACTTCAATTACATTGACAAGTAATACAACGTAGATCGACGAAAAAATAGTCAAGCAACTATGCGTTATCAAAGATTACTCAAAAAGTAGTTTTCAGATCTCGATAAAATTTATATGTGACCACATGATAAACATCAGCTTTCGATTAAATTAAAAATTATCAAAATCGGTACACCCAGTAAAAAGTTATTGGGGATTTTCGAGAGTTTCCCTCGATTTCTCTGGGATCCCATCATCAGATCCTGGTTTCCTTATCATGGTACCAAACTAGGGATATCCCCTTTCTAACAAAAATTTTTTATCAAAATCGGTACATCCAGTAGAAAGTTATGCGGTATAATACAACGTAGGTCGACGAAAAAAGCGTCAAGTAAAAACGCATTATTAAATATAACTCGAAAAGTAGTTGTTAGATCTCAAATAAATTTAAATGGGACCAATTGGCACACACCACCTTTCGATTAAAACAAAATTTGTCGAAATCGGTCTACCCGGTCAAAAGTTCTGATGTAACATACATAAAAAAAAAAATACAGTCGAATTGAGAACCTCCTCCTTTTTTGGAAGTCGGTTAAAAAGTAACAGATGGATATAAAAGGAAAGATTAGTATAAATGTTGTACATGTGTACTTACTGCATTAGTTCGTCTCGTATGTATTTGGGTACTTTTGGTCTGAAATCATCAGGAGTCGGTATGTCTTGGCCTTCATTGCAGAACATCATGTAATCCATTAGATAGCGAATATGATTTATCTGTTGAAAATTATTTAAATAAAAAATACTGTTAATTTTATTAATGTTTGGTTTGAGTATGGAATTAGGTAAATGTAAAATTTGTTATATCAAAGTCCAATTAATATTGTCTCGCTTTGACCTCTTTAACGTTCTTTTTAATAATTTTTACAGTACTTTTCATTTTATTAATTTTAACGTTTTATTTATTTCTATTCAATTGCAGTTACAATATTGATACAATTTTATGTGAATACTAGCTCGCACGCTCACGAGTGTCCGAGTGTGGTCAGGCGTGTGCGAGCGTGCGAGTGTGCGTGTAGTGGCGCGAGTGTACTCACGAGGCCGATGTCGTCGACGTCGAGGTCCGCGTCGATGTTGACGAGCAGGTCGTGCTCGGGGAAGCGCGGCGAGGCGTCCGGCGCGCCGCCCAGCCCGCACAGCACGCTCACTCACGAGTGTCCGAGTGTGGTCAGGCGTGTGCGAGCGTGCGAGTGTGCGTGTAGTGGCGCGAGTGTACTCACGAGGCCGATGTCGTCGACGTCGAGGTCCGCGTCGATGTTGACGAGCAGGTCGTGCTCGGGGAAGCGCGGCGAGGCGTCCGGCGCGCCGCCCAGCCCGCACAGCACGCTCACTCACGAGTGTCCGAGTGTGGTCAGGCGTGTGCGAGCGTGCGAGTGTGCGTGTAGTGGCGCGAGTGTACTCACGAGGCCGATGTCGTCGACGTCGAGGTCCGCGTCGATGTTGACGAGCAGGTCGTGCTCGGGGAAGCGCGGCGAGGCGTCCGGCGCGCCGCCCAGCCCGCACAGCACGCTCACTCACGAGTGTCCGAGTGTGGTCAGGCGTGTGCGAGCGTGCGAGTGTGCGTGTAGTGGCGCGAGTGTACTCACGAGGCCGATGTCGTCGACGTCGAGGTCCGCGTCAATGTTGACGAGCAGGTCGTGCTCGGGGAAGCGCGGCGAGGCGTCCGGCGCGCCGCCCAGCCCGCACAGCACGCTCACTCACGAGTGTCCGGGTGTGGTCAGGCGTGTGCGAGCGTGCGAGTGTGCGTGTAGTGGCGCGAGTGTACTCACGAGGCCGATGTCGTCGACGTCGAGGTCCGCGTCGATGTTGACGAGCAGGTCGTGCTCGGGGAAGCGCGGCGAGGCGTCCGGCGCGCCGCCCAGCCCGCACAGCACGCTCACTCACGAGTGTCCGAGTGTGGTCAGGCGTGTGCGAGCGTGCGAGTGTGCGTGTAGTGGCGCGAGTGTACTCACGAGGCCGATGTCGTCGACGTCGAGGTCCGCGTCGATGTTGACGAGCAGGTCGTGCTCGGGGAAGCGCGGCGAGGCGTCCGGCGCGCCGCCCAGCCCGCACAGCACGCTCACTCACGAGTGTCCGAGTGTGGTCAGGCGTGTGCGAGCGTGCGAGTGTGCGTGTAGTGGCGCGAGTGTACTCACGAGGCCGATGTCGTCGACGTCGAGGTCCGCGTCGATGTTGACGAGCAGGTCGTGCTCGGGGAAGCGCGGCGAGGCGTCCGGCGCGCCGCCCAGCCCGCACAGCACGCTCACTCACGAGTGTCCGAGTGTGGTCAGGCGTGTGCGAGCGTGCGAGTGTGCGTGTAGTGGCGCGAGTGTACTCACGAGGCCGATGTCGTCGACGTCGAGGTCCGCGTCGATGTTGACGAGCAGGTCGTGCTCGGGGAAGCGCGGCGAGGCGTCCGGCGCGCCGCCCAGCCCGCACAGCACGCTCACTCACGAGTGTCCGAGTGTGGTCAGGCGTGTGCGAGCGTGCGAGTGTGCGTGTAGTGGCGCGAGTGTACTCACGAGGCCGATGTCGTCGACGTCGAGGTCCGCGTCGATGTTGACGAGCAGGTCGTGCTCGGGGAAGCGCGGCGAGGCGTCCGGCGCGCCGCCCAGCCCGCACAGCACGCTCACTCACGAGTGTCCGAGTGTGGTCAGGCGTGTGCGAGCGTGCGAGTGTGCGTGTAGTGGCGCGAGTGTACTCACGAGGCCGATGTCGTCGACGTCGAGGTCCGCGTCGATGTTGACGAGCAGGTCGTGCTCGGGGAAGCGCGGCGAGGCGTCCGGCGCGCCGCCCAGCCCGCACAGCACGCTCACTCACGAGTGTCCGAGTGTGGTCAGGCGTGTGCGAGCGTGCGAGTGTGCGTGTAGTGGCGCGAGTGTACTCACGAGGCCGATGTCGTCGACGTCGAGGTCCGCGTCGATGTTGACGAGCAGGTCGTGCTCGGGGAAGCGCGGCGAGGCGTCCGGCGCGCCGCCCAGCCCGCACAGCACGCTCACTCACGAGTGTCCGAGTGTGGTCAGGCGTGTGCGAGCGTGCGAGTGTGCGTGTAGTGGCGCGAGTGTACTCACGAGGCCGATGTCGTCGACGTCGAGGTCCGCGTCGATGTTGACGAGCAGGTCGTGCTCGGGGAAGCGCGGCGAGGCGTCCGGCGCGCCGCCCAGCCCGCACAGCACGCTCACTCACGAGTGTCCGAGTGTGGTCAGGCGTGTGCGAGCGTGCGAGTGTGCGTGTAGTGGCGCGAGTGTACTCACGAGGCCGATGTCGTCGACGTCGAGGTCCGCGTCGATGTTGACGAGCAGGTCGTGCTCGGGGAAGCGCGGCGAGGCGTCCGGCGCGCCGCCCAGCCCGCACAGCACGCTCACTCACGAGTGTCCGAGTGTGGTCAGGCGTGTGCGAGCGTGCGAGTGTGCGTGTAGTGGCGCGAGTGTACTCACGAGGCCGATGTCGTCGACGTCGAGGTCCGCGTCGATGTTGACGAGCAGGTCGTGCTCGGGGAAGCGCGGCGAGGCGTCCGGCGCGCCGCCCAGCCCGCACAGCACGCTCACGTAGCGCGAGCCGCCCGCGTCGCGCCGCAGCTCCGCCCTGCACACACGACTCTCACTCGCGACTGACACTACCCGACCACTAGACACTCAATACGGAATGTTTCTTGTAAGGGCTCGTATACAGAGACTCGACGAAGTACAATTATTATGTGAAGACTTAGTAAATGCATTTTTTACATACCGAAATTATACATGAAATAAATGAAGCAAAAGTAATTACGGATCCATTACTATGTAACTATAAAATCAATAAATTAAAAAAAAAAAAACATTTGAGAGCTGTGTAACTGTAAAACACACGAAGGTAATTTTCTAAATAATAATAATTTAATAAATAATTTTACTATTTTTATTCCAGGATTCGGACAAGTAGGTTGCATATTAGATTGCATAATATTGCATTTAATTGGAAGGACGCCAGATTGCTAACATGATGTATATATTGTCAATATTTTTTCTTTCTTTGATATGTATCATTTCTGTTTTTGGTGTACAATAAAGTGTATTATAATAATAATAATAATTATTATTATTATTATTATTATTATTATTATTATTTCTACGTTTTATAATCTCGGCTAGTAACCATTAAGCCGGGTAGTCGATGACACGGGCCTAGGCCAAATGTACATCAACGGGTTAGCAAATAAAGGGTTATTAAATTTATATACATTATATTTCATAATCGTTAGTGTGACAGTTTATATAAGTGTTAGTCTTTAGTCGGATGGGTTGGGCTCACTTTGGAGAAATTTTCTTACCAATCTGCATGTGTTTAGAATTGCTGCTTTTTGTAATAATTGGTAAGTGCTCGCTGGTAATTTTAGTGTTTGTAGAGACGTATGTAGTTGAGTAGGTATAACTCCTGTTGTGGAAAGTACTATTGGGACTATTGTAACTTTTTGTAAATGCCAAATTCGGGTTATTTCATTTTTTAATTCGGTATATTTAGATAGTTTTTCAGCTATTGTTGATTGTAAGTTATGTGTGTTAGGTACTGCTATGTCAATAAGAAAACCAGTCTTGCTTATTTTGTCAATTAATGTTATATCGGGTCTATTAAAATGGATTGTGCGGTCTGTAAGGATGCCTCGGTCAAAGTACAGTCGTGTAGTGGAGTTTTCTAACGCGGGTTCTGGGGTGTATTTGTAATATGGTAATAATGTGTCTGTTAATTTACATTCATAAGCAAGTTTTTGGTGTATGATACTGGCTATTTGATCGTGTCTGTGTTTATAGTCTGTTTGGGCTATTGATTTGCACGCGCCGGTTATATGTTGGATAGTTTCTGGATTACTGTTACATTTTCTACAAGAATCTGTGGTGGTTAAATTTTTAATTATATATTTTCTATAATTTTTTGTTTCAATGACCTGATCCTGTATAGCTATCATGAATCCTTCAGTCTCTGGGAAGAGTGCACCTCGATGAAGCCACTCGTTCGACGCTTCTTTGTCGACGTTTGAAAGGCATAGATCCTGGCGGTGTCTTCCGTGTAGAGATTTCTGGGCCCATTCTGTGATTTTAGTTCTGTTGTCAATTACTGTTTCATTTTTCTGAGCACTCCTAATTTTAAGGTTAAGAGGCGTAAAAGCTTGATCCATTTCTGTTATTGTTTTATGAAGTCTGGAATATTCTATTTTAGTAAAAAAGTATTTTCTGAGAGTAGAAATCTGTTTATTGTGTAAATTTAAAATATCTACGAGGCCTCTACCTCCTTCTTTTCTGGGTAGTGTTAGTCTTTGTAAGCATGATCTGGGGTGGTGTTTGTGGCATTTAGTCATGGTGGTGTTAATTTTTCGTTGTAGGCTCTTGAGTTCCGATTTTGTCCATTTTATAATACCAAAAGAATATGTAAGTATAGGTATTGCAAAGGTATTGATTGCTTTTATAATATTACGTGAATATAGCTGTGTTTTTAGTATTGTGTTTAGTCTGTGTTGAAATTGTTGTGTCAGTCTAGTCTTAGCTTCCTTGTGATGTATTTGTAAAGATTGGTCGTATCCTAAATATTTGTAGGTGTCTTCTTCATTTAATGGTTCTATTTTTTCTCCTGTTATTAGCTTATATTGATGTTGATAATTTTTTCCTGCCTTAATTGAGTTGATTCTACATTTATCAATCCCAAATTCCATTTTTATGTCTTTTGTGAACTGTTCTGTTATTTTAGTTATTTCGATTAGTTGATTTTCAGTACTAGAGTATAATTTAATATCGTCCATATACATGAGATGGCTTAAAATGTAATCTTCACTGTCTATGTCCGTCTGTTTGTCAGTTTGCCGATCAGATAAGGAAATTCCTAATGAAGTAGAGTTTAGTATATTAGAGAGTGGGTTAAGAGCAAGACAAAACCACAAAGGACTCAGAGCATCTCCTTGAAATATACCTCGTTGTATTTTGATTTTTTTGGTTTCTACTAGTGATGTAGTTTGCGTTGTGAGTTGGAGTACGGTTGTCCAGTTTGACATTGTAATTTTTAAAAAATTAATTATAGTTGGATGTATTTTGTAAATTTTTAAGACTTTCATAAGCCACGAGTGAGGAACTGAATCAAAAGCTTTTTTGTAGTCTATGTACATACTGAATAAATCGGATTTGGTTTTTTGGACTTTTTTAAGGATTATGGAATCTATTATTAGTTGTTCTTTGCACCCTTGGCTATACTTTCGGCAACCTTTTTGTTGTTCGGTTAGAATATTGTTTAAGTCGGAATGCGCGTATATTAACTCGGATACACAAGATGTTAATATTTTGTACAAAGTTTGTAGGCATGTGATAGGTCTGTACTTGGCTGGGTTAGAGAGGTCGTTTTTGTCTTTTGGTATCATAAATGTTATGCCTGCTGTTAAGTACAATGGAATGATTTCTGGATTTTGTATAAAGTTATTTAAGTGATGGTAAAGATATTTATGGATATTTGTGAGTTTTTTGTACCAGTAACTATGGATATAATCTGATCCTGGTGACTTCCAGTTATGTAGATTTCGTAAAACTTTTTCAAATGTTAGCAGGGGGATATGTTCAAATGTCATTGGTCGTATTTTTTCATCGTTGTTTGATATTTCGGTTTGTATCCAGTTAGCCTGATCATTGTGTTGAACAGGATCTTCCCACATCTTTGCCCAATATTGTCTCACTAAATCCGGATCAGGTGTTTTTGTTGTAATTTCATTTGATATGTTATCCTGCGTGTTGGTTGTAGTTTGTGTAATTTTTCGATAGAATTGTTTCTCGTTTTGAATGAATTGGATATTTTGTTGTTTTCTTAAAGTACATGCTTTGTATCTTTGTAGTCTACCTGCAACGGCGGCTAGTTTTTGTTTTAGGGTATCTAGTGTATGTGTAACTTTTGTATTTTGTTCTTCGTGTATAGTATGAACTTTATATTGTTCTATTATTTTATTTACATGATTAATTAACTTTCTACTTCTATTGCCATTATTAAATTCTGTTAATCTACCTATTTTGCTTCGTAAATCCTTAACTTTTCTTTCTAAGCGTTTCTGCCAATTCGGTTTATGTTCTGTTTTATTTTTAGAATGTTGTGTGTGAATTTGTAAATTTATTTTTGACCCATTAGCTTTAGCAGCGGTGAAAGCTGCACAGTATATTATAGTTTGTAGTGTTAAAAAGTCTGTATTTTCATTAACATTCTCAGGTATTGTTACTTCATTCAAGTAGTTGACTATATTTGCAAATTTTTTGGATGGTTTTTGTTTGGGTATGTAAGTTCTATTTTCTGGTTCAGTGTTTTTGTAAAATTCAAATGTTTGTTGAAAAATCTGGTCAATTTCCAAATGCCTATTTCCATTAATTATTTCACTTTGTGGTTCGCCTGGGTGGTTTACGGTATCCATAATTAATGACTGATTATTAACTAAAGGTTGTTGTATAGTGTTTTTACTGTTATTTGTAAACTGAATGTTGGTGTTATCAGATACAGAATTTGTGACATCGATGCAGTTGCTTATCTCTCTACTATTTACTTGTAATTCTTTAGATACTTCTAGCTTTAACTCACTTAATCTATTACTATCGATATATTTATTATTTACAATTGCTCTCCTCTGGTCAGCTACTCGTTGCTCATTTAGGAATGTTAATGAAGGGAATCGGTTTATGAAATCATTGTACAGTTGTTTTCGATATGCACTGTTATTTAAGCCTAAGGATGTTATTCTATAGTATGATCGCATTATTGCTTCATTGTGTTCGCGGGTCCATCTCATCCGGCGTTGTGTAGTGTTACTAACTATAGGAACTTCTGAGGGTAAACAATGTGTTTGTGACTTGACTGACTCAACTTCTAGAGCATGATGATGTTTTGGTTTTTGGGTATAATGTGACGAAATGCTGTTATTCATTTGGGTTAATTCTGTTTTTACTTCATCGTATATCTGGTCTATTATATTTTGTGGTAACAGTTTATTTCGGACTATAGCTCTACGTTGATCTCCTATTCTTTGTCGACTAACTTGCATGTTTGGAAATTTTTCTGTAAATTTTGAGTGGAGTGGTTCAAGATAAGATCTTGTGTCTAAATTTAATTCAGTTAATTGAAGATAAGTACGCAGTATGAACGTATTCATTTCTCGTGTCCATCGCCTGCGCCGATTATGAGCACTCTCAATGGGTGCAAGCTCAGTGTCAATATTGACATCTTGCACAACACTTTCGAGTGAAGTGTTGGTGTTTAATGTTTTTCTTGTCATATAAGAAGGGCAAGTAGAAGGAACAGATGTAAAAAGAGAATTGGTTTCATCGCCCGAAGAGTCGGCTGTAGCATCAACATCGGGAGTCCGCCTGATCAACTCTCGAGGTCCGGCTGTAGTCTTCTTGTCGATAGGAGCCCGCCTGTTCAACTCCACATCGCCGATGGTTCGCATACTGTGGCACCCAGCATCGGCTCCAGGTGCGCCCCGGCGACCCCCGGGCAGCGGCCGTAAATTATAAATTCGATTACTATTCTCCATGAAAAAAGGGGTGTTTGGGAATCGTTAGTTGGGAAGAACCTAAAAATGCCTCAGGTGTAAGTGGCAATGATTACAGTATCTCCCTATTGGGGTGGTCTTCCCGTAAGCCCCCCCACCACGACAAGGTTATTATTATTATTATTATATATATCCCACTCGATATATATGCACGGTTACAAAGTAACATTTCCTAGTTGTACTGTGTGAACTCATTTTTTTTTTAATAATAAAATATGTAAACGTGAATTATAAGCTATATGCGTCTTCACTTACTCGGGACAAAACAGCAAAGCAATGATGGCAGGTAGGCCTCTGATGTTCGGCATAAGTGTGGTGTGTCGCAGTGTGAGTTTACTGCTATGTTCGTTCTGACCCACTTCCGCTGCCACGAGGAGTCTGAAACAATGATTTTAGAACAAGTTGTGATATATTGTAATGTCTACATATAAGGTTATAATAAAAAACACCATATTTATACAACATAGGGGTTTATATAGTTGTGTTTGCTCGCAAACAAAGAAAAACCGACTTCAATTACATCGACAAGTAATACAACGTAAGTAGGCGCAAGATAGTTAAGTAAATCCGCGTTATCAAAGATTACGAAAAAGAAGTCATCAAAGTCACGGTCATTTAAATGACAAGACTAATAACAAGACGCACCACCTTTCGATTAAAAAAATAATCATCATAATCGGTCCACCCAGTAAAAAGTTCTGAGGTATAGTTCGCGTCATGTAAAAAGAACGCTGAAAGAAACTGGAGGGGGTGCGTTTGCGCATGGGTATACTCGCGCACAAAAGTACTACTGTTTTATTTTTTAATTAGGCTTTCACTCGCGGCTTCGTATAATGCTTATTGGTAGGTACATTAAAAAATACTAGAAATACAAGTGCGAATAATTCGGACTAAATAAGTATAATAATTATCACTTTACAAAATCACAATTTTTTTTAAACAAAAGCAATAACAAATTTTTTAGTTATTGAAATGTCGTATTCAAAAATATTAATTATCTGTACTCTCGATATTCGTATCTTAATAGTTTTTATGTGTTTAAAATGATAAATTGATATTTTTTTATTTTTTTTTTTTTGTAAAATAAATAGTAAATGGAGAATTTTGTAATTTAAAACTTTTGTGCGCGATAATATTTTGAGTCGACGTCGAACTGTCTAACAATAGCACACCGGCAAGCATGCGACACGTGATAAATACTCCCGTCCCCTACCCCATACCACCAAATAGACCGATAAATCACTTCTGCGCAGCTTCAAGGCCAGCGTTCTTTTTACATGACGCGAACTATAAAATACATTAAAAGAAAAAACTACAGTCGAATGAGAACCTCCTCTTTTAAAATTCGGTTAAAAAGAAATCTTGCAGCTAACAATTTCATTTAATCATTTAACAAATAAAGTATATTTAACCGACTTAAAGTTAAGGAATAACTAATACTAATAACGTTTACTGGGTGCACCGATTTTGGTGATTTGTTTTTTATTATTTTTAATAAGCAAAAGCTTTTTGGTGATTTTTTTTCTTATTTTTAATTTAAAAAAAAAAACACCAAAACGCTTTTGCTGGTAAGTATCATGTAGAGGATGTGGGTTTAAAATAGAGCGAGATTTGAACTAAACCTAATTTGTATTGTACTATCCTATTCGATGTAAATTGAAGTCTTTTTTTTGGATAGCAAACAACTATTTAAAATAATTCTTTTTATATCAAAATATGCACAAAAATTTTGTAGTTTTACAAATTAAGCCCTAGGTATTTATCATACCTTTCGTAGACCTCCTGTGGTTCGGTGTCGAGTAGCACGGAGTTGACAGAGTTCCATTCAATTTGCACTTGTTTGTCGCGGCTCGAGTACATCATATTGTGTACGATCGATTCCAACGGACTAACGAGAAAATAAAAACATAAGATTTAGTAAATTAACTGATACTCGCAACTCCATAAACACTGCTTGTTATATTAACAATGCATTACATGTGCATAACAAGAACTCTGGATGAAAATCAGCCCAAAGAACAGGCTGGCTTCCGCGCGGGATATTCGACACTAGATCACATATTTACTGTAAGACAAATTTTAGAGAAGAGCAAGGAATTTAGGATACCATTTTACTGTTGTTTTATTGACTATAATAAAGCATTCGATTCTATAGAGCATAACAGTATATGGCACAGTTTAAAGATTCAAGGAATAGAACATAAATACATCAGGATTCTAAAGAACATATACACTAATAGCACAGCCAAAATAAAACTAGAAAAAGAGGGAAAAGAAATAAAAATAAACAGAGGAGTACGACAAGGAGACCCATTATCACCAAAATTATTCACATCCGTATTGGAAGAGGTCTTTCGACAACTAAAATGGGACGAGTATGGCATCAATATAAATGGTGAGAAACTTTCACATTTGCGATTCGCCGATGACATTGTGTTATTTGCCAACACGAAAGAGCAACTACAACACATGCTCATAGACTTGGACAAAGAAAGTCGTAAAATAGGCTTAACCATGAACACTTCGAAAACTAAAGCCTTGACAAACGCAATCGAAGACCCTATCTTTGTATATGGCGAGCCAGTCGAGTATGTAAAAGAGTACACTTACCTAGGACAACAAATTTCAGTCACAGATATAATGTCAAAGGAAATAGACACAAGAATCGGAAATGCATGGAAACGTTACTGGGGGCTTAAAGAAATAATGAAGAACACAGAAACTAAGACCATCATCAAAACAAAATTATATAATACATGTATACTCCCCGTCTTAACGTATGGCTGTCAGACTTGGGCCCTAACTAAAGCGCAATACAAAAAGCTAGAAACGTGTCAAGTTGCTATGGAAAGAAGTATGCTAAGTATAAGAAAGTCTGAAAGAACACAAAACAAAAATATCAGAAGACGCACAAAAATTAAGAGTGTAACCACACAAGTGAGATCGCTAAAGTGGAGGTGGACTGGTCACCTAATAAGAGGGATCGAAAAATGGAATAAGAGCACAATATTTTGGTATCCGAGGAATGGGAAAAGAAATCGAGGTAGACAGTTTAGGAGGTGGGAAGATGAGATAAAAAATATGGCAGGAAAAACATGGACTAGAAGAGCACTTAATAGAACAGAGTGGAAGGAAATGGAGGAGGCCTTTGCCAAAAGGCAGACAGACCGTGCTGTCGATGTCGACGACTCAGCAGTCGTCAAATTAAGTTAAACTTTATTGGAAACTGTATACGTCTGAATAAAGGCTTATATTATTATTATATTATTACATGTGCAGAAAAGATAATATGAAAAAAAAAAACTAAAAGAAAAGAAGCTAAAATATACTTAAATTACGAGAAAACAAACATCACTGAACGGGTATTGCTTATGAAAATTTTGCATGGTTCCCCGTATCCATGTCGTCTACAATGTCACTGAAATGTTGGGAAAAATATCTTTTTCTTGGAAAACATCTTCTATAATATAAAAATGAGTCGCTGAATGTGTTGCTAAGCGCAAAACTCGAGAACGGTTGGACCGATTTCGCTAATTCTTTTTTTAAAATATTCCTTGAAGTACGAGGATGGTTCTTACGGAGAGAAAAATTCAAAAAAAAAAATTTAAATTTCCTGAAAAAGTCTAAAAACAACACTTTTCTATACTCCCATACAAAAGATTTGCGATAATACTTAAAAATCAATTTGAACTTTAATACCATACGATAAAGTTTGTGTTAGGCGATACGAAGTTCGCCGGGTCAGCTAGTTAATTATAAATAAACAACAATAACCTATCAGGTCCCTTCAAGCACACATCCGAAACGCACTCCTTGTAACTGGGTGCTTCGATTTCTCTCAGTCGACTGTACGCCAGTTCCGTCTGCTCCTTGTTGTAGGCGCGCTTCTGTGCCAAATTCAATTCCGTTGCTGTCTGTCGCAGATCGTGATTCAACTGACAAAAAATAATTTAGTTACAATCCATGATTAATACCAGAAAGCGCAAACCTTTTTTACTGTTTCATTTATTTCTATAGACATACGAATTGTAAAAATTCGGATTGAGTATAATCCGCGATATAACGAGAATTCAAAAATCACCCATGAGAATTATGCTAATTTACACATAAATCATTGACTTATTGCTCTGCAAACATGTTTAATTACCTTAGAGTCATAGCTCTCTTCGCATGATATCGCGTACCCTCTTTTTAAAAGCTCTTCGTTTATATTTATCTCCCCACCTTTGGCCAGCAGTTCGATTGAAACTATGCCGTGTGTTACAGAGTAAATCTGAAAATAATAGATTTCATTCATAATATTATAAAAAACGCAAATTTTTTGTGTTTAAAATTTAAACCACTATGTCGATCACAGTTGTTCAAAACTAAGAAATAATGCCGTGTGTTACAGAGTAAATCTGAAAATAATAGATTTCATTCATAATATTATAAAAAACGCAAATTTTTTGCGTTTAAAATCTAAACCACAATGTCGATCACAGTTGTTCAAAACTATAAAGAAATAATTGAGACTATAAAAATCCTATCTTTTTCATATGGAAAATAATGAAGATGCACTCTTCTAAAACTCCATTTTTTTTTCTTTTTACATTTAAAAACGACTTGTTTTTGAAATGTACGAAACCTTAAATGTAGAACAAGACTTATTCAAAACAAGACAATACCTTAGTAATGAAAAATAATAAAGAATAAAATTATTACAATTAATGAAATG
Organism: Melitaea cinxia; assembly: GCF_905220565.1. Classification (NCBI taxonomy): domain Eukaryota; kingdom Metazoa; phylum Arthropoda; class Insecta; order Lepidoptera; family Nymphalidae; genus Melitaea; species Melitaea cinxia. The sequence continues at coordinate 8,444,092 of NC_059411.1, forward strand.
GTCACTAAAGTACGCACAGTGAATTGTTTTCTGAATAGCAACCGCATGCTAAATAGATTCTGAGGGTTACCCTAGCGAGCAGGTGCCCGTGTGCGCGACGAAATCAACACTCAAATGTAGCAACCATTCAATTAACAGCTCCAAGCGTCACCTTGAAGACAAATGTCTTTGAGCAATGCGTGCAACTGGTCCATAAATTTAAAGTCACTCAACGTGCAATGGGACGAAGTAACCGACATAGCCCACAGAATTAGCAAGTTGAAGTGTAGGATGCCCTCTGGCCCGCCGGACCGACGATCTACGTAAGACTGTGGGCGGTGACTGGATGAGGATAGCGGAGAACCAGAATTTCTGACGCGAACTCGGGGCGGCCGATGTCCAGCAGTGGACTGCAATAGAGTGAACTGGAGCGCCACCTTGGCCAGCAGCCGGCCGTGCGCCACGAGGTCGGCGAGCAGCTGGCGCGCGGCGGGCGCCCAGTGCGCGTGCGCGTGCAGCAGCGGCGCGGGCGCCAGGCCGGCCAGCGCGCAGCGCATCGCCAGCGGCGGCGTGTCGCGCGCCGCGCCCGGCACGCCGCGCACGCTGCACGTGCCCACGCGCGCCGCGCTGCCGTAGTCGATGTACAGCACCTGCGCGAGACGGTCCGCATGAGTACCCACTGCTGTACTGTACGCTCCGGTTAATATTTCTTTCCAATCTGGGTGTCTGTCCTAGTGAGTCTTCCCACCGTGCCTCGGAGAGCACGTTAAGCTGTCAGTCCCGGTCGTTATCGTGTACGCATGATAGCGATCGTTAGTCATGGTAGGGAATATATCCGCCAACCCGCAGTTATGAGCGTGGTGGATTAAGCTGCGATCCTTTTCCTACATGAAGAAAGAGGCCTATACTCAACAGTGGGATGTTACAGGCTGCATGCGAACCTCCAGCATATCCCTAGGCAGAATCTTGGTGACGCGCGCGCGGTACATCTGGGTGCCGCTGGCGTCTGCGTAGGGCGCGGCCACCAGGTCGTCCACTTGAACGCCCTGAACACAGGGGAGGCCGCTCTTGCGGTTGAGAACCGCTTGAATGTTCCGGAGTTCGTTAGCCGTGGATGCGTCGTCGTACTGCACCCAGAAACGGCCGACGTCGATTAGCTGCAGGAAAATAAATGAATAAATTCTTTATTTTGGACCGATTACTTTAAGAATTACTCATCCCGCCCAAACGTCGTGACAGTTTATCGGCAGAATCAATGCTTATGTTGACATACACATTACAAAAATAAACATTTTTGTGTTCTATAACTATAATGTACAATTTAATTAATACAACCACATATTTTTACAGGTTTATTAAAGAGTTATGAGCAGTAGAGCTACCGACACCTGTCATAATCTTTTTGGGTCTTAAAAATATAACTGGAGTTTACTTTTAAAGAAACGATGGAAAGTGGTATGAAATAACATGGTGAGTGAAAACGTGTAAAACAGTAAGTGCCTCCAGTCAGGGCAATTTCTCGTAAAAGACGTTGCACAGTGAACCGTCACTCTTAAGTGAAATTGATAAATATATTTTAAAACATCACAGTCATCGTTCTTAAGGTGTAAACTCTAGTCGCAAATCGGAGCTTCACACAATTTTTCATTGATTATAGTGTGTTCATGATATTAATATCAATTGTTGCAATACTAAAAAATAAAAATTATAAAAAACTAGTTTAAATTTCAAAGCAAAGATTTTTGTTGTTATTTGTACAATATTATTGTTTTTTTTTTTTTTTTAATTGTCTAAAAGAGGACCACCTATATAAATGATGTAATTAACATTTCCTTCCTTCCATTATTATAAAGTAATTTACTACCGAATTATCGAAATAGCATTATGAAAAATAATTTTCTACAACATTAGTATGTTTATGTTAGTACAAAAATTATAGCAATAAGTTCAAACCTGAGATATTTTTAACGGGAAATGAGTATCGTCTATCTCTGGAAGACGAGGCACAAATTTTTGCATGTCTACACTTTTTTTCTCTTCCTCCATAGCAGCAGCGAGAGCATTTGCTTTTTCAATGCTGAAACAAATAAAACATACAATAATTGCTAATTTTTGAAGTTTTAATCCACATAAATTCCAATCTGCTTTAAAGCTCTGCTTACCTATCATAAAAGAGATAAATATTTTAATCACACCAAAGTTCACAAATATCAACATTTATTTTTAACCAACTTCAAAAAAAAAAATTGAGTAGTTTTTGAGTTATCACTACATAGTATAAAACAAAGTCGCTTTCTCTGTCCCTATGTCCCTTAATGTATGCTTAAATCTTTAAAACTACGCAACGGATTTGGATGCGGTTTTTTTTAATAGATAGAGTGATTGAAGGGGAAGGTTTATATGTATAATAACATCCATTAAATAAAGAAAAATACTATTATTTTTGAGGTTTCTAATGTGATGTCGTAAATAATTACATTTTTTCCGCTTACATTGCAAACGCAGCCTGAACCATACGAGATTTATCAAAATAATGTACTAAGTATTGTACACATTGAAAAGGTCTACAGAAAACTCCGCTATGGTATATGTCTATCTCTTATAGATAGCCCACAATAAAAAATGTTTATCATTTACGTTTTACGACAAATAATGGCTAATTTTCAAAGCGATTTTAACCAATACAGCATTATTCCTTATCTAATTAAATACCTTAAATACATTGTTGATTTAATATAGATCTATATGGCCCTTTACAGCATATGATTTAAATGAATATTTTCGAAGATATTACAAATTTAAAAATTGCGGTACGTAGCGTTTGCGGCGGTTCCGGCTGGTTTTTACTCTAAAGTTAACGCGTGCGGACCACGGGCAGTAATGAATAAATCAAAACTACTGGATCGATTTAAACCATTTTTTCAGTGAATGACATAGGCTATGATTATATTTTATACCCGTGCGAAGCCGGAGCGGGTCGCTAGTACTGAATAATGTGTATTTAACACTACTTTTCGATGTACACTGAAGTCGGTTTTTTCTTTAATTTGAAAACAAATATAATTATTAGTGATAAAAAGTAACAAACTCACGGTAGTAAAGGAATTCTAATGTCCATTTTCAGTTGTCTCGCTTTAATCGCTTTGTACACTGGTAAGACAACTTGTCCTGGAATCGTTGGGTCCTAAAAAATATATGCAAATGTTGAGAAACACTGAAAATTCATACTATATACCAATTTCAATAGTGATATACTTACACCGCCTTTGACCTTATCAGTCTTCCCATTTTGATTATTGTCTTGGAATGTCAAAAATATTTTTCTGAAAGTGATAACGATAAAATTAAATATATAGATACAATTACAAGTAGTAATATAGATTAAAATAAAAATAGCCTGTTGATTATACCATGTCACACTTTATTAAAACTGCTGATTTTTATCAAACAATATATGTATATATATTCGTTTATTGTTGGCGCAGTTTGTGTGGTGCTTTCTGCTCCGAGGGTTATGGGTTCGATTCCCATCCCGAGTCTGGGTGTAATATAAATATATATTTATATATGTATTATTTATTAGTATGTTTATCGAAAAAAAATATATGTAGCTATATACCAGTCGGCTGTTACCTATAACACAAGCATTAACTTGCTCACTTCAGGAACAGACGACCATGTGTGTATTGTGTAGATATTATTATAGAGGGATTTAACAATGACATTTACAAGCGAGTTAAAAACCGCATCGTAAACATCAAATTACTAGGAGCTTTCTAGATCTTCAGACGCCAGGCCAAGCAAGCCTTGAACTGTTAGGTCTTGAACGTGGACATATTCAGTCCAATATGGTCAAGGACGGAACCCGGGACACTCTCTTGTCAACGAAGGCACTGGCGAAGGTTGCGAAACGATGAGATTTAATCTGGGCCCGAGTCGAAATCCATCGAACATAAACGGAAAGAGAGCAGCAAGGCGACTGATGCAATTACTCTGTTTACGCACTGTTAATAGTATTTGTTGAGCTGTTCTAAGCTTTGTTTTTTTATACTGATCATTGTTATATGTTTCCATAACAAATGTCAATGTAATAAATGTAATGTAATTCTAATACGTACATATATCTGGTATCTGTATATAACAACTACTTGCACATGTTTCTGATATCTATATGTTGAAAAAATTGGTAAAACATTTGATTGAAATGAAGAATTAATTTATGGTCGTCCAAACTCCAACTGCTGGCTTTGAAATACACAGGCCGAAGATGGGCAGCAGCGTCTTCGGTGCGACAAAGCCAGTACTGCGGTCACCAACCCGCCCGCCCAGCGTGGTGACTATGGGCAAAACACATGAGTTCACGTTATTTTTGACGTAAACTTGTGGAGGCCTATGTCCAGCAGTGGACTGTATAGGCTGTAATGATGATTATGGTCGCACCTGCTGTTCCTGTCGAAGGAGACGCGCGGCTCGTCCCCGATGTGCGCGCGCACGGCGGTGCGCACGGCGGCCGCGTACACCTGCGGCGGCTGCCCGTCGGGGAAGCCCCGCAGGTACACGGAGCAGCGCGGGTCCAGGCCGCCCAGCGCGCGCACGGCGTCGCGCTCGCGCGCCTCGTCCGTCGTCGTCTGCACGAAGTACTGGGGGTAGAACGCGCCCGCGATGATCACCTGCGAGATTTAAGGCACTTTGACAAAATTATTACAGATTTTTTTTTTTCTGTGCATATCTGCGATCGGCCTTAGGCTATGAGCGGATTCGTTGTGAGCCGTCCATGTCGTGCCGAAGAGGCTCCTCATCAGGAGACCCTTCATTCCTCACCACCTGTCACCAACTGCCTGTATATCGTCGCGTTTCAGTCGTTTATCCTCACCACCTGTCACCAACTGCCTGTATATCGTCGCGTTTCAGTCGTTTAACGTAGCTAATTTTTGTCGATGCGGTAACTATACTATTAAAATAATATAATATACTATATTTGGGTAATTTTTCCAATCGAATTCTGTACTTTATCTCAGTGTTCGTCACAAACCATGGTGCATTTGCTATGGTTCTTAAGATGCCATTTTGCACTCTTTGTATGATCTTTAAACTGGAGTCGCATGCACTTCCCCACAGTTGCAATCCATAAGTCCATATTGGTTTCAGAATCGTTCTGTAAATTAGAAGCTTATTGTCGATAGAAAACTTCGAGTTCCGTGCCATCAGCCAATAAATAATTCTGAACCGCGGGGTTAGCTCGTCTCTTTTTGCTTTGATGTGTTTTTCTAGGTCAGTATTTTGTCCAGGTGTATACCGAGGTATCGGACTATGTCGCATTGTGGTAGGGTGACATTTCACATTTTTACCGGTTCTCAGGTTCCCTTCCTAAGCGTAAATGTTATGTGCACGGATTTTGTGGCACTGGCCTTTATTCGCCATTTCTGGAGCCATTCAGTCACTTTGTCGAGTTTATTCTGCAAAATAGCAGAGGCGACAGTTGGGTCTCTGCTGCTTGCAAGAAGTGCAGTGTTGTCGGCAAATGTAGCCATGGTGACCCCTTGTGCTTCAGAGAGTTCAGCAGTATAGATGGTGTACAAGATGGTGTACAGAAATATGTGTAGATAAAAATGAATTTAAATAAAAATGTTGCTAAGTGCAAAAGTTAATACCGATTGGATCGATTTGGCTGCTTCTTTTTTAAAGTTTTTAGTTCTTTTCAGAAAGTTTTTAAAGTGAAAATGAAAAATAAATTGGGCGGTTTTTTTTTTTTTTTTTTGTAATGTTAAGTGTTTGACAGCATGCTAAACAAGACGCCTGTGCTCAGCTTGGTCAGCTTATTTAAATAAATATTACATATTTGTAAAATTACTGACTTTCATGCGTGACATTTTTGAAAAAAAGAAACAAATACTTATAAAATTGACAAATAAAAAAAAACATTCTTGCATATCATTGCAATCTGGATTCCGAAACAAATTTATTTAAGATACAATTACACTAGTACCTTCAGCGCCAGCGATAGTTCGTGCTGACCCCAGAACGAGTGTTTTGCGCGGGGTGGGCGCCCTCCCAAGCGAAGCACCAAGGTCGCCTAATCATTATAATCACGCCAAAGCGAATATATTTAAGACAAAATAGCAGTCATACCTTCAGCACCAGTGGCAGCTCATGCTGGCTCCAGGGCGAGGTGGGCTGCGCGGGGTCAATGCCCTCCCGGGCGAGGCGCGAGCGCAGTTCACGCGAAAGGTCATCGACCTCGCGCAGCGCGCGCACCTGCACGAAGAAGCGGCGCGCCCACTGGACCTCGCTCGTGCCCTGCTGCTTGAAGTACTTCTGCTGACGGAGGTGGCTCCACACCTGGCCACCAGGGTATACACTCGTTTATAAGAAGACAATTTGAAAACGCGTACGTTTTTATCTGCGTTGACGTTTGTATACAAATAAGAATTGAGTTGACGTAAACACTAAAACTTTAATAAAAACAAATGTGTTATAAATGCAAGCTAAAATAAATGTGTAATAAAGCAAGCAAGTTATCGACTGACAAAATTAATTTTAAAAAATATTTGTTTGAATCTCAGAGAAATTCACTAGTATAAACAAATAGCTTCTAAATGACACTTTGAAGCAATATTGCAATATAATAAATTTATCCCTATGACTAAATCTATAAACAAATTAAACTCAAATATACCCGATAAACATTAAGTAGAGCAATACAATCGCTAGTAGAACCGTCAGCCCAAGTAAGCCTAGAGTTGTACGCGTTCAAACGTTCTCGGAAAGGACTGCTAAATATATTCTTTACAGACATTGCAGCGGCTGAAATTTAAAAAAAAAAGTATGATAACAATAAAATTCTCGACAATTTTACTAACTTGAACACTGTTAATTTATTAAGAATAAGTAAACGCCTCACAAGCAATAATGTGTGTGTCGGGTCAATACACAAGCACAAAGGCCCTGACCACAGCCAACATCTGTATGGCCAATACAAACGTTTGCATGAGTGAGATCAAACCCCCAACCACAAGAGCAACAGCCAGTGCTATGACCAACTACTGCTACGCCAACGAGTTGTTTTAATGGCTTTCAATAGTGCCAAATAGCATATATTTTATTTAACACAGACTAGAACTAAACAATACACTCATAAAACTTTGTCTAATAATAAGTTTATCTTAAGAGTGACAATATATTCGCAGTCACTTGGCACCAAACGGGTGTATACATAAAGGCTCATCAAACTCCAATTATTTCATCAAAGTCACACAGAATAGAGATATTTCAATAATAATTAGTTTGACAATTTTTATACATTCTGAATGATCACAACTACTAATATTTTTAGCAAATTCATAATTTTGCAACAAAATGTTACCAATTATATTTCTACCATTTTGTTGATCAAAAACAAAGTTCATTTAACTAAAACTCTTCTGCCTTCTCTATAACAATGTATGTAAGTAATTTATAAATATCTTACCCATTATAATACTTTCTTCCAAACAACCATATATGTGTCCGAGAACAATCAGCTTAGAGCTTCGTACATCAATGGGTAACTTTGCCATTATACGTCCCAAATATGTTAAATCACCGTCGGATGCACACCATTCATCATTTAAAGTCTTTTTTAATGCACCCATCTGATAACAGAATACATATTAAATATAAATACGATTACATCATTAGGTATATAGTACTAGATAAATATCTAAAATTTAAATTATCAATTAAAAACATTTTATCTCTCACTTAAAAATCTCAAGAAAAGTTATTCATCTAAATTTTTCAAAATTATATTGAATTATATTTTGATGAATAAAAAATAATTTGGGCAAAGAAACTTTTTTAAAATAAAATTTGTTTCTCGATGTACGAGGATATAGCTGATATGTTAATAAATTGAGATTAACTTCCAAGTGCATTAAATTAAAACTTATAATAATTATGAGTTGACGACTTTGTATAGTGGATAAAACATGACTTCGTACAAGACAGTCACAGATTGATTCAGACTCTGCTAAATTGTCCCTTGTTTTTCATATCATCATTACAGCCTATCACAGTCCACTGCTGGACATAGGCCTCCATAAGTTTACGCCAAAAATAGCGTGAACTCATGTGTTTTGCCCATAGTCACCACGCTGGGCAGGCGGGTTGGTGACCGACCGGGTTTTTCATATAATTATGAGAAAAGTATCTGAACAATCATTTCTAAATTCTTAAATTATGTATGTTTTCAAACTTCAGTAGGGCCGATTGGAAGACAAAATTTTGACATATTATTTATTTGTAGAACATATTAGTTATTTTGAATTTGATATTTACTCTCACTTTTGTTAACAAAATTGGCGACTATGTAGGTAATAAGGTAAAAATTATAAGACTTATGCTGTACCATAATAAAACTATCACTGATTTTTCGTGCTATTAAATAAATAAAATAAATAAATATTAACAGTCACAAACCTCTTTAAGCACAAGTATAGTCCGGTATATGTTGGACATGTCGGGCGGGTCCATAGCCAGAGCTAGTATGTCGCTAGGAGGGCCCATGTCTAACATCTTCGCTATTAACACGAGGCGTTCCAAGGGACATCGAATTAGTTCAGGTTGACATTCCTTTTTAAAGGTTTCCTGGACAAGAAAATAAATATGATTCAGCATTAAAACAGACTTATCAACAAGCACAAAACAAAATCAAAAATTACTCAATCAACTCAAGAACCATTAAATAAGGGCTGCAAAGTCTACAGAGAGCTACAAAAAATTACATTTGCACAGCCTCCTGAAAAAATTAAGGGACTTTCACAAATCGAAAAGACAAAATAAATATTTAATATGACATCAATAACAGGCCTTAACATATGCAGAAATTGCAATAAACGCAACGAGTTGCTGGTTTGTGGGTTTTTAAAGCCATGGTTGGCAAGACTGCCTTGACCTGACTTAGCAAGACCTAATATAATAATACTTGCTGCTCTGGGAGTTTATGACGTGACTTACCTCAATAAAAAATTAAAGAAAATTATTAGATTATAGTAAATGAATAGTCTAAATCTCACATAAAAGGTATCAGTAACGAGTCTGTAAACGCGCCCATCCCTCACTCGACCCGCGCGTCCAGCCCTCTGGTCACAGTTTGTCTTGGAAGCCCACGACATTTGTAAAGAGGTGAAATTCGTGCTTGGATCCGCGACCAAAACTTTCATAAGGCAGAAGTCTATCACTGAAATAAATATTTTATTTTATTTTTATTCGGGAACCAAAAAATAATTACAACACATTCAATAAAAATATACGACTAATAAGAATACGTAATAAGTTTTAAACACAAATTAAGTAAAGTTAAAATTAACTTCGTGTGATTGAAACTTAAAAAAAATAGCTCGTAATTTAATAAAAATGTTAGATTTTTATTCAAATTTTGAATATAAAAAACCAAGACCCTAGATCAATAGAAAAATTTTTTGAACAGAAAAATATAATCAAAAACGTTAACTGACATCTTCATAATTAAGTCTTTTCTATTTTTTTTTTTTTTTACTTCTTTATGAAAAACAACATAAACCATCTATTAAGCAACATTTCAAGAACCTAATACAAAAATTCACGACTAAAGTATCATCTTCGGTAGTATAGTGGTAAGTATCCCCGCCTGTCACGCGGGAGACCGGGGTTCGATTCCCCGCCGGAGAGTTCTTTTTTTGTTTTATAATTTTTTAACTATAATGTATTTTTCAATTTTACATTATAAAATTGCACCATTTTTCATATTTAAATAATTATATATTCTTTTTATTTTCAACATTACTAATTTAACTTTAACTGATTTCTAGTTATAGTACATCTAAATTATTTGTACAACTAGACCTAATAAAATTATGAATACGACGAATATAAATAATGTAAAATATAAAAATAGTTTCAAAATTAAAAATAATACCTAGTTATATAAAAAATACCTATAGAAAACGAAACAAACAAGAAACTAAAAATACGAGATAGTTATAATTACGACTCGTCCATCCGCTCTAGATTAGGTAGAACATAGGATACGTTACAATGTATAAGATTCATAGAAATAAGCAAGAGACGCAAACTCAGCGTCTGGTCGGCCCCCCCTGACATCCGCTGGGTCCAAGACTGTAGTAGTTAAGGAGAGACATTAAAGCCTCCAAATCGGTTACATGTCTTTCATTTTATTTTATTTAAATTAAGTTAGTTAGTAGTAAAGTAATATAAATTGTTTCCAAACGCTCCGAAACCAAAAGTGGCGCAGCCGGTGAGGATTCTCTTATAGTCTCCGTAGTTTTCGTGTTTTTCCGACGTCGAAATTCGTCTACAAAAATTACGCGAATATTCTACGTGAGCAGAGATCCTTCGAACCAAATAAATATTCTTTTGTGTCTCGAGAAGCAGAGAAGACAGAATATGGGAGTAGCGGTCATTTGGTGAGTCAATCTTTCGCCAATCCTTGTTCCCGTAATCCTCCTGTATTTTTATATAGTTATTAAGTTATTGTTATTCTTGAGATCAAACCTTGCTCATTATAACGTTGTGAAATTGATATCTCCGTATGAAATTATTCAGTCTTATCTTTCTTAGAATAGGAACATAGAGTAGTAAGGAACATAGATACTTTGTTAAATTAAAGTTCGAATTGTATTAAAGAAATTACATTATATTACATTGTTATAATATTCGTGTTATGATATTTCATTAACTAAAATTAAATTTTGAATTGAATTAAATAAATTAAAAAATAAATTGTTATAATAATAAAGTGTTATGATATTTTATTTAAGAAAAATAAATGTAAAATTGAATTAAATAAATTAAATTAATAAATTATTGTAATATTTAAGTGTTATGATAGTTTATTTAAGAAAATAAAATGTAAAATTGAATTAAATAAATTAAATTAATAAATTGTTATAATATTAAAGTATTATGATACATAATTTTCTAAAATTAAATTTTGATTGAATCAAATAAATTAAATAATAATTGTTAAATTGTTATATAATTAAACATATGACAAGTTTAAATTTATATTAAAAGTTTAAATTCTAATAAATACTTATCTTAATGATTTTACAATATATTATTTTATAAAGTTACAAATTATACTTTACAATTTGTGTTTAATTTCTAAATTTGATTTTAATTATCATTTTATTTTATTGTGTGTTTTTATTGTATGTGTGATTTTTTTTTCTCTTTTGAAAGTGTTTTATATTTAAGACAGTTGCATCCTCTGATCATTTCATTACTCTATAATCATGACAACCACAACCGTATCACTAATACCAAAAGAAATTTTAGATCTAATTCCGCTATATAGTGGTGATAAAAGACAGTTAAATCTTTATTTACAAAGATGTCAATACGTGATTGAACGTTATAATGGTAACGAGGAACAAAATCTTTACGTTTTTCATGCTTTAACGAGTAGACTAAGAGATGATGCAGCTGCGCTTTTATCTGAACGAGAGGACATTGTAACATGGTCCACTTTAAAAACTCTGTTAATCCAACATTTTGGAGACCTTCGCAGTGAAGAGTGCATTAATATTGAGTTAGAATCTTTAAAAATTAATCCAGGTGAAACCTTTCTCGAATTTTGTAATAGAATACAAGGTGTTCGTTCGTTATTAATGTCGAAGGTCAATTCAATCCATGATCCAGATTTAAAACTTGCGAAGTCGGTTATTTATAATAATACAGCTTTAAATGTGTTTTTATATAACCTCCCGGAAAGTATGGTGCGTATAGTTAGGCTTAAATCACCCACAACTTTAGAAGCAGCTTTAAGTATTGTTCTCGAGGAAGTAAACTTCTTAGAGCAATATAAAATGCGTAATCATGTACACGGTAATAGGCAAATTATGGGTTCATGGCCACCGATTACACAACCATTTGGTCACAAGCCCAGCTTACCTTTTTATTCTAAATTTAACTTTAATAATTCTCAAAAGGCACCTCAAATTCAAAGTCAAGGTCCACTACCAAGGCCATCGTTCGGTTTTAGACCTCATTTAGGTTTCCGATCGCAACAAATTGGGTACAAGCCCCCACAACAACTAGAGTACGAACACCCTCAGCAATTTGGCTTCAAGCCACCACAACCTCAACAACAAACCAATGATGTATCCATGAGGACAGCTCAGCCAAAAATGCAACAAGAATTTACGTATCTAATCCTAGATTGCGGTGATTCATCAGCAATGACTATATCAGATTTAAGTCAAACAGCAACAGCTAGTTCTGTAGAAATTCCTAATGAAAATGTAAATGAAAATGGCTATCCTGTGCGATCAGAGTCTAGTAGATCGGAAACGATTCATTCAGACTTGAATCCAGAGCTATCTGGAATACCAATTTTGAATGAGGCCATAGACACCAAACCTAACCAGATTTTAGTTTTTCCATGGCTCAAAAACGATATGCAAGTAATAGATCTATCGCGTGATAAACAGAAGGTCTTACAAGTTTTCTTACCAACAGGCAAAACTGAGTTAGTAAAAGAATTTTTAAAACAACACATAAAGCCGAAAAAAAAGTATTTTTTTTATTTTAAAGAAAAGGAACATCTAAGACTATTCAGTAATATAATTATTCAAATTTTTGAAAAAGGTTTAGTTAATTTCTATGAATGCATAGCACGAGTAATATATGTTGAAGATGAAGGAGAACAGAAAGCCATCACAAGTAAACATCATGAAGGAAAGACATGCCACCGGAGCATTAAGGAGACTTTAGTTCGGATTCGTAGAAATTACTATTGGAATATAATGCAGGAGACAGTTACAGCAGTTATAAGTAGTTGCGAAGCATGCCGGAAAATGAAATATGATAGAAAACCCATTAAACCTGTTCTGCAGCTGGCAAAAACCCAGGATGCTCCGTTTCAGGAAATGATTCAGGAACATGCAAAACGGATCAGAGTATTGTTAACGGATAAGATGGTAGCAAAAAGGAAAAGGTTAGGAAAAAGAGAAGTGGTGAAGCTAACATTGAGTTTCCTGAAGGAGAAATTGTTTTTGCAAAGGACGTTAACAAGCGTAAAAGCAAAGATAAACCAAGATATGTGAAAGCAAGGGTTAAAGGACGTGCCGAGAGAAATATCTTACCCCTAAAGGTTGGAGACAGAAACACCAAAACTCCTATTAATGTTAAACGTCCTCCGCAGGTTCTCCTGCACCATGGTAAAGGAAGGGAAAGCAAACATTCAAACCGACCATTGGACTATAGTTAAGCTTGTAAGATTAGAACAAACTATAGTCTGTTCAACGAGAAGAGATACCAAATGTAAACAAAGCCCATCATTTTTTCGTAGCGACGACGGAACAAACAAAATATAGTCTATCTCTTTCTATCTTGTTAGTTTGCTATCTGTTGCACGTCTCTCTGCAAGGTCGAACGATATTTTAACTGGCCTTGAAAACAATCGGACCGCGTACGGCCCTTTGAATTTGTATTATTTATTTTTATTTCATTTCGTGTCCTGAAGCATTCGGGTGATTATTATATTTCGATAATTATTATTTAAGAAGTATCAAATCTTAAATACATGATTATATTTAATTAATTATATTAAATTCAGTAATTACAAAATATAAATATATTTTACATTTAAAATTTTTGTGTAAGTAAAAAAAAAGGTTACAAAACCCTGCATAGTTGAATGACCTCGCATTTGGTTTGTTTACATTTGGTATCTCGGCTCGTTGAACGCACTATAGTAATGATTTAAATCACATTCTCATAAATTACCAACAAATATGTGGGATAATTGATTTGAATGCATCATACTCTTAAGAACTAACAAATATTGAGATTCATAGACTTTTTACGCGATATAACAATAGAAAAATACAGACAACTAGTACCACAGAAACGTTCTAAGAGAATTTGTATAAATCCTTTGGGTTCCGTAATAAAAATAATAATAATTAGTAATCTGGATCATGATGATGCGATTAAAAACGATGAACTTATCTCAAATCTAAATACCTAATAACCAAAATATTATTTCAAAGAAACTGACAACAGTCTCTAAAATGTTTGATCGTTTTATCAATATAACTGAAAGATGTATCTGTGAAGCAGAATAATTGAATTTTTGTAACTTATGGAACTATTTATTGTATTTACAAGCAACTTTCGTACTATATTTGTTAGACTAAGTGAAATGGAAATAGCATTAGTATTAAGTCTCTATATTACATCAACCAATTACAGATAACTCCGATTATAATTATTTTAAGATTATTCATTACCAATTTTTCATGAACCACAAAACAAATCTGTAACCATTATTCCCAAATATCCTTACCTTTTGGCGAAAGGAATAAAGTACTTACCGCTTGTAAAACCGTGCTGTTCATTGTCGACCAGCGACCAATTCCTATGCACCAACGAGCTCTAATAGAATCAAATGTCGCTAAGAAGACCCCAATTAAAAATGCATATAACTCTATCTAGGGCAAGTGTACTCTACATGAAAGGAATAAGTTTAGATGAAGTGAAATATATGGCCTTTTCGTTGAAACATAGTGCAGTGATTAAAAGTGTTTTGAATGATAAGAAAGACAATAACTTCAGTGAAATTTTAGGATATGTTACATTAGTTCTAGTAATTTTAAGTCTTTTGTTTTTTTTTTTTTTTATATAATATGGCTAAAATCGCCAAAATGTTTATAATTTAAGCAAAATCATCGGAATGAATCTCAAATCGATCCTTCCGATAATTTTCCTCTTAGGGATGGAGGAGTTATAATTACGACTCGTCCATCCGCTCTAGATTAGGTAGAACATAGGATACGTTACAATGTATAAGATTCATAGAAATAAGCAAGAGACGCAAACTCAGCGTCTGGTCGGCCCCCCCCTGACATCCGCTGGGCCCAAGACTGTAGCAGTTAAGGAGAGACATTAAAGCCTCCAAATCGGTTACATGTCTTTCATTTTATTTAAATTAAGTTAGTTAGTAGTAAATTAATATAAATTGTTTCCAAACGCTCCGAAACCAAAAGTAGATATTATCTTAGTACAACATGTTTTTAGTAGATGGCGCTGTAGGTGAAAAAAGGTATCCCTTTATCATCGTTTGAGACGCGTTAATAAAAAAAAAAAAGAGATTGTTTCTATTTTAAGTTATTTTTTATGCTTAGACTGATATGTATAAAGTTTACTACTAATTATGTAATGAAAGTACAATTTAAAACCATTTGAAAAGTATTTACAACATTTAAATAACTTCTACAGAATAATGTTTAATATCAAAAATAATCAGAAATTTAATGCCTTAACCAAACACTCATAAAAAAATACTAGCGAGCATTCATAGAACAACAACTACGTTCACCTTTTGCAAAGTACATGTTTTGTTTACTAATATAAAAATGTTCAGTGTATTTTAAAGAATTGTATTTTAAACAGTCAGCTTAAAACTTTGCAAAGTTAAAACTAGCTGAAACACAATAGGATTAATAAAACATGATAAATTGAGAACTAGTTGAGTTATACTGCCGACTTTGTTAATTATATTATTTTTATGATATTTGTGGTCAAGTAAATTGTGGAGTAAATATAGCTGAAGAAATTTAAGTAGTTATTTGATTATTCATTAACAAACGATGAGATTTTTTTTAATAATTATAACATGATTAAAATTTGATTAAAAAAGAACTTGGCAATAAAATTATTAATTTTCTCTTCCATTATCCATATCGCATTTTTAGTCAGCATTTTAAGTCAGTCATTAATAATAACCCTCTTAACTAATCTTGTGATAGCCATACATGACAATAGATTTACTTATACTAGCTGATCTGCCGAACTTCGTAACATTTTTTTTCCATGAATAATTTTTTGTTAGCAAGCGAACACAATTATTTAATTATATATCATCAATCAATACATATAATAAAAATGTAACGCATCGCTGTCTGTCTGTACATGGAAGATATATGAGAAAAAATATTATTGGGACCTTTATCAACGCAAATAGCACCCAAAACAATGATTGTTAGAATATTTGTCTGTTTGTCTGTGCATTTGTGTACGCTAATCTCAGAAACAGTTTATCCAATTTAGATGTGGTTTTCACTAATATATGTAGTAAGCTTGACTTAGCATTTAGTGCTGGTTTTATGTCAATTGGTTCATAAATAAAAAGTACTGCCAATTTAAAGAATCACCTTGAACATGTAAATACCAAAATAAACTAAAAGGCATATCCAAAAAATGCTGTCCAAAGACACTATTCTATGCAAACGAAGTTGTGGGCACAGCTAGTGGAAGATATGTTTCTGTTGAATCATTTGAAAATTGATACTTCGTAATTACCATATTTAATATCAGGTACAGTTATAGAGCTCTCTGCAAGGTTAGTGGCCAGTATTATCTTACGATGTCCTGGCGGGGATCGCTGGAACACCCTCACTTGTTCATCGGCTGTAATAGTTGAATGGAGGGGTAGTACCCACCATGTGTAGTTAGCACTTTCTGCATCTCCTATTTTAAGCCTGCAATGAAATGAAATTTTAATTAAGTGAAAATATTTATTAAGGCTGTAAGGTGATTATACACATTAAAAGAAAGCCAAATAAAAATCTACATTTTCAAAAGTTGAATAAAAAGTCAAGGTAACATAAACAATTAATTTAAAAATGACTACATCTTAACATTAGGTATATTACAATCTTGGTAATGTATCCAGCATTACCTTAACACACCTGCAACATAGATATAATAATATAAACAAAGTCACATATAAGAGCAATTAACAATTTACTAATAACAAGAATCTATACTAATATCTTTTTAACAACATTTGTATTGGCCATACAGGTGTTTGCCGTGGTCTGGGTGTTTGTGCAGTCTTTGTGGGTCTCCCCACCGTGCTTCAGAGAGCACGTTAAGCCGTCGGTCCCGGTTGTTATCATGTACACGTGATAGCGATCGTTACTCATAGTAGGGAATATATCCACCAACCCGCATTGGAGTAGCGTGGTGGATTAAGCTCTGATCCTTTTCCTACATGGGGAAAGAGGCCTATGCCCAGTAATCAGATATTACAGGATGAAGCGTATAGTAATATCTAAAAAAAAAACTAGAAGGATATCTGTACTATATGTATGTTTAAATGATTTTGATAAACGGTATAGTTTTAGCTAGTTGACTATTTTTAAAACATATTTGTTTTTGTTAGTTCCTCGTGAAATAATTATATAATATATTTAATTCTGAATAAACCTAATTAAAATAAATTCTTTATTTATATTTCAAATTGAATTAATTTATGCATTTGATGAAAAAAAATTAAATTTTAAAAATGTCAAATTTTCTCAACTTTATATTCTGTAAGATTTTCCTAAGGCTTTTAATATTCGCTATAATTATCTATTCTTCTTCTAAAGTTCTAACACTTTGTGTATTACAAAACTTTATAGGACAAACATTTATTCCCAGCTGTTGCTGCATTTAACAATCAATTTTTATTTTTATAGATTTACCTTAAAATAGGATCCGTGAGACAATTATAGAGCTCTTCAATTTCATATATACCCGGTAGAAATACAAGCACAGAGGGCAGATCAGCCTCACCTCTGTTTGTATATTCTTCTTGCTTGTCTATAAGTTCGAAAGCGTTTATAAGTTTTATAACAACATGGTACATCTCTGGAAGAATTACTGGCTCGTCATTTTTTGGTGTCGCTTTTTGAACAATCTGTAAAAATTTTAATAATTGCTTTATATACAAATACAAATACAGCTATTACCTATGACTTTATACTAATCAAAATTCTCATACTATAGTATTATTAGGCTATCAAAGGGAATAAATTTTTTTCATATCTGCAACATTTGACATTGATGGTCGCTTCTATTTTATTTAATAGAAGAAACTCTTTTTTATAATATTAGTATAGGAATATATTTATTCTCATAAAACAAAAAAGTTGATTTTTAGTAATGTCTCATATGAACATTATTTTAATCATATAATACATATTATGTGTATTTACATACATACATATAATAAAGCCTACGATCCTTACATACTTCTTTCGCTCTTTCAATATCACTCTCACACTTTCCATCTCTTGTAAACTTTGAACCCAGATACACAAAATCATTCACCTGTTCAATTTGTTCATCTCCAATCATGATATTGCAGTCTGTCACTGCCTCATCTCTTTCAAGCACCATCACTTTCGTCTTTTTTACATTCATTTTCATTCCCTTTCTTACAAAAGCTCCACTCATAGCAGTTACCATTTCCTGCAACTCCTCGGCCGAAGAGGCAAGTAATACTTGGTCATCAGCATAGAGAAGACATTTGACGAGTAACTCATTCATTCTCAACCCACTTTCATTCTCTTTTAAATCTGTCAAACAATTGTCCATGAACAGACTAAACAGCCACGATGACGCTACACATCCCTGTCTAACACCTTTTTCGATATTAAGATTTCAGTGTATATCCTCATGTTTATCCTCACACAAGCACTAGAATCCCTATAAAGAGATTGCAATGTTTGTATGAGGATACTACTCACACCATTCATGGACAATGCTGACCACAATTCATTCCTCATCACTCTATCATAGACCTTTTCTAAATCCACGAACGCGCAATAGACTTTTTTGTTTTTAGCCAAACACTTTTCGGCTATGCACCGCAAAGAAAAGACCTGATCTGTACATCCCATTCTCTTTCTAAATCCCGTTTGTGCATCCCATACTTTTTCGTCTGTTTCATTCACAACCCTCTCAATCAACACTTTTGCATACAATTTACCGACGACCCTGAGGAGGCTTATACCGCGTTAATTTATGCGGGTCCTGCCGTTACCCTTTTCCCTTGTACAATGAGACGATTACGGCTTTGCACCAGTCTCCCGGTACTTGCCCATTTCGCCAGCACAAATTGAAAAGGCGGTACAGCTGGCTAGCCACTATGCCATTTCCAACCTTCAGCAATTCGACGGTAATCCTGTCATACCCTGCAGCCTTACCTAATCTCATACTTTTCAACGCTATCACTATTTCATCCATGCTTATCTCACTTTCATCAACATTTATATTCGCTTCCGTGGAAGGTGCCGTATGTTGTACCTGCACTTCCTCTCTTTCAAAAAAACTTTCAAAATACTCTTTGCATCTCTTTAACACACATTCTTCTCCTTTTATAATTCTTTCTGCTGTATTCTGGCAGTTTTGATGGATTTCCAGAAAAACTTGATGTTTGGCTGGAAATCTTCAGTGAGCCTTCTATCAAAATCATCCTTTCGTTCGTCTTTCTTTCTAAACACAACTTTTTTCGCCGCTAATTTCAAACTTTTGTACTTCGTTCTTGCTTCCTTTATTTCGTCATCCGTTGCCTTTTGAACTTTTTGGTTAGCTTTTGTTGCTAACCAATCCAACCACACTTTCTTCTTTTCTTGCACAGCCTTTTATACATCTTTATCCATCCACACATTATAGTTCTTTCTTCTTTTCCTTCTTTTAACTACCCCGCATACCTCAATAGCAACATTCACAACCTCTTTCTTAAATGTATCCCACAAATCTTCGATCACACCTCTCTGCCTTTAAATGCCTTTAAAACTTTCTTTCAGTTTCTCTACATACTCGTCTTTCTTTTCCTTTTCTTGTAGGTTCCACTTCCACTCTATCCAAAACACTAGTAGGCTCGGCCCTTTGGTGTCGCCACTGTTAAAAAGGCCACGCATTCGGGCTATGACCAAGAAGTGGTCTGTGTCGAGGCCTACACCGCAGTATGCCCGAGTGTCTAGCACTTTCTTCCTCAGTCTTTCATCCACTATTACAAAATCAATCATACTTCTAGACTCACGCTCATCTCTTGTATACAAATGGATCTTTTTGTGGTCATGGTCACATATGTGTATTACTTTGCACTAAATTAATTTAACAATATAACATGATTAATATGTTTAAAAATTTAATAACTACATAATAATTTACGCACCGCGCCAAATTTATGCAGATTATTTAAATAAAATGTTTTCACAGAGAATGTCGGCTGGGTGTTCACAACTTTTAAGCATGATGACATCTGAAATCCCCCTGGTATCGGGATGAGAAAGTAGTCAGCAAAAGCTTTGCAATTAAACGTAGCTGACATAAGAACAACTTTAACTCCTGGAGACACTGTGTAAAGTAATTTTTTAACAACTAATAACAAGAAATCCATTTCTTGCCCTCGTTCGTGGACCTCATCAAGTATTATATGTGTGTATTCATTCATATTCTTTGTGTTTACTGAAACAGAAAAAGAAACGTAAATTTTAATAAAGGTTAAGTCAGAACAATTTTTTAATAATTAGGACATTATTAATATTTCCTACCCAGCTTTTGTAATAAGACTCCAGTAGTAACATAGCTGATTCTAGTGTCATTTGATGTTCTGTTTTCAAGGCCAACCTGTTACAAATTAAATAATTCTTAAACATCATTTTCAGTAGTTCAAAATTTTAGTAAAATATATATTCTATTAAATATATATTATATATAAAATAAAGTCATCAGATTAAAATATTATAATCAAATAAATATAATAAAAGGCTTTCAACTAGTTGTACTCATGTTGCTGTTTCGTCTTTTGATTGACGGTTAGATAAGGCTTAAGTTCTGTGCTGTGTGGCTACGGCACTAAAGAATTTAGCCACCCCCTCTCTTCCCGTGGGTGTCGTAAGAGGCGACTAAGGGATAACAAGGTTCCACAACCACCTTGGAACTTAAAAAGCCGACCGATGGCGGGATAACCATCCAACTGCTGGCTTTGAAATACACAGGCTGAAGACGGGCAGCAGCGTCTTCGGTGCGACAAAGCCAGTACTGCGGTCACCAACCCGCCTGCCCAGCGTGGTGACTATGGGCAAAACACATGGGTTGACGTTATTTTTGGCGTAAACTTGTGGAGGCCTATGTCCAGCAGTGGACTGTATAGGCTGTAATGATGTAATGAAGGCTTAAGTTCACCTTTAGCATTATGTAGTTATGTAATAACTACACTAAAATACAAATTTTTAAAAATGATTGCTTTTGTCTTGTGTCAGGCATGATTACTCTGAAGTTGCTTAATAAAACTGCTGGTTAACAAAAATTATTTTGTTAATTTGTGTTGTCGACTTAGGTTTATATCATATAAGCAAAATAGCTAACTCTTAAAATTAAACTACATAGATAAAAATATACCTGATACCCGACAACTCCACCCACATCCCAGCCTCTTTCTTGAGCCACTCTCTTTGCAATAGATATAGCAGCTATTTTTCTAGGTTGTGTTACGACAATCTTACAAGGTTTCCTGTTATTGTAAGCATCATCAAGTATCCATTGCGGTACTTGAGTCGTTTTACCGCATCCTGTTGGCCCTTCAATTATGACAACTGGAAATGCTTTTATTCTATCCAATATCTATAAAATATGATATACCATTAAAAATAAAATCATTATTATATAATAATGATATATAAAATATATACATACACTTTACACTCAATAACCCCCCAATAGGATGGGAATCCTGCACCAATGAAGGTATGAAAATATAAACAATATGTTACATATGTTTATAGTCCTTTAGTATAGGCTATAAATGATATAAACGCTAGGAACATTTTTTGCATGTGGGAATTGAATCCGCAACAAAATATTTTAGTTACTTGCAGTGACCAATCTTCATTCTTATTTAAGTAAATTTTAATATATAAAGTATATAATATAATACAGCCACTTCTCTAAATTATGAGTAAGGTGCTATGAAATAAGAATGTAAGGATTTGTGTTTTTATAATTTTATTTGAATTCTTAACTAATTGACCTGGCTAATTTTCTACTATCATATTGAATTTTTCTTGAGGATAAAGATTATTTTTTATTTCTTTTTATGCCAACTTTGAAAATAACAACAAAAAAGAAATTATCCAATTTAGTACAGTTGTTTTTAAATTGTGTGAACACATACAATTTTTTATTGTCTTTTAGTTTGGATTGGATTTAGAATCGTTTGGAATCGTTTGGCACGAATTTTTGCGAGAGGGTCTAGTAGGGGGGGATAGGGGGGGGTTAGGTTAGTTAGGCTATTCAGCTTTATAGTTTTGGTATTCATATATTTAAATTATAAGATAAAAGATTAATTGACTTACATTATCATGATAGGAATTTATAGCTAGGTTCTTTGTGTCCTCGCTCATCTTAAAAGAATATTTGTTGTAAACTTCTGTCATAGCTTCTGCTGTCAACTGCTCAACATTATGTACAGAAGCTCCCCATGATGAAAGTTTCTCCAAAGAATCCAATCCTCCTGTCATGCTTTCATATACCTCTCGTTCCGTTTCGTTCTATAATTATTATAACTATACTACTTATATAATATTTGGTTTTATTGATATAGATCAAAGGTTCCCAATCTTATGTGGACTTTTAGATGAAAACAAAATTCCAATGCTTCCCTTCACATTCACACACACAGCCCCTGTTGGGTAGCTACAGTATAGAAGTTAAAAATGTGATATAATTTAATTCATTTTTATAATCCACCAACCCGCAGTTGACCAACTCGATGGATTAAGCTCTGATTATTTTCCTATACAGAGAAAGAGGCCTAAGCCCAGCAAAAGGATGTTACAAGCTGAACCAATCATTTAGTTAATATTTATGTTCCAACTACAACGAGAACATGTACTTGTCTTATCAGCATAAACTTAACAGGTTTTATTTTAATATTAAAACACACTTTTACATTACTTCTTAAATAATGTTGCTTTCCTAAATAAATATTTACCACGTTTCTAATGCACAATTCACAATGTTTCCTAAACATCGTTCTGCCATGGCCCAGTAGTTTTCACACTGGCCCTTTGTGACCCACTTAATACTTTTAAACCCAAGCTGGTCTGGTGGCCCATTAGATAAAATAATACAAATTTATTATAAGTAAAAATCGACAGCAGGTATTATTTTTTAAACATGGCGGAAATGTTGCGATCCGGTATATTATTTTAAAGGCCCGGTACCGGGTCGCAACCCGGCGAATGGGAAACGCTGGCTGTATTAATGGAGTAGTTTATAATCTATCGAAAAAAAAACAATACGAAATAAAAAAATAATACAAATTTCCACCAGGAAAACTTTCATACCTTCAAGTACATTTCAGCTTCTCTTTTTTTAACTTCACGTGCGTAATCAGTGCCGCTGGGCAGTACAGCCTGCCGATGTTCTTCCTTTCTATTCAAGTCATTTAGATTATCATGTTTAGTTAGACGAAGTCCGCCAGTAAGTGGACCTCTAAGTCTGACTACGTTAGCAGAGGGATTTTTGAGAAATGCACGTAGCTCATCCATAATTATTATTTAAGATCACAACTACCCAACTACCCCGATACGAGGTTTCGGTTAATAGTTTTAAAATTTGAATGTTTGTATAAACATAACCATTAATAAAGCTTATTTATTTTATTACTTATTACAATACGCCAAGCAAAGTGTAAGGTATGTACACAATTTTATAACATCAAATCCAGGGTACATAGATAATACACCAGGGTCATCAGCAGGGTATATCACAGATTAGTATATTTAATATTATGTAGCTAGGGTATATTGTGGTATATTGTCAATATTGTCATTTGTCACGGTTTGCGGGCAACATTGATCTTTTCAAAAATTCATTTGAATTTTTGAAAAGATAAATGTTGCCCGCGCGAATATATAGATGCCGGTTGATGAATTTATATTGTTTGTAGAAAAAAATAATTTATGATAAAATTGTGTTTTATAATTTACTGTAGATTTTCATGCGATTTAATTAAAATAAATTAATGGTGTTTTTTTAAAGAAAAATCATTTCACGTATTTAAAATATTAAATTTAAGCATATTTTAATTTACTAGTATAAATAATGTACGTATAACGTTACAATATGCATAGATCAAGTAAAAAAATAAATAAATAACGCACATAGAACAAAAAAGTGAAGCCACTTTTTTAAATATGTGTGAGTGAGTGAAGTGTTGACACTTTTTAAAAAAAGTCCCTGAAAATTTTATTAAGTGGCATTAAACACAATTAATTTAATATAGCTAAAATGGGTATGCGAAAATAAAAATCTTTTTATAGTTTTAAATATATTTACTCCTGTTTTCGCTTCAAATTGTTAAATAAATCTATTGCAGCCATGTTTTGATTTAATGAATTATATAAATCTGTGTCAACGAAAATTGCGTTTTTAAGTAATTGATGATTCCTCTGAAGGGCAAGTTCCTGTTTTAAAGACATCTAGCTCTTCGCTGTAATGATTTAATTTTTTTTTTAAATAAAGTTCCTGTTTTTTTTATCTTTTCTCTTAGTTTATGTTTTCTAGGTGTATCAAAGATTGAATTTTGCTTAACGACTTATTTTAGACTCATCCGGAAGGTCCTAGAACAAAAAATACAACATTAAAATACGTAGTAGTAAGTAGGAGTATATACGTGATGGTACTCTGCGAAGTCCACGTTTTGTACCGTACATGTCAGCCTTATCAAAATGGTTTGAAGAAACCACATTAGATGAGAATAGCTGTCGTTGTAGTTCATTTCGGCTCAGTCGTACAGCAGCTACCTATTGTATCTATCTCCTATTAAAATATTCGTTGGAAACCTAAAATCATGATATTTAGTAGTAAAATATGAGTAGTTAATTCACAAATTTAAAGACACAAACGAGTTAAAAATTCATATAGACTTCAATTTAGGTAAAACATAAAATCACACGATAAAAAAAACACAATAATGATATCCACTTTCTACTTAATTATTTTTCTAATTGCCTACAATTTAGTTACCCGCATTTTGAGCGTAGTCTTCTTCTTCTTCTACTTCTTCTTCTTCTTCTTTTTCTTCTACTTCTTCTTCTACTTCTACTTCTACTTCTTTTTCTTCTACTTCTTCTTCTAGTTCTTCTTCTACTTCTTCTTCTTCTACTTCTACTTCGTATTCTTCTTCTTCTTCTTCGAACTTCTTCTTCTTCTTCCTTTTTTTCTTCTTCTTCTTCTTCTTCGAACTTCTTCTTCTTCTTCGCACTTCTTCTTCTTCGAACATCTTCTTCTTCGAACTTCTTCTTCTTCTTCGAACTTCTTCTGATTCTTCTTCGAACTTCTTCTGATTCTTCTTCGAACTTCTTCTGATTCTTCTTCGAACTTCTTCTTCTTCTTCTTCGAACTTCTTCTTCTTCTTCGAACTTCTTCTTCTTCTTCTTCGAACTTCTTCTTCTTCGCACTTCATCTTCTTCTTCGAACTTCTTCTTCTTCTTCTTCGAACTTCTTCTTCTTCGCACTTCTTCTTCTTCTTCGAACTTCTTTTTCTTCGAACTTCTTCGTCTTCGAACTTCTTCTTCTTCTTCGAACTTCTTCCTCTTCTTCTTCTTCGAACTTCTTCTTCTTCTTCTTCAAACTTCTTATTCTTCTTCGAACTTCTTCTTCTTCTTCGAACTTCTTCTTCTTCTTCGCACTTCTTCTTCTTCTTCAAACTTCTTTTTCTTCGAACTTCTTCTTCTTCTTCGAACTTCTTCTGATTCTTCTTCGAACTTCTTCTGATTCTTCTTCGAACTTCTTCTTCTTCGAACTTCTTCTTCTTCTTCGAACTTCTTCTTCTTCTTCGAACTTCTTCTTCTTCTTCGAACTTCTTCTTCTTCTTCTTCGAACTTCTTCCTCTTCTTCTTCTTCGAAGTTCTTCCTCTTCTTCTTCTTCGAACTTCTTCTTCTTCTTCGAACTTCTTCTTCTTCTTCGAACTTCTTATTCTTCTTCGAACTTCTTCTTCTTCTTCTTCGAACTTCTTCTTCTTCTTCTTCGAACTTCTTTTTCTTCTTCTTCGAACTTCTTCTTCTTCTTCTTCTTCGTGAACGTAGTTCAGGTAACATAGATTATACAGTTGATAGAATGATGGTGTCAACGTGATGTAAGGTCGCTGTTAATGTTACTATTTTATGGTTTTATATTTTTTATGAAACGCTTATTTTGTCTCAATTTTTTAGATGACGCAAGCAAGTACATCAGGAATGGGTCGTAAGAGAAAAAGACAACTGAATTTGAATAAACCCAGTGATGAAATTATTCTAATGAGCTGGTTAGACGAAAAGTTACAAGATTTTAATGATTGTGATGATGAGTTTTGCTGACCCAGATTTTCACCTGCTTAGCGAGCATAATACAGGCTAGGAACAACCTGAGGAAGAAGAGCCATTGCGTGAGAAAATCAACTTTTCGAACATTGAATCACGACAAAGAACAGGAAAATCATATTATGATAAAAATGGATACAAGTGGAGTTCTTGTGAGCCTGTACCAAGGTCTTGTAGAGCTTTGAGTCATAATATAGTCAGAAATATATCTCAGAGCCCTCAGAGGCAAAGAAAATGTAAGGTCACTCGGGGCTATTGTAAGCTAAATTCAGCATTGATTTGCTTTGACGTTAAAAAAAACACGTTGAGGTGTATAATATTAGTTCTTTATGTGTGGGATATTTTTAAACGTTTATTAATCTCATATTTTGTGCAAACACAACTTCAAATAGACTTTTTAATAATAATATATTTGGGAAATACTGGAGGTTGTACGTACTAGTTACAAATACCCCGTTTTTGGGGCTATTGTAGCCATTAATAATTACAGCCAGATTTAATAAGTCTTTGCTTAACCGACACAAAAATGTTGACAAAAATTATAAAAATTAACTAATTTAGTACCTTCAGGCCATATAAATAAGAACCAAAGTCCGAAAATAAAAGTTTTATTCATATTCGGGGCAATTGTAGCTAAACAGGTTAAATTTAGTGATGTGAAAGTGACTATCGACAAGTCAATTTACAGTAACAATTTACCAAATTAATCTTTTCAAAAGTCAAAGCACATCTTTATAAAATACTTAAGCTTGAAATAGAATTAAGTCTTCTTCATCTGGATAAAAAATACTATAATAATATAAATATAAATGTACGACGGTTAAACTCAACCGTTTGTTCCTATTCAATGAGCCTCTGATCGCGACGCGGTACCAGATGATTGCAAAGCACGTCGGCTACGATACGCAAACATGCAATGCATTCATACTTATTTATAATGAATATCACTCATATAAATGCTAAAATAATTATCAAAATATCTATTAAGTATGTATTTCTTAAAAAATCACAAAAATATTAAGCAGCAGTATATTAAGTATTTGAAAATCTAATCAAGTTCAACATTTTCCAACTAACAATCAAAATACACCAAATCATCATCTTCAAAGAAAGCAAAATCTAATTCTTGCTGATTCAAAGCTATTAATTGAACTGGTTTCACAATCATCTCTTCATCTATGGTATCAATATCCATTTTCTTTGGTTTCCTAAATATTGTGCTGTCATTCTTTCCGTGTTGGACATAAAAGGATACTTCATATTTGTTTCCTAGTTTAGAGATTATTTTTCCCACAAAATATTTGACTTTCTTCTTAAATATGTACCTTACTATAATACAGTCATTTATATCATATGAAACACAGGTGTTTTTTTCTGATTCTTTACTACAACCTGCTGCAAAATAATCATCCAAAATAGAGTTTTGTATTTTTTGATTGGGTGTATTAAAATTCTGATCCCTAAGCACTGAATGAGTGTATTTTTCTGTTGATTTAGGGGGATCGTATTTGTTGAAGACCAAAAATGGATGGTTATCTGCTGTGTCTCTTACTTCTGATAACATGGATACCTTAATAGTTCTTGGTTTTTCATTTTTTTTAACCTGTTTGATATCCTTTCTTTCTGCTTTTTTTTCATTCTTTACCTCAATAAAGCAGCTTTCTTTAGTCTCATCTAGATATATACCACCGTCAGCCTCATCATACATATCTTGTATGTCTTGATCTCCTAAAACTTCCTTAGGCTGCATATTTATTAAAATTTCCTCATGGTTTTCTTTCATGCCCTGACCTCTCACATATTGTTCGTCATCAATATTATTAACCATCATTTTCTTATTTTTTTGGCCACCAATCTTTGGGCTACTTTCAAATTTCTCAAGATCTATTTGACCTATCATATTTGTCACTATCTGGCTTCCTTCAAGTTCTCTATTTTCTATACATTCCATTATAATCGCTTCATTTTCAATATCAGATTTCAAATCCAAAAGATCCGAATCGCTGTGCGTACTCATTTCTATATCACTGTTACTTGTTTCAACCTTATCTATTTTCTTTGTCTTTTTCTTGGATTTTTTATTTTCTTTGTTTTTTGTACTCCTTTTTCTTATATTTGTTGTGGCAGTGGTGTTCTTTTTCTTATTCACGGATTTCGCAAGTTTTGTCTCTTTTTCCTTTTTTATTCTAGCAATAGCTTCTTTATGAGTAATTACTTCTGCACCTCTCCCGATTCTTTTCTTTTTTATAGGTGTATTTTGGTCTCCTCGAGAAATAGTCTGCAATACCAGTTCTTCAAAAGTAACAGTAGTATTAATAATATGTTCTTTGGTTTCGTTGGTTTTATAGTGGTTGACCATAGGACGAGTTGGCTCGGCTGTGATTGAATTTTGTGAATTTGGTGTTTTTATTATTTCATCTTTTAAAATTACAATTTTTTCTGTATAGTGGTTTTCGTTTGAAATTTTTTGTGGCAATTGTAATTTAAACATTCCAGGATTCTTTACAATCGTACTATTATTTGCGTTTTTCTCCTCTGTTTCCTTATTATCTGAGTTTTCTTTACTTTCTTCACGTTCGTTTTCCATGATTATATTTTCTTTCTGGTATGTTAAATCTTCTTTTGTTTTTTCTCCTTCATTATTTTCACCTAAGCTTATATGTTCATTAATATTTTCATTGGATTTCTTCTGATTTTCCCATCTTTTCAAAGCTAATTGATCATATTTGTCCTGCGAAACTTGGTGGCGATCAATTGGCCATATTCCTGCTTTGCGAAATCCGTTAATTATAATGTCAGGCTCTAGTTCATTCCACACTTCGGTCATTATACGTGAGAATTCGCTTTTAGGCAGTTTTTTGCCAATATTCTTTCTTTGCCATTGCACCAAATATTTGTCCCATCGGTCTTTCATAGATTTCATCGTACTGATATCAAGTGGTTGTAAAATATGTGACGTATGAGGTGGTAGCTTTATTATCGTTATATTGTTAGCTGCAGCTTTTTCAATAATATTTATGTCCAAGTGTGTTGAGTGTCCATCATAAATTATAAGTAAGGGCTCTTTTTTCGTACATAGTTTCGGGATGATGACGTTATCAAAATAGCTTTCAAAAACAGGTGTTTCCATCCAACCTTTACGCGTGGCTGCATACGTGGTATTATTATCGTTTTCATACAACCAAGTATTCCAGAGATAGGTTCCTTTAAATATAATTAAAGGTGGAATTTTCTCACCACATGCATTAGCTCCTAATAGCACGGTAATATTTTCACGCCCAGGTGTACTTGTTGTTCTTGTGCACGAATACCCCTGAACCCCTACAATTTTACTTTTTGAAGGATCGAGATTGAAACTCGTTTCGTCGAGATTGTATACACGACTTGGTCTTACATCAATTTCAGATATAGTTTTTTCCAACAAATCGTAAAATTCTTGTACGTCATAAGGATTTGCAGCTTTTTTGCGAGCAATTTCGACTGCTCGTGGCTTTTTAAGAGAAAGCTTATTTCTTCTGGTAAACCTAATAAACCAATCGTCTCCAGGTAAACTATTTTTGAAAGTAGTGGTGATGTTGTTCCGAGTCACATATTGGCCTACTAGTCCAATAACTTCTCTTTTAGTCAAACCAAATCCACACTGCTCCATAGTATGTAGAACTCCGGCTATATTTTTTTCAATAGACGCCGTGAATGTAGTTGGTCTACCACGATGTTCATATTTCGCACTACGTTTTCCCTTTACTCGGGCTAGAATAGTTGATCGAGGCACACCAAATATTGCAGCAGCCTTGTATGTGGTCATTTCTTTTGATTTGACCATTTCAATAGCTTTTTGTAATGACTCTTGAGAATATGAGTCATTAGTTTTTCGCTTGTAGTGACGCACCATCTAAAACAAGCCTTTATTTTAATACTACTTTAACGTAAAATGTATTTTTTATTTATTTATTTATTTATTCTTAATGTACACCGAAATACAGACACATATAAAGAAAGATACAATAGAAGATGTACAAAGGCGATCTTATCGCTAAATAGCGATTTCTTCCAGATAACCTTTGGGTACAGGACACGATACAGTAGCAGTGGTTTAGGTGTGCACAAATTAAGGAGTAAAGATCAATTATAAATAGATAAAAACTAGAATATGATAAACTTACATAATTATTAAAAAGAAAAAAAAACATATAAATAAGTAAATATTTTAGTATATAATGTATGAAACACATATATACACACATAAATACGTACATACATACATACATACATACATATAACATACACATACATAATTACATTGAGGCATACGTACATGTATCTTCATATGTCTTATTTATCGACAAAGTTTATCATCACTAGAGACTCCCAACGTCACACATAGGGGTATTTTGATGATCTAGGCGGCCAAAAGTCAAATTAACAAAGTTAAAAAAATGCTATTATACTCGACTACCTGAGGCATGGGACATTCCGACGAACAATAAACCACTGTCCCCGCCCCTTTACAGTTGCGCGTTGCCTTGTAAATTTAGTCAAAACTTGATTATTGAACTTTGTGTACGTATTCAGTTATTGGCGATTTTAAGAAAGCGTTAAGTTTGTGAGTTAAACTACAGTTTTCTGTGTTAACCTGGTGCAAGGAAGCAATGGACTCGGAGACTACAGGTATGTAACAATCTAAATGTCATGAATTTAATTAAATTTGTTTCCATTTAATATATTTTAAAGGATTGCGAAATAACGTCTGAAATAAGCATATGTTTTTTTAATAAATTTATCTTTAGACGCGTATTTGTTTTAGTATCCCGGTAGATCCCGCAACTTTTGTTATTTATATAACAATGGTAGGTGTTTAAGTAACGAAAAATAAAAAAATTATGCGCGGAATAGCGCGGATACGCAAATCATAGTACTTTTATATTTTAAGTCAAAATAAGCTCAATTACTTTAAAATTTCTTTATGTTTATAAATTTCATTTCAGATTCAGCGGGTGCCTCTGGAGTGAGAATAGTGACTCGTAAATCACTCTTCAATATGACGAAGAAAGAAAATTTAAGCAGTTTAGAAGAAAAATTGTGTTTTTTGAGAGATCATCTTTTCACTCGTGACGACCTTACCGAAAATCAGTTAAATAAACTGAAAAGCCATTTTGCACATTTTAAATCAGCGATGAAGAAAAGGTGGATTAAAGCTCACAAAAAGGAAGAGGTTTTCTTAAAAAACAACCGTCTTTGGCTGGAAGGTACTTTCGAAATTCCAGTCACAACTACAAATCGTCCAGGCCGCCCTCGTAAATCATTTAGTGAATCTAGCGAAAGGAGCAAAAGAAGAAAAACGAAAGAGATCCGGTCCAATGTAGAAGACGGTGTTATACTTCACGCAGCTCAAGTTGAATTAAGTAATTCGGGAAAACGTGATGCTTCACTCGTACTTAAAAATATTATGAACTCTCCGACCCGTGCAACGAAATACAAAAAAGCATACGATACCTCCAAACGTGGAAAAACATCGCGTCTAACCCCCACGGAAGCTTTAAAAATGTTTATAGACGCGGACTTAACACGAGGACAGTATGAAATTATAAGAAATACAAATAAAAAGTTATTTCCGTGTTATAGCTTAATTCAGGAAGCTAAAAAAAAGTGTTATCTTCCACCAGAAACGTTCACGGTAACGAGTACATGTGCCGAAATCCAACTGCAACCATTGATAGATATTACCGTTAGGCGCTTATCGGAATACTTAGAAGAGGTCTTATTAACAATAAAAGAGCAAGAGCGAAACACTTTGAAATTAATTTGTAAGTGGGGCTGCGATGGATCTCAGCAAGCACAGTACAAACAAAAACTTGAAAATGAGACTGACTCTGATGCACATATTTTTCAAAGTTGCTTTGTACCTGTAAGACTTGTATACGGCAATTACAACCAAAAAGTCTTATGGGAAAATCCGACACCTTCATCTCCCCGATTTTGTCGTCCAATACGATTTCGTTTCGTTAAAGAGACAGTTGATATAACAAATGAAGAAATCAATTGTGTTAAAAATTCAGTTGAAAATTTGGTTGCGACTGAGGTGGACATTGGTGGCAAAAAGTTTTTGATTTATTCCCAATTTGTAATGACAATGGTTGATGGAAAGGTTTGCAACGCAGCTACTGGAACAACATCCACGAGTCGTTGCTATATTTGTGGGAAAATGTCCAAAGATTTTAACAATTTGAAGGACAAAAGAAAAATTTTAAAAGATACTACTGAATTCGGCCTTTCTATTTTACATGCGAGAATAAGATTTTTTGAAAGCATATTACATTTAGCTTACAAATTGCCTGTGAAAAAGTATCGGAAGCGAAAATCAGACCAAGAAAAACAAATGGAGATAAATAAAAAAATAGAAATACAGACCAGGTTTCGTAATGAAACCGGTTTATTAGTCGACATGCCGAAAGCAAATTTTGGAAATACCAATGACGGTAACACCAGCAGAAGATTCTTTGAGGATCCGAAACTAGCCTCAGATATAACAGGGATAGATTACAAGTTAATATATAGATTAAAAGTTATTTTAGAAACGATTTCGAGTGGATACGCGATAGATTTAGAAAAATATGAAAAATATGCAGAAGAAACTGCTTTTTTATACGTAAGACTTTACCTATGGCACCCACACTGCACAAAGTACTTGTACATGGGTCTGAAGTAATAAAAAGTGCTTTGTTACCCATAGGGCAACTTTCTGAGGAAGCAGCAGAGGCACGCAACAAACATTTTAGGACGTACAGACAGGATTACTCAAGAAAATTCTCTAGAGAGTCCTGTAATAGAGATATATTAAATAGGCTTCTTTTAAGCTCAGATCCCTTTCTTAGCGCTTCAAGGGTAATAAAGAAAAAAAAGAAGTCTTCTTTTCTTCCTGAAACGTTAAACATGCTTCTATCTGCAACACCAAACCCAATAGATGCATTCCAATCAGAAAGTGAGGACGAGGTACATTTATTTTAATACGTATATTATATTGTAAATTAAAAATATATATTATGTTGGTTGTATATGTTATATATGTTGTTGTTGTTAAATTAATAATCTTTATGTTTATATGTAATAACATTTAATATTTTTTTTATTATCAAATTTAAAAAAAAAATGTATTTCTTTTTCTTTTTGATTTTTTTGAGAAATAATAAAGGTTATTGTCTATTTATATTCCCCTTGTATTATTTCCATCATTATAAAATCAAAAACCTACAAAAATATTTTTGGCCGCCTAGATCATCAAAATACCCCTATGTGCGTCATAGGCAAAATCAAGGGGTTATTGTGACTATCGATAAAGTTACTTTAACCCCTAGCTACAAAACTACAGGGGCTAATGTAGCTATACTCGTATGTCCATAAACTGTCTATAGAATGATAAAACTATTATGGAATATGAAAAAATAGTTGATTAAGCTTCGACTTACCTTGAAATAAATTTACATCACCCACAATTTTAATTAAAAAAACGAATTTAAAAATTACACGCACAACCGTCAATCTCACCAAATAGCTGACGACTTTGAAAAAATGGCCGTGTCGGTAAAGTAGTGATATTGGAGCTATCGTCATTGCGTGAGTTCGTAACCAAATAGTTTCTCTGCTGTTTAATAGATGGCGTAAATCGTATATATCGAAATAAAGGCCAAAAACATAGACAAGACACCATTGCCCCGTGAACACATTAGCCCCGGTCGTCCTTATCAGCCCTGCTTACTTGCTAAGTTTTACCAGAGACAGGGTCTATTCAGTCAGTACATTTTAGCCACAGTACAAAATCGCACAGAGTGCATTGTTGACATCTTTCCTCGACAGATGGCACTAGTAACAGATCAATTGTATTATGTAATCTGTGGACAGCCGAGGAAATATTAATTTATTAAGTCTGTGGTTTGTGATTATCATTGTCAATTTAAAATTTTACTATAACCATTTCCGTCTGTGATTTCCCAGCTATTTGATGTGTTCCGTAGTGCTCATGGTGTGTTTTTATGATATTTCCCGACGACTTGGCTTTGTTATATTGAATTTGGTGGCTTTCTTATACCGTATTGACCTGTGCTCTGTTTTGGATTCCGACAACTCTGTTTTATATTTGATCCCGGCTACGTTTTATGGACTACGATTTACTGTAATGGCAATGTCAGAAAAAAAGTGCTGTGTGCCCGGTTGTGGTAAGTAGATAATATTAGATGACTATCACTATTCGATTAGATTATATTGCATTGTAGTTAACTTATTAATACGTAATCTTTACTTTCTACAACGTGTAGTAGACATGTGTGTTTGATAGATTCTATCTATAAACATGTATGTTCGTGGATAACTTTGTCGTTTAATAACCGATTTTGATAATTCTTTTTTTGTTAGAAAGGAGATATCCCTAGTTTGGTACCATGATAAGGACACCAGGATTGATGATGGGATCCCAGAGAAATCGAGGGAAACTCGAAAATCCGCATAACTTTTTACTGGGTGTACCGATTTTGATGATTTTTAATTTAATCGAAAGCCGATGTTTATTATGTGGTCAAATTTTTGAGATCTGATTACATATTTTGGAGTAATCTTTGATAATGCATATTGACTTGACTATTTTTTGTCTACCTATGTTGTATTACTTGTCGATATAATTGAAGTCGGTTTTTCTTTGTTTGCCTGCAAACAATTATTATTTTAACTAAATAAATGTGTTGCGAGTTTGATCTGTAAATTTTTGACTTTGGCTTTATTATATACATATATTTTTTAATTAGTTGAAAACAAGTTATACAATTTTGGTCTTTATTTTTATTTTCAGGTTTGGATAGTGAAATTCTTCACAAATTTCCTAATCCCGACAAAGACATTGATCGCTTTAGGACCTGGATATATAATGTTGGAGGTGATATTTTGGCTAAAGATAATGAATACATCTTTAAGAACAGAAGAGTATGCCACTTACATTTTGAGGTTAAATATCACACCAGGAGCAAAATGCTTAGTGCTAATGCTGTCCCCACGCTCAATTTAACTAGTAAGTCAACTAATACATTTTCATAATTCACTTTAAGTACTTTGTATAAAATCTAATAAATGTAATCAATTCACCAATGTAATCAAATAATTGTTATTGTTAAAAAATTGATGTGCCATAATTGAGGTATACTATTTAGAAACCTTAATTTTTGTTTACAGAATTTTCTTTTGTAAAAAAGCACCCCCTGATTGACATAACTAACCAACCTTTGAATATTCCTCTTGCTACACCTTCAACATCAGGTAAACTTTCATTTTGTAGTGATTTGGTATTAAAATAAAATAGGTGGATCTAGCTAGCTATTTTAATTTAATAATTTATTATATTAAGAAATCTCAGAAATAATTAATTTAGCTTGAATGGTTTTCCATAAAAAGTAACACAGCCATAATGCTGTAATTATTTGTTGTAGTATACCTAACCCTAAAATATGAGGGGCATTTAAAAATATTATCAATTTTGTTTACAGGTCTTTCTTATGCTGAAAAACGCTCTCAGATAGACATAACTGATACACCTCTGAATAATCCTACTGCTACTCCTACAACATCAGGTAATATTTGTTTCCATAGTTAATACTAGATGATGCCTGCGACTTTATCCACATGGATTTATGTTTTTTAAAAATCCCATTGGAACTCTCATTATCCGGAACATAAAGTTGCCTATTTCAATTTCTGGGATGCAAACTACCTATATACCAAATATCATCAAAATTGGTTACTGCTTTGTCATTAAAAGCTAGCAGACAGACAGACGGACCCTGTTGTATTTATAATATTAAGTATTGATTAAAACTACTCTATTTTCTCCTTTTTATAACCACAAACTATTTTAATGGACCACCTAAACTAACAAAATTGTTCAAAAAAAGGTTATGAATATAAAACACCTAACCTAAATATATATATATCCAGCTGAGTTTTTTGTGGGCTCTTCTCAGACTTGGACACGTTAGGAACCCTCGTAATTTTAGTTTTAAGTTTACATTATTAAATATCACCACTAAATCATCTTACGAATCCAACAATTCTGACCATCAAAAGATGTTCAACTTTGAACAAACAATTTATTTTTTTGAGGAAATCAGTGAGATGTTCCCATGAAAATTTGTTGCCCACCGTTATAAACATACATTCATATTTTATAATATGTGTAGTGATGACTATATTATAATTTATAAATAACCTTTAAAAAAAATTAGCTTTGTTTAATTTACAGGTCAACTATTCCAAAAACAAGATGAGCCAATGGATGTTGATGATTTACCAGTGAAAACTGCTCAATCTGTGAAATCAAGTAAGTTTAAAAAATTTGTAGAGCTCTATTATAGATATTACTGCCAATGTATATGATTTCTATGTTTAGGTTTTGGCAAAGTATAAAATATGTAATCTACTGTTTACTATTTCATATTACATTTCCTAGGCATTTATACAAATTCTAAATTCTCCTAGGAAATGTATAAAATGTAACAATATAACTGTAGAATTACTGATGAATAAATAAAAATACCTTGTTATCCCTTAGTCGTCTCTTACGACACCCACGGGAAGAGAGGGGGTGGCTAAATTCTTTAGTGCCGTAGCCACACAGCACTATTTCCACAACCACCTTGGAACTTAAGAAGCCGAC
This sequence comes from Melitaea cinxia, assembly GCF_905220565.1. NCBI lineage: Eukaryota > Metazoa > Arthropoda > Insecta > Lepidoptera > Nymphalidae > Melitaea > Melitaea cinxia. The sequence continues at coordinate 8,480,948 of NC_059411.1, forward strand.
CGATGGCGGGATAACCATCCAACTGCTGGCTTTGAAATACACAGGCCGAAGACGGGCAGCAGCGTCTTCGGTGCGACAAAGCCAGTACTGCGGTCACCAACCCGTCTGCCCAGCGTGGTGACTATGGGCAAAACACATGAGTTCACGTTATTTTTGGCGTAAACTTGTGGAGGCCTATGTCCAGCAGTGGACTGTATAGGCTGTAATGATGAAATAAAAATAAAACACAAAGACAAAACAATATTATGATCATGATCATGGTGATCATTATCATCATAAGCATCATCATTATTCTCAGTTTATTACCTGTGTTTTATTTATCTTGACAATGATGATCATTATTATGCAATCTTATTCCTGTTATATTTTTACTTAATTTTTAATTTTATTAAATTTATTTTAGGCACCATCAAGAAGCGTCCAGGGATAAACAAGCAAAAGTTGTTGAAAGAAATAAAGAAATTGCAGAAAGACAAAGACTCTTATAAACGGCAGTTAAATAAAGCAAAAAAACTAGCAACAAATTCTTCATTTCAGAATACTTTGAAAAAGTTCAAAACCTTGGCTGCTATTTTTACAATGATGCAATTTAGAGAAGTATCTAAATCTAAAATGGGACGAAGATTCACGAAAGACGAAAAGATAATAGCACTATCTTTATACAAGCTGGGACCTCGAGCTTATAGGTGGCTCATCAAAAGCGGCTTTGTCTTGCCATCTCCAGTCACTCTAAGCAGACTAGTAAGCAAGGCTGGCTTGAAGCCAGGGTTTAATGAAAATATATTTAACCAACTGCATGAGAAAGTGAAAGGTATAAAAGGAGAAGCAAAATTATGTACCCTAATCTTCGACGAAATGGCAATCACTCCTCACTTTGATTATAATAGAAAAAAAGACAGAATAACGGGATTTGTAAACTACAAAGGAGAACCGTTGAGAAAAATTGCTGATCATGTGCTAGTATTTATGATCAGGGGCATTGTAAAAAATTACAAGCAGCCAATTTATTATGCATTTTCAGCTGGAAGCACTCCAAAAATTGTTTTGGCATGTATGATAAAAAATATAATAAAAGAACTACAAAATAAAGGATTTACTGTTTTGGCTACCGTTTGTGACCAAGGGACATCAAATACTAGCGCTATCAATTATTTAATTGAAGAAACTAGGCAAACATATTTAAGAAAAAATGAGACCTTGAAACACTCAGTATTTGAAATTGAAGGGAAGTGTATCATACCCTTATATGACATCCCGCATCTATTAAAAGGATTACGAAATAATCTTATCACAAAAAATTTAAAATACATAATGGATGGTGAAGAAAAAATTGCCAAGTGGGAACATATAAAAATTTTGTATGAAAATAACCCATCTTATAAAGGATTAAAACTTATAAAAAATTTGACTGAGAACCATTGTAATAAAGACAAAATACCAAAAATGAAAGTAAAATATGCATCCCAATTGTTCAGTCAAACAGTTGGTAAAACCATGGGTTATTTAGCTGGTAAGTCTTATTGAATAGTTCTAGTTCAAAAACTTAATAATAATTATGATTATTCTAGTTTTTATTTGTTAGATAAGTATGTCATAAACTTTTTTATTATATCAAAAATATCGACCGTTCCAGTGGGGATACGGGCTCGTTAATGTGTATTACACAAAAAATAATACAAACAAAATTAAGTGTCATGTAAAATAAGTATAATATCAAAATTCGAATCAATTTTAGTGTAATATTTTTTCAAGAAGTCATACACATTTATATTTTTATTCAACAAACAAGTTATAGTTTCCTGTGGTGTATTTTTTATTCAAAGCTAATTTCTAATTGTGACTATGTCATTGAAGTTTTAGCAGTGTCTTGTCTGTGCTAATTTCATCCAATCCACTCAAACTCAGATTTAACCAAATTGGTATTTTTTTTTTTTTCAGAGAATGGAAAACTACCTGAAGATGCGAAGGATACAGCCGACTTATTAATTTTTGTGGATGATTTGTTTGATTCTCTCAATGGTAGTTTTAAAAATTCAAAGTCCAGAAGTGGCAAAGAGTTGTTAAGAAGCGTAACACCGAATTCTCTGCACAAAAAAGTGTGGGCACAGTCAAAGATAATATTAAAATCTATGAAATTTGTATCTGCCACCGGGTCTGCTGGTACTGTGCCATCAATAAATAACTGGTTACATACTGTAGAAAATATGGAGCTGCTACGAGATAAATTATTTGTTGATTATAAAATCAAATCTTTATGGTGTAGGCATTTGAACCAAGATGTACTTGAGAATTTTTTTGGCAGCATACGTAGTCATGGCATAAGAAATGTTTCACCTACGTGTGCTGCCTTCGAAGCTGCATTTGCCTCACTATTAATAAATAATTTAAGCAGCAATTATGCAGTAGGTTCCAATTGCGAGGAAGATTTTTGTTCTATGTTCCATACATTTGATGAATTGTTCTTCCAAAATCAAAATCAATTGTCCGAAATCAGTGAAATAGATTTGAAAGACATAAATGATGACATAATAATTGATTATAAAATAAAGGAAAACCATCCTACTATAAAGGCTCCATTAGAGTATGTAACTGGTTATTTATTGAGAAAAAGCAGATCTATAATTAAAAATTGTACATATTGTGAAAACAAATTATTTGATAAAAATGAAATGGAAAATAGTTATATAAGTTATAGGGAATATATTAAAAATAAAAAATATCTTTCGTACCCCACAAAGAACATGAAAATATTGTTTTCAAGTATACAGGATATAATTCACAATGTTTTAAAAAATAAAAGTCACATAAAAAACTTAAAAAATTACTGTAAAACACTGCTACATGTGTCAGTAGACACAAATTTCATAGATTGTCCACAACACAAAAAGGATTTAACTGAATTTATCTTCGATTTTTCGTGCAGATTTTTCGCGTGTAATTGGTGTAAGTCCACTAATAAATTATTATGTGGGATTGGTAAAGATTTTGACAAGGAAGACATAATTCAAGCGGAAGCTAATATTTATTATGATAAAAGAAAAAAAAAATAAATGATTTTTATCTCACTTATGTGTTTCAATAACATTAAACACTGTAATTGTTTCGATTATTTTCGTCAGCTTATTAAGTATTATGTATCTATATATTTGCATAGTATGTATATGAATTATTTGCTCGTGTATATAGTATAATGATTGTCATTAGCGTTACCTTATTTTTCCTCCAATAAATAAATAAATCATACAAAAATAGAAATAAAAGAAAATTTTAAACCTATACAGGTATAGGTAGGTTATATATATATATACGTTGGTATGTATATACTATAGGTACCTACAATATGTAGTATAGGTATTGGTATATATAACAGACTGTAGTTACATCTTTGCTCAATAGATGGCGTTAAGAAAAATCGAGACTGATGACTCTATACCCGTATATTCAATGTACTCTGTGACCAGAGAGTTGGTTTTGCTGCATTTGAATCGACGTGCCTATAATACATATTTGCCAAGGGAGGTGACAGTTGCAATAATGCGTATTCTTGGCAACCAAAAAACCAGAAGACAACGAAAAAATCGTGGTTAGCCTAAAGAGGAAGTTGTGTAACATTTCTTCATCCAAGTTCAAAAAGAAGACACCTCATCAGTGCGTCGGGTGCAAAATATACTTATGCCTACAATGCGCCCAAAAACTTTACCAGAATTGGCCTCAAATTATTAGATCTTCAAAATATAATGGTATCTTGTTGATTAGAGTTTTTCTTTATTGTTTATAAGTAATAAGAAAAGATAATTTTATTAAAATATTTTATAACTTACTAAGTTTTTTCAAAGATTCTAAACTATGTTCCTTAAAATATGCCATTTTTATATTCAATTCATTCAATTTTATGATTTTATCCCAATGTCTGTTATGTAATCATTCACATTATATATAATTTTTTAATATAGATTTTATTAAAAACGTCATTTCAAATAGGGTGTCACCATAGCCTAACCTCGGCGATCGAGTACTAAAAATGAGGGTCGGTAACTGAAGGTTAAAAATACCTATATTTCTGTAGATTTTAATTTTAAGTAATAAACATTGATTTATCTAATGTACGTGTGTGACGTATTTGTGTTTTCTTTGTTTGTCTTATAGCTTTATCGTTATAATCAAGAGAACAATATTATACTTTTTCGTTGTAACATAACAGCGAAAACATGTAATAGATTTTTAGTATTTTCTCGTTCTCTTTTGGTAGAATTTAGTAGTTTTTAACCTCCACACGCAGTAGATTCGTTAAATGAAATCTGGTCACTCAGCGTGTAGGACTGTAGGTACATGATCATAACATAGAGGGAGCAAGTGAATTGGAATAAAACCAAACTTTATTGTTTAATTTATATATTTCTTACCGTACTTGGCATAACAAAAATATTCAGATCATTTATTAAAGAAGAACTGACATTATTACGATTGTGTAAATGAATTATATTATCATATAGCATTTACATTGACCACATCCAATTATTATGCTGATAATGCTAATTATAAGACCGACACACTATTCTACCGTTTATTTAACTACCTTTATACCATCAACAAACCTTACTTAAAATTAAAGTTTTAGCTACGTGTTATTTTCATAAAATAATGATTTATTTTTAACACAGTAAAATAAGTACATACAAAGCTTAAATTTAAAAATATCTACATCATTACCTCTCACCTTTTTGTATAATTGCTAAAGAAATAGACAGTAAAGCCGACCGCTATAAAAGTAACGTACACAACCTAAAAACCTTATATTCGCAAGACAAATAGAAAGTACACATATAAAGTATAACCTAGGGACGTATTCCGAGTTTGATCTTTGGTAAAGAATCAATGGTGGCTAACAGTGGCGGACAGAGCAAAATAAACTACAAAACAAACTAATGAGCTAGGGATAAGATTATTTGCAAAATGTATTGCGGGTAAAAATTAAAAGGAATGTAGAAGATAATACTTCAAGTGGGGGACGAGTTGATAACTAAAGCAAGATTATATTAAAAAACGATTAATTTTGCTTACGAACCGTTCAATTTATACATACCGCGTGTAATACAAATTATTTCTTTGAATATAGGAATGGGGGTTAGTCATTAACTTGGCAAACAACTGGAGTTTACTCCTGTTTCCTCGAGAACAATAACTGTGATAATCAATTTTTTTTTAAATTAAATTAACAAAATTACAATTAATTTAAACAAAAATGATTGACAAGATATTAAAAATTAAAATGTTCTATCAAATTAATAAAATTAAAATCAATTTAAACAATTATAATCCTAAATTCAAAACATAATTTAACGTTTACTATTCGTGTTGGTACAGTAAATACTGGTATACTAAATACCTTGCTACAGATAAAAACGCTGTAAAATGTCATTGCCGTTTCATTGTTTCACACGATTACACTCTCCATGTTTTTGTTTTAATACTGCTCCTTACATCATTTCTTAAGGAGTAACTTCAAACACTAAACTTCAAACAATGGATTACTAAATTATGCATAGTAGGTACATGAATGCACGAGCAATAAAAGGTAGTTTTAAATTAAATATTTTGTTTCAACCATGTTAGCCTCCATTATCAAACTTGACTAGGGAAAATTGTTCTCTATAATAATTAAAAAAAAAAATGAAAAACACTGGTATATCTAAAGATATGTAAGTGTTAATGATATAGAAAACTACACCAATACTCATATGATACAATCCTAATGATGAAGCTGTAATGATATAATTAAAGATCTTTTTTTTAATAAGCTTACTTAATTTTAAGACAATATGAAAATAATCTAAAACAGGATTTTAGCTAGGTATATTTTAAAAATTATTAATGAATAATCATTTGTCAACATATTAAGCCTTTGTAACAATTTTTATTAGTAAATTTAATGCAAACAATAATAAGAGTCAGTGTCTGTAAATAAGAGAAGGAAAAAGTTAAATATGCAGAGATAAAAATCACATTAAAATGCGTTGCAAAATAAATTAAGTATTTTTTTTAATAATAAATTTCATTCTAGGAATGAGGTTAATACTTTAATATAGTTAAAATAATATTTTCATTTCAAAAAGGGTAAAAAATTATTTTCTTATTATCTTTGCCAGAATTCTATATATTAGCTTTTAGAAAGAAAATGATCTCTTTTATTATTAAACGAATTATACTTATCCATTAAATCTTATATATAAATAAACTAGTAAAAGCCAACAACAATATTTCTAATTTCGTAAACAACAATTCATAATAATTTGTGCGAAACAAATAATAAATTACAGAGAAGTAATAAGCAACGTCTTGTCACCTTATTTATAAGAGAAATACAATTTAGGAATAACATTATATTTATCACAAATGATCGATAACGATGTTTTTTCTCACTGATTATTTTCTTACATATCTATTTTTATACAGAAGCATATCATTAAAAGAGTACATTTTATTTTTAACAAGGAGTCTTACATAAGAACATTTAGAATACACAGTAAAGTTACATTTAAAATGTTAAGAGTAATTACATACTTTTATAATTAAAATATCGCAGAGGTCTCCTTTTGAAGTTATATTGCGTTAAAAATATCTGATATGTTGCGATAATCTATTATATAGATAGATACAAGCGAGAGGCATTCAATTAAACCTAATAATAAGTATGCGTATAGATACTTTCTTTCAAAGCTATTTATAAAAAAATCGATTTTCCGATATGGTTTGATCAAGGGCTATCGGGTGATTTATTTACGCGAAACTAAAACTAATTCTATTTTACTAACTTTTTGGATATACGTTTATAGAAAAGGGAATTTACTATTTGTGATTTAATTTTATGTCTCTTGATTGTATCTACCAGTGGGGCAGACTTTTTTTTACAATTTTTCAATTCAATTTGTAAATTACATTTCTCAAACATTAATGTTACCTTACCACTCTTGGAAATTATCGAAACACGTACTAATGTACTTGTAATTGTCAGAATGTCACTTGTTTTATATATATTTTGGTAGTGATATTGGTAACTTCAAATATTATGAAGTATTGTATGGAGAGTTAATTGCAATTTTGTTAATTTGTATTTAATTTCCTTAAAAGATCAAGCGTGGTATTACCATTTTCTTTCTAAACAGTAATTTAAATATTAATGTTCGTAATATTATTAAAATATTACGAATTATTCAATTTAAGTAAACGATGAATATTTTCAAATTTTATAGTAAGACTTCTAGTTTTATAATCATTTAAAAGTTCATATGTTGCGAACCAAATTCTCCCTGTACCTGCATATGTTTTCATGAAACAGTGTTGGACAATTTTATTTGCAATGCTAGTATATTGAATTAAAATACATTCTAGTAAATTGCATACTAAAAAAATTACATTCTGACGTAGGTGTTAAAGAATTGAATTCTAATGACTGATGTGACAAAATATTTAAAAACCAAATATTAAAAAATGAAGTCATAGTTAAGTATGTTCCTACCTGTGTAAGGCAATTCAATTACGTTAGCAATATTTGAGAAACTTTTAAATACGTAATAAAAGTTAGAGAGATAAACATACAGTAGGAGTTTTGAGTAATACTCCTGCAGTATACAAGTAATTAATTTTTTCTTTATATATTCGTACACGCAACTTTTATTTGAATGTCACGTAGCAGTTAATAAAACAATTGCAGGACGGGAGTAAAAGGTTCACAAATAGCATACACCATACACATTTATAGCCGATAGTCCTGTGTAAGGGTCAATGCGTAGGCGCAAGCAACCTTTTTAGTAATATTTCTATAAAATAATATTTATATTAGTCTTTAGCGATTAGCTGCATTCAATAATGTTAAATGTGTATTTTTTTTAAAGTATTTCAATAATAAAAGGATGTCACTAATATTTAAAAATGACCCTTCCCCACCAGGCGCGGTGTGTTACAGTCCTCAGTTAGCGTATTCTTTGATCCTTTAGCTACCCAGTGGTGTAATTTTTGGATGGAGATGATAGATATGTAGCTCGAATAAACTTTATCCCCCGATTGTGTTACCATCGTATTCAACCGACGTATTCAAGTCAAAATTCATCACATGATGTTTTTTTAGCAACTTTTTAACCCCCCCACTGCCCTTCGTGATGTTTTGAGGTTTTAGACTACAATTACTGTCTCTTGTCTTGTTTTGACTATATTGAAAGTTTAATAATACCTACTATTTTTAAATACAGGTATATAATCTGATTAAATTTGGAAATACTAAGCATTGTGATAGAAATTTCCAGTCAGACATCAAGATTGCAAGGTGTTTGATGCTTTCGAAATCGCGCGTTCAACGAGTAATAAATACGCGCATATCTCTTTTACTCCTTGTGATATTTCGTGATTTTCTTTCCTTTCGAACCTTACGTGATTAATGGACGAGCTACTACATTGGCCCTGTACATAGAACCTATCGGCATAATAATACCAATGTGTTGAGGTAGAGATTCAGTTGTCCTTGGAGGGTTGTATGGACCAGCCGAGGATGCGGCGGTCAAAGCCGCAGCTGAAGAAATTGATATTAGATGATATGTCCTCCGCCCAAGCCACAGATGTTACCATACGGCGATGACCCTGAAGTGAAAAGTTTAGATAATAAGATAGTTAAAATTGTAATAACATTTTTTTTTATCTTAACGGCTATATTAGCTGTTGCTTCCGACTCCGTCTGTATTGAAATTATAATAATCATATATAAAATATTTATTATATTATATGATATAAAAAATAGTAATTTTTTCCTGTATTTGCAGCATTTTTTCGTTAATCCTCCTCATTTAGTGGTCAAACTGTCAGCCTTCTTAGATAAATGGGCTATTCAAAACTAAAATAATTTTCAATTTCGATATTTCCTGAAGTTATCGCTTTGAACCAAAAAGATTCTGTTAAAGATTTATAATTTATTTATTTATTTTTTTTTTTATGTCACTAGGTCGGCAAACAAACGTACGGCTCACCTGATGGTAAGCGATTACCGTAGCTTATAGACGCCTGCAATACCAGAAGCATCGCAAGCGCGTTACCGACCCAATCCCCAATCCCCCCAGGAGCCCCCAGGAATTTAAAACTTAAAGTCAGCTGCAGTATTATGTTTACAATAATTATAAGTTAACATATTATTAAGTTAATATAATATTACAACGACAAGTTAACTACTTACTGTTTAGGGCCGAGAATCGAAAATCAAGGGGGTTGAGGATCAAGGCTTGAGGGTTTAGGATCGAGACTTGAGACTCAAAGATCGAAGGTTGAAGATCAAGGTTAGATGGTCAAAGGTAAAGGATTGAGGAGTAAAATCGGAGGTCCAGGACGAAGCATGAGAAATGAGGGTCGAGGGTCAAGGGAGTATAGCTGTCTAACCAAGGGAGGGTGTGCTACCTGTCTGCTGGAGCGCGGCAGGCGCGCCAGGCGCTGGCCCTGCAGGTCGAACAGCCGCACCTGGCGGTTGTCGTGCGGGATGGCGATGAGCCCGGCGCCGCTCACCGCCACGCGGTTCACCGACGAGTCCGAGCGGATGGTGGCCAGGGCCGAGCGCATGTTGCGCACGTCCCACACCTGTACAAGTGTACACACATCAACTTATTGTTTCACGCATTTTAATTAAACAACTTTTTCGGATTTTATCGCGGTTTATTAAGTTTTTTAGATGGCCGACGTTTCGGAAACTTTCCAGTTGATCAGTCCTCGAAAAAGTTGTTTCATTTATAATGAGTGAAATTCGCGTAAACATTAGAAAACAATTGTTTCGCGATTCAGACTGTAACATCCTACAGCTGGACATAGGCCTCTTTCTCCATGTAGGAGAAGGATTGGAGCTTAACCTACCACGCTGCTCCACTGCGAGTGCTGGATATATTTCGTATTATGAGTAACAATCGCAATCAGGTATTTATGGTAACAACCGGGACCGACAGCTTAACGTGCTCTCCAACGCGCCACACAGTGGGAAAACCCACAAGGACTATGACATATGTATGGCTAATAAATGTATAACATGTGCGGGATCGAACCCGCAACAGCCACAAACCAGTGCTGTGACCGTTGCCTCAACACATCTTTTATATTCATGATATTAGTTAGTACGATTAAATAAAAAATACCTTGACTGAACGATCATCAGATCCAGAAACCACTTTATCTTCACGAGTAAATACTGCAGATGTGACACTCCTGAAAAACAGTCGTTTTAGATATATCATAATAACGTATTAATAAAACAGCAGAGATTGTCTAGAAGCTATAATATAACATATCAAAAGTCGTCATTAACAAAACCTATATATAAAATATATAATATCAAATAATTTGTCTTCAATCTTTTTAAGGTAAAAAAAAAGGATTTATGATGGAAATAAATTTAATATATGTTACAGTTTAAAATCTTACAAAAATTATATGTATCAATCATATTGTTATTTTCCAATTTTTCTACATAATATGTTGAGACAAAAAAGCGTATGGACCACGTGATCATAAGCCGGAAAAACAAAGTCGCTTTCCGCTCTCTGTATGCATAGATTTTTAAAACTACGCAACGGATTTTGATGCGGTTTTCTTTAGTAAATAGAGTGATTCCAGAGGAAGCTTTATATGTATAATAATTGCCAATTGTATTTCGCTCTTTCAATAGTAACCTAAATAAAAGATGTTTGTATTGTCTATTGTCAAAAAAGCTGTGAACGTGGTATATAGAGACATTCTGTAGTATATTCAGTATCAGCATTGTAATTTTACTAAACAGCACAGTTTTCAGCACAGTAATTTTGTACTAATATACACACACACTTCAGCCTATCGCAGTCCACTGCTGGACATAGGCCTCCCCAAGTTCGCGCCACACATCCCGGTCTTCCGCAATCCTCATCCAGCCTACACCGGCAATCTTACGTAGATCGTCGGTCCAACGGGCCGGAGGACGTCCCACACTGCGTTTGCCAAGACGCGGTCTCCACTCTAGGACCCGTCTACTCCAACGGCCATCGGTCCTGCGACACAGATGACCAGCCCACTGCCACTTCAACTTGCTAATTCTGTGGGCTATGTCGGTTACTTTCGTTCTCTCGCGGATAGTCTCATTTCTAATCCTGTCTTTGAGAGAGACCCCAAGCATAGCCCGTTCCATTGCACGTTGAGCGACTTTAAGCTTGTGGACCAGTCCCTTCGTCAGTGTCCACGTCTCGGCTCCGTATGTTAACACAGGCAGGACGCATTGCTCGAAAACTTTTGTCTTCAAGCATTGCGGAATCTTCGAAGTGAAGACTCGACGGAGCCCGCCAAACGCCGCCCAGCCCAACCGAATCCTCCACTAATATACAGTTTATATATTTTCAAAAGAGTAACTGCGGAGTTTTTTGCTGATTCTTCTCTGCAGAATCTACATTCCGAATCGGTGGTACCTTTACTTCTACAAATATTGATTTTTAAAGTTTTAATTTGTAAAATGACGATCCGAAAGTGCTCTTCGAGCCTATTTGAATAAAGCTTTTATTGATTTTGATTTTTGAGCATTGCACCCGTGCACAGCCAGGGCGGGCGCTAGTAATATACAGGGTGTTTGGTGGGGTGTTGGACAAACGGTCAGGGGGGTAAGGGGGGGTCATTGCCAATATATCTGGCCACTTAACTTAGGTCATTGCCCTTTTATTTTTTTTTCATGCAGCATTTAATTGTTTTTTACAAAATCTCCAGAATTCATCATTCAAACTCACAAAAGACAAAAAAAAAATGTGTTACGGACCCAAATTATTTTTATTTCTTGTTTTGAATAAATTGCCAACATTTTGAAACCATATTTGTAAGTGTAACATGAAAAAATACGAAAATATGGGCCTTCAAAGTTTTAAAGAGTTGCAAAATTTTACCAAACTACCAACTTTAAAGTGATATAAAAAAAAAAACCATACACGATAGGGTTTTAACTTTTTTTTTTTAAATATCCTGCATTTATGTCCTTTCCAAAAATGTATCATTTGCTATCAAAAAAATTTTTTGAGTAGAGATATTCACCAAAACATAACGCGCGGTCAAAAATCGCTTACTTAAATAAACATCATCATTATCATCATTACAGCCTATATAGTCCACTGCTGGACATAGGCCTCCACAAGTTTACGTCAAAAATAACGTGAACTCATGTGTTTTGCCCATAGTCACCACGCTGGGCAGGCAAACAAAATTGCAAATTAATAAACATAATTGGTAAGTAAAGTCATGTGTATTTAATAAAGAAAACTAAAAAGGTTTTCTGAATTGAGTTTATAAAAAAACAAGGGATTATTAAATTTCTCTAATGACGACCAAGCACCAGTATCACGCTTGTAGGCAGGCCTTCCTCGAGATGGACCGAAACGACGGTGGACAAAAAACTAATAATAAAATTTGTTTAAAATGATACAATGAATCAGTTTCTAGTTTCTATCACGCAGTTAAAAAAACCTGTTTTTATTCAAACCCCTAGACTACTATGCTGTGATTGGCTAAGTAGTTTTATGTCTCGTTCGTTAGAGAGAGTAACAAAGTTCCTTATCTGTTTCTGTCGATCAGTCCGTCTTCAGATCGGTCAGATTTATTTTGCACACCGATATTGAAAATGAAAACTTTTTAAAAAGTATCTTATGGACAGACGAGTCTAAATTCACTCGTGAGGGAATACTCAACTTACATAACCTACATCATTGGGCGCGGAAAGGTGAAAATCCTAAATTAAAGAAACAAACACGCTTCCAAAGAAAGTTCTCAGTAAATGTGTGGGCAGGAGTAATTAGAAATAATGTGATTGGGCCGCATTTCTTACCAGACAATTTAAACGGAGATAATTATTTGGAGTTCCTCCAAAATGATTTACCGGAACTCACATGTAATTTGCCAATAATGGAAGAAGATAGGCCCATCATTTTCCAACATGACGGATGTCCTGCCCACTGGCGCCTGACAGTTAGGGAATATTTAAACGAAGTATTTCCTAATTCCTGGATTGGTCGCGACGGTCCTATACCATGGCCTCCACACTCCCCAGACCTTACTCCAGTCGATTTTTATGTCTGGGGACGTGTGAAGGGACTCGTCTATACGGAAGAAATACAAAGTCGCGACCATTTGAGAGAGAGGATTATTGATGCATTCGACCTTTTGAAGCAAGAAATGCTGATGGCCACTACGACGACGGAAATAAGAAAAATATACCCTGCTTGTATTAGAAATGGTGGCCAATACTAGTACCACAATTTGAACAACTTTTATAATAAAAGTCTTGTTTTTAATTTTGTTTTGTTTTTATTTATTGTTTATTAATGCCAAACAATGCTAGGTCTGCCTACAAGCGTGATACTGGTGCTTGGTCGTCATTAGAGAAATTTAATAATCCCTTGTTTTTTTATAAACTCAATTCAGAAAACCTTTTTAGTTTTCTTTATTAAATACACATGACTTTACTTACCAATTATGTTTATTTAAGTAAGCGATTTTTGACCGCGCGTTATGTTTTGGTGAATATCTCTACTCAAAAAATTTTTTTGATAGCAAATGATACATTTTTGGAAAGGACATAAATGCAGGATATTTAAAAAAAAAAAGTTAAAACCCTATCGTGTATGGTTTTTTTTTTATATCACTTTAAAGTTTGTAGTTTGGTAAAATTTTGCAACTCTTTAAAACTTTGAAGGCCCATATTTTCGTATTTTTTCATGTTACACTTACAAATATGGTTTCAAAATGTTGGCAATTTATTCAAAACAAGAAATAAAAATAATTTGGGTCCGTAACACATTTTTTTTTTGTCTTTTGTGAGTTTGAATGATGAATTCTGGAGATTTTGTAAAAAACAATTAAATGCTGCATGAAAAAAAAATAAAAGGGCAATGACCTAAGTTAAGTGGCCAGATATATTGGCAATGACCCCCCCTTACCCCCCTGACCGTTTGTCCAACACCCCACCAAACAACCTGTATAACACAAGGGGTATTGCAAGTATGTTGCCGGCCCTATCACCACTGTCAATACAGGGCATTCTCACTAGCTTTACAATATTTGAGTAGAGATACTGCTGTATATAAACAACCAGTCTCAAATAACTTCTAGTATGTTATCAAGTGTCAAAATTGATAAAAAGTGTTAATAAGATTCAAGTTGTAATTACTCTGTATGTCCTTGAAAAACTGAAACCGAGTGTATTGGTTCACGGAAGTCCCACAAACGGAAAGTGGTGTCCCTTGAGGCTGTCACCACCAATCTTGAACTGTGATGTGCTGAGGCGTGGGTTAGCTCGTGGTCGTGACCTGTAGGTCACAAAAAGATGGTAACAAACAAGAAAAAAGAATATTTAAGTAGGGTTTTAGAGGTAATCAATAAATGACTATCATACGTTTAATAGGGGATAGGGAAATAGTTTTTTCTATAATTTATAATAGTTATTTCTAAGTATTAAAACTATTTATACACACACACACACACACACACAAAAACAAACACACACAAAAACAAACACACACACACAAAAACAAACACACACACGCACACGCACACGCACGCACACGCACACACACTCACACACTCACGCACACACACACGCACGCACACATGCACGCACACACGCACGCACACACGCACGCACACACGCACGCACACACGCACGCACACACGCACGCACACACGCACGCACACACGCACGCACACACGCACGCACACACGCACACACACACACACACTCACCCACGCACGCACACACACACGCACACACACACGCACACGCACGCCTTTGTAAGTTCCCCTATCCCTTAGTCGCCTCTTACGACACCCACAGGAAGAGAGGAGGTGGCTATATTTACATAAAATTATCAATTTCATAAATATATTAATATTTGCTACCTTCGCGTGTATGAACAGCTTCTGATTTATTTTTAAGCAGTTTTAAAACATAAAAATATCACACTAAGCCCTAAAGGTGTTTTACATGATGCGTTTATTATAAGTAGATTATTTACATGCACTTATAAAACTTCTTTACAGAACTCTCAATTATAAATTGTCAGTTTATAAGCCAATAAGGATAGGAGTTTAACACACGTTTAGATAATATTTAGATACCGTGAACAAATTAGCTACTTAATTGAATAAGAGTTATAGGAGATTCTGAATTTACTTTTTACTTAGCACACAGAAATTTTCAATTTTTTTTCTTTACACTAGACTCTTACGTTAATTTTGGTAATTTTACATACCTGTAAGTATTTGTAAGCAATCCCCAGTCTCGACGTCATACAAATTAGCCGTCCTATCCCATGAGGCGGTAATGACGTGATCTCCACCTGTCAACCAATCAGCGGCGACAACTACACCCAAATGACCAGTTAGTTCGATGAGAGGTGTACGCAAGACTTCCGGTCTGTCACCCTCGCCAAGACTTTCTTCACCACCCCCATCCAATTCCTCTTCAGATGACTGGCCTCGCTAAAAAGAGTAATGTTCTTATATACAATCAGGACCGGATCTACTATATGGCATTTTGGACTTCAGGCCAGAGCTCCGTGGATTCAAGGGGCCCCCAGCTAAGTCGTTAAATTCAAAAATAGACGATAACGCGAATTCACAATTTTACTAAATTAAACAGATCGTATGGTTTGCAGCCCTGCGAATCCTACGATTAATCAAGTGTTAGTACTTCGAACTGACAGTTAAAATGTTCGGCTGCCATTACACATTATCTCAATCGTGGTCAAATTAGGTGGGCTCGTAAGTAGTATTAGCCCAGGGCACCCTAAACTCACGGTCTGGCCCTGTATACAATAACTAGATGTAGAACAAACAAATAAAGAAGAAGATTAAAATGTAGTCGTGTATATGGAAGCCAAATTGCAATCTTTATGAAATAGTTTTTTTTTTTAATTTTATTCTAATTTATTTTCACCCGCACACACGCACGCGCAAGTTAAATATGTCTAAGCTTTTAATTAGTGAATGAGATAAAAGCTTGATTTGAAATTAGAAAGGTGTTGAGACTTGTTTATATTAGTATAATATATATACTACATGACTATATATGCAGTCATTTGTAATTTATTAATAATGAAACTTACAGGCAAATCCCAATTAACAGCCGCCTGCCAGACGTGTGCAGTGTTGTCACCGCTGCTTGTGAGGGCGATATCCCTGCTCGGGTGAAATCTGATAGAGTTTACTGAGCCAGAGTGACCAGTGTACTGGAGTAAGCACTTGGCCCATTCTACACTCCAAATACAGGCTGTGTGATCTAAATGAAATAAAACATAAACTTATATACACTAAATTTTTAAATATTCAATCATACTTTCATCCTATTGCAGTCCACTGTTTGACATAGGCCTCCACAAGTTCGCGCCAAAAATGGTGTAGCTCATGTGTGTTGCCCATAGTCACCACGCTGGGCAGGCGGGTTGGGGACCGCAGGGCTTTGTCGCACCGAAGACGCTGCTGCCCGTCTTCGGCCTGAGTATTTCAAAGCCAACAGTTGGATGGTTATCCCGCCATCAGTCGGCTTAATAAGTTCCAAGGTGGTAGGGGAACTGTGTTAGCCCTTAGTCGCCTCTTACGACATCCACGGGCAGATACATTTTTATCTGTTTTTATCTGGGCTTTCTGGATTCCAGATGGCTATCTGGAAAATTAAAAATTGTATGAAAATTTTGGAAGGAGGATTTACCGGAAGAGTTGGGGTGGCTATATTCTTTGATGCCGTAGCCACACAGGTAAATATTCAATAATATAATCTATTTGATTTTTCGAAAAATATTATTATTTACGAAGAATTCTAGAAGAGTAATATAACTAGCATATCTAGTTCATTCGTTCCATATTTCTAACAGAATTTAATGTTAAGAACCTACTTTTTTATAACATGATTTTAGTAAATTTATGTAATTTTTTATATGTGTTATTAAACTGGCGTCCTACCATTTTAATGCGATATCAGAATCGATATTATAACCTAAGTATAGAACTTACTTGCCGTAATGCTTGAATAAAAATAATATAATTAATTATTAAATAATTATCACTACATAGTATAAAACAAAGTCGCTCCCCGCTGTCTGTATGTTTAGATCTTTAAAACTACGCAACGGATTTTGATCCGGTTTTCTTCAGTAAATAGTGATTCCTAAGGAAGTTTTATATGTATAATACATACATAATATAGTAGAGGAACACTGATAGTTTTTGCACCCGTGCGAAGCCGGGGCAGGTCGCTAGTTCTTAATAAAATTACCGTCGTGTGTATGTTAGTATCGTGTCAATGACCGAACATTTGTGTTTTACAGTGAAGTCAGTTATTTATAGGCAATTTTCCCATGGAACATTTTTTAGCAAATTTTTCGATTTTAAAGTTACATAAAAGGTAATGAGCTGTACTTACTACTGCTTCATTTTTTCACGTATTATTTAGACAATGGTAAGCCTATATGGCCACAGAAATATATAAACAGAAAGTCGCCAGTTTAATGAGTTGTGGTATATTTCAAATATGATTATTACACATTTTTTTGTAAAAAAATTTCGGCCTTCTACCTGGGTATGAATAGATAGTCACTATAGAAATAGATGAATCTTTGATTACTTCAAGATTGTCATCAAGAAAAAAAAAATTTGATAAATGCCCCATGCTGAATGGCTTAAGTTGAATAAAAATCCTGTATTCTGGAAAATACAAAATACACGCTTGACTACTGTATCCCCAATACCAGTACACACTATGCTTATATATATTATACTACACTATGCTTCCTAAGCAAACTATTATAATAATACAGAAGTTAATTTACCCGTCCTAGGTACTGTACTTCATTAGTTTGTTTATTTCTCATGTAATGTATATTTTATAGTACATAGAGGTATTACAAATAATATTAAAGGTTAATTTTTTGAAATTTAATTAAATGAAGTTAGCTCTATTATACCCTTTTTCCTTTCCTTTTTGTTTACTTGTGCACAACACTACAAAAATTCAGCAAGGATATTTCAAAGTAAGATAAAGCAAAACCTTCAAGGTAAACTTAGTGGTAGAACTTACGAATCTTAAACCACAATAATTTTGAAATGACCAAAAAACACTAATGTTTTATAATACGTACTGTATCCTGCGCGCGTCACTGCGCTTTTTTTATTTTATTTATATATAATAAAATTGTATTTTAAGTGTAAGACCTCAGCTATATTTATAGACTTTTTTAGCTATAACAATAGCTATTTTAATTTCAGGAAAATTAATCACATTTAAATAAACATAATTGTAAATGAAAAGCATAATTCTTTTTATTAGTTTAATTTAAGTATAAAATAATTATTATAACTTATAAGGCCTTGACTTGAATCTATTAAAGTTTTAAAATATGTTTTATAATTTAACTAGTCAACCTTGAGTGACGACATGTATTAAGACAAAAACAAAATTTCCATAAAATATGAATGTTTATTATTAAATTCTTCTTAAAAAACTCCTACTGATCCTATCTAATACTAGCAATTCTTTTATATATTTATATACAGAATCTGAATCTCGGAAACGGTTCCAATGATTTTCATGAAATTTAGTATGCAGGGGATTTCGGGGAAGATAAATAAATCTGGTTAGGATTCATTTTTAGAAAATGTCGTTTTATCCCAGTTTTTAGACATTGAAAAAATGGCAAAGGTGGGAAATTGGTCCGTTGCGATTGATCGAAACGACCACAGTTCAAAATTCAAATCCTCAAATTTCCAGATCGATTTGTTTTTTTTTTTTTTTTGCTAATTGCAATGGTTATTTTTTATTTAAATAGTCAGTTCTTATTTTTTGTTATTATGTCGGTAAAATCGAAAAAAAATATTCATATTTTAACATTATTAGTTTTTAATTATTTGTTATTTTTGATTTTTTATATTTACTTAATTTTTTTATTATTGTTGGTAAAAAAAAAATTATTCATATTTTATAAATATGTAATTCGTATTTAAATATGATTTCCAAAAAACACGATTTACTAAAAATACCGAACTAAGCTCGGTCACCCAGGTACTTAATAGTATAAATGCAAAAATTTGTGAAGATGGATGGGTGTTTTTTTATTCTTTTAAGCAAAAACTAACAAAGGACATCCATTAATTACGTGAGCTATTTTTCGATCAGTTTAGATCCCTCCCACCCTTTGGTGAAATTTAGTGAGATTTGCTTGGCCCCGCCTTCCCTTACGTGAGATTTGCTTGGCCCCCCCTTCTCTTACGTGAGATTGACGCTGAATATAATATTGACGGGAAAAATAAACTGTTCAAGTATACTATAGTTAATGAGATTTATTTTAGCGGGCAAAATCAAAACTCAAAATATATATTTTTTTTGTAATAGGTGTTTATATATCTTTGTATAGGTGCACTTTTGCATAAGGGGACATTCATTAATTACGTGAGCTATTTTTCGATCAGTTTAGACCCCTCCACCTCCCCTTACGTGCGATTGACGATGAATATATGAGCAAAATGAAGTCAAAATATATTTTTTTGTAATATCTGTTGTATATATGATATTTTTTGAAGTTGATGTGAGATTTTCGATTATCCCCCCCTCTGTTTAAATGAGATTTGGTGAGATTTCACTAGACCTCTCCCCCCATTCTGAGCACACGTAATTAATGGATGTCCCTAAACTAATTGTAATGAAACCTAGTATGTAGACAGCTGGATATCTAGAATAACACGAAGGCTACTTTTTATTTCGACATTCCCATCAGATTGGAAATTACGCAGGTTAAACTGCGAGGCATAGTTAGCTGTACATATTGTTAATATTGCAAGTTAAAGAATTTAATTTGTTTTTTCACTTCATTCATTATAATTAAATTCTATTTATAATGAAGGATTGTGTTATAATAATGAGGAAATTGTCTAGCACATGGCATCATTTGCAGTGTGGCTGCTTTCTACTCCAGTGGTTGTTAATTTAATTTTCACTTAAAATATTTACTTATATGTATAGTTATTCTGAAAATGTAATGTATATTTACCTATATCATTCAACCTTTAAGTAAAACATTAGCATATTTTTAAAATATTTATTATTGTGTTTGAGAAAAAAGTAATTGTTAGTACAATAAATATGATATATACAATGTTACTTAACTTCTTCTTCTTTTACTTTGGCTCCCTGAAGGATTTGCCGATATATTTACTTAACTTACTTTAAATAAATAATTAAATAATGTATCATACCATGTTGTTTTCATTTTGTATTCATTAAAGCAGCGTATTAAGTATTAACTTACCAGCAGAAGCAGTTCCAATTAATGACTGATTGGGGCGAGCTGTAGAAACATCCCAGATGCCATCCTTGTGTCCAGTGAATTCTCGAATGAGTTGACAATTGTATGTAGGAGCCTTAAAACTGGACACAATCTTACTTGTCTGTACCTTCAATTTGTGACTGGCTTTTACCTTTTGTGAATTGCTCTGGGTCACTGCTTAAAAATAATAGTAAGTTTTATTTTTATGCTGTTGTTGTAAACACAGCCACACATATCAACACACATTAATAAATAAACTTACATTTAACTTTAGAATTTTTTCCTGAAGTTTCAAACTCTATGTAATCAATATTTTGTTTATCTCCCACATAGCTTTCTCGTTCTAATTTTTCACTGAGAATATCAATTTTCTCTTGTACTGTAACATAAATAATTTAATTTAGTTTTATTTTATTTTCAGCTTTGCTACACAAATAAATAGAATAATTTACTGAATAATAAGCAATACTTGTATTCACTTACAATTTAAATTTTCCGAATACAGAAGGTCAAATTCTTTCTCTATTTGCGAAAACAGTTCATGCAGTCGAGATCTAAAGATAGGGGGAATAGACGTTTCAGAGTCTTCCATTTTAAGGTAGTTCGGTAATCCATCAGAACCTTCAGTTAGTGCTTGAAGTCGCCGCTTACTCGATTTCATGATCAAAGCGGATACTACTGCAAAGATTTCAACGATCAACTATCACATTACATTGCACTCTTTACACAGCCGTGTATTTGGCCTAAATAATACCTAAACCGAATACTATATTAATATTTTAGAACCTAAACATCAAATTGAAAATTATCTAAAACGTATTGAGCACACGACTACACCATTACGAAAATTCGCAACAAAAATATTGGTTTCGCTTTTGACGTTACACTGTACTACTACTACAGTATTGCTACAGTACCTTAGAGATACGCACAGACTACACTACTAGAGATTCCAAACGTATGTTTTGCTTTTGACAATCCGTATAAATAATTATAATATATTTTAGTTTCCATTTACTAACACAGACACTGAGTTACACTGTGCAACACTGCCAAACGTTGTGGAAAAGCTTTAACTTTAGTTTCTCCAAAGAAGTCACTGTGTTATTAGCAGGATATAGAGCTAGGCTGGTCTATATCTGGGTTTGTCAGAACTTTGTAGAACCAACCATGTAGTTCCTTGCTCTTCCATACGGCCAGGCGGTCAACGGTACTCATAACTATAAGCTTACGCCATTTCTCTTTGCCTAAGAACAGCGGAGTTAATCCCTCATCAACTACTACAACGTCCATATCGCACTTGATATTTAAAAAGTACTTCCTGAGATTATAGACCTCATGTTTGTGGAAATTTCGTAGTGTTTAAAAAGTCATGACCTCCATGTGGACAAACCAAAATGTGTATATTTTCATGGGATGTATAATCTCATCGGAGACGGTTGAGGATTATGTATTCGGTACGCTCTTAACAGTTTATGGACTTGGTTATCAAGGAATCTAATTCCGTTTGAGTCCATCTCAAAATGCCAAAGGTATAAACGATTAAGGGCATAACCCAACTATTAAAGGCACCTTGTTACCGTTCGCAAGAAAGCTATTGAGAGCTTTCTTCAGCTAGCCAAAGAATCGTTCCTTTACCAGTTGCTTTATAGCTCTGTCATCAAAGCCCAATACCTCTGACATGCCGAGATATTTATAAGTTTCACCTTCGTTGAGAGATCTAAAGGGAAAAGAGTTCGTAAATAACAGCCGGGCATTTATCCACGGCTAGGTTTACTTTTTTTGTTATCAAATTATGTCGATAAACAGTCTAATTTGGTAATTAGATAGGTTAGGGTTATTTTCGTTGTCTGTAACGAAATTATGTCGATAAACGGTCAAATTTTGAGCTTAGATAATGCGACGGTTCTTGATCTAAAGCCTTACATTTATCCACACCAAACTCCATTCTTATACAAGTACTAGAAATTTCTGTTATTTTTAACGACTTGTCTACGTCTGGTAGTTTGGATGCGAAAAGCTTCAAATCATCCATATAAAGTAGGTGAGATATTGCTTTGCTCCCTCTACGAATGTGAAAGCCCAACCTTGGATCCTCTAATGAAGTGTTTAAAGGGTTTAAGGCTAGACAAAACCACAATGGACTCAAACTCAAAGTATCACTTTGAAAAATACTCCGCATAATCAGTTTAGTCCATCCTGGAATATCGACCGCATCTGGAGAAAGAGCACAAAGTAGCATCAATTTTGTATAACTCCATAACTTTCATAAGCCATGTATGAGGCACTGAATCATACGTTTTCTTGTTGTCAACCCAAGTGGCAAACAGATTTTTCCGGTTCCAGCGTACGTGTTGGTATATTTAATATATTATATACAAAAAATGTCGAAAAACGTTTCTTTACACAAAAAGTTTTAAGACACTTGTAGGTTTGAAAAATCTTACGTCCCTTTATATGGAGGTGTTACAAATTGTAAAAGTCATTTTTACGTAATTAACGAATTGACATTTTTTTAAGTGTCGAGCAGTGTGCATGTTTTTGACAGTGTTGTTGATGGAAAGCACTTTGTCGGACATCGTATTACACAGTATCACTTTTCGTTTAATTGGAAAGCAGCCTATGTGTTTAAAATACTAGTGTATATTCCCACCGTCCCACGTGACATCAACGAGGAAATAATGTAAATTTAATTGGCATGAAAAAAAGATGAAAACTATAAATATAAAAAATAATTAAGTTTTTAGGAATTTCATTGGCACAATTTAAGTTTAATAAAAACCTGAAAACAATTTAAACTGATACTGAAAAGAAAAACAGAAAAAGCGGATTTAAAATAAATATTGCTAATAGAAGCATTTATAAGCTTGTTTGAAATATACATTTGGAATTTGAGCTTTTTTTATTCATTTAGAAAATATATATACTATATAAGTTATTATATTTCACATTTTATTTCACAAACTTACGTTCAAAATGTTATTGCAAACGATTAATTATCTATATTTTAATTTTTCATTATCTGTAAAAAAAGATGGCCGGCAATGGCAAATAGAATAGTTTCAAGAAAACTGCCAACGCCAAGTTTGCCAACGCATGAGTCTTGTTTGGTATAGTTTTCAAACATGTCGTTTTCAGATTTATATGCTAAATATAATTGTATATATTGTCAAGAAGAAATAAATGGAGTGCGTGTGAGATGTGCCGAATGCAAAGATTTCGATATTTGTATGCAGGTAGCGTAGCATCATTGACGTATTTGTTTACAGTTTTGGCGCAAATTTTAAACGTTCGAAAATTTTTTTTTCAGTGTTTTGCACTTGGTGCTGAAATAGGCTCACACAAAAATGATCATTCCTATCAATTTATGGTAAATATCTTCCAGTACTATTTATCGCGATGTAAAATATAATAAGAATTGTATTACAAAGTTTATAAAATCTTGTAGGACTCAGGAGCAGTTGGAATATTCTTAGGTCGAAACAGTTGGTCTGCCAACGAGGAAGTAAGACTTTTAGATGCTATAGAACAATTCGGTTTTGGGAACTGGGAGGATATAGCAAAACACATAGAAACAAGAACACCTGAAGGTAAAACTTTTTTGTATCTGTTCGTATAAAGTGATTCTTGTTACAGCTTGTTAATTTACTATTGCATTTTTAGAGGCCAAAGATGAATATATTGCAAGATACTTAGAGGGGAGCATAGGACGTGCGACATGGGGTAACGTTGAGAGCACCAGTCGTCCGTCTCTGAACTGCGCTGACAAAGATGAAGGACCACTAAGTCCAAGTGCAGTGTCGAGACTCCCACCGCTGGCCATAACGCCAGACGAAGCTGCACAACTCGGTTACATGAGTAATAGAGATGATTTTGAAAGGGTAAAATTGCATACTAGAAATATAGTTTAATTGAAATTATTTAAAATCCTGCAAAGTTAGAAAGCCTTTATGACAACAAATTTACATTCTACTTATGAAATGCTTATTGCTGTATTAGTAATCTTTTCAAGAAAGTAAAAACTATTTTATAAATTGTATTAGTAGCTATGCTTTACTATATTATAAGTTATCTTATCGTTTTTAATATAAAATTTTATCTGTTTTAATGATATATTATGCAGTATAAAATTTTATGCCTTTATGTGCATTAAGTATGTTTTAGATTTCTTTTTAATATTATTAAACAGTAATTGTTATTATATTCTTATTATAGTTTATACACCTAAATACTGGTAGTTATGGGTTCGATTCCCACATGAGATGGATTGTCTATGTCCTTAATTAGTCTTACCACTGTGCCTTAGAGAGCATATTATCCTGTTGATTCTGATTGTTGTCATAAATACAGTGATTATTAACAACTTTTAAACTTTCGCGTTGCATTATTATATTTTAATGTTTGCACGGGGATTAACGTGAACAAAATCTCGATCTCAGGCCTCAGGGTAATATATTTTACCTTAAAAAATTTTGTTCGCGTTAATCCCCGTGTAAACATTAAAATATAACAGTGATTATTACTCACAATTGATTAAACTCTTGTCTCTTTTCCTACACAGAGAAAGAGGCCTATGCCCAGCAGTGGATATTCCGGCTGAATCAAAACTATTAAAACTAAATTTGTTGTGTCACTGTGATGTTTAACCTATTTAATAGTAAATATTCTTATGACATAAACAAATTGAAACATGATTAGTACATTTAACACTTAAGATTTATAATATTGATTGTAACTTTATTTTAAACTATATTAGGGTATTTATTTATATGATTTTGTTTATTAGGAGCATGATCATGAAGCAGAACAACTGATATCCACCCTTGAAATCAATCCAGAGGATGATGAATTGGATGTTGGTAAGTTCTACAATAGGAATAATGTAATTTATATAATTGTGTTTGCAGGCAAATGAAAAAAAAACTGACTTCAATTATATTGACAAGTAATACAACGTAGGTAGACCAAAAATTAGTCAAGTAAATACGCATTATCAAAGATTACTCCAAAAGTTGTAATCAGATCTTGATGAAATTTAAATGTGACCACGTGATAAACATCGGCTTTCGGTTAAATTATCAAAATCGGTACACCCAGTAAAAAGTTATGAGGATTTTTAAGCTTTCCTCGATTTCTTTG
This sequence comes from Melitaea cinxia, assembly GCF_905220565.1. Taxonomy (NCBI): domain Eukaryota; kingdom Metazoa; phylum Arthropoda; class Insecta; order Lepidoptera; family Nymphalidae; genus Melitaea; species Melitaea cinxia. The sequence continues at coordinate 8,506,423 of NC_059411.1, forward strand.
GGATCCTGGTCTCCTTATCATGATACCACACCAGAGATATCTGCTTTCCAAGGAAAAAAGAATTATCAAAATTCGGTTCATAAACGACGAAGTTATCATCCAAAATACATAAATATATATATATATATATATATGGTCGAATTGAGTAACCTCCTCCTTTTTTGAAGTCGGTTAAAAAGTAGGGTAACCCAATTGGTGATTTTGGACGGTGAGCCCTGCTCTGCCAAAAATAACATTAGGCGGGTAATTCCATCATACTAGAGCATTTTATATAGAGCTACGCGCCCAGGATACCTGACAATATTATAAAAAAAGAAAAATTGATCATTTAAAAAATTTGAGTGAGTAAGATTAAGCTAATGACTCAGTAGTCAGTCAGTTTTTTTTACTCTATTTATGTCCGAGGTGCCCAAGACATTTTTGTGATAGTTTTTTTTTTTTTTTATTATTAATTTTTCAAAAGCGAATTTTGCTCCTCTACCAGTAAAGTGTGCACATATAATAATGTAATGATCTTAAAAAATATTAAAATTATACAAGGTATTATTTTACTATAAAAAAAATATCAAAGTACCTTTAAACATGAAAGTTGAACTGATAAAAATATCAATAATCGATATCTACATATTTTGACTAGGTAAGAAAAACTGTGCCTAATATATGTGCCTATATAATGTACTGAGGACTCTGGGCATCATTGAATAATTCCTTGGCAATTTACTAAAGGCCATGCCCATGGTCACCAACCCGCTTGCCCAGCCTGGTGACTATGGGCAAAACACATGAGTTCACGTTATTTTTGGCGTAAACTCGTGGAGGCCTATGTCCAGCAGTGGACTGTATAGGCTGTAATGATGTAATGATTACTAAAGGATACTTATTACAGTTGTTAGATTTGTTTATTGAATGCTCAATTAATATAACCTGGACTTTGGGGGCACTATTTTAAAGAGCCTCATAAATAAACAGCTGTAATGGAGGGTTGTATGTAGGGGTATAATTTTAAAGTGCTATATAATTATTTCTGTTTCCTAAATTTGAACTTTCATTTTCAGCCCTGAAGCTTTCTCAAGTAGATATTTATACAAGAAGGTTGCGAGAAAGAACAAGACGAAAAAGGCTCGTCAGAGATTATCAACTAGTTTCAGTATTCTTCAACAACCAGAGGAACAAACAGAAACCTCTGGGGAAACTTGCCAAAGAGAAAAAGTAAGTTAAGGCAATGCCATCTTTGATCACTAGTTTTCTAGTCTTTAAAAAGGTTAAACTAGCTAACCTAACTTAATCTGTTACGAAACTATAGTAATATTAAATAATATTTAAAATCAAAGTTACAATTTTAGATTAAATTATGGGTGCTAATTAAACAAACTTCTTTTTAATAGCATTATTTGCCTCTAAAAATCTAGATTGTCTTCTAAATTAATAAGTCAGCCACAAATAACGAGCATCTGAATAATACTGTTTTAGCCAAAAGTTATCTTCTATCTAAGCCACTCTAAATACAACTCAGCAATAAATTTCAGCAATGAATTCAAGCAATAAATTTCTAAAATATTAATATATGACATCAAATAAATGACATATTCTATTAGCTTCTAATTTTTTAACTCAGTACATTTGAAATGTAACTCATCCCACATTAATTGGTAGTCAAAATTCAGCTTAAATTGCCATCAAACAGTAAATTATGGCCACTAATATTACCCAGAAACTATTGAGGGAAAACAAAATAAAATGCTTTATTTTTGAAAAATCAATTTGTGTATTGAAATATCGTTCCGTGACGTCGAGCGTGCGTGTCTGCGTTTTGTTACGCAAGGCCGAAGGGGCTGCCTACTCTCCGCGCCTCCAGCTTCTAAAGAACACTAGGGGTAGGGCAAACTAGTCTTCGTGGAGTCGGGGTAAGCTGATTCCGTTAAAAATAAAAAATAAAATGACCATTGCGTTAATTGTAAGCGCGTGTCTACGTTTGTTTTAACGCAAGAGCGAAGGGCTTCTGTAGCGCTGGAGATGTCACGGAACAAATATACGTGACTAACTCGTCGTTAGGTACATAAATCGAATGGCGCTCTCTGATTGGTGCAAATGGCCAGTCGCTGTCTTGCGCGCTCGCGCCAAATCTTCATTGGCTATTTTCACGATAAAAGAATAATTATGATGTAATATTTTACATGCTAAGTTATGATAAATGATACTGTCTATGGAAGCTTGAATTATATTTTTTGAAGAACTTATGTTGAAGCTGTAAAACATAAAATGGTGATAAGATGTAAAATTCATGGCTGAGTTAGTAAATTAGGGGGCAAATAAAAAAAAAAAAAATGTTAATATTTACTTGACACTTTCTATAGAATGTTTAGTTGGAGTTGTAAAAAAGGCGAATTAGTTTATTAGAGAGTCTAATAGAGACTATCTCGTTTTCCCGTTGCTTAGTTATAAAATGAGAAGTTAGGTCACGTTGAATTGTCACTTTATTACTAGATAATGTAAATTGAAGTTAATTGTTTATTTTGTTTGAGGACAAACACAATTATTATGTATAGAATATATTTTTCATATTTATCAAACAACATCTTTCGTATTTAAGATACCAATTTAAATGATTTATTGAAGAAATGTTGATTGAATATAACCAGCAGTATATCGGCTTAGCGAAAGCGTTCATTAACTTTAGCAATTTTTTGATGTTACTTGGCGATATTTGGTGATATTTTAAACTAAAGAAATTATTAAGCACAGTAAATTGAAAATTTCAGAATATTTTTAAATACGTGTATATAATCTTATTAAATTTTGAAAAATTAAGCATCGTGATTGAAATTGTTAGTTGTTTTTTTTTATTTTTTTATTTACAAATCGCGATTTCAACAAAAATATATACACGCGATATCTCGATATAGTCTGGTGATATTTAGTGATGTTTTTCAGAATGTTATCCCTTCCGAGCCTGACGCAATTAGTGGACTAGCCTTGAGGATTATATCTTTCTCATTAAACACACGTCTGTCTGGGTGGTGCGTGTGCCGTGGTGGCTGGCGGCCTATAAAAACTGACAGTCGCGGGTTCGATTCCTGCTTGTGGAAATTTATGTTTATACAAATATTTATTTCCGGTCTGGTTGTTAGATCTTGTACATCTCCCTACCTTTGCTTGGAGAGCACGTTAAGCTGGCGGTTGTTATCATGCACACCTTGATAGCGATCGTAACTAATCACTGGAGCAACGTTAGGGATTAAACTCGATCCTTCTCCTACATGAGGAAAGAGGCCCATATAGGCCCAGTAATGGGGCGTTACAGACCGAAGCTGCAGTATACGTTCCCGAAGCCGAATCCGAGTACAAATACTTATCGTTACGACAATAAACCGTCGGATCGCCGGCAGGGAGTTCGCGGAGCGCCTGCGCTGGACGGCGCAGTTCTACGGGCGCGCGGAGCAGGCGAGCGTGGCGGGCACGCTGTGGCGCGAGCGCGAGCTGCGCCTGCGCCTGGCCGAGCTGCACCGCTACCGCCTCGCCGGCGTCACGCGCCTGGAGGAGTGCGCGCACTACGAGCAGCACGCCGCGCACCGCAAGCAGCCGCCGGCCGACGGGCGGCGCGCGCCGGTACGATTCTACTTCCTATATGGGTTCAATGACCCGACGTTTTAAAGAACTTGGTTCTTCTCGCGCGCCGGTACGCAGCCGCGCCTTTACTGCCTATATGGGTTCAGTGACCCGACGTTGTACTGTGTGGCTACGGTACTAAAGAATTTAGCCACCCCCTCTCTTCCCGTGGGTGTCGTAAGAGGCGACTAAGGGATAACACAGTTCCACTACCACATTGGAACTTAAAAAGCCGACCGGTGGCGGGATAACCATCCAACTGCTAGCTTTGAAATACACAGGCCGAAGACAGGCAGCGTCTTCGGTGCGACAAAGCCAGCACTGCGGTCACCAACCCGCCTGCCCAGCGTGGTGACTATGAGCAAAACACATGAGTTCACGCTATTTTTGGCGTAAACTTATGGAGGCCTATGTCCAGCAGTGGACTGTGATAGGCTGTAATGATGACCCAACGTTTTACAGAACTTGCTTCTTCTCGGTTTTTCTCTGGCAGTCTTTGTATCGGTTTATGGTACGGTTACGGATCAATTTTAATTTCGTATATCCGATTTGGCTGCGATAAAATAACAGCCCCAATTTGAATCTTAATATTTCTATATATTCAGCAAGTAACTGCAATGTGAAATTATTTAATACTTGCACAATAAGTCAAGCAACTTGAGTGTTGTTTCAGCTATAAATAGAGTTAAATACCTTCACCATGACGCATCTATAACTAATTTAAAGGGCAAAAATCTATCAATCTTAGTCTACTACTGGTTAGCGTCAACCACGCTCTATCTTTTAAAAAGAGGTTTATCACTCATCACTTCAGCCTATCGCAATCCACTGCTGGACATAGGCCTCCACAAGTTCGCGCTAAAAATGGCTTGAAGTCATGTGTGTTGCCCATAGTCACCACGCTGGGCAGGTGGGTTATTTTCTCAAAAAACGTCAACACCGGATCCGACATTTGTCACCGGATTCGGTAACTGTAAAATGATGCCGGATCCGCCGGATTACCGGATCGGGTTTTCCGGATATTCGGAATGTAGATTGTACTGCAGAGAAGAACCAGGCAAGAATTCCGCAGTTACTCTATAAAAAAAAAAAAACCGTATTACAACCTTGACCCAATTAGCTGCAGCCATTGACTACGGTTTATACACAGGCTGATTATCATAAAGAATTTAATGTGATGTGATGACATTACATTATTTTATCTTAAATCTCTTTAGCTAAAAGCATTTATTACTGTTAAAACAGTATACGTGTGTGTTTACGACCTTTGCAGCTAAAGACACTTGTTTTTGTTATGATAACAAAAAACTACTGAATCAGTAATTTTGCTGGCTTTGTAATTAAAATTCTGAAACTAGATTTTCCGAAATAGTTGTGTAGTAAACTCACAAGTCCCAAAGGGATTTATGGCACTTTTTATAGGAGACATGAAAATGGTCAGAAAGAAGTATATTGAAACTTTAAAAAATTATTTGGAATGATAATTTTCCACCTTTGCAAATTTAAGTAGCATGTGTCTTGTGGTGTGGGTTTGATCTCGTATAACGGTTGTATTCGCCAGGGCAGCAGTGGGTGCCCGGACACGCCGACAAAAGAACAACCGCAGAACAGCATGCTGCAGCTAAGAAAAAGGTATGAAATGTCAGTTAATACAGTAAATTTGTACTTGTATGGAAGATATTAGGTCCTTACATATGAAATTGGCGTTTTGTATGGTCGAAACATAAAGTCGATTTTTTTGAAATCATTACATCGTATAAAACTAAGTCGCTTCCCGCTGTCTGTGTGCTTAGATCTTTAAAACTAGTGTAACTATTTGATGCAGTTTTCTTTAGTAAATAGAGTGATTCCAGAGGAACATTTATATGAATAATACATGCATAGTATAGTAGAGGAACACTGATAGTTTTTTGTAACCGTGCGAAGCTTGTGCGGGTCGCTAGTATATAATATACGATTCAGCCTATAATATCCCACTGCTGGGCATAGGCATCTTTCCCCCTGTCGGAGAAGGATCAGAGCTTAATCAACCAAACTGCTCAATTGCGGTTTGGCGGATATATTCTCTACTATGAGTTAACGATCGCTATCAGGTGTAGGTACATGATAACAACCGGGACCGACTATAAGGTTAAGGTATTCCCCCAGTCGAGTTGCTCTAGATTTTGAGCAGGATATATCTTGCCCTAACTCTTAAACTAGACTAGAGAGACCGTAACAATAAAAAATAACAATTTTGTGTCAATTTTTTTTTCTTTTTACGATTTTTGATCACTTGTGTAATGTAAGGTGTTAAAATTCCTGATTTTAGACGATTTAATTATTGTTCACCCACATTTTTCCGTTATGCTTCTTATTCGTATCAGTTATTAGTGGGTACTTGTCTGGTTTATGCGCTACCTAGTCATTAGCATTTCTTACTAGCTGACCCGACAGACGTTGGCAATGTACGCGCGAAGATTAAACAGTTTTTTAAGAAAGAAGAAGAAGATTAAACTTTTATTGTAATTTTCTAATTGAATGTGCTATTCTCTTAAATTTTAATTTCGTTGAAACTTTCTACAAAATATAAGAAAAATAAAAAAAAAGGATCAAGGCAATCAGTAGTCATTATATATTATATATCATGTATATAGATAGATTTTATTTCTTTTAATACTGTTTGTCTCCCAAATACAAATAAATAAAATGTATGTGATCCACAGAGACGCAGAAAGCGGCTCAAGTTCCACCACCCCAAAGTGCACACGGGACGCAAATACCGCATGTGGATGTTGCAAAAAGAGCTCCTGCAGCGGCGCCTGCTCGACACATCTGCTGACCTCTAACGAGATACAGGTGTTTATTCTATTTATTAGTGGAATTAAGAAAACTTTTGTACTAATTAAGTAAAGGTTTGAACTATCTCCACTTTTTAAATTTTCGAAATAAATCTCTGAAATTATATTCAGTATTTCTACAGTCAACTCTGGAATAAATTTCAATAAGGAAGTTTGAAAGTTGTTTTGGTGATGCACTAGTTAAGAAAGAAGCGTAAGGTTTATTGAGGAAGGAACACTATGTGACAAAAGGAATATTAAATATGAGTGGAGACAGATAATTATGTTGTATGAGATAAGCTAATAAAGATAAAAAAAAAAATCGCGCAAAAAATGATATAGTATGAATATACTTTGTTATAAAAAATTCCAGCTGTGCACCGCATTAAACCTGCCACCGACTCAGTATGTGACCATAAAAGGCGTGCTGCTCCGGCGGGCGCCGGCGCACGACTGCGAGGTGGACCTCGCCGTCAGCCGCTACTTGCACACCGCCGGCTGGGTGCGCAACTAGCGGGGAATCCCGTCGACAGGTTGGCCTTATAGCTGATAATGCCACACTGTATTTTGTATGACTAAGTCATTGGTACATACCACGGTGTATTTAACGTTCAATCCATTCAACCTGTAACATTTCACTGCTGGCCAGAGGCCTCTTTCTCCATGTTGGAGAAGGATCGGAGCTTAATTCACCACGCTGTTCTCCTGGGGGTTAGCGGATTCATTCCCGGTTATGAGTAACGATCGCTATCTGGTGTATATGATAACAACCGGGACCGACAGCGTAACGCGTTCTCCGATTCACGGTGGGGAGACCCAAAAGGACAGACAACCAAACAGGCGAGAATTATTTGTGTAAATAAAGAATGTAATGTTAGGTTCTTTAATAATTAAAATAAGACTTTAAAAAATTAATTATTGCTTTATGGTATAAAGCACACGTGTAATGTATTATAGAACGGATAATAATATCATAGCTTATTTAAATAGTACCTTTCAAGCAATTTGACATCTTGTGTCTATACACAGTGTACTTGGGAAAGGGTCATAACTGGATCCTAATATCACGACTCCACTTGCTCCACTGCCATAATTGTATCATTAAAACAACAATAGATGTTACAATAACAAGTTTTAAAAATTGCATACAAAAATTTTCATTACCTTTAATAGTATTTTTTTTTAGTTTAGTTGCAATGAACATGGCCGACTAGTAATATTTTGGTATGTAACTTGTGACTTTGTCATAAAATATATGATTGTAAACCAAATGTACAAGCTTAAAATTTTATTTATAGTATAGCAATTCAAATAATGTAAGATTATTGAAAGGCAAGCATGTATTTAGGATGAGATAACGAGGACTATCCCTGTATATGAAAGCTTCTATAAACATGTGTTACGAGGGCAGTACTACCATCTCAGGAGAGTATATTAATTTTAAAGACAACTAAAATTGTGAGACTAGGTAGGGAAATTAGTAAGAAAGGCAAAACTTACTCTTTTTAATGATTTATTCATTACTATACATTTCGTATTGCCTTTTTTTGTGAATATTTCAGGTTTTTTTTTCAAATTTTTTTTTAAATAACCTTGTCCTGGTACACTAATACAGAAAATGAAATATCCAGTTTGGTGCAGTCGTTCCAAACTTATGCCATTTTTATTGATACAACGCGCTACTAAACCGGCGTTCTTCCATTTAACTGCGATATCAGAATCGATATATTATAATTTAAATGTGCAATTTACTTGCCCCTAGAGCTTGAATAAAAATAATAAAATTAATTTATTTACGTTAGTGTCGTGTCTATGTCCGACTTACCTGAGTTTTATAGTTAAGTCGGTTATTTATAGCCTCTATTCATATGTTCTCAAATTACTTTTCCGATATGTCGATTTTAAAGTTACTCGGTAATGCGCTGTACTTACTAGTTCTTCATTTTTTTCACGTTTAATTTCGGCTATAGTATGATTGTATGTATCTCTTTATGACCCTAAACGGAAGGACGCCAGTTTAATAAAACGGTGTATAGATTGAACCATTTGTGAGCAAATAGTTTTTTTTTTAATATACGGTGTTAATGTCTACAATCACATCTTTTTCTACAATAGCGCCACTCTTGTTCACTTTTAAACTATTTTTGGTTATCATAATTTGACAATTTTGAACCATAAAACCATATTTTTATGACATTAACTTATCAAAACCCAGCTAATTTGGTACTAGATGGAGTATTAATATGTTTAAAATTTCAAGTCTTCGGTGTGTGTTTTTGCCTGTCTGACTATATAAAAAAAATGTTTGAATTACAATTCAAACAATTTAAAAATCGAAATGTAAATTAAAGATTTCTAAGAAAACTTGATTTAACGGGAATTATTACGATTGTTATTTTGAATCTATTGATTTTTCACCTCAATCCCGTTGAATCACATTAATTTGACCAACGTGATTCCATCATGCGTCACCGAAATATCGACGAGTTTCAAAATGACAATGATTGACAAGCTGATGATTTTTGGTCAATAGTTTTATTTAGAAAAGGTTTATTCAAATGTTAGTATCGAGTTGCGGATATAAAGATTATTAAAAAGCCTGTAGGTATAATGGTTAGTGTGTTGTAGTGTTGTATATGGGTACTTAGAATTAGTGTAAATTATGTATAAAAATAGTAGGTAAGAATGAATTATTAATTACGCTTAAATAAGAAGAATATAATTGAATGTTATTTAGTTATTACTCTCCATGAACATTGATTAAGCTTTGAAAACGGTGCAACATAACCAAGAGATTTTGTAGGAAAATGAAAAAAAAAATGTTAAAAATAATAAAGTAATTTCTGTTGTTAAGAAGTAACCTTCTAGGTAAAATATTATAATAGTTACATATTACGTAGTTTTCGATTTCTATAAACAACCAAATTTAGTCATATGTTAATACAATTGAATTTGTATAAAATATGAATATGTCGTCTAGGATATTTGGATATTGGCAAATAGTTAATTATTTTAAAACTACTTTTTGGCGTATATAATTTTTCAACTAGCCGTCACGTAACAGCCTGGCGATGTTATATTGAATGAAATTAACTGTTTTGTTTGCTTCGAAGTTCCTTTTTTAATCTCTTTCTTATACAAGCTGTCCTGGAAGTCGACGTCAAGCCGGAATCGGGCGGTAGGTCTAGTCATAATAGTTCACTGGCTGTAAATTTTAAGCAACAGTTTTCAAAAGCATTATTCAGGAATACATAATAAAAAGAAAATTTAAAAAATGTTTAAATTTGTAAAAACAGGTGTTGATAACACAGCTGTAGATTTACTCGATTTTTTATAAATGCCTGTAATTTTTAAACTACAAAGCAAAGATTTATTTTTTATATTTTTTGTAACCTGTTATGACTAGACCTACCACCTGATTCCGGCTTGATGTCGACTTGCGGGACAATCTGTATATAAGTATAGTACCTTTTATAAAAGCAGGAAAAGGTATACACACAGTTACATAACTTTCAAAGTTGATCCCCGATGACATACGTTTCTTTATTTAATATCATTTTCATTAAATTTAATTTATCACGTAATCATATCTTCATAATTTATAACAAATTCAATTGAAATATACTTTAAAAATGTTGCATACATAATAATTATACTGTCCGAATTTTTCAATGCTGTTCCGTAGTTAGTCATAAAAAATACAAAGACAGTTTTATATATTTTTAATAGGTTTATGAGTGCTATGTTTAAATTGAAAAAAACCAATTTCCTATATCCTGTCTAGGTGTCATATATTCGTGCAAAACGTATTCAGTTCTTAATTTATCTAAATGATAATGTTGATATTACAAATATTTTGTTTGAAGATATAGTTTTGTGTCCACTATGTATATTTGTATAGTTGTCACATAAATCTCTCGAAATTGAGTAATAGGCTAGAATAAATTTGTTCAAAGTATAAATTGATTTGAAGACAATACAAAATGTATAAAAATAACTGTTATTATTACGTGATCACTCTGTTAGAACAACTTGTTTTATAATGTTGTCTAATAACTAGGGAAAATCGTAATATAAACTCCTTCACTCATTGTGTCACAAATCTCTATTGATAGTAAGTAAAAGCAAAATTGTAATTCTAATATTTAAATATATGTACTATTTAAACTGGTCGTCTGTAAAATAACTAAAATAGCAACACATTTTCTTAATAATTATTCAGTATTAAGGTTAATGTGTTGACCGAAGTAGCCAGAGAATTGGTATCCTGTTGTTGCAAGAAGACGACACTACAGATCTTTTTAATTGTTTTTGCTATCTCGTCAAGAGGCCCAGAACTCTTGGCTTCAACTACAGACTTCACAAAAATATTTTTGCTCCGAATCTGTTTGATTGTAATATATCTAATGTATGGCACCACGAATGTGTTAAACGATTTAAACAACAATTGCACTCATATAAAATATTAGTTTAATTTAATTTGATTGTTTCGATAGTCTGAATTTTCTAGAATAAAATAATTTTGTATAGTGAAAAAATCATTTACCTCTTAATTGGGGTCATATAACCTACTCTTATAGAGTAATGTAAATATGTGCTGTAAATATAAATTTTAACTGACTGAGAAATAATAATGAATGAAGCTTAGTTTTGACTTCTGAAATAATTAAAAAAAGCTGTAGTTTTACCTTGATGTTGTAGTAGTTGAAATTCAAATTTATGTGGAACTTTTATTTGTCATAATAACTTTTTGGTCTATTTATTTCACATATAATAAAAATTGATTGAAAATTTTGCTGGTAACAAAAATATAAAAAAGTTAGTGCAAGGATATATAAATGATTGTCTCGTTTTTAAAATATTTTTTATTACTACATGTAAAAGAATAATTTTACTATTATAGATTTAGTTTTCGTAATGTTTAATGTAGGGGGAGGGGGGAGTTATGTCGTGTGTATGGTATAACATTTATAAATTGTAACTTATGTCACTTGTTAGACTCGTTTTACAATTTTATGTCAAACATATACTTGTGTAAAATATTTTTCTTTAATAAAGAAATATTGTAAAATTCTTAATTTTAATTCGCAATTTTATTAAAATAATTTACCTGTGTATGTAAATAGTGTGATAGTTAGTTTAGTAAATTTTAAGATATACACTGTGAATATATTATTTATTTTATAATATTCAGCTAAATATTGACCAATGTTACTTAAGTTTCTAATTAGTATTGTAACATTGTTGTTCTTTGTTAAAGTATGTAATAATTCGGACAGCAGATCGAACTAAGCATATATAAATAATTAATTTGCCGTTATACTAAACTCAGTCGGTGATACTGGAATGGGGGGACGGGGGTAAAAATGGATCACTACCATTACTTAACGGTACTTTTTCAATAAGTACTTGTCAAATAAAATTTTTCGTTATACATAATATTTTTTTTATATAATGAATATTATAATAAAACATTTTTGTCATACCTAATTTGGTAAACGATCTCTTATTAATTTTTTCTGCATTTAAAGCGCCAAATTAAAAAAAAAACCTGTACTAGCTTTCATTGTTTATTAAAGAACATCCTAAAATGTACTGATTCATTTTTTTTGGAATAAAAAATATCAGTAAATGTCATGCTTTTTTTTCATATACATTTATTTCTATTTAATCACACTTGGCTTCAGCATGTCATCCAACGAAGCTGGTAATGGTTTGTTTTGGAACCAAGGATGCCTCAATGCCTGTAAAAACAACATTAGCATATATATAGAGTAAAATTATTAACCACTTTATTTTCAAAAAATCAAACAGAATAAATAAAAGTACAATAGAATCTGGTGAACAAAGTTAACTTGAGATGGCCTTTTAAATAGTACATGAGGTGTATACCATTGCTGGATTATCAACTGTTAATTTTATTTTAAATAAGTAGTTTGGTTTAAACCTCTTTCGCTGAAATCCTTTTTTGAGCATCATACAATATAAATGATTTTATCAAGTGAACTGCATCAGGCTCTACTCCAGGCAAAAGTTCTGTCCAGGACATGGGTAAAGATTCTGGGAATGTTATTTTGTGGTAATCGGGTAATTCCGAATGTCGCGGCCAAGTCTCTTCCGTCGGCGTACCTAAGCGTTGTAAAACAATAGCCAACTGTTCAATATCGGATTCACCCTGTGCAGAAAAATCTTGTCAGAAGACTATCGAAATAAAATTTCATTTAAATGCCCAAAAACAACCTACCGCAAATAATGGTTGTTTGGTTATCATTTCAGCGATAATACATCCAACGGACCATAAGTCGACTTTTTCGCTGTAATACCTAGCGCCATATAGTAACTCTGGTGCGCGGTACCATCTAACACATCAAGAATAATTAGCAAAATGAATAGCTTAGTTATTAGATATGTATATTTGGAAATATTATTGTACCGTGTAGCAACTTGATGCGAGTAAGGTCTACCGCCATCAGGCCAATACAAACGAGCGAGACCCAAATCAGCAATTTTTAATATTCCTTCGTGATTGATTAATAGATTAGCCGGTTTTAAGTCCTTAAATTTTTAAATTTTATTAGGAGTGATTTAATTATGGCTAGAAACTTAAGTTCGTTATTTTCAAGTTTTTATTATTCTATGAAAAAATTCAGTTAAAAATCAAAACCTAAGTATGTCTTTCACATTACAGATGAATTAAATGCTTCTTCTTAGTAGCTACATATTTGCATTCATGTACTGTGTGGTTACGGCAGTAAAGAAAAAAATATAGCCACCCTCTCTCTTCCCGCGGGTGTCGTAAGAGGCGACTAAGGGATTACAAAGTTGAACTACCATCTTGGAACTTATAAAGCCGACCGACCGTGGCAGGATAACCATCCAACTGCTTGAAATACACAGGCTGAAGACGGGCAGGTGCGTCTTCCGTGCGACAAAGCCAGCTCTTCGATCACTAACCCGCCTGCCCAGTGTAGTGACTATGTGCAAAACACATGAGTTCGCGCGATAATGTCTGGCGCGAATTGGGGAGGCCTATGTCCAGCAGTGGACTGCGATAGGCTGAAGTGATATTTGCATTTATAAACAAATATCAATGAAAACGTTTTGTATTCAACGAAACATTTTCAAATGAAAATAAATTGTTTAAAAATGCGACTTAAAATAAAAAATATGAAAAAACGTTTTAGACAATATCTTACCCTATGCATGACATAATGAGCGTGCATATAACGTGTTCCTTTAAGCAACATTTGAGCGTAAGTTTTTACTCGTGGTAAGGTAAGTTCGGCTTGATTGTGATGCAGCATTTCCCATAATCCATAGCACATGTACTCTAAAACTAGTACCAAACTCATCCCACGAGGAAACATATCGAACATTTTTATTATCTGCAGAAGGTATTAAAATTATTTTCTTAGAACATTGGTGATACCAAATAGGAATATCCTAATCTATTCTTTTTTTTTAATTTTAATTGTTCCGAACTTTTTGCTAAAAATACTTATAAGTACCCTAATATTAACTATTAGGTATCACATATTTACCAACAGTAAAATTAATATTAGGTCTGAAGATTAAATTACAATAAAAAAACTAACATATTTGCATCGTAGCAGTTGTAGAGCTTTGATCTCACGAAATACATTTACAGGTATGCCATCGTCAAGATTTTTGATAAGAATTTTTTTTAAAGCAACTACACGACCGGTTGGAAGATGTCGTGCTTTGAATACTAAACCATGAGCACCTTCGCCAATGCGTCCAATTACTGAGTAGTTTGTTACTTCGCTATTCATATTTGCTTATAGCATTATACTTTTATTACCGGACAAGACACAATGAATATAATTAGTTAAAATTAAATATAAACTATACGTTTAATAATAACAATAATAATTCAGTATTTTGCGATAGTTCGACAAATACATTTGAAACTTAAATCATGACACTATTACAGCATTGTTTTGTAAATTCGTTGCTATGGGTACGTACTTTAGTGGCCTTCCGGGATAAAAAGTTAATTTCTGCACTCTTTAGATTGAAACGCGGTTTTTTATAGATCGTTTATTTTTAATCTGAGTCCAAATATTTACAATAACCTAATTAAAGAAGTTAAATTCAAATATATCTATTTCGTAATTTGAATTATCCCCCTGAAAGTGGATAAAATTAATACATCATTTACGAAATTAGTTGCATAACATTTTAATTTCTATCTATTATTTAAAATATATTTTCTGACCTTGTATTATAATAGACTGGTTGCGTATTGTTAAATCAATTTCTTTATGACCTTAAGCATAAAAGTTATATTTCAGTGAAATACTTCGTCTTTTCTCCAACTCATTGCAGTTAAATATTTGAACAGGTGCTATTTTTAATAAACGAACTACAATTTTCATAAGTAACTTCTTTTGAAAAGTTACTCCAGTGGAGGACGGTTATATCGCGTTTTCTGTAAAAATGGCTTTGCCTAAAATAACCGTAGTTTTACTTTTATTCTACTTTTGGCAAACAGCGGAATGTGCTTCAATTCTAGCGCTGTTTTCTTCTTTATCTTTTTCTGATCACCTTGTCTTCAGGGGATACATCTCACTACTAGCTCAACGAGGTCATTCTGTAGTAGTGATGACACCTTATCCTGGGCACTTTACATATCCAGATTTGGAAAGGATTATTGAGCTCAATGTTGGTCAAGAATCTGCGCCCTATTGGGAAGAGTATAAGAATTTAATGACAGATACAGACGACTATTACCCGAGAATGAGAGCAATTAATGATCTTTCCATTAAACTGGCTGTTTCTCAACTTAAGTCGAAGGCTATGACGGCGTTGTTAATAAATCCAAATGTAAAGTTTGATCTGGTTATTACAGAAGCCGACGTACCAGTCTTATATGCGGTTGCAGATAAGTATCAAGTTCCTCATATTGCTATTACGACTTCAAGTGGTAAGATACATCAGTACGAATCCAAAGGTTCGCCCAGTCATCCTATATTTTATCCAGATGTTAACAGCCTGAATTATAGAAACTTAAGCCGGTGGCAGAAACTTGTGGAAATAAATCGGTATTTCCAAACCAGAAATGAATATTATAATACTTACCTTCCCCTATGTGAAATCGCCGCACAAAAGATATTCGGACTGAAAAAAAGCTTACAGGAAATTGAATACGACATAGATTTATTATTTGTTGCTGCGAATCCTTTATTAATAGGAAATAGGCCAAGTCCACCTGCAATAACATATGTTGATCGTATGCAAATCAAACCAGGTTTTCTCTTACCACAGGTAACGATTTTTAATTATCTGTTTTTCTAAATGTGAAATTATTGTGTATAAAGTATAATGTTTATTTTAGGACCTTAAAGTTTTGCTAGATTCTGCAATAAACGGTACAGTTTACTTTAGTCTTGGAGCAATTCAAGAGCCAGAACATCTTTCGGTAAATATATTGCAGAGTTTAGCTGATGCATTTAGAGAACTGCCTTATTTAGTATTGTGGAAGATTGGGAATACTACTATGATAAATAAACCAGATAATGTAATAAACAGTGCATGGTTCCCGCAGCAAGAAGTATTAGGTAATTATTGATTAAAATTATATAATAAATTGTTATTTCTTTTGTCATGTGATTATAGTATGACCAATAAAATTTATTATATTTTAAGCTCACCCAAGTCTCAAAGCGTTTATCACACATGGTGGGGCAAGGTCACTTGAAGAAGCACTATTCTACGAAGTTCCAATAATAGGTCTTCCAGTTCTTAGATCAAGAAAAGTTTTTATTGGGGAAATAACTCGCTATGGAGCTGGGGAGATCTTAGATATCAATTATTTAGAAAAAGAAGTTGTGAAAGAAGTTATTACAGCAGTTGCAACTGATGACAAGTATGTATATTTAGTTAAAATGAATATGACTTTGATTTTATTTGATACCTAGCGACCCGCCCCGGCTTTGCACGGCTGCAATGCTGATACTAAATATACTACAGAACGTCTTTATTTATAGGTTAAAGCTAGCTTATGATATGGTTATTAACATTCAAATATGTGTCGTTAGATTACACGTCGTTACAGAATGCGTTGAAGAAATAAAGGTTCACTGCTCGTTCCCTGTAGGTGATAGCGTGATAATATGTAGCCTATATGTTGACCCGACTTCTTAATAATATTCGTGCCAAATTTGAAGTAAATCCATGCAGTACTTTTTGAGTTTATCCCGGACATACATACAGACAAACAGATAAACAGACAAAAATTCTAAAAACTATATTTTTGGCTTCGGTATCCATTGTAGATCACAAAGTATTCCCCAAGTATTCTTTAAAAAAAATATTTGATGTACAGTTTTGACTTTCCTATTATTTTATTATATGTATAGATAATAAATATTCTGTTGTACAGGTACAAAAAAGCTATGTCGAAATTGAAGAGTATGGTTGTGGACGAAATCATATCAGGTCCTGAAAATGCGGTTTGGTGGACTGAATACGTTTTGCGTCATGAAGGCGCCAAACACTTACGGTCTCCTGCCGTGGGTCTTAGTTTCTACAAATATTATATGCTAGACATAATTAGCGTCCTGATATTAATATCGCTAACGTTACTTACAGCAACGTTTTATATCGTGCGATATATTATAAAGCGCTTGCGTGCACGTATACTTCAAAGATTTGACAAGTCAGGAAAATTTAAAGCTTTGTAATAAAATAAGAATATATTGTACTTATATATTTCTAAATTCAATTTTTGTTGTAGCTATAATATTATTGTGTATGTATGTAACACATAAATAAGTAAAAATTCCAGTGAAATGTTTAAACTTATTTTTCCTTGAATGAATTCTTAATTACCTCTAGGCTGCCTAGAAATAGGTTTGTACGGATCCACATACCTTTTATGTAAAATTAAAATTGTTTGTATGATTTTGTTCATTTGTAATAAAAAAAGTTTATTATTAAGTCGTTTTATTTCCCTTTCGCATGAATTAAGAATAATAGCTTTAATTAGGTATAGTTTTAAGTGGCCGTTTGATTGTTTTGCGTAGTCTGCAAATATTTTTGCTTATATTGTATGGTATATTCGTAGTATTTTATATTCTTTATTGTACTTTTAAATCATAATTATACATCATGTTTATAAAAAATGTTGGCAAGGCGAACTTATCTTTATAAGAGATCTCTTCATTGGTATGTCGGGGTAGACACAAATAGTGGTAAAAAAAAACGATGTTACCGCGGAATACAGTAATGCAAGAGTAATAAAGCAATGAAAGGTTCATAATAATAATAATAATAAGGCTATAAACTTATTCTGTAACTAGCTGCCCGTGGCTTCGTCCGCGTGGAATTAAAAAAATATTGTTCAGTTCGCAGACTTACAAAATAAATAAATTTCTTAAATAAAAGTAGCCTAAGTTACTTCTTATTACATCAGCTATCTGCCTGTGATTAGCCAGAACAAAAAAACAGACAGACAAATTTTGGCATATGTATCGCGTATACATCAATATGCATTTAGTAAAAAGCGGTTATTTTAATATTAAAAACAGACACTCCAATTTTATTTATTTGTATAGTTTAGATTAGATTAGAAAAATAACTATAATGTAAACATTATAAAATCTAGTATGTTATTCCATAACATAAGAAATTCTTATTCTGAAAGCTCTGTCTTACTCACCTAAACAAAAGTGTCTGGCTTATTCACTACAGGAACCCAATTTCACTTGAAAGCTAATGTTAAATTTAATGAATAGTTAAGAAATTAAAATATTTTATAATTTTGAACGTATCATCATCATGACAATTTGACATTTAAGTTATTTATCATCGTTTTTTAATGCGGCTGTGAAGTGTCAATGTTGTCGTTGCAATTCTCTTTCAATCCTGTTTACAAAACATGAAAAAAATTATATTAATCGATGCAGTTACTGCCTGATACATTGCTTTACAATTATTTATATACTATATAACTAAATAGTTATAAAAATGTCAATAATAAAGACCTGTCCGGGCTTGTATTGTGGACGAACAGAGCTAGATGATGGTTCTTGGAGTGAATGCGGTGCTTGTCCTAGAGGTTTTCGTACCAATGCTACGAGCTATTGTGTAGAATGTACTGATGAACCAACTCTATATGATTGGCAGTACCTAGGTTTTATGGTTCTTTTGCCTTTGGTTTTACACTGGTTTTTCATTGATATGGCGGCAGCTGAAAATCGGTAAGCAAAATAAAATAAAAAAGGGCTATATGTACAGTATAGGTACATTTTTTTTATCGGAGGTTAAATTTTTGTTCTTTCTGACTTTACCGTAATTCCGGTGCTGCGGTAAGTGTACTCATGCTCCGTACTGCGACTATCACGCGTTATTTTTCAACAAATTTACGTAAAAACGATCTTTACTGCAAGATCAAAATACGATACGAACTGACCTTTAATGACTGACAAATCGACACTTTTAAACAAAATAACGCGTCAGACATAATATTCTAATAAAATTAGTAACTTTGCGTGCTAGAATATAGGTTTAGAAATTCGAAAAATACCCAAAACGGAATCGGAGCACCCCACTGTCCACGTGGTTTTGGTCTGCCCTACCCCTAGAGTGTTTTTTTTAAGCCGCGGAGGCACAGAGGGAGGATGCCCTCGCCCGCCACTTGCTTCCGCTTTTTAAGTTCCAAGGTAGTAGTGGAACTGGTTATCCCTAGATGGCCTCTTACAACACTCACGGTAAGAGAGGGGGTGGCTATATTTTTCATTGCCGTAACCACACAGCAAAGTAAAAATGCTTTATTTAAATATTTTACCATCTACAGTAAAATGATTATTTATTTAATACTTTATTGCATACTTTAAAATAACATTAACCCTTTACCGGCCGGCATCGTAATATGATGTTAATGCCTGTGATGTTAATTTGTAAAATTACGTTCTATCTTTTTTGATGACAGAAAAAACAGATTTGTACGATGTCACAAAAAAGAGCTAGTATATAATATTGATACAATTACTCCGATTTCCGAACATTGTTTGAAATAATACTTTGAAGCTGTCTGGCACTGGGGCCTTGACAAAAACTGGCCTAGAAAGGGTTATAGAAAATAACACTGTTCTAACTAACAAAAGTGCACTTTTATTACTAATAGTGATCATTTGCAGACAACACCTTTAAATAGAGAAAATATTTACAATATAAATCATAAGGGATGAAAATTATTATTTATTTAATAATTATCTTTCAGTAAAACTGCAATAGTTGGACAACATATATGCGCATTTGTTGAAGTGGCATCAGGTACACTAGCGGCATTATTAGTATTGCCACCAACAGGTTCTATCGATCTCCATGTCTGTTCTCCTAAGGCCTTGTCGGATTGGTACACATTACTTCACAACCCTCAGCCTGACTACAAGGAGACTTTACATTGTACGCAAGAAGCTGTTTATCCACTGTAAGTGGCTTGTAATTTTACTTTGAATAATTTTACGACATTTTTTGTAAAACCTCCAGCCATTACTCTGAAAAAAATTGCTATGGTAAACATGAATATGGCTTTTAAGTATCTTAAGTAAAGTAAGACATTCTTAATATTTTTTGCTGCCATAAAATTTTGAGTTTAACTCTTACATTTCTGAGTGAATGCAATGCTCTAGTTTAAATTAAATTAAGAAAGCAATTTTAGTGATGTTATTTATATTCCATTTTAAGTGAGTAAATATAGAAATATTACTAAAATCCATTTACCATATGCCAAATTGTATATTTGTTATTACCCAAAAAAACCACTTTCATATTTGAGTGGCAAAATTGTTTATTAATTTTTTATTTTTTAAATAGTTTATGCATATTAACTCATTGTATAACAAAAGTAAATTGTTTATTATTTTTCAGATATACAATAATATTGCTTCTATATGCCTTTAGTCTCCTAATGACAGTTACACTTCGACCGTTCGTGTTGGTTTGGTACAAATCTGTTCCAGGGAAGAAAGCTATATATTGTGCTCTGTATTTTTACCCTATCCTTGTGCTAACACACACTGTTGCTGCGGGATTAATATGTAAGTATTGTTATAAAAACTAGAAATATTTATTTATAATGAGCACATGAAATATGCTATTGCAAAATGAGAAGAAATTAATAATATATTTTGAATGATCAATATGCGTAAATACCTCTTCAAAATGTTACAGAAACTTAATTGCATTATTAAAAAAAGCTTTCATATTTATTACCAAATTATTTCCTTAAATTTACAATATTATTTATTTTTATACTAGTTCTTTTCCCAAAAGTTGTTTGAAATGTTAGTATTACTACTTGTTGTAAGCATGTTGTAAGTGATGCAATTAGCTAGCCAGAATTTTACATTTTGTTATTATTAGTGTTGAGACAAGAATCATAGTGACAAGGGTAATGAAATATATTTCTTTATTTCAGATTGTGCATTTCCTTATATAATAATAATTATATCAATGATGACATCTGCCTCGCATTTTTCTATCAAAATGGATCAATCTGCACCGGCCTTACTGATATCGTCTCTTACAAATGTCAGAAATTTGATAATACTTTTAGGACATTGGCTGGTTCATGCTTATGGTATTATATCTTTAACTGGATTTAAGGAATTGTGGTACTTGACTCTCGTGCCGGCACCTGCGTTGTTTTATATATTAACAGCTCAATTTACTGATCCAATGAAAATACACAATGATTGACTAGTTAGAGGCTCCCCGGAGAAGGTAGTGTTGATTTGACATGATGAAGCTCTGAGACAGGAGGCCTTAGAGAAGGTAGAACTTGAAAATTTAGAAAAGTATAGGAAGAGATACTAATTCTAAAATTCAATGTCATAAAATCTTTATATAGGATAGAATGGTGATGATGTTGTTAATAATTATGTTAATTTTAATTTTTAATGTAAATAAAGTATTTATTAATTTTGTTGTTTAATTTTTAACTGACTTAAAAGGAGGAGGTTACTCAATTCGACGGTATATATTTTTTAATGTATGTTCGGGGATAACTTCGTCGTTTATGAACCGATTTTGATCATTCTTTCTTTGTTGAAAAGGTGATATTCCAAGGGTGATACCATGATAAGGAAACCAGGATCTGATGATGGAATCCTAGAGAAGTTGAGGGGAACCCTCGAAAATCGTAGTGACGACTAGTGCGTTTATTAATTTGTTTCGTCTACTTACGTTGTATTATAACTTGTCGATGTTTTTTTCATTTGCTAGGAAACACAATTATCTTATGGTAAAGTACGTGATTTATTACTTTTTAAGTTTAAATAAAATGTTTTTTTTTTGAAGTACAACTTATTTACGCGCACTTGACTTGGAGAGTAAACTGGTGAAGTGAAGAGCATATAGAAAGAGAGATAGATTTACTATTTTTTGATGTAAAGCACACTCGTTTTTAGAACTTTAATATCCATGACAGATATTAAAACTATACGAATAGTACGAAACGCGTGTAATCCGAAATAGTTTAACGTCTGAAATCGTAAACGAAACCCATGTAATATTACCCAAATATCCGTATCCGTAACTATCACTCATCAGCCTATAGTAGTCCACTGTTGGACATAGGCCTCAACAAGTTCGCGTCAAAAGTGGCGTGAACTCATGTGTTTTACCCATAGTCACCACGCTGGGCAAGCGGATTGGTGACCGCAGGACTGGCTTTGTTGCACCGAAGACGCTGCTGCCCGTCTTCAGCCTGTGTATTTGAATCGGTCATCAGTCGGCTTAATAAGTTCCAAGGTGGTAGGGGAATTGTGTTATCCCTTAGTCGCCTCTTACGACATCCACGGGCAGATACATTTTTATCTGCTTTTATCTGGGTTTTCTGGATTCCAGATAGATCTATCTGGAATCCAGATGGCTGGAAAATTAAAAATTGCATGAAAAATTTTGGAATCCCCGTTTCAAACACACAATAGTTTACAATAACTTCCCATATAAATCATCGTTTTTTATTTGGAATTTTCAGCAGGGTTGAGTTACCCACAGAAAGAAACATTCATATACATCACATATTCTCTCGTACGCCGCTAATATAATAATATATATAATATACTTACTGTAGGTACCTATGTAACCGTTTGTGCGATGGACGACCAAAATTATGTAACATTTTTATATATGAGGGGCGCCTGAAAAGTTCTGAGCCTAGGGCATTAAGAGTCTAGATAAAAATCTAAAAAAAAAATATTTTTCAATATAGTCCCCCTGGACTTCAATGCACCTTTGACATCTTTTATAGAGGGCTTGTATCCCTGATAAAAAGTAACCCGCGTCTTTGGCTAGAAAATGTTCATTAACGGCCACCTTCATCTCTTCATCATCCCCAAATCTTCGTCCCCGTAAGTCTTTTTTCAAATTTTTAAATAAAAAATAATCGCTAGGTGCCAGATCTGAACTATAGGGTGGGTGATTTACTTCATCGAAGCCAGTTTCTCGCAAGGCTTGCCTCGCGATGCACGCCGTGTGAACCGGCGCGTTGTCTTGCAAAAACAAAATTCCTTTGCTGATTTTACCTCTTCTTTTTTCGACAATGGCTTCGCGAACTTTTTTTAAAAGCCCAGCATAATACTCTGCATTCATTGTAGTTTTTTTTTGGAAGGTAATCTATGAGTAAAACTCCTTCGCAATCCCAAAAAATGGTGGCCATGAGTTTGGAAGCCGATTTTTCCACCTTAAACTTCTTCGGCGGTCTTTCCCCCTTCTCTATCTACTGCATTGACTCCTGTTTTGATTCTGGGTCATATTGTCGGATCCACGTTTCATCAACGGTGATAATACGAGTGCAAATTTCTTCCAAATTATCCTTGCACAACTCTAAAAACTCTTCAGAAGTTTCAACGCGCCGCTGCTTGTCAAGTGGCGTGAGCATTTTTGGCACCCAATGTGCACTGACTTTATTCATATGCAAATGATCGTGCATAATATCTCCAACTCGTTCTTTACTAAAGCCAAGCTCTTCTGCTATCTGCCACAATTTTATTTGGCGATCGTCCAGTACAATTTTTTTTACTTTTTCGATGTTTTCATCGTTGACTGCGGTGTTCGGCCGACCCGAGCGGGGGTCATCTTCCAGAGTCTCTCTGCCTTGTTGGAATAGGCGTGTCCATCGTTTAACCGTGGCTGACGACGGTCCAGATTCTCCGTATACACTAGAAGTTTTTTCAAAAATGTCTTTTGCTGTTTTCCCCTTTTTAACGAGGAATTTGATGACGGCGCGATGCTCAAACTTCGTTAAGTGCAGTGATGACTCAGACCTGGTGATGTTTACGGTTCAATTACTCAAAGCGTAATGAAGCTAATGATTTTTTTTTTTTCGAAATGACAGTTGCTGTTGGCCCTACTGGCCTTTACAGCGTCACCGGTGACAGGGGCCGGGCACTTAGGCAAACCGGCCGCGAAGGAAGATGTGGGCCCTTTTCGGCGGACAAAGCTAATGACGTGAAACTTTGCTTATATAGTGGGTAGATGTCGTTCAAATAGTGACCCAGCGGATAAGTAAATAGTACCTACGACTGCAAGTATCCTAGGGTCAGAACTTTTCAGCCGCCCCTCGTAATAACGCTATGGAGGGTAAAGATTTTCCGCCTAGCCACAACAAGTTCATTTCAGTTGAGAAGTATTTCATAATGATTGAAGTTTTATATTTAAATATCATTTTCATGAAAATGAAGAGATTCAAATAATTGTAGAGCAGAACATTAATGTTAACAATGCCGGAGACAAAGATAGGTCGGTGAAACGAAATAAAAAGAAACGACGCCGTTTATGAGCGGTCTTATTATTAAACGCTTTCTCATTTCCGATCCCGCGAAAAAACCGGCATTACCATCTGTGGTTTACTATTTGTTTGTTTTTGAAGATAGGCATTTCTTTGTAGTGGTTAATCTTGAAACAGCTAATATTGACTAGAATTTTAATGTCTGTTTATTTTTCTTACGCCGGCACTTTTTCGCCGTCGATATTTTGTTGATATTTTGTGTAGGTTTTTTATTTCAATTCTTTATACTTATACTTAATTAAAATGTTTGTAAATTTATATAAAGACTACCGCTTTGTTATTGAACTTCGGGTAGTTGAATATAAATTTCTAAATAAACGCAATATGTATATTTTAAGCTTTTGTCTGTTTTACTCAACCTATTTTCGAAACAACTATAACTAAATAAAATTTCATTCTTAAGATTTTTACAGAAAATATTGAAAACAAAAATTAAAATTTGACAAAGGAAGAAACTAAATTTGTAGATACATAATCATTACATTTAGTTATCACCTAACATAAATTGTTTAAAAGTAAGAACATAAATTAATCATCATATAGTTTCTATACCTTAATATACTTTTTGGAGTAGTCTTAAAAATCAAAATAAAAATCAAAAACTACTTTCTTAATAATAAATAAAGCTGTTTTTGATTTTGATTCAAACAGGATTCAAAAGCGTTTTCAACTCATCATTTTATAAATTACTAGCTGACCCGGCAATCGTTTTCTTGCCGCTAAACGCTATTAAAAATAGGGGTTGATGGTAGAGGGTTGAAAATTTAGGGTTGTATGTATTTTTTAATGTTGTATCATAAAAAAATAGAAATTAAAAATTTTGTCTAAAAAATAAAAAAAAAAATTTATGGGTGGACTACCCCTAACATTTAGGGGGATGAAAAATAGATGTTGGCCGATTCTCATAGATACCGGATAAGCACAAAAAATTTCATCAAAATCGGTCAAGCCGTTTCGGAGGAGTATGGCAACGAAAACTGTGACACGAGAATTTTATATATTAGAAAATTTTAATGTGATTATTATTTTTTAAAAGTAAAGCTACCACCGATTCGGAATGTAGATTCTGCGGAAAGGAATCAGTAAGACACTCCGCAGTTACTCTTTTGAAAATAATATTTAAACTGTGTTTTAGTACAAAATTAGTAATATCTTGCACGAAATACAGCGTCACTCATTTTTATCAACATGTAATCCTGCACCGAACAACCCTTTATCTATTAATTTCTTTTTAATTAAAACTTTAAATTTATGTTTTGACACAATTGCATAATTATTTATGGGATTTTATTATACATGCGATTACCATAACCCAAAAGGAGACGTTTACTTTGCGCAGTCGGAAACTTGGAGTTACAATTTTGTTATTCGTTCTCGTGTTTTTACTGGGACTATTACTATTTTTATATCAAAATCAATGTTATATATATATTGTAGCAATATTGCGACGTAATTGTTAGGGAGTCAGTAAATGACGCGAATAGCCCTATTTTGCAAAATAAAAACAATTTCAATATCTGTAGCATTACCCCACAATAACAGACCGTAAGACTGAATCACGAACCCACACTATGGAAATAGCTAAAATATTTTAAGTTACTATGCAGTAGCAACGTCGGTCAGTTGTCGTACTTTTCTAACTGAATGATTTTATAGCGGACCCTTTTTTTACGCGGGGAAAATACATCGTGGATACTCTCCAGCGCAGGGGCGCCAGAGGGTTATGTCAGACTCCTATTAACTAAAAAACCATTACGTGTAAGCAGTCGTCCGTCTGGATGGGGCGAGATGGATTCGCGCTAGCATTCGCCACCTCACCCCGGCGGTAGGCCCGGACGAAGCCTCCGGGCCCCGACTGGTGGGGTGGCCTCGCTCACAACAAGGCCACCTCTCAGGCGTGTGGGGTCGTGTTATCCGGCCGGCCGAAGTCCCCCAACTATCGTCCGCAAACCCCACTATTACGAGGAGGGGAGGAGTAGGGCAAACCGTCCCCTCCTTACGTACGTCTGCGCCGGAGTGGGCCAGCAGAGGCGTCTTCCTCTTTGGCTCGCTCCGCGGTCTCCTTCTGCGTCATTACCTCTTCGCAGATAATACTACGGACCCCGAGCCAACCATTGAAGAATGACCAATGGAAATTCCACTGAAGTTTTGAGTCCAAATTTATCCCAAAGAAAACTCTAGTCTCATTGACAATAACTCTCTTGTTATTTATTTCAAAATTATAATTCGCATTCTTAGCATCTGGCAACGCAGACACATCGCACTTGGTTTTCTTGGCGTTCAAAACCAAGGTTTTTGTTATAAATTCACCTTGGATATACAATTAAGAACTGCAGAGAATATTGAGCTGTAAAAATATATTTTTTAAACGATTACGTACGAACGAAATTGCTCCTCCATTATTATAGAAAAATTAAACATATTTTTTTTTAATTAAATGCCAATATGTTTCTTGTCGTTCTTTCTGTATATGTACGTGTGTAGGCGCTTAGCATAAACCCCAACTTTTAGAGGAAAGATGAGGTCAAGGTGCTACTAGCGCTAAAAAAAGGACTATATAATTTCGCTTGTTCAGTGTTGTATTCGAAACAGGATCTACATTAGCACAGCAGACTTTTGACTGACTTTGCAAGGTTTAAAAACCGAGGCAGTTTGATCGTCGAAAAAGACTTAGTTCGGAATGCCTTGTAATTCATAGAGTAAGTATCTGTCCTTCAAACATCCGCATCTTTCTAAGAACGATTAAGCACGTAAGTCTGTCCTATTGCGTGCGCTTGCAGCGACGTGTTCCGCTTTTTATAATTAGGTAAAGTTACTTTTGAAAGATATATTGACTACAATTAATATCATGAGATATCATTTCAGGCTAACTATGATATGGATTCACCTAAGGCTGGATACAAGAGAGAGGCATTAAATTAAACCATAATAGTTTGTAGTAAATCTATCTTGTGCCGACACTGCTGATTCTATTCAACACATTATTTTAAAATAGCTTAGAAACGGTACCTATGTAGGATATTTGTTTTAGTTTAATGCGTCAATATAATGTATACAGTGCGTAGTAGTAGTATGTAGTAGTAGTAAGAGTTTATAAGTTGTCTTTTTAGAAGCTCCCGTTGAATGATTTGTGTGACCATATTTAAACCACTATGCTACTCTTTATTTATTTATTTAGCGACATACAGGAATTCGTCATACATTGACTGAAATACATGTCTTACGATTTCTAAGAATTTCTATTTAAATTTTTAGACGTGCAAAATTTTCTCACAACGTAACGATTCAGCGCTAAGCATAAGTAGTATTTTTAAGCAAATTCAGTACATGAAAACAACAAACAAACCGGCGTTAATCTACATTTAAACCCAGCCATCCGGTCTGACGTAAGATAAGTAACTACGTATGCTGTTCACTGGTCTTTATTACAAACTATTATGACTTCGAAAAATCTGTCTGCTGTGTACAATTATAAAAAGGCAAATTTTTATGTCATTATGTAAAAGATGAAGAATATAAAACAAATAAAAAAGAAGGCAGTAATATACAGAAATTCGATTTCTTATTTTAATTATGTTTATTTTGTGTTTTGTAAACGTGTATAGTTATCAAACTCTTAAAATTGCAGTTTTATGTAACACGTACCATGATAAATTATGGAAGTTATAAAAAATATGGAGAAAAAAAGTTATAATAAAAAAGTGTTTTGTACGTAGGTACCTAGTCAGTTTGCGAAACGAACAAAGGTTGTTAAAACATGTCTGAGTAGGTCTTTACGAAATGCATATTTTCTGCAAGCAACGCATAGCCCATTCATTATTTGCGTACCCAAACAGATATCAACTTGTTTTTTTTTTTTTCTTTTTTTTTTAGTTTTACATTCGTTAACAAACGCTTCACGAATATTTTCGGTTAGTCGTGGCTCGTGGCGGCGAAAATGAATGTTTCGTTTCGTTTGTGTCGGGAATGAAGTATGGAGTATTCTGTCCGGCCTTTGTGCCCACACCTGTTATTAAAACTTTTGCAGCGGATCGTGCTGGACGAATTCTTTTATTTTTTGGCAAAATTTTTGCAGTTTCGTCTGTTAATCAAAAAATGTCCTTTGTATAACTTGCAAATGTAAGGACTTAGACGCTGACTTTTTTTGTAATATGCGTATGCAGATTATACTGTAGAAGTTTAATTTCGAAGGTTTTATTTTGATTTTTCTTAGGTATAGTAAGTAATAATTATCATATTCTACATTAAACTTGTTCATTAGACTTTGTGTGGGGGGGGGGGGGGGGTGATAGCTCCCCATTAACCTAGTTCTAAAAATGGAAAGGGGTTCTCAATTTAAATATTTTTTAAAAATATATGTTACCTCAGATCTTGTGACTGGGTGGACCGATTTCGATGATTTTTTTAAATCAATAATTTGGTACGTGTTTTGTTGTCCTATTTAAATATAATTGAGATCTGACAAGTAATTTTCGAGTTATATCCAATAATGCGTATTTACTTGACTATTTTTTCGTCGACTTGCGTTGTATTACTTGTCGATGTAATTGAAATCGATTTTTTTTTCATTTGCGAGCAAACACAAGTATATTTCCATATGAAATGGAATGTGATTTGCTGACAAAAATTGCAACTTGAAAACGAAGCGAATACCTACTATGGAAAATCCAATACGAGATATGGTGTAAGAAGTGGTTACAGTCGAGTTGCGGGCGTATGTATAAGTATTTCATATACCTACATAGTATAGATACAGGACATATAATTACACTGGTATGTATATATCAAGTAGGTAATGATGGGATATTGTTAGAATATTTTAGTGACTATGAAAGAATAGTTTATATCTTTACAAATATTAAGCTGAAATAAATAAATAATAATTATTATTAAACTGAAAAGTTAAGTAGCTTGTTTGTTTGTTTGAACGCGCTAATGTTCGATTTGAAAAATTATTTTTAACCGACTTCCAAAAAAGGAGGAGGTTCTCAATTCGACTGTACTTTTTTTTTATGTATGTTACATCAGAACTTTTGACCGTGTGGACCGATTTCGACAATTTTTTTTTAATCGAAAGGTGGTGTGTGCCAATTGGTGGTGTGTGATAATTCTTTTTTTGTTGGAAAGACGATATCCCTAGTTTAGTACCATGATAAGGAAACCAGGATCTGATGATGGGGTCCCAGAGATATCGAGGGAAACTCTTGAAAATCCGCAATAACTTCTTACTGGGTGTACCGATTTTAATAATTTTTAATTTAATCGAAAGCTGGTGTTTGTCATGTGGTCACATATAAATTTTATTGAGATCTGATAAATACTTTTTGAGTAATCTTTGATAACGCGTAGTTACTTGACTATTTTTTCGTCGATCTACGTTGTATTACTTGTCGATGTAATCGAAGTCGTTTTTTTTTCGTTTGCGAGCAGATACAATTATTATATTTATTAGTAGACTTTCATTTAAAGTTCTGACTTCATTTCATCTAAAGTAATATTTAAAAAAAAGATTTAATTTCTTTAGTTGTAGAATTGTATTTGTCTTTAACTAATGTTGCCATATTATCCTTTATCGCAAACTAATTTATTCGTTTCGACATTTGGAGTATTATCTGAAAAGCTAACGATTTGCACAAAAAAAAAAAAAACTATCCGATCAGCGCCAAATCAAAGGAACATTAATTTGTAGAGTAAAGAGTAAATCAACGAACGGCGATTGGTAAACAGTAACAGTTTTAGATGTCGGAAATTGCTTCATTGCGTCAGCATTCGCGTAACGAGCTCGAACAGTCAAGCCGAATGAAAGCATCGCGTGATCACCTGCGCCATCAGGAAGGATTTCATAATGCGGCCTTTTATACTTTTTATTGAAATCTTTACTATTCAGGTATTATCCTCGATAAATTCATATAATTTTATTTATTTATATGTCTATCATATTTGCTTGTCGCAAGTTACTTAACAAAAATAGTGTAGGACTGTTTCTTATTATACTTTTAAAGGTAATGAGATATGAAATGTTTCTAATTTTTAATAAATGTTATTTTTATTTGGAATGTTTGACCAATGAATCGCTATCTGTACATGGAAGATATATGAGAACAAATGTTATTGTGACCTTTATTAACGCAAATGGCACTCAAACAATGATTGTTGATTTTTCGTCTATTTGTCTGTGCGTTTGTTAACATTTAGTGTTTATTTCATGTCTATCGGTTAATAAACAAAAAAGTTATGTCGATTTAAAGAATAACGTTGAACATGTAAATACTCAATATGCGGACGAAGTCGCAGGCACAGCTTGTACTAAATAAATGTGTTATATTTATAAATTGAACACACACACACACACACACTCACACACTTCAGCCTATTGTAGTCCACTGCTGGACATAGGCCTCCACAATTAAGTTCGCGCCAAAGATGGCGCGAACTCAAGTGTTTTGCCCATAGTCACCACGCTGGGCAGGCGGGTTGGTGACCGCACCAAATTAAGGAAGAATAATCAATAATAAATAACGTTAAACAAATTGTTTACATGTTTAATATTAAAAATACGAGCCATTATCAGACATAATAATAATAATAATAATAAAAAAAACCTGGCAGCTGTCAACTGAAATGACGCTTTTTTATCTTGTCATTAAATTTATTATTTTAAAATATATTTAAATATGAAAATACAATTAAAATATCACAAAAATGACTAATACCAAGAAGATAAAATGAATAAAGCCAGAGGACGACGCGCACAAAAAAGACCAAAGGTTCCATCGAGCTCCGAAACACAGTCAACGACAGATGACGAATATCAAACACCGCCGTCCATCGCGGAATCGGATGCTAACGATGCTGACTCATCTACGAGACCATCTAACCGTCGACGAGTCATACGCCCGCCACCAGCTTGCTTGGAGGTTCAGGGACAATGCGCTCCCACAAGAAATCCCGCTGCCGGTGGTGCTGTGCGCCGCATGAGATGGAATCAAAAAATGAATGAGAGTGTCATGCGTACTATGAGGCGACAGGTGGGGGAATTAACCTCACTGCGTATCGTTCAACGATGTTGTCTCTGTTTCAGGCGTTTGAACCAACCGTCACCGTAACCGCACAACGACTATCGGATCAAGTACGAGCCATTCAGCGTTGTCACCTCCTGGATGAATCAGTACTTGAGCGGCTGCGTACAAATTTACCACAACTTAATACTGTTAGTCACATTCGTGATATACAAACATCACACAAAGAGCAAAGAGAGGTAATACATTTTAATATAAATCGTATATCTCCTAACAGTGTTGATTTGTCGGTAAACGAACAGGATAATGAGCCTATGAGGAGAGCTTTGGAGGATGCTATTTTGAAATATAGATCCTTGCCACCAAATTTTAGGCCACAGCTACCTCGTTTGCCTATTCACAGACGTAATTTGGCTTTAGTAGGTGTTATGGATAAAATTTTACAACAATATTTAGACAGCACTCAAAATTTATCCGATACTCACTCACTTCTGTACTGTGGAGCTGCAGCTGTTTGTAATGTAGCTAATGTGAAGTTTAAATCAAATAAAATTACTTTACCATCCCATACAGCTCCAGCTTGGCAGGCCAGAATTGAAAAACGAATAAATTTAACCAGAACACTAATAGCCAAATTAACATGTTTCAGGGCAGGTAATAGGCGTCCAAAAATCATGCGGTTTCTACACCAGGCTTTTGCGGGTACAAATATAAGATCCAACGAGTACATAACATCAGTCTCAGACCGCATAGATTTTCTGAAGCAAAAACTCTGTGCATGGGCAAAACGCATTAAGAGGTATAAAAAACGCAGGGATTGATATCATCAAAATAGCATATTTCAAAGCGACCAACGAAAGGTATACAGGAATTGGGAACAGTGCACTACTAATGTGGTCAATGGTAATTTACCGACCCGAGAATCGATAAATAATTTTTGGCGAAATATTTGGTCGAACCCCATTGACCACATTGAGAGTGATTGGATGGATGTTGTCAGGAGGAGGTGCAGCTCACTTCCACAAATGGAACAAATTAAAATAAATTCAGAAGATATAAGTTATGCAATCCGTTCAACGTCGAATTGGAAATGTCCTGGACTGGACGGATTGGAACTTTTGGCTTAAATGGTTTCATAGTTCGCACCCCATACTGGCATCACAATTTCAAAATGCAATTTCAACTAATACTTTACCAAAATTTATGACGACTGGTACCACATTCCTGTTATACAAATCGGGATGTACCGCTGATCCTAAAAACTATCGCCCTATAACTTGCTTACCAACCATCTATAAGTTACTTACATCTGTTCTCGTCACAAAAATTACAAAACATATTACTACAAATAATATTTTGGCTACGACTCAGAACGGATGTAAGTCTGGCAGTCGCAGTACCAAGGAACTTCTCCTCATAGACATGACCATATGCCAACAGGTACGTCGAAACCGGAAAAATCTGGCTGCCGCTTGGATTGACTACAAGAAAGCGTATGATTCAGTGCCTCATACATGGCTTATGAAAGTAATGGAGCTATACAAAATTGATGCTGCTTTGTGCTCTTTTCTGAGTACGTGTATGAGACAGTGGAACACTTTTTTACGTCATCCGGGTGCGGTTGATGTTTCAGGATCGACTGAACCGATAAGGATTTTGCGGGGTATTTTTCAAGGTGATAGTTTGAGTCCATTGTGGTTTTGTCTAGCCTTGAACCCTTTAAGCACTTTATTAGAGGATTCAAGGTTGGGCTTTCACCTTCGTAGAGGAAGCAAAGCAATCTCTCACCTACTTTATATGGATGATTTGAAGCTTTTCGCATCCAAACTACCAGACTTATACAAGTTTTTAAAAATAACAGAAACCTTTAGCACTTGTATAAGAATGGAGTTTGGTGTGGATAAATGCGCTGTCATCCATGTAGAAAGAGGTAGAACTGTATCATCAAAAAATTTAAAACTTAACAACTCTTTGTCTTTTAGATCTCTCAACGAAGGTGAAACCTATAAATATCTCGGAATGTCAGAGGCATTGGGCATTGATGACGGAGCCATGAAACAACTGGTAAAGGAACGATTCTTTGGCCGGCTGAAGAAAGTTCTCAATAGCTTTCTTTCGGGCGGTAACAAGGTACGTGCCTTTAACAGTTGGGTTATGCCCTTAATTGTCTATACCTTTGGTATTTTGAGATGGACTCAAACAGAATTAGATACCCTTGATCGCCAAGTCCGTAAACTGTTAACAACGTACCGAATACACCATCCTCGATCGTCTGTGATGAGATTATACATCCCACGAAAATGTGGGGGTCGTGGCTTTTTAAACGCTAAAAATCTCCACAATCGTGAGGTGTATAATCTCAGAGAGTACTTTTTAAATATGAAGAGCGATATGCACATGGACGTTGTTGCAGTTGATAGGGGCTTTACTCCGCTGTCCTTAGGCAAAGAGAAATGTCGTAAGCCTATAGTAATGCGTACCGTTGACCGCGTGGCCATATGGAAGAGCAAGGAATTACATGGCCGGTTCTACAAAGTTTTGACAGACCCAGATGTAGACCAGCCCAGCTCTATATCCAGGTTACAACACGGGAACCTCTTCGGAGAAACCGAAGGTTTTGTCTGTGCAATTATGGACGAAGTTATTAAGACGAATAACTACCGGAAACATATCATGAAAGACGGAACTCCAGACATATGCCGGGCTTGCCATAAGCCTGGAGAATCCATTAGACATGTTGTTTCCGGTTGTAGTCATCTTGCTAACGGTGAGTACTTGCACAGACATAACCAAGTAGCCAGGATTATACACCAACAACTTGCTATTCGATACGGCCTCGTTGAAAATGAGTTGCCTTATTATAGGTATAGCCCAATGCCATTTCTTGAGAATAGTCGTGCATTGCTCTACTGGGATCGATCTATTGTCACTGACAGGTTTACTGCAGCCAATAAACCTGATATAGTGCTAGTAGACCGATCAGCGCGCCGAGCAATTATTGTTGACATTACAGTTCCACATGACGATAATCTCGTAAAGGCCGAAAAAGAAAAATTAAGTAAATATTTAGACCTTGCCCACGAGATTACCGGCATGTGGAATGTAGACTCAACAATAATTGTTCCTATTGTTGTATCGGTTAATGGTCTATTAGCGAAGAGTTTCGACCAACACCTTAAGAAACTCTCACTTGACTGTTGGATCAAGGGTCGGATTCAAAAGGCAGTGTTGCTTGAAACGGCCCGCATTGTGAGGAGGTTCCTCAGCCTGGAGCCTTAACTACCGGTGGCCTGGGTCTCAACCTGGCACCGGAGGACTACGATTTTTATATTTTTAAATATTTTTATTTGTCTTTTTTATAAATATATTTAAAAATGTAATCATAAGAAAATATATTGAATAAAAGAAATAATAATAATAATAATAAAACTTTTTTTATTTCCATGCACATTACATTGGGTTCAAGTAAAAAATAATAATAAAAAGACAAAAAGGTGTGTTTAAGGCATGGCTCCTCTCTGGATCTAGGCCTCCTCCAACTGTTTCCATATTTTTCGTTTGGCCGCCTTCGTCATCCAATCTTCACCGGCTATGTTTTTAATTTCATCGACCCATCGATCTTTAGGTCTTCCTCTGTTCCTTTTTCCACTGGGTCCCTTCCATTTAGTGACTCGTTTAGTCCATCTCTTGTCTGTACTACGGGCGATGTGACCAGCCCATCTCCATTTGAGCTGTTGTGCGTGACATTCTGCGTTTATTAATTTTGTTTTCTTACGAATATCTTCGCTCTTGATTCTATCGCTAAGCTTAGTTCCTAGCATACTTCTTTCTATAGCACTCTGACATGAACGAATTTTATGTTTAGTTCTCTCATGGAAAACCCAAGTCTGTGCTCCATATGACAGACATGGTAACAGACAGGAATCTACAACTTTCTTTTTCAGTTTTAATGGAAGTTTTGATTTTAGGATTTCTTTGAAGCTCCAGTATTTCCTCCAAGTTATGTTGATACGACGCTCTATTTCGTCTTCATGTCGCGATTTCTTGAATGAGATTTGTTTCCCAAGGTACACATAACTGTCCACATACTCTATCGGTGTTCCATTTACTATTATAGCCTTTTGTGTACTATTTGTAGAGACTTTAGTTTTGGATGTGTTTAAATGTAAACCTATTTTTTTGCTGGCGTTATTTAGTTCGCAAATCATTGTTTCCAATTGTTTTGATGTTCTTGCAAAGAGAATGATGTCATCTGCAAATCGTAGGTTGCTTATGTACTCTACATCTATTTTTATTCCTTTGGTTTTCCAATCTAAGTTTTGCATTATATCTTGTAGCACGGCTATAAATATTTTCGATGATAAAGGATCTCCTTGTTTCACTCCTCGCCTTATATAGATTTTTGGTCCAATTTTATCTAATTTTACCCTACTTGTGCTGTTCTTGTATATGTTTCTGATGATGTTAATATAAATATTTGAAACGCCTTGGTTTGAGAGTCCTTGCCATATGCTCTTGTGTGAGATTGAATCAAAAGCCTTCGCGTAATCTATATTAGCTATGTATATAGGTTGGTTAAACTCCACATGTTTTTCCACTATTTGGTCTAATGTGTGGATGTTGTCCATGGTAGAGTAACCCGGGCGAAAGCCGGCCTGTTCCACTGGTTGGTGCTTCTCTATGCTGGTCGCTATTCTTTTTTCTAGACACATGGCAAATAATTTGTATATTGTTGGTAACAGGCTGATAGGGCGATAGTTATTAATGTCTGAGGGATCACATTTTTTGTAGAGCAGAATTATTCTTGATTCTCCCCATTTCTCTGGAATTTCTTGTATTTCTAGTATTTTATTAAACAATGTTTTGACAGGTCCTATTAGAATGTTTTTTTCCTATTTTTAGGGCTTAAATTAGGGATGTTATCGGGTCCTGGGCTCTTCTCTGTCCTTAATTTATCTATACTTTTCAGGATTTCTGTAACATCAAAAGGTGTAACGGGTGGTTCTGCTTGTTTTTCTGTTTTTTCGTAAGTATTTTTATTGCTCTGTTCGTCCTGGTAGAGATTTTGGTAAAAGTTTGAAGCAATGTTTATTATCTCTTTTCGTGTTTGTAGTTTATCTGTTGTATTCTGTGTTTTCAGTGTTGGTATCCATCTTTTTTCTGCGTTTAGTTGTTTGTATGCTTTCTTCTGGCTTCCAGTAGTAAGCAGGTTGTTTTCAATAATTCCTATCCTGTATTTTTCGTAGTCTTTTCTTAACATTTTATTTGTACTTTTATATAGGCCTGTAAGTTCCTCTTTTTCCTCTTTGTTTTTGCATGGTTTTGATTGCAGTGCAGAGCGTCTTTTAAGTTGTTGTTTAGTTTCTTCAGTTAAGATATCTTTCTTGGTTTTCTTTAAGGTAGCAGAGGTTAGACTCTGTTTAATGGCCGACTTTATTTTGATATAAAATGTCTCTATATTGTCGCTATCTTCCCACTGGATTTGATGTGTTTTTTCTTGTAGAGTTCTTATATATACTTGTTGATTTTTCTCGTAAGTTAAATCCGTATGATCTTCACTAAAGTGTGTTCTGCTTCGCCTCGGTTTTCCCAATCGAACTGTGCTTCTGAGTAGTCTGTGATCAGTAGGAAAAATATCATTTTTTAAAATCTCCATGTTTGAGAATAATTTAGGGCAATTGCTCATAATGTAATCAATTTGGTTTTTATATTGCTTGTCTGGTGAAGTCCAAGTCCATAGGTTTTTAAGTTTTTTCTTAAATGTTGTATTTATTATGGTGAATTTGTTAGCTAATGCATATTTGAGTAGTTTATCTCCTCTAGTGTTTCTTATTCCGTAGCAGTATGGCCCCATAATTGTATTTTCTAATGGTTTTCTTTGTCCTATTTTTGAATTAAAATCTCCCATTAGTATAATTTTTCCTTTTGAAAGTTTTTGAGCCGCTTCGATTTGGTCGTAGAAATTTTCTATTTCCTCTTCAGGTGCTTCTAAGGTTGGCGCATACACTTGTATTATCGATATTTTTATTGGATCGAACTTCATGTTTAGAAGGCACACTCTCTCTGATAACTTCACGTAGTTTTCTATATTGTTTTTATATTCCTTTTTTATTAAGAATCCTACACCATGTTGTCCTTGGGTCTCTCCTGTATAGTAGAAAATATGGTTTTCATCCTCTATAATTTCATTTCCTTTTCTTCTAACTTCTGACAGTCCTAAAATATCGTATTTTTTATTTGATAATGAATGTTTTAATAATATCATTCTTTGCGGTGATAACAATGATTTAACATTGTATGTGCATATGTAGAGTTGATGGTTAGTTGGAGGGTTGCAGTCGTATTCTCCCGCGGTGACTGGCCGTGTTGGGAGATGAAGAGGGGCCTGTTTTGATTGCTATTGTTTATTTTTTAAATCTCGAGGGTGTTCGGTGTTTTCTTCGGAGTTATATTGCAAAATTGGTTTTTTTTAATAATAAGTAACTATCTATATTGTTGTTTTTGTTTATGTTCGCTAATTGCTTTTTCTTTTTGTTTTTGGATTTTGGTGTCGTCATTTCTGGTGACTCTGAAAGAGCTCTTTTCTTGTTATCTAGAGTTTGATTTTCAGTTTGTTGGTTTCTATTTTTGAGTATCACAATTTTATCATATTTTATTATCGCCAGTCGACCCTGTTCTCTTTCTTTGTTAACTTCTTTTTGGAGTTTCTTTCGTTTGCTGAGTATTTCAGGGGGGAAATCTTCTTTGATGTAATAGGGCGTGGATTGTTCGAACTTTTTCTTATTCCGTAGTATTTTTATTTTAAGCCCCATTGTTGTAAATGTTATCATAATAGGCCTTACTTTTGCCTTTTTTTCCAAGCCTTCTTACGTACTCTATACTGTTGCTGTCACATTTAATATTATGTATGCTATTCAATATGTCTAATACTTTTTTCTCTAGATTCCAATAACTTCTTTCGTTTTCGGCGACTCCGAATAAAATTAGATTTTTTTGCCTTAAAGTTCTTTCTAAATTTTTTATTTTTACTATCTGTGCTTCCAGCTTTTGCTCTATAATCTCGTTTCTACTTTCCAAGTTTTTAAATTTCTCGTCATTCATTTGATTTCATTATCAGACATACGTAGATATAAACTACGATATGATAGACTTACATAAATATAAAAAAACTTATGTATAAATAAGTAAATATTTTAGTATATAATATATAAAACACAAATACATACACACAATACACTTATATAAATATATACATATAAAGTAAAGTCACAAACACAACACAACAAACTCACAACAAATCACGACAGTTGTAACTTTATGAGCGACGTATAATGCTAGGTACTT
Organism: Melitaea cinxia; assembly: GCF_905220565.1. NCBI lineage: Eukaryota > Metazoa > Arthropoda > Insecta > Lepidoptera > Nymphalidae > Melitaea > Melitaea cinxia. Next base: position 8,545,032 of record NC_059411.1, read on the forward strand.
TAATATTTGATTACAAATATTCAATGGCACATTTAATTAAAACAATTTAAGCAAAGTTTTACATAATTTGGTAATTTGATTTTGGTTATACGACTAAAACAAAAGTAATTATAAATAGTAAATAAAATAATCTTGCTTAGACGACCTCATTGCTATAAAGTATGTAGTTATCCCTAGCACTAATTAATGGTTAACCTCGTTGGGAACTGTAATACTGAAGCAAAAATACTGAATATTCGCAGGCAATAGCGGACGTTGTGCGCGCTCAGCCGGTCCATTAACCTCCACATTTATTCAACGGAATAGTTGCAATAAAATACGAAAATCGACCGGTCACTGGCCGCAGAAAATGTTATTTTCTATAAAAATGTGTTTCAGCCTAGCCGCGCTTTTTTAATGCACTAAAGAAATATTTAAAACTGTCTGAGGACGTGTGCATAGACTAGGTTTATCAGATTACTAAAATTAAAGCCTTTTCACGTTTGTGAATAGCGAGTGCCTTCATGGAGTGCTTAGCGAATCTAAATTTTTTACAAGCAGAAAAGAAGTACGTAATTATGTTTTTCAATACTATTTTAAATTTTAATGCATCCTAGACGCATCTTTTTAGTATTCACACTAATATGATGATAATTTGGTAATGTTATTACTATTAAAATATTATAGGTAGTTTATTTATAAGAACTGACTTTATTTGCTTAGTAGAAAAACCAACTTAAATTACATAATATTATTATAGACGAAAGCATAGTTAAGTAAATACGCTGTATCAAATATTACTCAAAAAGTAGTCATCTGTTCTCGATGAAATTTAAATGGGACCACACGATAAGCATCAGATTTTGATTAAAACAAGAATCATCGAAATCAGTACACCAATGGAAAAGTTATGCGTATCACACAACGTAGGTCGACGAAAAAATAGTCAAGTAAAAACGCATTATTAGATATAATTTGAAAAGTACTTGTTCGATCTCAATTAAATTTAAATGAGACCACATGCCACGCACCACCTTTCGTTTAAAAAAAGTCATCGAAATTGTTCTACCCAGTCAAAAGTTCTAAAGTAATATATATAATTTTTTATGCTATAAACGGCAAGGCGATCAGCTTAAAGCATACTTAATATGTTTATTGCGAGGCTCATTTGATCTACGTTAGTCTGTTTGCAGACTAATGGGTAGTATTATAGTAAAACGGACTTAATTGAAGATAAATGATTGCCTTTGTTAGCTTGCTCCCAATTGAAACACTATAGGAAATGGTACTTATGTATTTAAAACTTTTTTTTAACGCAAATGATATTTCCACGAGTTTTAACCACCATTTAATTTACTGAATTATGAAAAAAATTGTCCCTTCTGAAGGGATGGGCTTACCAACGCAAATAATGAAATTTTTATTAATATATAATTTTTTATTTATCTTGATAAGTGTCCATTGCAATATTTTAAACTGACTTTAAAAAAAGAGCAGGTTACTCCATTCGACCGTATTTAATATATAAATAATTATCCCCAAACATACATAATATATAAGCATATATATGCTTATATATTATGTATGTTTGGGGATAATTTTGTCGTTTATGATCCGATTTTGATAATTCTTTTTTGTTAGAAAGGAGATATCCCATGTGTCCATGCAAGTGTGGTAAGGAAATTAGGATCTAATGATGGAATCCCAGAGTCTAATCATCGAGGGAAACCTTCGAAAATCGTAGTGATGACTAGTGCGTTTGTTTAATTTCTTTCGTCTACTTACGTTGTATTACTTGTCGATGTAATTGAAGTCGGTTTTTTCGTTTGTGAGCAAACACAATTATTATAAAACAATAAACGGTCTCTAAAATTGTGGCTTTGTTGATAGTGGGTTGGCAGTACCTACTCCAATTATATAGATATTTATCAAGAAATTTTGAACTACGCAGACATTCTTTTAGTATTACAATTTGAATAGCATTTCATCTATAATCTATAATAATAATATATATAAAAGCGAAAGGTCACTCACTCATCACGAAATCTCCGAAACTATAACACTTACAGACTTGAAATTTGGCAGGTAGGCTCCTTATAGGACGTAGGCATCCGCTAAGAACGGATTTTACGAAACTCGACCCCTAAGGGGGTAAAACGGGGGTTGGAAGTTTGTATGAAAGTCCTATGTTTTTGAAGTAAGAGACTTGAAATTTAAAATGTAAGCTCTATAGATGGTGAAAAGGTGTCCGAATAATGTATCTTTAGAAATCAACTCCTTTTTGGGGTTAAAACGGGGGATCGTAGGTTGACTCACTGATCACGAAATCTCCGAAATTATAACACCTATAAACTTGAAATTTGGCAGGTAGGCTTCTCATAAAACGCAGACATCCGCTAAGAATGGATTTTACGAAACTCAACCCCTAAGAGGGTAAAACGGGGGTTGGAAGTTTGTATGAAAGTTCTATGTTTTTGAAGTAAGAGACTTGAAATTTAAATGTATGCTCTATAGATAGTGAGAAGGTGTTCAAATAATATGTCTTTAGAAATCAACTCCCTTTTCGGGTTAAAACGGGGGAGGGTAGGTTGACTCACTCATCACAAAATCTCTGAAACTATAGCACCTACAAACTTGAAATTTGACAAGTAGTTTCCTTATTGGGCGTAGACATCCGCTAAGAACGGATTTTACGAAACTGGACCCCTAAAGAGATAAAACGGGGGTTGGAAGTTTGTATGAAAGTCCTGTGTTTTTGAAATAAGAGACTTAAAATTTAAAATGTATGCGCTATAGATGGTGAAGAGGTGTCCAAATAATGCATCTATATATATAAAAGACAAAGGTCACTGACTCACTCATCATAAGAACTCAAAAACCGCTGGTCGGTCCATCCATTCAGGATGGAAAAAGATGAAATTTGGCAGGGAGGTAGATTATAGTTAGTAAATGCCCGCTAAGAACGGATTTTGCAATATTTCACCGCTAAAGGGGTTTAATTGGGGTTGATAGTTTGTATGAAACATATACAGCAGCTATAAGTTCGCCTGATAGGTAATTTATACTCCAACCTGAAAATAAAACTAAAAATGTGGTGTATAGAGAGGTTTTATAAAAAAAACTATTAAATTATACCAAATTGTGCCTTTAAAAAGTTACTCAGTGTGATAAACATTTCAAGTGACTGAAATAAAAAAATAATTTGCGTTAAGCATCTTAATAGTAATGCATATGTTCATAACCACGCGGACGTAGTCGCGGGCGACAGTTAGTGTATTATAAAACAAAGTCCCCCAAAAGTGTTTGTGATCAATTCCCTCAAAATCTACTGAACGGGTTTTCATGCGGTTTCGCCAATGGAGGGAGTAATGGAGAGCTTCAAGAGGAAGATTTACGAAACGGCTAAGCCAATTTTGATGAGAGTTTCACTGGAAGTTTGCCGGAAAAACATTGTGACACACTAATTTCAACGCGGGCGAAGCCGCGGGCACAGCTAGTTTATTATATAATAACAAGAAAAAAATATTAAGTAGAAAAAACAACATTATATCGAACGACTCATGCTATGATTGTATTTTTTGTTTCGTATTATTTAATTTGTTTTTATGTTTCATATACTCAAATGATATTGTCCTATTTGTGTCTTTATTTGAATTATAAAATTAATTTGTTTTCGAAATTTAATTTTCTTTTATATTAAAGAAAATATTATTCGTATTTTAATACAGAAATTTGATGTAAGATTTACAAAATTTATTTACAATAATTATACCACCATTTTGTTCGATAACTTGGCGCCATCTCGTAGGCAGTGACAGGAATCCGTTGCTATAGAAAATTTGAGGATTCTCTTTAAAAAATCGCGATAACTACTTTGATAAGCATTTCTTGATGTTAACTTTACAATACCTAAAAAATTCGAAGGAGACCGAAATAGATGAAAATCTGAGGGTGCAAGATCGGAGTTATATGGTGGATGCATAAAGACTTTCCAGTCAAACTCTTTCAATTTTTGTTGAGTGGTTAAAGACGTATATAGTCGGGCGTTGTCGTGATGAAAAACAACACTTTTTGTATTGATCAATTTCTTCCTTAATTCCTATCAGCTGTTGACAGTAGATCTCCGAATCGATGTTTTTGTCTGGTGGTAAAAGCTCATAATGAATAATGACTTTCGATCCCACCATACACTCAACATCATCTTATTGCGTGTCAACCCGGGTTTCGCGACAGTCGCTGCAGCTTGACCGAGCTTTGACTACGATCTCTTTCGTGCATTCTTATCGTAGGTGATCCACTTTTCGTCACCAGTAATCAATTCCTTCAAAAATGGTTCGATATCATTCCGTCTTAGAGAGAATCGCAAATGAGTACGCGGTCCATTAGGTTTATTTCAGTAAGTTTATGTGGCACCCATATATCGAGCTTTTTTGTATAACTAGCCTTTTTCTAATAGGTCAAAATTGTTTTATGCTCAATTATCAGATCTTCAGCGACATCGTAACTATTCAAATGTCGATCTAGCCCCACTTTTAAAAAAATGTCGTCACGTTTATAAGTAACTGGGCGATCGGAGCGAAATGTATTTTTGACATCAAAATTTTCTGACTGAAAACGCTAAATACAATTTTGTGCTACTTTTACTGACACTGTATTAGGTCCATAAACGTCATAAGTTTTTTTCGTGGCTTGAATCGCATTTTTCCTTTATTAAAGTAAAATTTTAAAATGCATCGAATTTCTTCGTTGGATTCACACATTTAAACGGAGAGAAAAACAAATGAAAAGTGGCAGGAAACTGTTTTTTACTTTTTAATTTCCGAGGTCAGGCTACTATGTTTAACCATCTAATTAAATAAATTTCCCTACAACGCACCATAACATAAAGCATTACAGAGTTATTACGATAAATTAATATACTAACTATTGTTTAGTAGTGAAATGCTTTTCAACTGTTTCAACTTTATTTTGTTCATTTTTCACGCTGGGAAATTTAACTGCACGAATGTCGCCTGACAAACACACTCGGCAAAATGTTTTTTTCAATGTCCCTCGTGATAATGGATTGAGTTGATCCCATTTCACTGATAAATTTATGACGGATAATATAAATATAATTGTTACAAATCGAAAAAAAGTCGCTTCGATAATTTGTTGAAATCTAATCTTAATTTGTTGTAGGTATCCTTTCTGTTTCTAAGACGTAAGACGCTTAATTATGTGTATTAAAATGTTCCAAACCAAAGCTTAATATAAGCTTCACCAACAATCCGTGTCCTGTGGTAGTCTTTACTTTTTTTTTCAATTTCCTCTTATATTAAAAAAGTAGTAGGCGACCCTCATGCATACATAAATGTGATAGTTCTACTATATATTGATTCGATCCCTGCGATTTTTTCATTTTATCAGTTACCAAATAGTTTTTATGTCCCCCGGCGCTTTGAGATCGAAAGATATGATAAAATCATAGCAATTGTTTAGTATAGGATATTGGAGAGCAATTTATATAATATAATAAAATAAAATAAGGTTTTTTGAAATGAATCACCAGATATTTAAATTACAACATAGAGATTTTATAAAAAAAAAAAACGCACAAATGTGTATGAAATATGAATAAAAAGAAATAAGTATTTCGAATAATCAAATTTTATACCTTTTTTGAATTTAATAGCTAAGATTCAAAGCTATAGCTATTATATTCTTGTTCATGTGCTATAAATGTCTGTAACAATTAATACCGTCTTTGCACTTTGTTAAAATAGAATGTGGTTATTTTCGACAGTGTATTTCTAAATGAGTAATAATGTACATATTATAAGTGATGTTACAACTGCTCCGGTGTAGTGGTGCGAGTAGTTGCCTAAAACACCGACGTTTTGCGGGTTTGATTTTGGCTCGGGATGGATATTTTTATTTGTACAAATATTCCTTTCCGATTTGGATGTCTGTCCTTGTGGGTCTCCCCACTATGCCTCGGTAAGCACGTTAAGTAAGTTCCAGTTGTCATCATAAATACCTCATAGCGATTGTTACTCATAGTAGGGGTAGAGTACATATCCGCCAAGCGGAAGTGGAGCAGCGTGGTGGATTAAGCTCAAAACCTTCTCTCTCCGACCATGGAGAAAGAGGCCTATGCCTAAAAGTAGGATGTTACAGGCTGAATGCGTATTAAATAAATAAAGTATGTTCTAACAGTTACGAATATTTATAAAAATAGCAGTATTAATTAAATTTAATAAATATTGCAGTTAAACACAGGACCACTGGAAGCAGTCTGCGCAACGAGATTTTTACACGAGCACCAATTACACGTTTAATTAAATGCTTACCACATAAAGCTGACAAACCATTAGCAGAGTCAAGCAATGCGTTATTTTTTGTGCATTATTTTAGGAATATCATTAGTACAATTTTTTTTACACTTTCAAGAATATTTTTATCTGGTGAATATATATATATTTAGACTCTTTTATGATATTATTACATTGTATAGTTACTGGATATTGAGCGCTAGCCTACAACGTTACTCCAATATGTTATGGTGGATATTTAATGTACTACTAAACTTTTACATTTTATATATTTTTTATTTTTTGTATTACATGTGTACAAAACCATTTTTTCTTTGCGATTCCTCTACGATGCGCAAATCGTTGTATCTTTCGCCGAACTCTCATTATTCATGCCGCTCTCTATATAGTGCTATATTACAAAAAAATGGCTCAACCAAAACATATTATTTACGTTTTGATTAGGCGCTACAAGAATTCGTGGTATCGATGTGAAATAAATTAAACCTGATTAATATCTAATAAGGCATTGTAATTAGTAAATATTATAACGATTATTTGTAAAGTAATAACTAGTGTAGCATGTAGAATTTACAACGCCACTTTTATATTGTAATAGAATTGTACAGTATTGGAGTGTAGCCTTTAACCTGACTCTGTTACTTCCATTCAAGTCGAGTTTCAGGTCATAGTGTTATATTTTAACTGTTGTAAATGTCAGGAAACCTGCTATTAACTAAGAAGCTTAGTTCTTTTACTTTATTTATTAAGCAGAGAAATTTAATAAAACGCCCACCCTTACCGTACTTGCGATTATGTATAAAAATAATTAGTGAAAAAAATTTAATTAGAAAAATGTTTTTCTTTCAAGACTAAGAAGCTTATAATTTTATGATAATAAAGTTATTAAAATTATATATTAGAATTTTTTATACAATTGTCAAACGAAAGCTTGTCTTTTCGTTTTCTTGACTGTTTGTACATTAATCATTTAAATGTAACTTGTTTTGTACTTTTTTTAACAACAGTAAAACGTGTACACAATTACATCCCACTGTAAATAAATATATTTAATTATGTATCTTTTATTAAAAATTACAAACAAACTGAAACCTGAAATAGTTGTTCAAGAGTCTAGAAACTTGTATTCAACCATTAGCTATGTATCGCATAAAATATTTCAATGGAACTTGAGAATTTAATGACGCGTCGACGAGACTTCGGAGCGATTTCGAAACTTTTAATTTACTTATTATTATTCAAAAGTTCCGGGCTCAGTATTTTTCAGTTCTAAAGTTTAATGCACATTACATAGGTTGGATGTGTTTAAATGGGGTGAAGCTAAGTTGAGGTGGTTCATTGGAGTTTTTGGATGGTACATCTGAAACTTAACAGCTTATAACAGTTTTCAAGCGACTCAGTTTCGTATCCAGGCAATTACTACTAACAATAAGATTTCAAGAGTTGAACTACATAGTTGACACAAATGACAAAATTTATTTTCGATTATTTTTGTTCTACTACAATATGTAAGCTTTATACTTATTGTTTTATAGTTACTTATTTAAATATGATTTAGTAATTCCTAATAATATTTTAAACAATTTTTAAAATCGCTTAGGTAGATTCTGAAACAAGTGTGTCCAAAGAAACAAACACTTAAAGGTTTTTATAAAAAAAATGTAATTTAAAGTATGTAAAAACCAGTGTGCTTTAGACCACATGATTGAAGTAAAACTTCTTTAGCAATAGGTCTGCACTGCGTCTTAGATATACTAAACGTAACTGGCTATGAGAGAAAGAGAGAAAGAAAATGTGTGCTTGTTGTGTTCTTTTACTCCGTTCGCCTCGCCACATCACACTTTTCGTAACGCTCTCGTCACGCGTTCACCAGCTTACTCTCCAAGCCAGGCGTGCGTTTTTACTTTCGATAAATTAAACGACGCCATATTCATAAATCTGTACTCGAAGAAACAGACCCACCTTGCTAAGGTATGGAAATTTTTAAAATCGCTTGGAGTTGGCAAAATCAAAGGGACTGTATCCTTTAATTCTGTCAACCTCAATGGCCTTAATGATTACACTTTACGAATTCATGTACTATCGATTGTACCACTAAGACAAATACTATTGCACATCTTTCAGTCATACAAACTCCATTTGAATTTTCTTCATTTAATTTCCATCAATTATCCGAGTGTGGTGTTAAAGAAAACGTACTAGCAGTATGTTCTAGCGCAGTAGGCTGTAACGCTGTTAGTCGTAAAATGATTATACCTATCATTGATTACATCATTCCTATCATAACACATATTTAATGAATCCTTCTCTTCCAGTACTTTTCCTTCCTTCTGGAAACACGCTCTAGTAATTCCCTTACCCAAAAAACCTAATATAGTATATGAGTTTTCCGAATTTCGCCCCATCTCTATCTTACCTTTCTTGTCCAAGGTTTTAGAGCGTCCTGTACACCAACAACTAATATCATTCCTTTTCTCGAACAATCTCTTAAATCCTTTCCAATCCGGCTTTCGGAGGGGTCATAGCATCTCTCGTCAAAATTTCTGATGACATTAGATATGCTATGGATAACCGATGTCTTACAGTGTTGGCATTACTTGACTTCAGTAATGCCTTTAACACTGTTGACTTCGATATTTTGCTATCTGTCTTGCGTCCCTTTAATATATCTCCACCGGTTATTGATTGGTTCCACAGTAACTTGTATGGGCGCCGGCAGCGGTTGCGAGTTTAAGATACTTTCTCTGACTGGGCTAACGTCATTGCCCGCGTACCGCAAGGTGGCGTGTTGTCTTCTCTCTTATTTTCTTTATTTATTAATTCAATCAGCAAAAACATTTGTTCTCTCTACCACCTGTATGCGGACGATCTTCAAATTTATACCCATTCTAAGCTGGCTGACTTACCCTTAAGTATCAATAAACTTAATAATGACTTAAATAACATTTAAAAACGGAGCAACTCGTTCGGGTTAAAAGTCATTCCTTCAAAGTCCCAGGTCATTATTGTGGGTAGTCCAAAGTTGATCAGTTGTATAGATTGGTCACTTATACCACATATATTTAACAATACTATTCTGAAGTACAGCAAGAAGGTTAAGAATTTGGGAGTAACTCTAGATCAGTCTCTCTCCTGGTCACCTCAATTAACTGAACTCAGTAGAAAGATATTTACAGCCGTCGGATCACTTCGTCGCCTTCAATTCTTTCTTCCTTTGCTTACTAAAATTGCATTAGCCCAATCACTCCTTTCACCGATTCTTGACTATGCAGATACATGTTTCTTAGATCTTACAGAGGAGCAACTGAATAAGCTTAAGCGACTCCAGAATATTTGTGTATGGTTCGTATTTGGGCTCCACAAATACGATCACGTCTCCGATTCCCGCAAGAAACTCAAGTAGCTCCCGATTCGTTTTCGCAGGAATACTCATGTACTTTGAAGAACGGTTCACGTATCTTTGCGATTCCCATGAACGTTCCCTTAGATATGATTCTAATTTACTTCTAAAAGTTACTTCCCATACATCCTCATTCTATTCTAATTCCTTCCTTGCTAAAGCTGTCCGCCTATGGAATTCTCTTCCGCTTACAATAAGATGTGCTTCTACTCCAGCCTGTTTTAAGCAACGTCTAAAGAAGTATTATATGTCCCTTAACATATAATAATATTCAGAATTTAAACATACATATTTTATATCAATATCTATTTTATATTTATACATGTATATTATACTATCTTGATTATTTATGTATGGATATTTGTATATGTGTATGCGTATGAATTAATGAATCTATCATACACTATTTTTATTCATCTTTAAGAATATTGTACACTTCCTATCCGTCACTATATATCGTGTCCTGTGCCCAAAGGTTATCTGGAAGAAATCGCTCTTCAGCGATAAGATCGCCTTTTTACATCTTTTTTTTTTTAGTTACTACTGTTTGTTTATATTTTGGTGTGCAATAAAGAATATATTATTATTGTTATTAATTTATGTAACTTTCTAATTTAATCGATTCGAGATAAGAAATTATAACATAAATAATTGTGGGTCGTCAGCCATAAATATAGTGAAGTAATATAGGTAATTTGGTAAGGTAATCTTGAAGTTTGATAGCACACAGATTATATAAGGTCCACATAAATCTATAATAATTTATAACGTATGTCGTTACGGGTCCAAAGCTTGTTTAATACGTTGTAAACTAGTAAAGAACATTAAATGGCTGTTTACGTCGAACGCGACTTCATAATTAAATTGATTAGATTACAAATATAATTTCCATAGGTATAAATGATTTTACGACGTAATTTGTAGGATAATGTGGCTGTTAAATTATATAAGTATTATGAAAAAAATCAGCTGGCTCGTAATAATTTTTTCATGATCTCGTTTTTAATACAAGTCTAAGGAGGGGAGAGTGATAAAACCATACATTTTTAAGAACAAATATTTTTTTCGAAAAATTGCGATAAATATTAACAAAAAAAAAAAAACAGTTATAGTAATAAATTTTTGAGAATTGTCAAATCAACATGTTTCAACTCTGGTAACCCTGTAAGCTACCATGATCGAGAATCATTTAGAGCAAAAGTTGAGCGTCTCGTCAAAATAAAGCTACTCTCAGAAAATTAGCTTGATAGTAATAACTGGTAAAAATGGACCGTGGATCTCGAACTATGAAGTTTTATGAGTTAAATTTTTCTGTCTATAATTACTATAAAATAATTAAAAACATGATAAATGGTAAGTTGAAAGTATTATATTTTGATAGTCGTTTCCGCTGGACCGACGACCTACGTAAGATACGCCGGTGGAGGCCGGATGGGGACTGTAAAGAACCGGGAATTTTGGCGCGAATCTGGGGAATCCTATGGCCAACAGTGGACTGCGATAGGCTTAAGTGAGCGAGCGAGTACATTATGATTAAGTTACTGTTACAAAAAGTTCCCCTCTCTTCCCGTGGGTGTCGTAAGATGCGACTAAGGGACCACCTTGGAGCTTAAAAAGCCGACCGATGGCGGGATAACCATCCAATTGCTGGCTTTGAAATACACAGGCCGAAGACGGGCAGCAGCGTCTTCGGTGCGAAAGCCAGCCCTGCGGTCACCAACCCGCCTGCCCAGCGTGGTGACTACGGGCAAAACACATGAGTTCGCGTTATTTTGATGATGATGAATGATAACAAAAAGTTGATTAAGGTTTCAACACATTCAACTTTTTATACTTGCTTAAACTATAACCTCAAGTTCGATATATTTGAGCAGGGTGGTGGATTAAGCTCTAATGCTTCTCCTACAGGGAGAAAAAGGCATATATATATAGCAGTGGAATGATACAGGCTGAATGCTGTATTAAAAAAAAAACTTAGGAACAGACGACCGTGTGTGTTTGTTATGCATATTTATAGTAACATTACATATCACACATGCACTCACACATGCAATGATAAATTACTTGCCTTCAAAAAAGTTGTTTTGGGATTGCTGAGAGATTAATTACTTATAAATGATTTTTGTGTGTGCTGTTTATTTTTGTTTCTTTAACTTACTACATCTATTTTTAATTATACTCATCTGTATTTCAATTTGTAGATATAATAATTTAATAATACTAGTGTTACATCTCTTTTATACACTTAAAATGTTGACAACTTAAAATGTTGCGCATTTAAGTTTAATTGTAGTACCTATGGTTTTTTTGTGAAAATTGTAATGTAACAACTACTGTTTGTCCAAATTAAATAAATAAATAAATAATTTTCTAAATAATTCGTAAATATTAGTTAAATATACGCAAATGCTTTTTAAAAAGTAGTTATTGAAATTGTTTACAACAGACCGCTAATAAACACATAGCCTGAACAAAGTTAGTTTTAGTTTAAATTCAAGAATACTGAATTTCGCTGCCAAATATTGGAAGATAAGTTTTAATTCTATATTTGTAGAAAGTATAAAGTGAGTGTTTTGAATAAAAATAATATTTTATCGTCAAACAAATTTCTTTCGAATAAATGAACATGTATTTTTATTCAAGAAAAAAACCGAATAAAAGAAAATTCTTTTAATAAAAGGTTATAATTATTGTATAGTGAATGTCATATATAATGAAGTTAAACATAATGTTATTCAGCTACTAATTAGTAGGTAAAGTTCAGTAAAAAACAGCATACACATATGTATATTATATGTGGTATGGTGACCTAATTAAATTTACTTTTGAAATGTTTACGTATTTACACACATATAAGCGATCAGACCACTACAGATATGTGTATAGCCTATACAAAGATTTAGTAGAAGAAGAAGTAGAGTTTGGTTTAAATTACGACCCGTGTAGGTTTTTTTTTAATTTTTTTGTCTAAATGTCACAAAAAACACTATTTGAATACGAATGAACATTTTAACCATTTTCAAATACTTTTTAAACGTTGTAACGTCGTATTTTGGACGAAGTATTCAGTGAAAATTGTACGTGCGATAGACTCGGGGAGTCGGAAAGATTGAAGTAGTGTCCACTGCACGTAATTGAGCGCAGGCAGCGTTTATTAGGTGCTAAATTGTCGACAATAGTGTTTCGTTATATACACTTCACACTGAACAGAGAACTTGCAATAGTAAATAGGTCTATTTGTGTTTTATTGGCCATTTATGAATTAATATAAGAATCAGTCTTTTCATTAATGTATAAATATAAATAATTAATAATAAACACCCCATACAGCCACACACACACACACACACACACACACACACACACACATAAGCCTATCACAGTCCACTGCTGGACATAGGCCTCCACAAGTTCTCGCCAATAATGGCGTGAACTCATGTGTTTTGCCCATAGTCACTACGATGGGCAGGCGGGTTGGTGGCCGCAGGGCTGGCTTTGTCGCACCGAAGACGCTGCTGCCTATCTTCGGCCTGTGTATTTGGAAGCCAGCAGTGGTTATCAACGCCCGGCTGTAATAACATCAATAATAATTAATTGTTACATTTGACTAGACTGTTGGAGCACTTTGCAGTGATTCTGTTTTCGGTCTTTTTTTGCATTTGCTAGCATCGGTACACCCAGTAAAAAGATAAGAGGTAACACACATAAAATTGCAGTCTCATTGAACTTTTGAAGTCGGTTAAAAATTTATTTTGCTTCAGGGTATAATATCGCACTGCTGGGTATAGTAGCTGGGTATAGGCCTCTTTCATCATGTAGGAAAAGGGTCAGAGCCTAATCCACCATGCTGCTCTACTGCGAGTTGTCGGATATATTCCCTACTATGAGTAACGATCGCTATCAGTTGTACATGATAACAACCGGGACCGACAGCTAGACGTGCTCTCCGAGGCGCGATGGGGAGACCCACAAGGACTAACAACGAGACCGAAAATAAATATTTGTATACATACATACAAATATCCACTCTGAGTGGGAATCGAACCCGCGACTGTCAGTCTTTAGAGGCCGCCACCAAGGCACACGCACAATATACACCAGAGCTCTCGTCTAAAAATTTATTTCAGATTTTTACATCCATAGAATATCAGTGTGCTATGAAAAGTACTTTCTGATAAATATAATTAATGAGATTAAAGAAGGAGGGATTAGGAAGGATTAATTATTGAGTTTTCTTTTATCGTCAATAATATCATCAGACATCAAATTATTATTTTTTTCTTGAGATAACTGAAGTGGATAAGTAATAATGATCTATGACATTAACTCAGGTAAATTTAATCATTTTTTAATATCATATCAAAAATCGACCGTTCCAGCGGGAATCGAACCCGCATCTCCGACTGACCGTGTCCGCGCTCTAGCCAATTAAGCTATGGAACGATGTACCCGCTAGATCGAAATTTTTGATCATTTTATATTCGGTCTAAGCGCTCAGGTAAATTTAACAAATATGATTAAAGGCAGTAGAGTGTATAAGGGTTCTAAAGGGACCGGATTTCCCCTTAGCATATGAGGATAAAATGAAGTGATAAGCCTTATGCTCGTAACTCATTCTCGTAAATGCTGACGCAAATTCAAAAGTCTCACGTATTGAAGTTGTTAATTTTTTCATAAACAAATAAGTCTAGTTTTTAAGATGATCTGATATAGTTAATATGATATTTTCTGTTAGTACGTACTCGGAAATATGGAGTGAATTTGAAAGTTTGACATTGGATTCATTTTCTGTGAAATTGTTTTTATTTCATCATTCCAGTCTATTGCAGTCCACTAATGGACATAGGCCTCCACAAGTTCGCGCAAAAATGCGTGAACTCATGTGTGTTGTATTGGCGTACAGTAAAGAATATTGAACAATTAAGTTGTTACTATTTTATGGATCTTAGCTGGGATATATTAGCACGGGCAGACCTAGAATTTCGTAAAGGTGGGGCAAAAAGACAATGAAATACTCGATAAATAGGAGAAAGTTTTCATTTACTTTAACTGTCTACACATTTTTTATAATAGATTGAGGAGACTTTAGATAAATCTACCTAAAACTTCCTTATTAAAATCTAAAATCTCGATTATTAGCTTCGGGGCAGGACCAGGAAAATCCCCCCCTTCCCCCACTGGGGGTACGTCCATTCCCGTTAGCAAAAGTTTTACTAGTAAATTTGTTAAAAAACTCATCTTGTTCTGTGCAGTAACGAAATACGATGTGAAAAAAACATGTTTTGGTAGAAATCTAGAAAATACTAGAAATCTATATCCGGCTTCGACACTTTTCCTATGTATAATTCTTTTCACAATTGAGACATAAATTGGTCGCACTTCTTTGCCAACGAGAGCAAATACGTTTTAAGTTATTCCGGATGATGCATTTTCATAACAAGTTATAATTTGAACCTGCAAAATTTTAATATCTTGTTATAATATTAATATCATATCATAAATCAAATGAGGTATGTTACAGCAAGCCTCATGTGATGTCATGCTCATAGTATTTTACTTCGAACGAGTGGAAAGTATAGTTATATAGTTCGAGTATATTATAAGAACTAACGTAACGTCACGAATGTTAATAAGTTGATTCATTATGAAGCCGATCGTTAATATTCGTGTTAAAAAGTCTTACAAAGGCGGTAAGTACGGGGACTTGTAACTAGTACCTAAGATTAAAGAAAAAAAAACTGTTTAACATTGTTGTATTTACTTAAAACTTAAGTTTAATTGTTAATAAAAATTAAACGTCTCAAGCTCAACGTCCCTTAATAGGATAAGAACATTCTGGAGGTATGGTAATAATATACATAACATTTTATGATTTTTTTGTGTGATTATTTAATTAGTTAGACTTAAAATTATTATTATCTTTTTTTATTGATTTTATTGCATTGTTTAAATTATTTGTTAAAAATGTTATTTGTATACAAAAATCTGTAGATAGATGTAGAATTTGTGATCAACTTAACTAACGCATTGGGTTCATTGTAATGTTAGTTTTAAGTTCTTTTTAATGCATAAATAAATAAATAATAAATAACAAAATAAATAACACAAACACAAATGTCTAATCAAAAATTTGTTATAGCGCGGATCGAACCTACGACCTCTAGTGCAAAATCCAGATGATATTATAATGGTCACTACGTCAACTTGTTGTTAAAATAAATTATTTTGAATACCTATATATTAGTATGGATTATTAATTCCTATTAACAATATATTTATAATTTCAAAAAAAAATTTACTACATAATTATATACGTATGTTATAGAATTTACTTCGTTATTGTATGAAAACGTGTATGTTTATTGAAAACATTGAAAACTCGCGTGTTCTATATATTCTTTAGTTGCTGATCACGTCCTGTTTTCGTAATACTAAATTATTCAAATAAGAAGCGTCTCCTTCATAATAGAATCTTTGATATCATTTGTATTTATTCCACAGCAAATATTACACTCGTGAATATAATAAATTTAATGTTTTTATAAGTCTTTTATTTTTGTATATTGATAAACCAAAGTGTAATTTGTGTTAAATAAAAAAGTGTCGTGTAATATCTAACGTACAAAGTAAGAATGCTTCAAAATTTAGTTTTAAAGAGAAAATAATTAAAATATTAATAAGTTTTTCCCCTTTTTAAAAACCTGTTTTAAAATATTTTAACGTATTCGTAGTTTTTAAATTATACTTTTTATATCAAACTTATAATTATATTAACTCTAATATCCATTATAAAACTCTGACAATATGTCCAAAAGTATATTCAAAGTTGAGTAAATTCTTCGTTTTCGGTAAACTAAAAATACGTGAAATAAAAAAGTAGCAATGTAAATAATTGTAGTTAATAGTTGTCGCGTTCGATTTGAAGAAATAGGCTGATGCGCTATAGGTCGCGGGTTCGATCTCCGCCCATAAGAAATGTTTGTTTGGGCAATACAGGTGTTTTTCGTGGTCCGAATCCTCGAACTAGGTAAACTTGCTATTGATAGCCATTGAAAGTGAAGCGTTTCATATTTATAATTCGTATAAGTTAATGTTATTTAATAAAAAAGTTTGTAACTAGATATAGACTATAATGAAATATTTCAATTATAGTGAAGCACATTTTCAAAATGCAACGCATACCTAAAACATTGCGCAATGCTACAACAAATATTGAGAAAAATGTTTCATTTCAATTAGATTCCATATGCATATCATAAATATAGACATAAAACACGCTTCTCTCCATCAGAGCCAAATCGGAGTGGTATTGAAGTGGAGAACAAACGCTATATCGGCGAGCGATCAGCAAATAGCAACTAACAGTTTTAGATGTCGGAAATTGCTTCGTCGTAGGCAGCGTTCGGAAAACGAATTCCGCAAACAATACAGAATGATTTTATTTATGTGTTATTTGTGAGCAAATTAATTTCGTTTCGCTGTTGTTACATGATGCTAATTAAGCTAATTATAGAAATAATTAATTTTACTTTATTTAAAAGTAGAAATTATACTTATTAATATTCTAGCTGTGCCCGCGACTTCCTGTGCGTAGAATTTAACAAAAAGTTAGTGTTCAGTTCGCAAATTATAAAATAAATAAATTTCTAAAATAAAAGTAGCTTAAGTTACTCCTTATTAAGTATATTAGTTATCTGCCAGTGAAAGTCCCGTCAAAATCGGTCCAACCTTTTCAGAGATTAGCCGGAACAAACAGATAGACAGACAGAGAGACAATAATTATAAAAAATGTTATTTTAGTATAAGTACCGTGTATTCCACATGCATCCAGTAAAAAGCGGTTATTTTAATATTACAAACAGACACTCCAGTTTTATTTATTTCTATAGATTTGATCTTATTTATTGTTGTTTTTAAAAATAAACATAAATTTTTTTTGAAATAAAAAAGTTAGATGTATCTATCATGAATGATGTATTTTATAAATTGTGGTCACGATAGCACACACGAACTAATAAGAGGTTAACCTCATAGAGGATAGTTTCAATTCAGAAGCAAAAACATTGAATATTCACAAGCTTAGGTGGTCGGCAAACCGCCCCCGGCCTGCCCATTAAGCCACACTACGTTTATTCGCCAGAATAGTACGCAATAAAACGTCGACCGGCGACTGCCCGCAGAAAAATACAAACTCAAAAATTATTACCCATTTGTACAGGCGTACATGCTATACTGCTATTCCTGTACTCAAAAATCATAAAGAACTGAGTGGACGTACGCATAAACTCGGTTTATCAGATTATAGAAATTAAAACCCTTTTCATGTCGATGAATAGCGAGTGCCTTTATGGAGCTTCCGTGAATTGCGTTATTTTTTTTTCCGAGCAGAAAAGAAAATATGAAACGACAACTTTTCCATAGCTGCAATGTTTATTTTTTTTTTTTTAATAATATACAGTCTTTTAATGAGTTTTATGAAATTAGTATTTACAGACTCTAAGAGATTATAAAATTGTAGGCAACGAGATTCATATACTAGGTGCAGTTGTGATATTCTATGCCAACAAAAACATTAAGTTTTTTCTTAACTTTATAAGTCTTTTCTATAATGTAAATTACACTAGTCAATTCAGAAGAAATCTTTTCATTCTACGGGAATAACAGCGGTTCTTTGTCATTTTGAAACTTATTCGACGAAATTTCGACGTCGTTGTAGACGCCGTGGTCACTGGTGAGTCTCTTAGAATCAAAGTTCATAGTGATCGTGAAAGCAAATGCTTTAGCGACCAAAAAGCGATGTGAAAGTGCTTATTAATCGCTCGAAGTGTTATATTAATCTTGCAAGCGCTCGTAGCTGGTATCCACCTTTTTAATCTATACTATATTTTTTATAGTATAGTTTTTAATCTATACTATAATATTATAAAGCTGAAGAGTGTCTTTGTTTGTTTGCTTGTTTGAACGCGCTAATCTCAGGAACTACTGGTCCAATTTGAAAAATTCTTGCAGTGTTAGATAGTCCATTTATCGAGGAAGGCTAAGACCAATAGGAGCGGAGCACCAATGGAGACTGATACAAAATCGGGTATTTTTTCCTTATGACAGCTTTAGATGCGTGCACTGCGTAAAAAGTTTATTTGCGGGTTAAAGTTAGCGTCAGCCCAAAGTAACTAATACACTATTAGAGTATTTACACGCGGGTGAAGTCGCGGCAGAAGCTAGTAATCTATACGAAAAAAATATTTAAAAGTTACAAAAAAATGTGTGATCATTGGATCACATGAGTGTTTTAATACCTTATTATCAACAGTTGCATACAAGACTTTATCTACTACACCCATAATATGAATCGTAAAAAAAACTCAATAAAATAAAAAATCGAAGATATAAAAATGGCGGCGATTCGAATAACCTACTTTTTTTTACGGCGCGCGGCGTTCTTGTAGTGAAACGCGCTTGAATGTTCTTTTTTTTGAAATTCATACAGATACCACGCATCGAACAGTTAAAATGTGTGCTGTCTGTCAAGTAAACCCTTTGCAAAGAAGAGATTGAATGAAAAATCAAAGAAGTGTTACAATGAAATTCAGTACAACATTATAATTTTTATCATCCTCTTGGATGATGTTATGGTTATAAGCTATTTGAAAATATTTTATTGAGAATTTAAAACATGGTAGTAGATAATAGTAATTAAAAAAATTATTCTGTATCCTTTTATAAATAATTATTGTTATTACGTTTAAACTTAGAATCAACAAATGTTTTCTTCTTACTTCAATGTTTGTTTCATTCCAAATTAATAGCTAATAGTAGAATATTTTCAGACTGTCATTAACAGTTAGATTATGTTACAATTTTCACTACAGTTCGTATTTTTACAAAAACTAATTTAATGATTAGTTTTTGTAAATTTACTTGTCGTAGTTTATTGTATAAAAAATATTGACTGAAATTTCTTTGTGATGTTACTTTTATTAATTTCTATGGCTTCTAGTCTGTAACACTTTGTAATAAGATTTTTAAAGAACAAAAGGAAAAAATTATTGTTACAAAATGCTATAGGTACTTTTAATATAATATTTAACCAGTTGCTAAAGTATTAATGATTGCGTTTTAAGTATTAGAACTTCCAAAAAAAATATTTCATTACATGAAATCTTATGTTATAAATTTAAACTATGTGTAACTAATTGATACCTTTAGTAGAAAAGAGGAGAAAATCACATCAAAGTTATTTTCTAATTTTTAAAAAGCTAATACAATCGATTCATTACTTTTCAAAACTTATTGATAACAAACGAACAAACTATTACTTTTTATATTAATACTATAGATCTCAGAACTCTAACTCTAAAAGACATTGAAGTGGAATTCTATCCGGTAAGACGTTTCCTTAAAGCTAAGAAACTAATAATGGGTGACTTACAGGAGTAACTCAGCGGAGTTTTATAAAACTTTTCAGGTTATAGACGGATTGGAAAGGGGAAAGAGAACGTGTTGATAATCAACCTTGTGAACAATAGTGAATTTTTTTTTTATATTAATCAATTTTTTTTAGGCACATCAACTATATTTTGATACTTTCGCAATATTACCTTATATTACTCTAGTACTTATTTGTTTTAGTATTACAGGGTAGTTAGGAAGTCATTATAGGAACGTTAACTTTAATTTTCTCGTAGGATTCAATTGAAATACAAATTCAAAATTATTTCTTTTAAGCATCTTTGATACGACACACACACAGCACTGGCACAGCACTGGTTTGTGGTTGTTGTGATGTCGGTCGCGGGTTTGATCCTTGCATATGACAAACATTTGTATTTACCATACAGATGTTTGCCGTGGTCTGGGTGTTTGTGCAGTCCTCGTGGGTCTCCCCACCGTGTCTCGAAGAGCACGTTAAACCATCGGTCCCGGTTGTTATCATGTACACCTGATAGCGATCGTTACTCATAGTAGCGAATATATGCACCAATTCGCATTGGAGCAGCGTGGTGGATTAAGCTCTGATCTTTCTCCTGCACAAGGAAAGAGGTCTATGCCAGCAGTGGGATATTACATGCTGAAGAGTATCTTTCATATATCTAAACTACTTACTCGTATATCTTCATTACAAATTATTAATAAGGAAATTTCTCATTGGCCTTAGTTCATCTATTGCAGACGATTTAGACAGTGTCAGACAGACACTGTGTCGCCTAGGTCGCTCTTCACTAAAACGCAAAGCTGCCTAAGCTCTGCGCCACCCTCTCGACCTCTCTGACTAGGCCCACAGGAATGACGAGTCGATACGTGTGGAGCCAGTTCGGCTGTCTCTCTGTCAGGATTCTTTCGCATTTCGAGCTATGCCACGAATGCTTGACGGAGACCCCATTCCGGGTTTCAAATGAAGTTTTCCTTCTCCAGGACCCTGATGAATTTGAGCCAGGTTTATCCTTCGGTCGCCTTTTACGACCCCCACGGGAAGAAAGGGGGTGGCGATATTGTGTGCTACTCGGCCGACACCACACGGAATTAAGGAAATTTATATAATTAATTATTTAATAAGCAAGTTATAATAATTATTGGAACGAAGTTCCTTACGGCAGGCGTGACATTTGGCTGGGCGACCGAACTGAAAAAAAAATGTGATACTAAAACCGTAAGAAAAATATATAACGGAAGTGACGTAATATCAGTCACACGACTGTATAATATGACGTTTGTAAAACTAAAATATTACTAGTAAACTTTTTTAAAATTATTTATGTAATTTTATACTGTCAACAAAAATAAATAAAGACATATGTTTTTTTTATTTCACTTAATAGTTTGATTTTTTTTTTTATGTCACTAGGTCGGCAAACAAGCGTACGGCTCACCTGATGGTAAGCGATTTCCTTAGCTTATAGACACCTGCAACACCAGAAGCATCACAAGCGCGTTGCCGACCCAATCCCCAATCCCCCCAGGAGCTCTGGTCACCTTACTCACCAACAGGAACACAATACTGCTTGAAAACAGTATTATTTTGCTGTGATCTTCTGTAAGGTCGGGGTACTACCCCAGTCGGGCTGCTCCATATTTTGAGCAGGAAATTCCTGCTGTGCCCTACCTCAGTTAAAATTATTTTATTATTATTATTATTATTTTCTTTGATTTATTTTATTTTACGGTATTTGTTATTTTCTAAAATACTAAATTTCCTAAATAATTTTATGTACTTAATTAAAAACTAATCAACAAAATTTAAAAAATCAAGAACTAAAAAATATATATAAAATTCAACATTTTTTTTTTCAAATTGTGTTGCTTCTATACTATCCGAAGGAACTTCGTTCCTACCTGGTGTCCCATGACACCACATAATTTTATTGAAATTCATATACTTGTATCTTTTTTCAATGACAAGACAAGTATATTTCTTATACTAATATAGTTATCGTATGGTTTGTACAATGTTATACAAGTAGATAGAGCTTGTACAGTAAAGGTTAAAAATAAAGTGAACATAATGTTTCTTCTTTTTTTACAGCTTTGTACGCTTTAAACCTTCTCCTAAAGAACCTAGAAAACGTTGCATTCTTCAGAAAGTAATATTTCCACAAAATGGGTTTGGAACGCCGCTGTGAGTAAGATAATTGTAAAATATTAGATACCTCCTTATAAAGTGCTCTCTTTGGAATATGGGCCTTCGTGTTTAGATTGGTGGAATTCGAAAATGATAGGTGGAATGATCTGTAAAAATATTATTTTATGGTAGTGGAACCAGCTGGTCACCGGCTTCGAGATTTTCTTTGCTATAGGTACTATAGTTTGCAAAAATTGATTGAGATGTTTTCATTGAGAATAAAATATATCTACAAGTAAAATTGGTATATAGCACCCAAAAAACATAAAAATTAAAATCTATAACTAATATTATAAAGCCGAAGAGTTTGTTTGTTTGCTGGAATGCACTAATCTCAGGAACTACTGGTCCAATTTAAAAAATTATTTCAGTGTTAGGATGGCCCAGTTATCGAGGAAGGCTAGGAATAGGCTAGAAAAAGGCTATATAATGATTTAGTACTTTTTTTCTTAAGTGCTTATTTTCACTTTAAGCCTTATAATTAATATCACTAATTAAGCTTTAGGCAAGCATTAAAAAAAACTTATACATAATGTAAAATATTACTATATTATGTAAAAGCTACAATACAAGTTGAAATTTTAGCCAGAAGTGGTCGACGCAAAACAACATCGTCTACATATTTGTATATCACACGTGACACTACTTTAGCTACGCTTTTATAGCAAAATTTTTTTTTTGCTTCACAGACTTTTTTACATTACTAAAAAAAAACTACGTTTGACACTAATCAGCTGCGCCTACATAATAATTTTTTTTTACCGCTTGACACTATTTTGACTACGCCCACTAATAAAAAACTTTACGTATGACACTAATTTTACTACGTCTACTTAAAAAAGTGTACCCCTTGATACTTTTTTGGCTACGCCCATTAATAAATAATTGTGTTTGATCGCAAACGAAAAAAAACGACTTCAATTACATCGACAAGTACTATAACGTAGGTAAACGAAGAAAATTAACAAACGCAGTAGTCGTCACTACGATTTTCGAGGGTTTCCCTCGATTTCTCTGGGATTCCATCATCAAATCCTGGTTTCCTTATCATGGTACCACTTTTGGGATACTCTCCTTTCCAACAAAAAAGGAATTATCAAAATCGGTTCATAAACGACGAAGTTATCCCCGAACATATATATATATATATGTATATATACGGTCGAATTAAGTAACCTTGTCCTTTTTTGAAGTTGGTTAAAAAAGTATAACGTTTGACACTCTTTTGGCTACACCTACTTATAAAAAATGTTTCATGCAAAACAAACTGCAGTCAATTAGCCGAATAAAGCCTTTCTTCAAATATTTGGTGAAATGTTGTTGAAGCCTGTTCGGTAGTCACACAATTTATAAAGTTAAGCGCTTTCAGCAGGTCATTCATACGGTCTTTACACAAAAGCGGTTTTATAAACGCATGTGATAAAATTTTGATTACAGTAAATAAATATGTCGTTTATTTGCTTGTTTATTTAAATACAACGTAATGTATATAAAAATGATCGTTTAGCTCGCCGGTATAACGTTCCAGGGCCAATACTTAAATTTTAATCCCCAATTTGAACGTTTATTTATTTATTTATATATTATGTATGCTTAAATTTATTACAAAAAACAAGTTCGTCAACTGTTATCTAAATCACAGGCTTTATTTACCTACCTTAGAAAAAGACGACGTTTCAGACATACGTTGTGTGTAGGTTGAACATATTTATTATTTATTTAAATACTGAAACTTTTATCTAAAGTCCTGTGATAATCTTTCTATATTTTATATTAACATGGAAAATACCCAAATGATAATCGTGATATGCCCTGTTTAAACAAAACTAGAACTTAATGTGTAGGTTCTGTGAAATGTTTAAAAATTTGGATTTAATTAAATATGTATATTTTTGTGCTTAATTTGTTTCATATTTTAAAAAAGTAAGATTTATAATGCTGAAGCCTTTTAGAGCTTATTTTTATATAGTTTACAGTAAAAGTGACTACTTTAAAATTTGGTTAAATTTAGTCGGAAATAAAATTAAAAATAAGTGAGGGACTAAAATATAAAGTAAATAAAACTAAGAATGTTATTTCATGTATCATCAATAGACATTACGTATAAACTTTAAACTGATATTAAAACTGTATAATTGTTTTAGAAATATCGAAATACCTTTCTTTAGTTCAATCACCAAAAAGCATGTATACCTATAGAATAATGTTAATGTACTGATTTTAGATAATGTAGTAGATTTTAGATTTTAGCTTTTTCACCGATATCAAACAGCGAATTTGTAACGTGTGTTATATAAAACATGTTATATATATACAATTTTTCCGTAAAATGTTAGACTTTTCTATTTCGTTGTGCCTGTTATGATAGATAGAATCTATGCTATTTTAAATTAAGTTTCAACCAAACTCAACGACTTGCATCTTTCATACGAGAAAAATAGTAGAGTTGATTTTAAGTAACGCGGCAAAGATTTGTAAAGTAGCTGAAACAAATTAAACACTAAGAATTTAATTAAATGTAAATTGGTGCTTGCGTAAAAATCTCGGGACGAGGCCGCGGTGAGTGCGTCTGACTCCATTATGGACCGATTTAATTCTTTTAGGAGTTTCTCACGGCTTGCTCCTGAAGCAAATGTTATATTTTGACGAATGAATATATTTGTATTGCAGTTGAGACTATAAGGCTGCTTACTGAACTAGATACAACACAAGGTTCAACTCATTACTTTCTAAACGATAATCGAAAGTATCGGCGTAGATTTAATATCTGAAAAAATATAGTTCATAGTGTTGTGTTCAATTTAATTAGCAGAAATTCAGTATATCCGGTATAATAAAAAAATTTGCTTTACACCAAACGACTGAAGTAAAACCTTTACACAATAGGCTTACACTGTGTCTTAGGTATACGAAACGTAACTGGCTAAGAGAGAAAGATAGAAAGAAAATGTGTGCTCGTACCTCTCCCTCTTGGTCCATTCGCCTCGTCCGATCACACTTTTCGCAACGCTCTCGTCATGCATTCATCAGCTTACTCCCAAATCAAGCGGGCGTAAAGAAGTTTTACTTCAAAAATGTGTCTTTAAAATACATTATATTATTATTAATAAGTATTATACGTGTACTTTCTTATTATTTTTTTTTAATGAACGACAATGTTGTCCCAACAAAAATATTGTGACTAATATATATAGTAACAGAATCAGAACACTTAACTGAACGTCACAGTTGGTGACATGTAATCATTCGCAATAAATAACCTAAGCTGAAACGAACTGAAGTACGAGCATTGTATTATAAGAACTATTATTACGAATCGTATGCATATATATACATACATTTATATATATGCATACAGATATGACAGATATGTTTATAGCATATATCTACTATCCGTATATTATTAATATTATTGCCTACTTTAGTCTCCTTTATAACGTTAATTCTCAATTTCATGAGTTCGTTAAAAAAAATCTCTGCTTTCAAATTTTAAGTGAAATAAATAATATTTAATAAAGTGACACCTTTATTAAAAACCTTAAAAAAAAAAGTATTAGTATTATAACACTGGAAATATAACAACTTTTGATCTAAACTGTTAAAGGAAAGTATATAGTTTTCTTTAAGCTGTGCGAGATACGGTTACAAATTCTTTTAAAACGTAATTTTTATTGCTTGTCTCGGACGGAACCAAGATAACATCGCAGTGGAAATATTAAACTTATTCTAAGAATAAAATAAAGATGGCGTTAGATGGGCGTCTAGTCGCTCAGGGGAAATGAAATTCCAAAATACGGACCGAATATTTTGGGATTCAGAAGGCGACTTATCATATTGCGAATACAAAAATGTAACAAATGTAATAAAATAATATTAAAAATATTCGAAAATACTACGACAATCGTTCTTGCGTGGTATGAGAAGTTACCTTAACATCGAGAGTCAAAAATTCGATTTCCGCTTGGTGCAGTGCATATTGGTATTTTTACAACAATTTTTTTTTGGTTTGGACGTAAGTCCTTGTAGGTTTTGCTACTCTCATTAACCTTATCCTAGACTCCTGATAGCGATTGTTATTCATATTTTCGTCAACCAGCAGTGGAGGATGTAATGGAATAAACTCCAAACCAACTCCGATATGGACGTTTCCCATCGTTTATCCGAAAAAGTTGATTCATTATAATAAGTGAAATCCACGTAAACATTAGAAAACAATATGATTTATTTCAATCCAAATAATTCACGAATTGACATTTAAAAGTGCTCTTAAAAGCTAATTTGCATAAAGTATATTTTGTTTTCAATTATTTCAACAAATACATACTTTTAAATAATTGGAATTGTTCTTTCTACTCTCTGCATAAACAAAGTGAAATTGGAGGTTCTATTGGAAGAAGAAAGGCTGCATAGACTTAACTATAAGATAAAAGTACCTGTACTAACGATGCAGCAGAGCATTGAACAGAATTGACGGAAAATGTCAGTCGTAACTTTACGTTGTAGCTTACGTAACATGTGTCTACGTCGTAACGCTACATAACTTTTTTACTCGTTAATATGTTACATAATATGACTTCCGCTGAATGGGATATAATAGATTAATGATATGAATATACACCAAGGATAAAACATGGAGGGCTTTATCATCAATGGGCTGTTGCATTTCAATTATAGCGACAGCTTGTGGGTTCAAATAAATAAAGCAAATAACTACGAGATAACATGTAGGTTAATTGTAAAAAAGAAAATAATATTACAAAACTTTTATCTGCTGCATACTTTTACACGTATGATACTGGTGAGACATGTTCTAAGATACATATACAATGATATATACATAGTATACTTACGCTTTTAATATTGATACCACCTAGATCACACGATGAAAGTTAAAAAAAAATTGGTATAATTATTTATCCTAGATTCATGGATATTATTATAATTAACAAATAATGTAGCACCTTTGTCAGTGACTGAATATTTTTGCTTAGCTACAAATGTAGTTATTATCAATAGATGAAACAAAACCCAGTAAAAGTATTTTGCCAATTTACCGTGTCAATCAACATAAAGCTTTCTTGTATTTTGCGAAAACAAAAAAGTAAGCGAATAATTAAGGTTTTCTTGATATTACTTTGTTTACGTTTAATATTTTATTATATTCAAAAGATAATTATATTTCGTTGCTTGGAAACGGTCTTCTGCAATCTGACAGACGTGGGCTGGAACAAAGGGATTCTTTTCGTTTGATTTCGTGATTCACCGCGTCGCCTCACGTACCAAATTTATTGGCCCCTAATAAAACAGAACACATTTTCTGCATTTGTCGTGATGTGGACATATTAGGATAAGACGAAGCCGACATTGCTAATAATTATTTACTGACCTGTTCGTATATATTTTGTTAGAAGTATTTTTTGGTATATAACGTATTTTCACTGAAGTACATATTCAGCTAAATAAAGACATTCAAAAAAGTATCTTATAGCCTTCTAAAACAAACACATATGTATAAATTTATTTCGTTTTTGAATTCTTATAGCAATTTAATTCAACAACTAACAAATTCGAAATATTTCTCTGGTATGTGTTTTAATATATAAATTTTTAATTCACTCATCACACATTCATTCATTAATCACTTCATCATCATTAGTACTTCAGCCTATCGCAGTTCACTGCTTGACATAGGCCTCCATAAGTTCACGCCAAAAATGGCGTATGTAAAATAGTACATATGTAGTAGATATAGTTTAATTTAAAACGTTTCTTTTGTATACATTCTGTATGAATATGTATCTATGGATGTATGCATGTATGTATTAATATGTGTATATGTGTTTAAGTAAATATATTTACACGTTTATGTCACAATTTGTACACCTACACTGATACAATACCATCTCCTCTGCCCCTAGATTGCATGGAAGAGATCGCTTTTCAGCGATAAGGCTGTTCTGTGGCTGCTGGCTATCTAATGATACTTTGTTAAAATCAATCTGATATGTATTATTTCTGTTTTGGTGTATAACAAAGTGTATTGTTATGTTATGATATATAACGAAACCGGAATCTTGATTTACATCACAACTCAATCTCTATCTGAATCATCTTTTAGACTTCGACACTTAAAGCACGGCTCAGTATTAAAAAGATATTCTTTATCATCCCAAAAATAACTAAATCGTATTGATAAAACTCGCAAACTTCCCACTACTGTGGCTATCTCCACGTAATTTAGTAAAAAAGGTTTAGTTTAATACATGACGTTATACTGCTCCACTGCTGGTGCAATATAATTATGAGTTACACAAATCATTAAGACGATTTAAATCGCAAAAATTGTGACAAAAACTGTACTTTTTGTAATATTAAAATAATTGCGTTAGCAAGGCTTTGTGGACGGCGACCCTTGGCGAATGTCCAATTCTATATAACACGTTTAAAAATTGGTAAACAGCTTCGCCTGAATAAATCAGATATGACAATATATTGCTGGCTTATCATTTTTTATAATACAGGATGTATCTGATCTTTTTGCAGATAAAGAAGTTAGACATTATAAGTTAATAATATTTTTATAAATAAATAAATAATTCCACAAGGCTTTTATCACATTTTTATTTTTTTATTCCCCTATAAATCAAACCGTCGTCTTTTGTCAGAATTTATACCAAATCATTATGTATGTTACATATATTAACGACCGCTCTGGTGTAGTGGTGCGCGTGCCGTCTAGGCATGCATCTACACACCGGCGGTTAGCTGGTTCGATTATCGCTCGGGATGGATATTTGTATTTTTAAATATTTATTTCTCCCCACCATGATTCAGAGAGCGTGCTAAGTCGTCGCTTGTTATCATAAATACCTGATACCGACCGATACTCATAATAGGTAACATATCCGCCAATCCGCAGTGGAGCAGTGCCTTTGTTTGTCGACCCAGTTGTATATATTAAAAAAAAAACTATGATGTCATGATGTGTATCACAATAAATAATTGATTATTGTCATTTAGTTCTGACTTATGACTAGGCGTCCTTTACTCGCTTTCGTTATTACTATCATGTCTGTGATAAAATTATGGAAAAAACGAGGGTGCTTTGGAAATGTGGACAGGGTTTAATACTTAAGCATATTTTTACGTCAATTTCAACTAGGGCAACTGAGAAATCCATACAAATTTATTCTGTGACGCGAAATTGAAATCTCAGGTGGTCGTCTCTTCGGTCTATCCTGTTAACCAGTCTCCAACGACCCTCCTGTATCTTGTATCGATGGTTACAATGAACAAAAACGATTCGAGATAGAAATGCGGGGGGTCACGAGAGAGTGGTCGGATTGCGCCTTGAATTTGTATTCCGTATCCTACCTTGCTCCCGGCTAGCGATCCGTTGTGATTTGCCTAAATCAAACTTATGCACATGTATATGTTATATTTTCATTTTTATTTGCATCCGTTTTTATATATTTATACCGATTTTACGAGTATGTACAGTGATAAATCGAACAATTTTTTTAAATATTGGATATGACGATTTTTGAAGGATTTTTCCATGGAAGTGTGAATAGAATCTAAATGAATAGAAATCGTAAAGAATTAGATCGTTTTTGAATGTAATGTAATGTTTTGAACGTAATTTTTTGCTATACCTTGTGGTTTACTTGTTTAAATACCGCATGTAATTATATTTAAATTTATATTTTATTGGTATCATAGGCCCTAACAACGTTTATTGTTTTGTTGAGGTTCCTGTATTTCGGCAATGTTTCAATCGAGGAGACTATCAGCCCATGATCATGGAAAATAATATAAATTAAAGCACGTAATTATGTCATTAAAAAGTTCTTTAGTGATCTTTTTATCGAACTTTACCTAGATATATTTATTAAACTGTAGACCTTTTATGATAAATTCATATTGATAATGAAATCTTATAATAATTATAGAAATAATACTCAATAAGCACCTTTGAGAGTATAGTTTATGATGTATATATTCGTTTAAGCAATATACGTGTATATAAGAATATAAAAGCGTGTACAACACTTTTCATCTATATAGGCACATTAATCTTACCTGGTCAGTTAGTATTAACATACGTACAACTAATACACATAGGTCAAAAGTTGCAACTGAATTTTAAAACAGCTATCTACTGCAGACCCAGCTGAAATTCTGCACATTTATTTGATTTGGATGTTAGTTAGCTATTTAACTTCATATTCCAATTAAATATGGACTTCCAAATATGGTGTATCACTTCTTGTTTTTGATGCATAATCATTACATGCAGATAAAATATTACCGATTTTTAATAATATTAAAATGAAACGATACGCAATATTTTAATAAAACGCGAATTTCAGTTGAGAGTTAAATATTTTTGAATATGGATTTTATTTTGAACCTGAGTAAATGTGTATGTATATTGTAATATAATTAGATAATTGATTAATTAAGATAAATTTATATATAAAATAAAAATAAATATTTCAACAAATACGAGTAAGTTAGTGGTCATCGATATATCATAAAATTCGGGTAAAAATTCGTGACGTTTTTATTAATTGGTGACAATATAGAAAATTTAAAACAATAAATATCATACAATACAAAACCGACGTAACACAAGATATTTATAACATAAATGCTTATTCTAACTTCTTTATCATACTACAAAAAAATAATAGTTTCATGTAATTGGAACTTATTATCAAAAAATCAAAATGGATAAACGATTTACTTTAATCTTCTGTTACAGATTTCTATCTACATTGTTACATCTACATTATTGTATCTTCACATCTTTCCTAATGATTATAACAAATTTGAGTTTTTACTCGTAAGTTGTGTTATTTAGTGTTCGTATAAAACAATTTACATTAAATCTAGCTTGTATTGTATAAGTTATTACACAGTTTAATTACACTACAGTGTACTTCAGTAAATACTATGATATGATATTTAAATTTATGTAGATATAAGTATTTTGCGTATTTTAATTACCTTGTAAGTAGTAATGTTTGGTTTATTTTAGTTTAAGATATGGATTTGAAATACTTTAAATTATTTAAGAATATGTATGCGAATATTTTTGTATTTAATATATATATATGCGAGTCCTGGAGTGGAGACCGCGTCTTGAAAAACGCAGTGTGAAACGTCCTCCGGCTCGTTGGACCGAAGATCTACGTTACCGGTGTTCGCTGGATGAGGATTACGGAAAACCAGGATGTCTGGCGCGAACTTGGGAAGGCCTATGTCCAGCAGTGGACTGCAATAGGCTGAACTGACTGACTGACTGATATATACACAATCAAATTTATATAAATTTATTTTTAGAGATAATTATTGTTATAAATACATTTTTCTTGCTTACAATTAAGTCAGAAATTTTAACTAACAGTCGCATCTGTATTCCTAAAATTGTAGCACTTATTCAATCGATTTAAAACTACCATTAATACGGAACAATCAAAAGCCAGGTTAGTACTGTTGTTGAGGTATAAATCTAAATTGCTAAATGGAATCCTGACTGAGAGACCTATCGTCGAGACACGTCGAGATTCAAATATTCAGATAGAAATGCATAACGGCATCACATTTCGATTGAACGGCTATAAATCTGTTTTAATCGAAAATAAATAATGGATAAATTGTAATTGCAATTTCATTGAAATCCTTTTATCGTATCTACTGAATATATGGAATGGTCGCTGTAGAATTTTATATGAAAATTCGTCAGAAAAAGCTTTCGCTCAAAAAATATAATATCATTCGAGTAACAATGTCATGCACGATGACACGTGGAAATTTTTTGCGATTTTCTTTTTGTAACGTATTGAATTTTTCCATCCATTGTTCTTTTGGGAACAGGTGCGAATATTCTATA
Source organism: Melitaea cinxia (assembly GCF_905220565.1). Classification (NCBI taxonomy): domain Eukaryota; kingdom Metazoa; phylum Arthropoda; class Insecta; order Lepidoptera; family Nymphalidae; genus Melitaea; species Melitaea cinxia. The sequence goes on from NC_059411.1 coordinate 8,577,239, forward strand.
CTTACTTTATTTATGTCTAAACCGTAGTACAAAAATATAACACCTGGTTTCGTAAACTCTAAAACTAAATATTTGTAAAATCCACATATTATTTAAAATGACTTTCTTTGTTTGAAATTAAATAATTTATATATATCTTATAACATACACACACGGTCGTCTGTTCCTATGGTAAGCAACTTAATGCTTGTTTTACAGGTAGCCGTCGACTGTTATAACTATATATATGTTTTTTTTTTTTTTTTATAAATATACATAGAAATACTAAATATATAAAAACAAATATTACACCCAGAATCAGGTGGGAATCGAACCCGCAACACGTGGCGCAGATAGCAGGGCACTACAAACTGCGCTAACGGTCTAGTCCAAATTAATATTTGTTTTTTTCTGAAGAGGAGAAATTTTAAGCTTAATCTTTCAATAAACCAGCGCATTACGGGAAGGAGTAATCGCATACTCCTCAGTATTTGTTTATTTGGAATTACCAACTAAATGTAACATTTGTATTGTGTAATCGTCATTAGGTACCACTATAACACAGTGATATTATTTTTTATTACAGTATTATTATAGGTTTGGGGTTTTGTAATAAACTTCCTTGAATGAATCTTACGGCTTAGCCTGTACTATCCCACAGTTGGGCACAGACTTGTTTCTCCATGTAGGAGAAGGATTGGAACTTAATCCACCACATAGATCCACTGTGAGCTGGCTGGTATATTCTCTGCTATGAGTAACGATAGCTTTCCGCCATTTATAATAACAACCGGGACCGACAGCTTAACGTACTGTTTACAAACCTACAAGGACAGACATCCAAAATGGAAACAAAAATTCGTACAAATAGAAATACGAGTACCTATCCCGTGTGGGAATCAAACCCGCAAACCGCAAAGGCACACGACACACGATTCACTACACCAGAGATTTATTTATTTATTTTATTAATTTTATGTACAAGCTGTACCTGCTACTTCGTTTGAGATTACACATTATGACTTGCCCTCCTTTTCTAAGGGTAAAGTATCTGATATCTTAGTTCGTAGTATCGATTCAAGGCATGGCAAGTATTATTCAGTCCCACTCAGTAGTTTCGGTATCATACAATAGTACAGCAAAGCCAAGACATACAGAGATATAAGAAATACAGTTTTGGCAGTAGTATTAATTATAGAGCCCTTCAAAATATCTTTAATGTACAGAATTGGAATTATAATAGTTTTATTATAAATACAGATTTATTTTATTACATATTTATCCACTTTGTTAGTAGGAAGAATATTTATTCCGTTGTTAATATTAATAAATATTAATTATGAATATTATTTCCGAGTGTGAAGCGTTTATCAATTCTTATAATTCTTATTCAATTCTTATTCCGTGCTATATATTATTATATATTATATTTAGTAAAGATTACAAATGATTACTGTTGAAAAAAAAACATTTATTCATCATCATTTTGACTTGCCCGTTGGTGCAGTTTGTAGTGGCCTTGTTTTCTGTTCCGCGGGTTGCGGGTTCGATTCCCGTCTGAGTCTGGCTGTAATATTTGTATTTATATATTTATATATGTATTATTTCTATGTATATTTAAAAAAATATAGTTATAGAAGTCGGATGTTACCTGTAACACAAACATTAAGTTGCTTATTATAGGAACAGAAGGCCCTATGTGTATGTTATAAGACGTTTATATTTATTTATTTATCATGACTTCATTCATTCTACAAACATTCGGTCTACAAAGTTGTCGAAATATCAGGACTCGCAATATTATAATTGCGGTAAGTCGTTTAAATTTATGTTAATAGTAATCGCGAAAGACGAAAAATGTATGTAATAATTATGTTTAAAAAAAGTTCGAGCAATTTCTAGGAAATTTAACTGAGAAAAGGCAAAGCAAAAAATGTCCTATTCAAAATCCTAAGCAGCCCGACTAGGAAAGTACCTCGACCTCATAGAATATAGAAGATCACAGCTAAGTAATGTTGCTTTCAAGCAGTGTTGTGTTTCTGTGGTAAGTAAGGTGACCAGAGATTCTGGGGGAGATTAGGTGTAGAATCGACAACACGCTTGCGATGCTTCTGGTGTTGCTAGCGTCTATAACTTACAGTAATCGCTTACCATCAGGTGAGCTGTAGGCTTGTTTGTCGACCTAGTCGTAACAAAATGCTAATTAATTTGAAATAAAAACAACAAAAAAAAAAACTTAAAAATAATTGTTTAAAACCATCGACGGTAAGAACTTTTGCCGATGATTCATTATATTTTAACTAAAAATATTTATACATGCGTGTATATGCGTACATAATATGTTTGCTTAGGATTGTATTTCAACGACACGTATATACCAGATACCTACTATGTAATACGAAAATATACCCTTACGCTAGTTTTCTGATTCTCAGCGCTGAGTAGTATATTTTATTACTCCGCATGTATGAGAATGTATAAGTATGTTAGGTGTCGCGGCGGATATTGGAAATAACTAAGGTAGCGTCTACAATATGCGTAAAATATAATCTTGATTTCTTGGAATTCTTGCAGGGTTTTATTAGCACCAAAACTACAAGAGTAACTCAATAAATGTGGTATAGGTAATCATATACGTAAAAATTACTTCCTCTACCACCCACGACGCAATTTTATCAAAGCAAATTAAAATGTTGTAAGAATTGTGAACACAGCTTTATGAATTTCATGCAGCGCCCGGGGATTCGGATGCTGTACCCAATCAATGACAGTTTGAGGTCTCAAGCTTGGTTTTTCCTTATTATGTTTGCGGAAATGAAATCCATTATCGTCATAGTGACAAATGTGCTTGCAGTTATTTCTAAAACTATTACATTGTTCCTGTTATGTTTGGTAATACAAACCGTAATGGTATCCATTTTTCAATATAAATTCTTATACAAAAATGATGATCATACACAATAAAATTTTATTATTCATTTTATATTGAATAATAAATGTCTGTTCTTAATTTGTTTTATCAAAAAAAGAAAAAAACGTACTGAAATACGATAGCACTCAACTTCTATTAGATTTGTTTTCAGAAATCACTTATTATTATGGCACAAGATGATAATGGAAAACCTCGCTCGTTGGCGGCGGTAGAAGATTTATTCACGCTTAGAAACTCGTTTGCGTCCCAAAATGAAACGCTACTCAACAGCTTGAAAAAAATGTTCGAGTTAAGCGTCTGTCGCATCGTTTAATGTCCTAATGTGCACGGAGAGCGAAATCTCGTTGTTACTCGTAATTGCTTCAACTAAAAAAAAACACAAGAACACAATTAAATGTTTTAAAAGTTATCGTAACCTATAAGACGCTATAATTAGTATTTAACAACTTTTGTCGTAATTAGCCGTTGGTTGCCGTTACCAGTTATAAGCGTCCTGTGTGAATTTTTCATACTTACGATCTGACCTGTCACGATACCTTTGGTATTTTGTACTTCTTCTATATTTGCAATGCAAAGGACAGGGAACAGGATAACCTTTTTTTAGTAATTTTAATATCTTGATGCAAAGTATACGTTTTATTTTACTAAGACTTTCTCTTAATTTCTTATAAATTTTGTAATCCGTTAAGTGTTTTAAAATGAAAAGTGTCCTTAATCATACAAGAAAAACAAACAAATCAACGTTATCTTGGCATCAATACACAGTAGAGTTGTGCTCCAAACATTCTCCTTCATAAATCAATTAATTTTTACTTAACATAAGGGCCGAAGCTGTTACAATACATCAGAAACATTGCGTACTAATAATTTCATCTTATTTGAAAGACTGCAGCTGATTATAAATGCTTCATCAAAGCCAAATTAATACAACACATCGCACTAACAACATCGGCTCCTCAATAAAAATTCTGCAAAAATAGAATCTTGAACCAAGCGCCACAGTGGGTGTGCCAAGTGATTTTCGGAAGTGCTCTTCATATCATACCCTGCGGGCAAACCCGTAACCCCAAGGGGACCGGAGTAACAAGACCCAAGTTTTAAATCATTGATACAAGCAGAAAGGATCGTCGCAATAAATTGAGAGTTAGATCAACAGAGAGTTGGTGATAAGACCCTTGCAACGACACCATCCATACCATCTTCAGTGGAAGGACAGCAGAGAAAAAACACAAAGAAGGAACGTTACATAATAAATTATTTAAAATTCACACAAGGTAAATAAAACAGTCGAAGCGCGCATCAATCTCGCGACCCAGTTTAAGCGCGTGACCGACAAAAAAAATACTTACGTTGCGTCGCGGCTCGGACGTCGCGAGACTGCAAACTGCACCTGACTCTGCTTCTTCAAATAAAGTAAAACTGTATCAAGATAATACTGTATCAAGACCGCGCGAAGAACACGTGAAAAGACAGCTGCAACAACTAAGCTACGGGACACTTGCGGAATCATCGGCACATCACATCCTTTCGCCACGTGAGTCCAACTGATCAAATCTAGTTTTAAAAGTAATCATCGCTGTATATTTTGAAAGTAGTTATTAGTTGTATAGTTATATAATAGTATATCTTTAGTACATAAGTGCAAGCAAAGATGTCTTCACACATCAACAAAAAGACAACCGAAGCGTCATCGGTGATTTCAAAATCATCGGTCTCGCTTCGTAAAAAAGTACTGAAAAAGCTTGCAAACGTAACCGGAACTAGTACACCTGCCGCACCGCTGCCGTCGACATCAAGCGAAAAACCTAAAAATGTAGCGGAATTCACTGTCATCCACACCGACACAGCCTCGGAGCCCCCATTGTCAGATCTGGAGGACAGTGAGACGTCCTCGGCGGGCTCTGTAGCCTCCGAAAACAGCAGGAGGACCTCCCTCCTCTACACCACCCCAAAGAGAGGAACAGGAGTAGAAATGGACATGGTCACGGGTGTGGCCAACGACCTCCTACAACGCGGCAAGGAAGCTTTAGAAAGTAGCGGCAATATGAAGCGTGGGGTGAAAATGATCGCCTATGAGAGTCTGCAGGGCCTCTACGAGACGGTCCTGTCGCTCTCGGACTCGCGCAGCCGACACAAGTGCAGCCTCGAGAAGGAGTGCGCCCGTCATGCCCAAGAATTGGTGCGGGTCGAAAGAGCTCATGCTAAAGAGCTCACTGAACTCAAAAAGACGCTCCTCTCAGGGATGCAAAAAACTCAGACAGACTTGGTGGAGACGTTGAGGGAGACTCGAGCCGTCCGCTCTTGGCTGGAGTACGAGACGGTGGAGCCTTTCCGGAGGATCCGTGACATCTGGGAAACGCAAGTCAAATTAGAAGAAAAGCTGAGCGAGCTCCATAGGGTGGTCTCGTCAATCAGGAACGGCAGTGAAGTGACTTCGCAGACGGACAGTAAAGTCCAGGAGTTACTTAAGGCAGTGGGAAATAAAATAGGATCGCTCTCAAGTGGCCTAGAGAAGCTGAAAGACGAACTAACACATACCAAGACCATCCTCACTGCGAAAATTGACGACATCCCACTGACCTTGGACGACGAAAGCCGCCAACAGGTAAACAAGGACACGGCATGGAGAACCCATCTGGATGAGATCAAGCAGCACATAAAGTCAATAAATACACAACCATCTAGTACACAGCCAAACCCACAACAAGATCTGGCCCCCCTATTCGAAGTTTTAAATGAAAAGGTCGAGATCATGTCCTCGGAGCTGCGCACCCTGAGGGATTCTAGCAAGACCACCGCATCCCCAAAAAAACCAACACTGGAGACGGAGATGGCGGTTCAGGAGGTCAAGCAGACCCTCAATACTATTAAAGAAGGAGTCACGAAATTAGCTCCTTTGGGGCCGACAACCTACGCCCATGCCGCCGCCCGACTAAAAACAGAGAGTGTGGAACAAAGACCCAACCACACTCTCATCATCTCGTCCCGGAACCCGCAGGAGACCAGCGAACAAGTGCTTACCAAGATCAGAGACTCGCTGGATTTAAAGAAGTCTGGGGCGAGGATGGAAAGGGTCCGTAAGGCTCGCGACCAGAAAGTCGTGGTGAGGTGCGCCTCAAAAGAGGACATGGTTAAGATCAGGGGCCAGGTCCAGAAAAATACAGAGCTGACGGTGCGGGAGCCCACAAACCAGGACCCCTTGGTCTGCGTGCGGGGAGTGCTGTCAAATTACACCAACGAGGAGATTGTAGACCTTATCAAGGCCCAAAATAGTCATATCCTCGAAGGAGTAGACAAGGCGGCACTTAAAATGAAGGTGCGGTTTAGGAAGCGCGCCCGAAACCCCCACGAATGTCACCCTGTGATCGAGCTTTCCCCGTCGCTCTGGAGAGAGTTTATAGACAAGGGCAAGATCTATGTAGGATTCAGTAGATGCACGGTCGAGGATCAGTCCCCCCTCGTCCAGTGCATGAGGTGCCTTGGCTTCGGACATACCAGGGCACTTTGCAAACAGGACAACAACACATGCAACTACTGCGCCGGAGAACACACGGGGGGGACCTGTCCCTCGAAAGTGAAGAGTGACTTGCCCAAGTGTATAAACTGTCTCAGAGCTAAAAGATCCAGTCCTGACCTGGAACACACCGCGTACAGCGCTGAGTGCCCAGAGAGAATAAAATGGGACAACATAGCGAGATCACGGGTGCAATATTGCTAAGGGCGACCCGGAGACCAAAGTTGTGGTCCCTAACAGAGAGGCGGACGGTGCAGGATGCGCTTTGCGCTTCATACAAGCAAACCTGCAGCGCTCAAAGTTGGCAACGAGCGAACTGCTTCAGGTGGCCCATAAAAAAGGGATCTCTTTCGCCCTAGTACAAGAACCGTATACCGGAAGAACGGGCGAAATGAGGCAATACCCTGGCACGAAGATCATCCAGTGCACCATGGGCCGCCAGAAACCAGTAAAGGCGGCGATTATCGTGTTCGGTGACAACGTGGAAGTCATTCATGACCCCCAAATTGTCACTGAGAACGTGGCCGCCGTCTTCGTAAAGGCCGGCCGACTCGAGCTTGGCATACTGTCCGTCTACTTCGAACCAAGGGACCAAGATATGGAACCATATCTCAGACAGGTGAGAACGGCTACCGCGAAGTTTCCCACACACCATCACATAGTGGCCGGTGACGTTAATGCCTGGAGTCACTGGTGGGGCAGCAGCTCGGAAGACCATCGCGGAGCACAACTCCACGGTTTTATCACCGAAATGGACCTCCACATTCATAACAGTGGCGATGTGCCCACATTCGAGACCTACAGAGGAGACAGGTTATACTCGAGCTGCGTGGACTTGACCCTAACCAGTCAGTCCCTTCTCGCGAGACTAGAAACCTGGCAAGTGGAACGAAATCTGATCACATCTGATCACAACGCCATAACGTTTAGTCTACGCACTGAGGGGCCCTTAAAACCATTGGTCCCAATCTCGACGCGCAGATACAACACCAAAAAGGCGCGATGGACAGATTTCTCCGCTACCCTAACAACTGGCCTCGCGGAAGAAAGCGTCACTCTGGAAGCCGTCCTAAATGTCTCGAACAAGGACGATCTCGATGGAATAATCGCAAAATACGTCGCGATCATTCACCGCACGTGCGAGAGTACCATCCCGAAGATAAAACCTTGGAAAGGCGACCCCCGACCGCCCTGGTGGTCGGTAGAGCTAGATTCCCTGAAAAGGGAGCAACTAAGAGCCAAACGTCGCATCAGAAATGCTGCACCCCGCAGAAGGGCTGGCGTCATCGAAGAATACGTACGGGCCAAGGAAAAATATAAACAGGCAGCAGAAGAAGCAGCCACTCAGAGCTGGAAAGACTTCTGCACGGCACAGGACCGTGAAAGCGTGTGGGACGGCATCTACAGAGTCATCAGGAAGACCTCTCGTAGACACGAGGACGCATTGCTAAGGAACGAATCAGGCGAAACACTGTCACCAGAACAGTCGGCTAAACTCCTAGCAAAAACGTTCTACCCTGACGACTCTGTAGAGACCGAAACCGCCCATCACAAACAGATCCGAGAGGCCATAGAAGGCAGAACTCCCGCGGAGTTAGAAGATCTGTCCGACGACGACCCGCCGTTTACGGCCGCAGAGCTGGAACAGGTTCTTTTGAGCCAAAATCCCAAAAAAGCTCCAGGCCCAGACGGGTTAACGTCGGATATATGCGCGGCGGCAATAAACTGCAACAGGGAGTTATTCCTAGCGCTGGCGAACAAATGCCTATCGCTATCCTACTTCCCCAAGCAGTGGAAGGTTGCCCACGTATGCATCCTCCGCAAACCAGCCAAAGAAGACTACACTCACCCGAAGTCCTATAGACCTATCGGACTCCTGTCGATCCTAGGAAAGACAGTTGAGAAAATGATGGTGGGTAGACTTCAGTGGAGGCTCTTCTCTACGCTGCACCGAAGCCAGTACGGATTCATGCCACAGAGGGGAACGGAAGACGCCCTCTACGATCTCGTCAGGCATATCAGGCAGGAAATGGACTCTAAGAAGATAGTACTTCTGGTATCGCTTGACATAGAGGGCGCTTTCGATAATGCATGGTGGCCGGCTCTCAAAAAACAGCTGGTGGACAAGCATTGCCCGAGAAACCTATTTGCTATGGTCGCCTCATACCTCCAGGATCGAAAGGTCATTGTTAATTACGCCAGAGCGACCAGTGAGAAGGAGACCACGAAGGGTTGCGTCCAAGGATCCATTGGCGGGCCAACCTTCTGGAACCTCATACTGGATTCGCTGCTGAGAAAGATCAGCGATATGGGAGTGTATTGCCAGGCCTTTGCGGACGATGTGGTCCTCGTCTTCTCCAGCCAAAAATCCGGCAACCTACAGGCCTCAGCCGAAACCACCCTAGCTGCCGTACAAGAGTGGGGTATACATAACAAACTGAGCTTCGCCGCGCATAAGACCAACGCGATGGTGCTCACTAAAAAGCTGAAATACGATACCCCCATAATCCATATGTCCGGCACTCGACTGAGGCTTGTAGGTCAAATAAAACTGCTGGGGCTCATTTTGGACTCGAAGCTCACTTTCAACGCGCACGTATCCGCAGTATGCAAAAAAGCTGCGGACATTTATAAACAGCTTGCGCGCGCGGCGAGAGTGACTTGGGGTCTGAACGGAGAGATTGTACGGACCATTTATCTGGCGGTGATAGAGCCCATTGTTCTGTACGCAGCGAGCGTATGGTCCTCTGCAGCAGAGAAGTTGACGGTACGAAAGCAACTAAACTCACTGCAGAGAGGATTTGCTCTGAAAATGTGCAGGGCGTACAGAACGGTGTCGCTTACATCGGCACTAGTCCTCTCAGGTTTGCTCCCGTTAGACCTTCGTGTTCGAGAGGCGGCCATACTATTTGAGACCAAAAAGGGTTACAGCACGGACCTTCTTCCACCGGGAAGAGAGCTGGAGCGCAAGGTGGGACCAATGCAAAACCCCCACCCTTCTCTACTCATGACAACGGAGTACGAGCGCTTAGAGAGTCTGAACCCCGAAGTCCTTGAGGAACACAGCATCGTCGGGCCTCTTATCTTTACCGACGGAAGCAAAATAGAGGGTAAAGTTGGAGCCGCCCTCACATGTTGGGACCAAGACAGGGAAGTAAGATACTCCACTTTCCGGTTAGAGCCGCACAACACTGTCTTTCAATCCGAGATGTACGCACTCTTCAGAGCAGTGGAAATAGCAAAAACCTCAAAGTCACGCTCCATCAACATCTTGAGCGACTCGAGGTCATCTTTGGATCTGCTGAGGAGCCCCTCAGTGACTCACCCTCTGGCCGTGGAAATGAAGAGTCGAATCAGACAGCTCCGGGAGGAAAATAAGACAGTGCGGTTCTTTTGGTTGAGGGCCCATGTTGGAACACCGGGCAATGAGAGAGCGGACGAGCTGGCCAAAAGGGCGGCTTTAACAAAAAATACGGCACCTGACTACGACAGAGTACCAATCTCGTATGTCAGAAGGCAGATCCGGGAAGCGACTGTCAGGGTCTGGCAGGATAGATACAATTCTTCGAAGACTGGCTCGGTCACGAAAATATTCCTACCGGATGTAAAGACCGCTTACAGACTGGTAAGGAAATCGGCACCAACATCTGTCGACACGCAAATTCTGACCGGCCACGGAGGATTTGCGGCGTATCTTCACAGATTCCACCTCACTGACAGTCCCTCGTGTATCTGCGACCCGAATTGTGAGGAGACAGTTCTGCATATTATACTGAATTGCCCGAGGTTCAGTAAGGAAAGGCTGGATCTGGAACTCAAACTCCAGATTAAACTGGACCAGCCATCGCTCCATACCATCCTGGAGAGCGAGGCCAGCAGAACGTCCTTCCTCACATTCGCGAGAAAGGCCGTCAATACAGCCGCAAAGAGGAACAGCACGCTTTCTCCATCACCGGCTTTAACACCTGCGCAGAGTGCCAACATCGTCGTTCATACAACACACACTCAGATACACTACACACAAGCACAAATAGAGCAAAACCGTGTCCAACAAGCCGCTCAGCGAGATAACACAACAGCTCCGCGGATGTCTCCTGGCCGCACCCTTCTGGGCCAAATAACTAGGACCATGTCTTCCTCACTCCAGGACCTGTTCAGGAATAGAGCCAACCAAAACGCACCTCCGCAGCCGACTCAGAGCAGGATGACACAATCCTCGCCCAGTGAAGTGAATGGAAGTGGAGAAGTTGGTATTAGGACCAGATGCGTGGCTCTATTCATGGACAGCGAAGTGGAGAGGATGGGGATAAGCTTCTGTCGCTCCGAAGAACTCAATCGGCTGGCGATTTCACCGGGACTCGCCTTATTGATAAACGGTAGCACTCAAAAGACAAGCATAAGGCGCACAAAAATCACAGCGCTAGCGCAAGAGCAGGAGGGCGACTCGACCTATCGTTTGTTGCGGTTAAAAAACAAAGAGATCGCACTCTTCGAATGGGGAGAGACGTCCGCCTTCGCGCAGTCCAGCTTGTGGCTACAGCGGATGAGCGAGATCCCCGGGGGAATCCCCGGAAGAATCAGTGTTGATTCGATGAGAGTCGGCTATGAAAGAGGCGACGTATCAGATAGGTACGGTTGCCTAATGGCCTCCAAGAACAGTGAGGTCATTGTCTACGAAGACAGGGGGGAGGACCTTGGTTACTTAAGACCAAAATCAAAATCACCTTCACCCTCTGCATCGCCGGCTCTCGGGGAAGCCGCACCGAGCGACTCGGAGCGCCTACAACTAAAGGTCGAGGCCCAGAAGGTGGAACAACGTAAGGCAACGGCCGCACCCAAATCTAAGCCGAGCTCGATGTCATTGGCGACATTTATCCAGGCAACCATCTCCCCGAAGCAAAGTAAGCTTCCCCATCACCCCTCTCCCAAAAAGGCTGGACAGGGAGAGCGACTATCGGAGGCGCTGAGCAGGTTCACCAAAGACAATAGTCCGAGGCAACCAGCGGCGTCACCGGCCGCTCGAACTAGGGCCGATATGGGACAAGTATCACCACCGAGACTTCGACCGGCGTCCACACCGCTTCAACACGCGGAAAATGCCCTAATCGAGTTCCTGGCCATTATTAAGGCAAACCGCGAGGTAAGCTTGGCCACCTGCAAAAAGATCATGCAGGCCTACCAGTACGATCACCAAAGATTACTGGAGGTGGAACTCGAAGAAGCCGAAGCAGCCATATACAACAGTGATACCCGACAAATACTCAAGGGCAAGATGTCGGGTAGGTATATGGCCGCATATAACATCACAGCAGGCTTCGTGAGCGCGGTCGAGTCTGAGGGTAATGACGAGGAGTCACAAACCTTTGAAACACCCGAAGGGGACCCGGTGGTGGTAGTGGCGAGATGCACGAAAGTAATGCTGGGCGACCGGATGCTACGGATAGCAAAAACCATCATGGGCGACCGGGCCGAAGCCGGCTTACCGTACGTGACCTGGGAACTACCATCACTGGAGTGGATAAACGGGGTACCAGGATGCGGCAAGACAACCCGAATAGTCAGGGACTTCGATGGGGACACGGAAGTCGTGATTACGACCACAGTCGAGGCGGCTAAAGATCTAAAAGAAAAACTGGTGCACCGCTATGGCAACAAGGTCAAGCAAAGGGTACGTACTATGGCCTCCGTTCTGGTAAATGGCTTCCGTGAGGGTTTAAAAATCAACCGCCTAACGGTGGACGAAGCCCTCATGAACCATTTCGGAGCCATAGTAATGGCCGCCCGACTATCGGGAGCTGAGAAGGTAGTCCTCATCGGAGACATAAACCAACTGCCGTACATCGACAGGGATAACCTGTTCGAAATGCGGTATTGTAGACCAACCCTTATAACGACTATTTCGTGCGAGTTGTCGTGCACGCATCGTAACCCCAAAGATGTCGCCTTTGCCATCAGTGAGGTTTACAAGTCCGTGTACAGCTCAAGCACAAAGATCCGATCTTTGCGAGTGGAGAGTCTCACAGGCGCGCGCATTCCTGTAGGAAGGGACCGAACCCTGTACCTGGTATTTACGCAAGAGGAGAAGAGATTGCTGACTGACCAGGGATACGGGTCCGGTGAGGGATCGCGCGTCTTAACCATTCATGAGGCGCAGGGCCAGACCTATGAGGACGTCATCGTCCTCCAGACAAATACAAGGAGGCTCAAGATCCACGACAGCGTTTCGCACGCTGTAGTCGCGGTGACTAGACACACCAACACCTGTGTCTATTACACCGACGACCGTGACGACGCAATTGGTCGCTTTGTGGCGAGGGCAGCGGAGATGACGGACAAGAAAATCCTTGAGCATAGTCTCAAGATGGCCATTCACCATAGAGATGCTGCCGTCATTGAGAATGTGCTCAAAATGTTGAAAAATGTAGAGGTGTGAAGACATTATTGTATTGTAAGTATAAATTATGCGTAGATAAAAGTGTAAAGTAAGTAATATAAATAATAAAATTGAATGTAATAGTATAGGAATAGGATAATGTAATTGTAATGATAAGGCTTTATATATTTACTTAATAAGATAGGATTAGTCATATAATATATTAATAAAAAAAAAAATTAAAAAAAAAAAATAAATTTAAATGGACAAAACGATTCCTAACCACAAAAAAAAAAAAAGTACCTAACTACTAACAATAACATAGGTTAAGTGTACATTGTAAGTAGCAAATAAGTGTACATATATTGTAGTTAGCAAATAAGTGTAAATATAATAAAAATAATTAGTATATAAGAATATAAAATAAGCAATATGTAGAATAGTCTTGGTCAGTGGACTCGCGTCGACTTTTAGAAATTTGAAATTTTAAGACTAGTTATTAAGGCTTCTAGATTCTAAGTTGCGGTGAAGTACCGATGCATGTTAAAAAAAAAAATAATAATAACAATATATGGAATAACAAAAGCACGGGCATAATAAGCCTGTGGATATATCACATAACTAAAAAAAAAAAAAAAAAATAAATGCTTCATCAAAATTTCTTTGATTTTCTTTTGCTTCGTCATCACACGTTGCTGATACTTTTAAATAGCCAAAATTTTCTTCAAATGTGGAGAATATAGGTACTCAATAATATTATTTAAAAAAGAACAAAAATGACGATTGAAGTGCAATCATAATTTATATGTAAATTCATTAAGATGATACATGGCGACGACATGAAAGGAATTTATTTAAAAACTAATTTCATTCGGTCACGTAACTAATATTATAAGACTAAGACTACACGAGTAGTTTCTCAAGTTAAAGTTAATAACAAAGTAATCATCATAGAGATAAGTAAGGAACTGATTAGCTTCAAATCGTAACGTATTTTATATATAAATTAATAAAATTGGAGCGTCTGTTTGTAATATTAAAATAATCGCTTTTTACTAAATGCATATGGATGTATCGGTATATGTACCGTGTTATATGTACCAAAATAACATATTTTAAAAATTTTGTCTCTCTGTCTGTCTGTTTGTTCCAGCTAATCTTTAAAACGACTGGACCGATTTCGATATAACTTTCACTGGCAGATAGCTGATCTAATAAGGAGTAACTTAGGCTACATTTATTTTAGAAATTTATTTATTTTGTAACTCTGCGAACAGAACAATAATTTTTTTATTTCCACGCGGACGAAGTCGCGGGCACAGCTAGTTACTAAATAAGCGTTAGTTTTCGACGCTTTGTATCTTTGATTAATAAACATTCTGTAGTTTTGACACAATGGTTTTTCTCAATAATTTTTACAATGAAGTGTAATATAACAATGGTTTGAAACATACATAACATTGGTTTGAAACATACATAACATTGGTTTCAAGTTACTAATAATAGTAATATTTTAGTTTTACAAACATCATATTATACAGTCGTGTGACTGATATTACGTCACTTCCGTTATATATTTTTCTTACGGTTTTAGTATCACATTTTTTTCAGTTTGGTCGTTAGCCAAATGTCAAGCCTGCCGTAAGGAAGTTCGTTCCAATAATATATTTTTTTGTTTAAATATTTTTACCATTAAAATTGCAAGGAATGACTTCGTTTTGTTTTTTTGGTTTTATATCTATATGGCAAATTTGATTAACGTAGTTTTCGATCAGTGAAAGAAATAATAAAATCATTTTGATTTAAACAATTATCGATTATTGAAACAAAATTACAATATTTCCTTGTTCACTATCAATATTTACCTAAATTATTACTTAAATTTCTGTATTAACAAAAACATTACAGTTACTGTTTCGGATGTTAAAATATTAATTTAGTAAGAAACTCATATTATATTAATCTACGTTTTCTTAAAAACATTTATTATTGAAAATACAAAAACGATTTGTTAATTATTGATGTACTTTAGCAAAACATAATTAATAATGTTTTACTTTGTTTTGCGCTTTCTTTTTTATGTCTCAAACAATCAGCAAGCACTTCACAGGACTATGCCATCGCCAGTGCGATTGCACTACAAATGAAAAGTTACCAAGGTTTAATTAGGAACAAACCGTTCTTTAAGAAATCGGAGCTTGAAACCAAGCTATGCACAAACACACTTGTTTAACTATAGAAAAATCGTAAATACATAATGTAACTAAATTTAAATAAAAGTTTAATGTTTTTATTATTTTGTTATTTGTTCGTTATATGATGTGTATTTTATATAATACAGTTGTATTGAAATATGTATAGTTAACTTTAATTACAGCCTACAGTGTATGTAAATTACTTAAGTGATGGAAACTTTGGATTTTGTACTATTCATATGTTATTCAGCCTATCGCAGTCCACTGCTGGACAAAGGCCTCCACAAATTCACGCCAAAAAATGGCGTGAACTCATATGTGCTGCCCATAGTCACCACGCCGCTGGGCAGGCGGGTTAGTGACCACAGGGCTGGCTTTGTCGTACCCAAGACGCTGCTGCACATGTTATTAGTGTCATTGAATTATGTGTATAACTTTTTTTGTATTTCAAAACAAAAAAGTCATATTAAGTACTTTGAATTGGACTCTTTTATATAATAATCTTTTTTTTAGTGTCAGTAAACACCGGTATATTCTCAAAGACAATATAAAATTAGACAAATAAGACAATATAAAGTTATGTAACGTCTTTAGCTTTTAAATAAAAAGAATACAAAAGTATACAAAATAATATCGATGAAAGAAGCACCTCAATTAATGTCAGCTGTCTCTTTTTTAATTACAGGTAGATCTTCGAAAGAACTTTCGGACCTTTACTTTTCGTTTGATAGGTTGCGAAATTAATTATACGAAACGGTAAACATATGATGTTATTTGCAGTAATTGTCGTTGTTTTTCTTATACTTACATTACAGAAACATAATATATGAAGTGTGTGGTGAATTAAAATCAAAATCAAAAATATCTTTATTCACAAAAGTACCTCCGAATCGTCATTTTACAAATTAAAATTTTAATTATTTTTAAAAGTGAAGCTACCACTGGTTCGGAATGTAAATTCTGCAGAGTAGATCCGGCAAAAAAAACTCCATAGTACTTACGCTTTAAAATAAATCGTGTTTTATACAAATTTGGTAATATCTTGCATGGAATACAGCGTCACTACTACTAAGTCCACATATCTTTTATGTAATCCTGCACTAAATACTAAATAAAAAGAATAATAATAGCTTTAGCTATTAATTTCTTTTTAATACAAACTTTTAATTTATTATCAGACAATGATATTCTCTGAGAGAATGTAACAATAACTATATTACATTAGGTACAAGTCAGTTTAAATATAACAATTGTGTTTGCTGGCAAACGAAAAAAAACCGACTTCAATTACATCGACAATTAATACAACGTAGGTAGACGAAAAAATAGTCAAGTAAATACGCATTATCAAAGATTACTCTAAAA
This sequence comes from Melitaea cinxia, assembly GCF_905220565.1. Classification (NCBI taxonomy): domain Eukaryota; kingdom Metazoa; phylum Arthropoda; class Insecta; order Lepidoptera; family Nymphalidae; genus Melitaea; species Melitaea cinxia. The sequence continues at coordinate 8,593,597 of NC_059411.1, forward strand.
GTTGTGACCACATAATAAACATCGGCTTTCGATGAAATTAAAAATCATCAAAATCGGTACACATCGGTGAAAAGTTATGCGGATTTTCGAGGGTTTCCCTCGATTTCTCTGAGATCCTATCATCAGATCCTGGTTTACTTATCATGGTACTACACTTAGGATATCTTCCTTCCAACAAAAAAAGAATTATCAAAATCGGTTCATAAACGACGAAGTTATCGCCGAACATACATACAAAAAATATATATATACGGTCGAATTGAGTAACCTCCTCCTTTTTTGAATTCGGTTAAAAATGTTATACACTGAATCGTAAAAATTTGGTAGTAACCCTAAAGGAAGGAGAAACTTGCGTGTAGTCTAGTAATAAAATAAAATTTCGTGACCAAAGGAATTAGAAAGAAGGACATTACTTCGTCGGAATGACAGGTTTTATTTAAAACTTATAAGTTGATATTATGTATGATATATATGCTATTGGTAACGTGTATAATTCAAATATTTTATGAAATGATTAAACGTTGAAAAGAAGATAACAGATTAAGTAAGGAAAAGTAATTTTGAAAAGAGGATTTGTCTCTTTTTAGGAATGCGTTTAACTCACATTAACTTATCTTAAGTGTGGCTTATATCCCTGGCCACTACTTAGGCTATAACAAACGCCTATAAGTAGAACAAGAATTGAAACAAATGAAGCTTATGATTAAAGGAATATTAAAACTATTACGGCGATTTCATTTCATATTTGTATGAAACAGGTTTTATTATGATAACGTAATAATGAACACATTAATACTAGCTTCTAGTTCTCGTTAAGTAATTACCGGTTTCTAAGAGCTACAAAAGAGTAAAGTGTAAAGGGAGAGAGGCTATTTTGAAAGCTTTAAATTAGTTTAATAAGTAATTTTTAAATCTCAATTGATTCAACTTACTGACTTTCTTTATAAATAAGATGCATAAACTGAGTGAGTTATTGACTAACTGATTCATAACCACTGAGAGTAAGCTGAATAGTAGATGACTGTTTGAACTTAGCTTTTTTGAAAATAATTTTATTACAATAAGGACGTAATATACGAGTAGCGATTTTCAAAATTTTAGCATTATGCGTTAAAATGGGACACGGAAGTTTGTACATACGATGCGCACCAGTTTTTTGAAGGTAGAATTATTAATATAAATAATAAATTGCATATTGAATTTTCATACGAATTTTTTTTAACTAACTGCTAGTTTGTTCATATGGCAAATTTATGGAACCGGTTTTGATGTGACATAGCGTTAATATAATTCATGTACCCGTTCGTATTTTAAGAGTACCATACTTTACTAATCATTAACATCAAAGCTGATTGACGAAAAGGTATTCCAGTTAGTAGATAGATTTTTAATAATTAATTATTTCAATTGAATAATATTAATAATGTAATTTAATGCTTTAGGCATACTCATAAGTATTTTGTTAATATATTAAAATTCTTAAAAAAAATAAAGTAAATATCCTAGATGTAGTATTTTTAATGTAATTCTTAATAAAAAGGTCTATAAGAGACGCGTTTTCATAGCTGGCCATTGTCATTTAATAAAAATAGTATTACATCATATTTTACTTTTTGAATGGCGAGTCGTCATTCGAGACCTTTGTGAGAGTACAATGGTGTCTGGACCAAATTGCAAATGAGGATTTCTCCGACGAAAATACTTCCTTTGTACGAAATTCATTTTTCATATATCTTTTAAACATTCCTGACCGGATATTACTCTGATTAATGTAGATCGCATCGCATCAGATTATGTTTAAATACCGTATAGGCACATATTTATATTGAAATATTCTCTGTACTTCTACGTTACTTAATTAAATAAATATGAAAAAAAATAATCTTGATTTAACGTTTTGAATGCATATGAAATTAGGACAAGATATTGTGATTATCTAATTATATTGTTGAATTTTTAGTTGAAAATATGGAATAAAAAATATCCCGGAACTGTTCGCATAAACGTACACGATTTATTAGAACCAACAATTGCACGTTGTATTAGAAACTCAATGTTTATTTTGTATATTTAAGTTTTGTTTTACGTTTTAATGTTAAATTTATCCAAAGACATTTTCTACGATTTTTTATAATTATATTGTAAAGTTTGTAGTAGTTTTAATATGTATGAGTTTGATTATTTTTCTTTTCAGGGACATGATATTTGATAATGTTTAAAACATAGTTCAAATTCAACAACCTCGTCATTTGTATAATGAAGTTCAATCCAATTACTTTGTAATACTCGTAGCTAGCGATGTTTAGTACACTTCGTAAGTAAAGCAGCGGTGTGATAATTTCCGTTAGCTCCTTCTCACTTCCCGGCGGCACCCACGTCTTCCATCTACATTTCGTCTCACTTAAAGATGATAACTGGCTTATTAAACTGTAACCTGTATTAAGTTTAGTATAATGTATTGTTGCAATTATTAATGATTTTACAACTTAATTATTTTATTATTCAATGATTTAATAATCATAATATAAAGAAAAATAATATTTTGTTCGCAACTTGTGTGTATTTGTAACAACAGTTTGTATTTATTTTTAACCGAGTTCAAAACAAGGAGGACGTTCTTAATTCAATTAATTAATTTTTTTTGACATACACACACGGTCATCTGTTCCTAAAGTAAGCTAATTAATGCTTAGGGTCACTACAAACTGCCCCAACGGGCTCGTCAATTATTCTTTTTATATTCAAATGGTGTTACGTGGTTTGCTTGTCATGTGGTTCCATGTAAATTAAAAATAGTCTGACGAGTAGTTTTTGATTTATTTCTAATAGCGTGTATTTAATTGACTTTGCCTACCTTGATGGTGGTCATCGATCGGTTACTCATTTTAGTTACTCATTTTGCATGTTTTAGTTACTATAATTTTGGATTAAGACTAAAAAGTTTTTATTAAATTGAAAAAATAAAATAAACATTAGTACTGTTTATTATTCATTTTTTCCATTATATTTTGATGTAAGTATTAACGTATTAAATGTACATAAAAATGTATGAAAATATGTATACTTTACAGTTAAAATAAACGCATCATTGTAGCAGTAATTGCATTTTAATCTCTTATCTCCACGTTGCGCTCCCAGGATGTTACGGTGAATGCATGTCCTTTACTCTGACGTGAGATTGTTTTGCACGAACGACCTGGCGTGTGATGTCGCGCGGTAAATACTCGTAGTTCAGTTACAATAAACAATATGCGTTCCGAATCACGAATCATTTCGTTTTATGGATAGTTGGCATTCTTGATTGGTTGTTTTTTTTTTCATTATTTTGATCTTTGATCTACAAATTTAAATTGAATTATTGGATCATCATTATAACCTATACAGTCCACTGCTGGACATAGGCCTCCACAAGTTTACGCCAAAAATAACGTGAACTCATGTGTTTTGCCCATAGTCACCACGCTGGGCAGGCGGGTTGATGACCGCAGGGCTGGCTTAGGAATTATTGGATAGGATTATAATAGTAAGTAGCTTTTTTTTTAAATTGGTAACACTGTCATCATTATTTTGTGATTTATTTTGATAACTTTATTCGCAATATTTGAGTTTTTATTTATGTCAATCTTGATAAACTAGTTCATCAGTTTTTAATCCGATTCATTAAATAATATTATTTTCATCCGATAACAAAAAAAAAGTGCGTGCGTATAAATAGCACAAGTCAGAAGTGAAATTTTTTTGGCAAACTAATTTTTAAGTCTCGTTTATATTTATACAAATCTAAAGCTACAGATTTCCGTTCCAGCGCCAGAGTTCTCCGGAGCTATGCTCGGTTGCTTGATGCGATACGGTGTTGGAGGTCGTACAGGCCTGACCTCCAGCGCCGCTGCAGTCGGGCGTTGGAGGCTTGCCTGGCTTGGAGGTGGGATGCTCCTAGCTGTGTCCCCATTCTGCAGACGGTCGACTAGTCCGGTTGTGCGTCCTTTAAGCGGGGTGGCCGGCTATATAGCGCGATCCTATCTCGCCCCACTCAGGCGGAGGTCTACTCACACGTGGTGGTTTTTAGCCAGTAAGAGTCTGACATAGCCTCTCCGGTGAGGGTTAAGGTATGAAGATTTTCCCCACTTAAAAAAATATATGGAAAGAGTATAGCAAACTAAGATATGTGACATCGGTTTTTACTAACCAAATCATCTCACACTACAACCCATTTCAGTGTTATATCGAATGCATTTTTTTAACCATCAATATGATAAGAAGAAAACTATTACAAAACTTAATTAAGATTTAGAGTCAAAACATTATACAAAACATTTTACTTTAGTTAATTTATTTTACAAAATGTACGAGCATAACCATTTAAAGTTATACGCAGATGTACCCGCAAGAATACTTTAAAATAGCGTAAAATAACTGTACTCGGTTATTATACGTTGTACTCTTATACCAATTCCACAAAACGACGTACAATTATGTTAAAACTTAAGCACCTACTTAGGCTTTAATGATTTAGGGGTAAAATACACGCAGTTGAAGCGAGATTTTAATTAAAAACTGCAGGAGCGCAGTGTTATAAATACCGAAGCGTTAAAAGAAGTCAGAGTTCCGGCCAGTTCTTTGCTTTGTAGGTTCTTTATTTTGACTCCGCAGTCCAACGGATTGTAATTTACTTTGCATCTTTCAAATGATCTGCTCGATGAATTTTCGAAACCATGTAATAATGAATGCTTTAGAAATTAAAATCATCGGGGTTTTCAATCATTTCGCTTAAAAATGTTTTCAAGTATTTTCTTTTTATAATGATATAATTTATAAATCACTTATTTAATAAAAAAAATCTGCTATAAATGAATTATAAATATAGTAAACTGATAGAGTATATGGTCTTTGTTCTACTGCTGGCCAAAAGTTTTTCTTAATGAGGAGAATGTACTTTAATTCGCTAAACAATGTTATAATTTTTTGTTTATAATTTTGTTTGTGGAAATAGGTTTATCTGATTAGTAATAGTTTTAAACACAATTATTTCTCCCTTTAAAAATTTCTATTGTTTCGGAGAGAATGAAAACTCTTTAAAGTCAAGTCATGCGAGTTAACAAAAGGCGCAGTGTGAAGCACGGCTGCACTTGTCGGAACGGTTGCGGTGGTAATGGCATATTATAGTCAGTCACGTTTTTTTAGCACCGAACAAAACGTACACACGGTACACACGGGTGTAAATGACGTAAACAAAACATCAGGTTTAATTGCGTGAAACGTTAACGATATACTTGTATTACTGAAATAAAAAAATAAACTTTAAATAAAATAATCTGATAAAAATGGAAATTGTCAATTTGTCTGTTTTAACGATCAAAATAAATAACCAGAAATTATGTCTAGTTGACAACATCAAATATATATAAATTTTATGTGTTTTTTTTATACAATTCATAAAAATGCAAATCAAAAACTAATCATATCATAAAAGTTGGATGCCGAAATACTAAGTTTACGCTTTTATAACCGAATAAGTTTTAAAAATTTTGCACATTAAACTTACTTTTGTTCGAAACTATTTCAGGGAGTTTTATTACAAGCTACGTGAGTGCACTGGATGAAAAATTTGCAGCTTCATAAGAAACACAAGTCAAGAAATTTACTATAGCTGTATTTCTTAGGTCTTGTGCTTTCGTATTTTTAAGATAACGTAATAAATAGGCAAGCTATTTAGTAGAGATCTTTTAACGATGTTTCTAAGTGCTACTTCAAGTTTTAGCTAAATTAGAGCGCTAAACTAAATTTAGTGTTCAACTTCTTGAGACTTGATGACCCTGATCATGATGATTGATTGTCGATGCTGGTGACCTCCTAAACAACTCAGTCCCTATTTCTAGAGATTCAGTATAAAGTCCTCTAAAGCGAATTATATATTAAAATTTTGTACCTGAACTTGTTGACCAGTTAAGTTATTTTTACAAGTTTTTTTGTATAAAATAAACGCCTTTCACTTAACGGGCCCAGTAGGAATTTTTCTTGTCGGGGGTCCGGAAACAAATACACAAGACAAAACCATAAATGCTCAGATCACGGCAAACATCTATATGGCTGAAACAAATGTTTGCCATGAGTGAGGCTTAATTAAACCTACGATTGCCAGCACAATAGCCGGGGTGCAGCGGTCATACCGTATACCATACCATACCGCTGCACCCACACGTCTGTGAGAAATAAATAACGATTTTATTATTAAATACAACATTAAAAAATAGTAACGAAAGTATTTAATAAGTGGCATGTTCTGTATCACTAATTTTGAATATTGCAAAATAAGTATATGGCTTTTTTATTATTTTTAACTTTTTGTTCAGTTTTTTTTCGCTTTATTACAATTGCGCTTATGAGCCCTGCGGTAACAATATTTCTCACCACCTTGAGTAGACTGGTAGAGATCTCTTACAGAGATAAGTTCGCCCTTGCCGACATCCTTTGTAAAAATGAGTTGTAATTATGTTTTTTTCAAAGTGCAATAAAGAATATATAATGTCTTATTAATTATTATAGAGTTTGTGATTTACTGATCTATTATTATATAATTGTGTTTGCAGGCAAACGAAAGAAAAACCGACTTCACTTATATCGATAAGTAATACAACGTGGGTAGACGAAAAATAGTCAAGTAAATACGTATTATAAAAGATGATTCCAAAAGTTGTGATCAGATCTTAATGAAATTTAAATGTGACCATATGGTAAACATCGGCTTTCGATAAAATTAAAAATCATCAAAATCGGTATACCCAGTAAAAAGTTATGCGGATTTTTGAGAGTTTAACTCGATTTCTCTGGAATCACATCGCCAGATCCTTGTTTCCTTATTATGGTACCAAACTAGGGATATTTTCTTTCCGAAAAAAAAAGAATTATCAAAATCGGTTCATAAACGACGGAGTTATTCCCGAACATACATAAAAAAATACTCGTATATATGTCGTATATATGGTCGAATTGAGTAACATCCTCCTTTTTTTGAAGTCGGTTACCAAAACGATTCTAAGAGGAAAATGGCGCTACAGGCCCTTCTCTATCATAATTATCAATATACTTGCAAAAATTTATGTAATACATTCTTTTTTGTCCCAAAATCACTAATCTTTTCTCATACGTTCAAAGAACAGCGTTGCTACTAATTACAGATCAACGTTAATGTTTCTTGTGTAAGAAAGACAACATTTTTAGCGCCATTACGGGACTATGTTATTTTTATTTCTGCGTTTTTTGTTTATTTTATCAATAATTTTTTTTTTTGTATAAAGAAAAACATAATGAATCGTTACAGCTATGTCAAAGATATTCTAGATATTATACTTTTTTCTTTTATTTTCATTTATTATTGGTTTTCTGCAATTCTAAAAAAAAACATATTTTTAGGCATTTTATTGTCGTGCTAACCGATAATCTTCCCACAATCTCAAGAGAAAAATTAGATCGAAAAGTGGTTATCGTCTGCAAAATGACATTTTGGACTGTATTCCTTTATATACTAGCTGTATCCGCGATTTCGGTGATTTAGAAGTTTAACTATCCACCGATAAAACAATGAAATTTGTGGTAAGAAATATCCAGTACCTAAGTTCGTTATACGAACACAAATTTTGCCCCGTATCAATTAAAATTCTTGCAGTAGTTCCATTGGGTAGTCGCGATTGCGTAGTTAAGATTCAGTTAGACAGATAAAAACGTAAAAAATACAGTTTAACTTTAGTATCGATTACAGAATACTATCCAAAAACTTTGAAAATAATTGCAATGTTTTGTTATAAGTACAAATTGATACTGTTACATTTTCCAAGAAAATAAATGATTGTAAATGAAAAGTTTATGGTCCTATAAACTTTACATACACATATATTCTCGAATTTAATTAACACCAACAAAAATAATATATTACATGAAAGGTTCGTTAGTTAAAATACATTTGTAACAATGTAACTTCTGAAACGGGTATACTTACTTTGTATGGTGGTCACTAGTACACATTGATCCACGAAATTATGCTCTACTGCTTAAGGCCCAGGGGCTTTAATGGCGTGTAATCTTTGTCATATATTCTACAGAAAGACCCTCGCGAGTTTGCAGGCACAAATTCAATAAGTCAATAGTAAGAAGTCGCCTTTCCGTACCCCGAGGGAAAAGAACTCACAAGTCTATGAGATTATTGCAGCTACATGGAATTTTATTCTCAAAAGAAAATTAAAAATACTTTTTACATCAAAATATAAGTTAATTTTTTTTTAAATTTAAGTTTTGTATCCGACAAGTGTCTAGATAGCAATATTAATAAGTTTTAAGTAAGTAACTATTCCGTGTCTTGTCGATTCTTCTAAGTAGGACCTGCATTCACAATGGTGGTCAGGTGGTAACTTCAATAACTACAAATCAATGAGTTTTAGAATATATAATTTTTAAAGTCTACTTGAATAAAACAATTCGACTGTCCCCGTATCGAAACTGAAAATTTTCTATTTTTTTATTGCATGAAAAAACTACTTTTTATGTATATTTTCAAAGAAAAAAAAGAGTAAATGCTATAAAATACACATAAAATCACATTTTTCATGAGTTTATACTCATTATGGATACTTAAAAAATCAATCAGCGTAAAAAATGTAAAGTGCCTTTATTCAATTTCGATATTATACGTAGGGACAGTCGAATTGTGGATTTAATTTGATAAAAATATTCGCATTCAGCCTGTAACATCCCACTGTTGGGTATAGGTCCCTTTCTCCAGGTAGGAGGAGGATTTGAGCTTAATCCACCACGCTGCTCCACCGCTTGTCAGTGGATATGTTACCTACCATGAGTAATAAATAAAATAAAAAATAAAAATAAAAATGTTTATTAGTCGGATGAAAAAAGTTCCACAATTGTTAGTAAAAATAAAATACAAAGATAAAAGCTTAATAACTAGTGTTAGTACTTAATAACTACATTTAGCCGCTGCCGCGCACTCGTCTTAAAAGTAAGCTTGGTTTTTGCGTAGAATGACCGGGACAAAGTTCGACCTTCGTGCGCAAACACACTAGAGGCACTGCAGTACCGCGGCATCTCCAAAAATGTCCTGAAGGCATTGTTGTACTATAACGTATCGCTATGATGTATTTATGAAAGCAACCGGGACCAACGGCTTAACGTGCTTTCCGTGGCACGGTGGTGAAGACCCACAAGGACAGACATCCAAATCGGAAAGAAATATTTGTACAAATATTTATTCATCCCGAGCGAAAATCGAAGCCGCAAACCGCAGTTTTAGGCGAATACTCGCAAAATTACCACAGAGAGGTTGATAAAAGTATTATTAAGTAGTAAAACGATATTGTAAACTGTATTAACTGTTTTATTTAGACTATGGAGCAACAATCGCAGCTCAAAAGTAAATAATTTCTTGTTTGTGTAAAGATAATTTATCAGTCGATCAATGTTTCAAGTTCGCCCTTGCCAGCTTTTTGTATAACGATACTTTGTTACTACTAAAGTTATTTAGTGCAATAAAGAATATATACAATAATAATATAATACAATAAAAATAATTTAAATCGTAAATATCAGAAATCGATATAAAGTGCTGACCGAGTTGCGGTTATTACGTACGAAGTCTTTAGAAGTATTATTAAATTGTGCAAACTGTTCTTCTTACTTTTTTATGAGGTTAAACTTTCGTTACCAAATTCTACGAAAGTTTTATGAAACAAACCCTTTTCAGACTGCGTAAGTTGATATGCTCTACATTCAGTTATTGAAGTATTTAAAGATTTATTTTATACAGGCTTGTTTGAAAATATTTTACCAGACTGTAAAAAGGGTGATAGTGTTATGTTTGTGTGTATATGTTACACACTGTTAAATTAAGTTTTGTGCCGATTATTATATTTATTATAAAATTACTAATGCGTTTATAATAATACCATGACGACACGAATTGATTCTTTCTGTTAATAATTCGAAATTGACTTGTCCTGACGTGTAGTTTTGACTTAGACAAATAATTTTATTTGTCTTTATAAATAGATACATCTACTATAAAACAAAAAAAACACTATAAAGCCATAAAAAAAACGTTTAAATTTTTTTATAAGACCTTTTGATTGAATATGAATTGAAGGAAATCGATTAAAATATGTATTTAGTGTGTACTTATTACAAAATTTCAACGCTCTTCACATATCTATAGAATGTGTTCGTTTATAAACCTCTTAAAAACTCCTATTCCGGAATTCAGTTTAAATGAATTCATTAAAATATTCTGAGCTTAAAAAAGTATTTAAAATGTAATCATTGAAATGCTTCGATCAGGATTTTTTTTTTGACAAATATTCAGCGATTTTCCCGGCGTTCCATTCACACAGAATTTCACTGCGATTTTAATCTGGCCTCTTAAAAGGGTCAGTGGATTACATAGAGTTCGTTACGGTCTCTACTTTATGTATATCGATAACATAACGGGTCGTAAAAAAAGAACCGTTATCGCGTAATATCCTTTCATGTTAAAGTTTATACATTATTATAGACTAAAAATATATTATCTGTAAAAATTAATTAATAAATAATTTTTATAGTGACGATAAACTTATGTCACTACTAGCTGCCTCGGCAAACCTTGTTTTGCCGCTAAACGCTATTTAAAAATAGGGGTTGGTGGTAGAAGGGTGAAAATTTATTGTATGTATTTTTTAACGCCAAATTTTAATAAAATAAAAAATAAATAGTTTATCTAAAAATTAAAAAAAATGTAGAGGTAGACTACCCTTAATATTTAGGGGGATGAAAAATAGATGTTGTTCGGGTTTCAAACCTACCCAATATGCACACAAAATTTCATGAGAATCGGCAACACACATCACGACACGAGAATTTTAAATATTAGATTATTTTAAAGGTACACCCTCTTTTTTTCAATACAAATAGAGAAAAACTTCTTCATTCTTGTGTATACTCAGCTTACTTACATAATAATTTCTCACATGAAGGATGTACAGCACAACCTTAATATTAAAAGGTTTCATGATTGAGAAAATTAAGATGATAACCGTGGATGGAAAAGAAGTACTAAATCTTCTGGTTTTTTGCAGCAAACTCATACCTACTTTTTCTCCTTGTAATTTCAACATGGCATTAGCGTAGAGCAGCGTCCGTTCATATTATATCTTTGCGAATTTGAAGAAGGGATATACGTAACAGTACTGCAAAATCGTTCTCTGACTTATTTCTTATACTAACACTTTGAAACAGCTATGATCCAGGCACAAGGATCCAATCTGTTAGCAATCTTAAAAGATTAAAAACTCTTTTAAGATTGCTAACAGATAATAGATATTCAAGATTAGATGTGGTTCGAACTTGATTATTTATAGACACACGTTTGTTAAATTAAAATATGAAATGTGTACTCAATCTTAACCACATATGTAGCAAGAAATAACCTTTTGTTAACTACTAATACGACTTTTGTACAAATTGATCCTCTCTGGCAATCTTCTAGCATATCCTATTAACACTTAGGGCGAGGCCGTCGAGAAATATTGTGAGGCATTTGTCGTCTCAATTGACATCTTGAAGGATTTTGATCGGGTCCGGCAATCTTCCTAGTAAATTCCGCTGGTTTGTATACTTGGATATCTGATTTCCGGTGGGATTGGTCTTTAAGAGTGGTCACTGACATTTTTGAATTTAGTCCTTCACCCGGCGTCGATGTGGTAGAAAACAGAACATCGTTGATGTACTGGGTATATTTTTACCCATGAATGATATCTATTTTAATTGTTTTTTTTTTTACATTTAAAATATCTAAATAGTGATAATTAAAAGTTATAGACTAACTATATTTTTTGTCTATGAAAACCGTAAATAATTGTATATTTTTCATTAATAATAATAATATTTTGAAAAAAAAATAGTGTGTACATTTATTATATTATTTATATAAGTGTTTATTATATTATATGTATATATTATATATTAAGCGGGTGGAGTGACATCCAGTTAGATAATAATAATAATATTTAATTCTTCTCCTATATGGAGAAAGAGGGCTATGTCCAGCAGAGTAGATGTTACAGGCTGAATGCAATAATGTAATAATGAAAAAAAGTATGAATACAGAAAAGATATAATAAAAATAGTAATACTAGAGCCATTTGCTCTTAGATAAAAATAGTAACGACAGATAAAAGCATTGCATAGCATTTTCAGTTTACCACTCACATATTTTATCTAATCGTTAAATAGTATTTTTGTTTATTGATGCAATGGAGCGTGAAAAACAGGTGAATTTGAATAATATAGGATTCGGTAACAATTTACAATAAAAAATGTATAATTCCATTACATTATGAACCTTTGTTTTTCAGTTATGGTGTATTTTTTAATTCACTTAAATGTTACTAGTAAAATTATAATATATAATAATAAACGCCTCACACACAACGTGGTCGTGTAATAAATATAAGAGCTATTTATTTGTTACTAGCTGAACCGGCGATCTTTCTATCGCCACATGTTGTTGAGAAACAATTGTTTTTTTTTTTTTTTCATACAAACCTTGTTTTGATAACAACGAACACAAAAAAAAGATTTATCCGCTTTGACGCTTTAGTTCGGAAGCTATGCGCGTGCATTAATTTCGGGGATTCCTTCTTAATTATACAGCTAGATAGTAAAAATCAATAAACATTACTTAACTTTTGAAAAAAAAATAGAATTTTTTACTTTATATTTAAATACGAATAAACATTTAAATAAAACGAAAATATTCAAATATTGGTGTTTGCTAAACTAGAGAAATGGAAGTAAACGCGCTCACTCGTAGCGTGTAGCGCTGTAGCGTATTGTAGGTATGCTACGATACGCTACGAGCTTAATACTTCGATAGAATAAAACTCCGAGCCGGAGCATATTTTCCTGTATTGCACTGGATATTGTGTTTACTGGCTAAATATACACTTTGTAAATGCAGTAAAGCTTGACTCTAGCCCGATATAAAGTTACAATTATATTGATTGATTTTTTGCACATATTTTTTGCTTTTAATTGTATGTTCATTTTATTTGTAAAATTAAAGCTCCTTTGTTTATAAATGAACTTAATAAATATTTTCGAATGTTAGTTTCAATCGAGCTGTTGTTACATAATGCACTGAATTCCTCAGAAACAAGAATGAGGTAATTTTATTTAATTTATGTATAGTATTTTGGTTGTATGTTATGGTTTTTTATTGGTCTTTTAACGTGAGCGTGTTATTTTTATGACACCTGTTTGTGATAACTATTACAATAATTCTCGATTTTTTTTTTCTAATTTAGCTGTTTTATTTTTAATCAAACGTTCCAATTCGTTAATATTACAATCAATGAATCGGTTTTTTAACACAAAGGAACAATTAAGCCGCTCAATTTATCTGACTCTATTGCAATTCATTCATTCAACGAATTCGGTCAGACCCGAAATGCTTTTAGTATTTTTAAGCGAAATAAATTCTGATATGGATGGGCTCGGGCTCCACTTACCGAGTACATAGAGTCTGTATGTACTCGATAACGCGCTACATAGTCAGTCCGGTGTATATAACTTCAATTTCCGTTTTCATCAATTGATCGATGTCTACGTAAACTTTTACAGATTTCTATCTTTTATACGAATAATTGAAATCCGTACAAAGTTACAAAGCCGAAGATTTTTTTTTGTTTCAAACAATGCTAACCTCAGATTCTTTGGACCGATTTTAATTTCTGTTTGCTTTGAAATGCTGTTAATTTAGAAAGATCGTACTTAAAATAACTTTGACTTCAATTGAAATTTTCAAATTCTTAGCTAGAAAATGAAAAACTTGCAAATAATTTAGTTTTTATTTGATAATTGATAATTTATTTTGTAGATAATAATGACATTAAGGAAAATTACACTATTCAAATTCAAAAAATTACAAAGGCGGTCTTACCACTGATAGCTATTTTTTAGCTACAAACCTTGTCTTTCAAGAAAATATTGATAACACAATAATATGATAGGCAACTTTGCAAATAATTTTACAATTTAAAACTATTAAATACATTAAAATAAAGTGTAATGTATCGTATGTAATTGTCCGTATAAGTTACTATCAGGGCAACGGACAAGGTTGTTGTATTGTTGCAATGACTTCAATGTTATCGATATTTCTGAATGTATCCAAATTTTATGCAATGAATAAATGGAATTTTAAAATTCTTATTTAAAGGGTAGTAAAAAAGATAAATTAATGGCAGAGACTAAATATTTAAAAATCATATTTATCTAATTGAAACAAAAAAACGATTTTTCCTGTTTTTAGTAACATTATGTAGAGAAAATATGAAATATAATTGAAATACGCTTGAAGACAAAAGTCTTCGAGCAATGATCCTGCCCGTTATGACATACGGTGCCAAAAGACACACACTGGATACTAATGAAGAGACTAGCTAACAAGTTCAAAGTCGCTCGACGTGTAATAGAATAGGCTATGGAATAGAATATACTCCAAGTCTCTCTCAAAGATAGAATCAGAAATGAGACTATTTGCGAGAGCCAGCATAGTAAGCAAGTTGAAGTGGAAGTGGGCTGGTCACCTCTGTGGCAGGACTGACGGCCGTTAGGTGGTGAATGCTAGCGCGACCCCATCTCGCCCTACCCAGGCGGACGACTGCTCACACGTGGTGGTTTTTTTAGTCAGTAGGAGTTTGACATAACCCTCTGGCGCCCTCGCGCCGGAGGGTATCCATGATGGATTTTCCCCACGTAAAAAAAGGACTGACGGCCGTTGGAGCTGATGTGTCCTGGAGTGGAGACCGCGTTGTAGCAAACGCAGTGTGGGACGCTCTCCGACCCGCTGGACCGATAAATAATCAACGTAAGATCGCTGGTAGGCGCAGAAAATAGGGCTGCGGAGAACCAGGAAGATTGGCGTGAACTTAGGGAGGCCTACGTCCAGTAGTGGACTACGATAGGCTGAAGTGGTGATGATGATAAAGGAAATATGAAAGAAATAATATCGGCAAGAAGTCCTCATTTCTGTAGAACGTAAGATGAATCGACAGCTGACATTTACCGATCGAACGAAGTGAAGATTTAATCAAGTATCTATTATTGTACTCATATTTATTATTATTATTAATATTGTATATTACAATTTATTAATCAAAGGTTGTTAACAACTATTTTATTATAATTTCAATAATACTTTAATACATATGTATATAGAAATATATTCAGAAGATACAAATGTCCAGACCACGTCAGGGCTCGAAGCCGCGACGCTCGATTCATTATGATGTTTAAGTTTAACATTTCTTACGTGTAACAAATAATACTAAACTGAAGAGTGTGTTCCATAAATATCGGGAGCTTTTTGGCTCACATTATGAACTTATTGCCGCTAGAAATATTGTTTATAGGGGAAGTTTAGGCTATAAGAATAGGACTAATGAGCAACATCCATAAATCTCTAGTTTATGATATAACGTAGTAGTGAGTAAAAATACGTGAGAATTTTGACTTTTAAATATGTAAAAAAACAAAAAAATAAACGAAAAACTAGTAATCACTAACTTCGCATCACTAAAACGCGCAAATAAATAAATAAATTATCTACTTATCGTCTTATATATTATTAAACCTATAGTTTTGATGTTTCATATAAGTATTTTTGAGAAATCAACCCTATTATTCTGAGTGGGGAACAAATAAGGGTAGCGAATTTCAAAGACTGTCAAGTACGTGTCGGGCTACGCACAATGAGGGGTTTCTTAGTTGTCCGTAACAATATACATATTTATCTCAATATATTAATCATTAAATTAAACAAATTATAAACTTTATAGACCTTATAATACGTAATGATACATGAATAAAAAATCATCTCCTCTGTACGTTTAGAGAAGTTAGATGATATCAGGTAAGACAAGATAGAGAATCTATATATACGACAAAATTATTTCCATTAAATAATTATAGTCTTGCTTATATTATAGTTTTTTTTATATTGAGGCTCGCACGTCGTTTTCAATGATCTATCTGTCTCTGGTTTTGCCTGCTAGCGATAGGTTTTTGACCTACGTAAGATTCCTGTGGTAAGCTGGATGAGTATTGCGGTAAACCGGGATGTCTGGCATGAACTTGGGGAGCCCTATATTCTGCACTAGACTACACTACAATAGACTGAACTGACTAACTGACTAACTAATAGGTTTTCGGCACGATTTGTATGGAGTTTACTTCAAAATTTTACCCGGTTAGCAATTTTAGAGATAGTTAGAGTATTGAAACTGGCCGTTAGCTGTCAGGGAATATAGATAAATAACTGATGATGTTGAGATGCTACAAGTTTTGTGTTCGAGTATACAATCCTAAAAGGATTTTAATTACGTTTAAAATTAATGTGCTACATTAAATTAAGTACAGGAACTTAATGCGAACTAATATGATGGAATTTTAGAATTTATATATGAATTTGTGTGTACTAATTAATAAATATTACAATTTTTTTTTGTGAAAATAAAAGGTGTATAAGAGAAAGCAACATTTTGTATGTATATGAAATGATTTTTAGGTATAAAGTAAATTAAATGAACGCCTCACACTCAAAAGCAACCACTAGGTTTACTCCTGTGTCGGGGGTTCCGGAAGTGCACATAATACGAGTACACAAGCACAAAAAACCCTATAGAAATGATGGTTTGAACGGCGATTGATCCTACGATCGTGATTGTGCTAACGACTGAAAACTAACTTAAACAGTTGCATATTCAAGTTTAATTTAATAATATCGAGTTTTTTTTTTTGTACGCTAAACTTTTCTAACTCGGCGAAGAAGATTTTACAAGGAATAGTAAAAATATGTAGGTACACGTATCTGTAGTGGAGGCCCGTGGCAGTGTGAACGCCAAGTAGAGTTTGTGCATGCATTGCGTGAATGGGAAGGTAGGCGTTTCATTTAAATTCAGCATAGTTTCATTATCTACGCGAGGGCGACTTGCAGGATGTATTATTAAATGAAACTGTGTCGAGGGCAAGTCGAAAAAATAAATTTCCATATTTAAAGTCTGTGTGAAAGAAGTCACTGATACAATTTTTCTGTCCAATATTGAAGTCGAATGCATAATACGTTTTTACATCAAGGAAATTTCGAAAATTATTACAACATTTCCAAAGTAATATAAGGGGCAATATTCACATAATACATATATATGAATTTGATCGTGTATTTTACGTTAAAAATTGCGTTATAATCTCCATCCGATGTAATTCAACAATTTTCGTCAGAATATCACACCCTCGTATGAAAACATAATGAAGTTTGTCAAAATTCAATTACAATACGCTCCCAAAAAGCACGTTTCCTTCCAAAATTTCTTGCCGGCGACGATGAGCGGCGAAGGTGAGATAGTCAATAAATACTCGATACGAAAACCAATAAATTTCGTTTTGGTAATCGATTCTAGCCGAAGCAGTACATGCGAGGTATCGATGGAGTGTAATAAATAGTGATGGATGCGTGGTCCACTATACCCCGATGGGCGTACGTTGTAGGCCGCAATTGTCGTAAATTTGAAATGACACTCAGTTATTGGAAAGCGACCGCTAAACATAAATTTCATTATCTGTCTGCGACATCATACGTTCTCGTGAACTGTTTTTCACTAGAGCGCAAAATAAATAAAGCACTGAGAGTGTCGAAAATAAAATTACCCTGAGGTAGCTCTCGCTAAATGTGTATTATTAAAAAGGAGGGAGTTTGAGGATAACAAAGTGATAAAACTGCCCGCCGGAAAAAATATGATACTCCAAAAATGGAACTTATAAATCGAAAAGAAATATTTCACGGTCCGGTATTCAGAGCATTGCGTTCGACTACAGTGCATAGTATAAAGGAAAGGTATAAAAGCTTCACCCTTTCTAAAAACACGTAAATAGAAGAGTGGAGCATTCGTTTCGTTCGGTTCGAATGGCGGCAGCGCACACATGCGAGCGAGCCGGCCGCGTCTCACATACGAGGAATAAACGATGTGAAATGGGAAAAAAGTTAAATATGTATGAGTGCGGGTAAATATATAAATCGGTATATAGTAGCGTTTATATAAAATAGGCAGGAGAGCGCGGGCGGATGGAGTTGGATTCAGTCGCGCGCGATCCGCCCAGCCTCTGGCTCGCATTGTGTGCAGCCTCCGCCGAGCCGGCGCGCGCTTTTCTGACACATAGACTTTACGAGAATTTTACGAAACGGTGTTTATTTTATATGACATAAATTAATATACAAACTTTTTGGACTTTGTAAATAGTTGTGCGAAAGTGTAAGGACAATTAGTTGGCGCTGTCACCCTTTCGTAGAAGTTGGATAAAGTTGGTGAGTGATAAAACTTTTTCAAACTAATTAAAAAGTTATGTTTTGTAGTTTCAAATAAAATTTGATACTGACGTAAAATTAAAAATATTTCTTTTGAAATTCGGAAATTACAAATGGTATTTTTAATTCATAAACGTATAAAACTACTTTCGTTACATTGTTATTAATATTTATTATTAATACAGTCGGTGTCTAACTCTTAAAATTATTATTTTTTCACTTCGCAATATTTTTTATTCAATAAAAAACTTATGAACTTTTCATCTAAAGTTTGTATTGTTTATTATTTTCTTAATAGGACAATTTACACATATTTTGTAATCTTTTTTAAAGCTATTTTAATGTTTAAATTTGTTGTAATATATTTTAAAAATAGTTATAGAGTCAATTATTTTTCACTGTCTAGATGAAAATTTTTTTCTTTAGGATTAATGTCTTGTCTAAATTTATAATTACATTTTATATCAGACATTGACATTTTAAAGAATCATTCACCACTTATTGACCTTTTAGTTTCGCGTGAACATTTGAAATTATTTACAGAGCATTCTAAAACTGGACTCAACACTTTCCACTTCAGAACTTTTTAGTTTATCGATTGTTTCAAAAATACCGCCGGAACAACTGCCTCAGACAGTAATATATTAACCGTTATTACCATAAGCCTCAATACGTATAATTGTGCAATTTGTTTCGTTGAGCGTAATTTTCGCTTGACAGTTAAATTAGTCCGAAGTCCGCAAATAAATGAAACGACGGTAGTTCCGAATAATAGGCCTGAAACTCGCAGCCATTTTATGAGTAAGAGCCATTGTGAGAGACCACTTTACTTGATCGAATGCTGCTTTTAAAGAATAGTTAGTCGCTGAACTGTAGGAAAAGTAGCAGTATTATCATTTAGCCTGACTGTTGTACTCTGTTTCTCATTTACTTATTAATCTACGGTACTATAACAAAGAATATAGCATTAAACGAAATGGCTCTTGGATACATAATATTGAACTATTTTGTAATTGTAGCATACCATGTGCTCTATACGATATTACACGTGTACCGTTTCGAAGTTTGTCAGACAGCGTAGCGTCTATAGATTGTTCTGCTAACATACTAACTTAATACGACATTTCTGTCCGAGCATGACCATATGCAATAAAAAATTAAAATTATGCTATGGTCACCTTATTTATAATAAGATTCGTAATTTCAATTTAACAAAATCAATTTATTAAAGACGAACGTTTTTAAAATTCGAGAGACAACAAGCAAAAGTATTGTACATTTAAAGCCTACTTGATAAAATATATTTTTCATGGAGTGTTTTTGCTTAATGGTGTTTAAGGAATAAAAAATTATTTAAATAAATATAAAAATATAAATATAATATCTTACACACACGGTCGCCTGTTCCTATTGTAAGCAACTTAATGCTTGTGTTATAGGTAATAGCCAGCTGATATGGCTAAATATTGTTTTTTGATAAATATACATGGAATTATTACATATATATATATATATATATATATATATATATATATATATATATATATATAAATACAAATATTACACCCAGACTCAGGCAGGAATCGAACCCGCAACCCGCGGAGCAGAGAGCAGAGCCACTACAAACTGTACCAACGAGCTAGTCAAAATAAATTTAGAAAAACACATATTTCTTTCAAGTTAATAATAATGGAATAAAAAAAAATTTATTGATCCAGTAAAGCGATCAAATGCGGAACTATAATATACAGAATACATAGAATATAACGGAACGGTTTTAACGGTTTCGTAACGGAACTCGTATGAGAATCTTATAAAGGTTATAAAACAATGACTTGAAATGGAAAATGTTATTACTTCTTTTCTGTTTTTTGTATTTTTTTATGAAAACCGGTCGACATACGAAATTAGAATCACAATGAGATAGTTGTAATAGAAAACTTTTATTCAAAACAACCGCTCTGGTATAACGCGGTGCGAGTGCCGTATCGGTGATGCCTAAACACCGGCGGTCGCGGGTTCGATTCCCGCTCGGAGTGAATATTTGTGTTTATGCAAATATTTAATTCCGGTCTGGTTGTTAGTGCTTGTGGGTCACCCCTTCGTGCCTCGGAGAGCACGTTAAGCTGTCGGTCCCGGTTGTTATCATGTACGCCTGATAGCGATTGTTACTTATAGTAGGGAGTATATCCGCTAACCACCATTGGAGCAGCGTGTTGGATTTAGCTCTGATCCTTCTCCTACATGGAGAAAAAGGCCTATGCCCAGGAGTGGGATATTACAGGCTTAATTAAATTAAAAACAAAAAAAAACGCAGGGAGTTTCAAATTTTTATTAACAAAGCAAGTAATTGGTGCATAGTACACGTAGATGTTAAAAAGTTGTTGAAATGAACGAAAACTGCGTTTAATTTTCCGCTGAGAGCGTCTGTAGCTCACTAAATACTTTTTATTTTATGCTATTTGTGTTTATTTAACTTTTATATGCAAGTTTCAGTTCAGTCAGTCCACATATATCCGTCGTGTTTATCAAGAATAACGAAGTGTAGTAAAACTTCGTTATTTTGTAGCAATAGCTACTATATTCAGCTGTGGACTATGATAGGCTGAAGTGAAGCGAATCCATTGCATCTGTACAAATACAACAAATTACGACCTATTTGTCACATTGTTTAACACTCCGTTTTACGCAGGAGTGAATACCGTTTTGCGATTGTGAATGAAAATCGTGAATTAGAACTTACCCTCTGATGCACAGATCTTGTTTATTGAAGTTAATTAAAAAAAAAACAACAATTGCTTTTTTTACTTATATGTGAATAAAGTATTTGTATAGTAAAAAAAAAATACATTTTGGCCCTTTTTAGTTCAACTATGTTCTCTCTTTTAAGCATATGAGTATTGACATCAACAGAAATTCTCGACAAATCTACTTATCTGTATTAGTATTATAAATCTTAATAATTTTGTTTGAATTAGTCTGGAATAAACAATAATATAACCTGTGGACCTACTGATCTTATTATTGAAATTCTTTGGTATTAGATTAAATTAATTAAAACGGATTAAAACGTCATACAAGTGAAGTTACATAAAAATTTAACTATACTTACTCGTATTATTAATGATATAAATTTAAAATTATGGATTGACTTTTATCACACTTATCTATGAAGACTAATAATTCCATTACAATGAAATTAGATACGTAAGCAAATGGAGATGTACATATTATATTTTTATTCAGACGTTACTACGAGATCAAAAGTAAGTAATAAATAAAATATTGAAAGTACTTTCTTCTTTAAAGATGAAAAGCTTTGATCATAACGTGTTTCTCACTGCAGAAATTACATTATCTGGTTCAGACAACGTTATGAGTTGTAAAGGGGCACTTTAAAATCGGTTTTAGAACAATTTGGCAAAGTATACGAATTATAATTGAGATTTGGTGTACTAAATATTTTTAACTATTGAATATGTTATCAATTTAGAACATTAAAGGAATATTTAGTGTTGACATTAAAGTTTGTTTTATTACGCTAATCTTGTGATATAAATAAATAAATACTTTACATTCAACATTTCCAAGAGAATATGAATCCTGTGTCCAAGGTCTCGAAACACTCATAACAATCACAAACCTTGCTGCTGTAACTGTTTGAAGCTACCTGTTTTGAGGTAGCATTTACTGAAACAATTTGCATATATCCCGCTGTTTGGTATAAAACTCTGTTTTTTATTTTTATTTTAATTGGGGTTTAATTGCACACGATCTTAATCTCAGTTAGCAGATAATTTCTCTAGCAAAAGTAACGATTGCTCAGGTGTCCATAATAACAATCGGGACTTATGTATTCTCTTAGGCATGATGGGAAGAAAGGGAGACCTTACAGGATAAAAGCAGAACCAGTAAAAAACATTTATACGAGTACGTTCACCCTGGGTGGGAATCGAATCCACGTCTGTAAGCATTGATGAGACTTTCACCTTTTTTTCACCACACTTTCTTTTTGGTGGGAAGTGGTTTTTAAACTCAAATATATTTTCTTAGAACAATGCATACAATTATTCACTTACAATCAAATACAAAATCCTAACGTTTGTAAATGAAATAGCGTTTTTGTAAATGGGTCAATTCAGATTAATAGGAAGAGCAGGTTTCTGTGAATAAACGGTCTATAACATTGTGATACAAGAAGCAGCTTTTTTGAGCAGGATATTACCTGCTGTGCCCTACTTCAGCTAATTATTTATTTTCCATGTTATTTATATTCTAAACTAGCTGACCCGGCGAACTTCGTATCGCCTAACACAAACTTTATCGTATGGTATTAAAGTTCAAATTGACTTTTAAGTATTATCACAAATCTTTTGTATGGGAGTATAAAAAAGTGTTGTTTTTAGTCTTTTTCAGGAAATTTAAATTTTTTTTTTTTAGAATTTTTCTCTCCGTAAGAACCATCCTCGTACTTCAAGGAATATTTTAAAAAAAGAATTAGCGAAATCGGTCCAACCGTTCTCGAGTTTTGCGCTTAGCAACACATTCAGCGACTCATTTTTATATTATAGATGTTGTTAATACAATTACGTTACAAACCGGGAAATAAGCAAGTCATCATCATTATGGCTCTTTATATTTTTTTATTAGACAAATAAAAATTATTGAAATATCTTATCTGTCAGTTATATAATATACTAGCGACCCACCCCGGCTTCGCACGGTGACAAAAACTATCAGTGTTCCCCTACTATATTATGCATGCATTATTCATATAAACCTTTCTCTGGAATCATTACATTACTAAAGAAAACCGCATCAAAATCCGTTGCGTAGTTTTAAAGATCTAAAAATACAGATAGCGGGAAGCGATTTTGTTTTATACTCTATCTTTAAAACCACGCACCGGATTTTGGTGTGGTTTTCTTTAGTAAGTAGAATGATTCCAAAGAAAAGTTTATATGTATAATACATGCATAATATAGTAGAGAAACACTGATAGTTTTGCAACCATGCGAAGCGGGAGCAGGTCGCTAGTTATATAGTATAAAACAAAGTCGCTTTTCTCTGTCCTTATGCTTAGATCTTTAAAACCACGCGACAGATTTTGATGCAGTTGTCTTTAGTAAGTAGAGTAATTCCAGAAAAAGGGTTATATGTATAATACATTCATAATATAGTAGAGGTACACTGATAGTTTTGCAACCGTGCAAAGCGAGGGCAGGTCGCTAGTTACATAGTATAAAACAAAGTCGCTTTTCTCTGTCTTTATGCTTAGATCTTTAAAACTACGCAACAGATTTTATTGCGGTTTTCTTAAGTAAATAAAGTGATTCCAGAGAAAGGTTTTTATGTATAATTCATGCATAATATAGTAGAGGAACACTGGCAGATTTAGAGGTTTCTAAAGTTATGTCGTAAATAAACACAATTTTTGTGCATATCTATAATATAAAAATGAGTCGCTGAATGTGTTGCTAAGCGCAAAACTCGAGAACGGTTGGACCGATTTCGCTAATTCTTTTTTTAAAATATTCCTTGAAGTACGAGGATGGTTCTTACGGAGAGAAAAATTCTAAAAAAAAAAGTAATAAAATTAAAGAATCGACTGTTAGGCGATACGAAGTTCGCCGGGTCAGCTAGTATTATATACTTATCATATTTATTTTATTTTGTATTTATTTTATATTTTATATTTAGTATCAGCATTGCACCCATGCGAGGCAGGGGTGGGTCGCTAGTTTTAAATAAATGTTATTGTAATATACTCATTAATATAATTGTAATTTTACTTTAATATTTCATGGACTTTGTTTAAAGATAAACTATTCTTTAAACCGGTTGAGGGTCAAAATGTTGATTTTATTTTGATACAAAATACGACTAATATGAATTCAAACAGTGACGTCAAACTTTTCTAGTATTATGATAATTGTTTTCCAGAAAGGAAAATTATGTTCTATGATTAAAAAACTTCTGTTCTGTTTATTTTAAATTACGAAATTATGGATGCTTATTTTTTTTTCTGCAGCTTCGGCTGCAAAACGTTTACCTTTTTCTATATGAATAAAATTACTTAAATAACCATCTGGATAATGTATCAGAAATTAACGTGTTCAACGTGCATTTATAAATAAAATAGAAAATGTACATACATAAAATCTGAAATAAAAGATTATTTATGACACATACAAATATCTTCAAAAAGAAGACTTCTTTTATGAAGGAAAAGGGTAATTAAAATCCACCACTCTGTTCCATTACGGGTTTTCGGGTATATGTCTTCTTTTGAAACATGTTGATTTTCTTAGAATTATTTCGTTCTCTGTAGATTATGGGATGGGATACATTTCAAAGAATAACTTACGATAGAACTTACAAACCTAGCGGTATTAAACTAGATTTTAATTTTAAATCACTTTATTGTATGTTCCAACATTGAGTCATCACTGTTATAAAAAACGTCATCGTTTTAAATTTTTATTATATTGTATGTACAGACAGAGATAACATTCCATTTTATGTATTATTAAAAAAAAAGCATGACAAGCTTAAATTCTTCTTAGAAAGGAAACAAACACTTTTCAAAAATTACTGTGTGACAAATTTCTTAATATACAACATTATTTACGCTTATATTGGATAGTTAATGTGTCTCTGTTTATATCTATAGGAATTATTCAAAACATTGAGGCTTAATTGAATTACAATGATACGGTCATTTGTAGAATTTCAAAAACAGTAGCAGTTGGTTTTTATATTCGGTATTCATTAAGCTAGTTGTCCTAGTAAATTTCTAATATAGGACGTTGGTCCTAAACTAAAAGGTACAAAAATCACACAAGAAACAAAAATCAAAAAACGCACCAGTATTACTCCAGTATTCATATTAATTACATATTTTGCTTACTACGAGAGTAATTGAATTTAGGAATTCTTTTACTTAACACAATACATTATCATGAGAGTAAAATTGTAAAGCAAAACTTCAAAAAACAAACTAACCTTGTACACTTAAGAATAATGCAAGTGAAGTTACGAATAATATCTAGTACAATAAAATAAAACATATATTAATTAAAATAATGCCTTGTTTATCGTTGAATCATATTATTCTCGTAATGAACAAAACAATTTTCATATCAGCTTTATAGTATTTACCTAATAAGCGTTTTAATTCTTTATGAAATTTTAAATTTACTAAGGCTTTCATTATACCGAGCGTTTAGGGGAATTCGTTTAACGTGATTTAATCGCTTTTTGTTAAAATATTATTACTGGAACAGTTTAACGTTCGGTCTGGCTTTTATTATCGTCTGAGTACAAACTGATTTAAGATGTTATTCTGTTAGACTGGTGGTAATATCTGGTTTCACTTGCGTTTGTGTTTATAATTACTGATTCGTTTGTGTTAGACAAGGTATTATGTAGCCATATCAATCGGCTGTTGCTAATATATAACACAAGTATTAAGTTGTATGCCTTAGGAACAGATGACCGTGTTTGTTTGTTAATTATACTGTAATTATGAATTTGTTTTCTATTACAGATGCAACTCCTGCCATGGTGTCTTTTCTCATTGTCACAGTCATCGGTAAGTTGTTTAAGCTTTCACAATCACTTTTAACACATAATACTATTCATAACACTTCTAAGCCGTCTGCAGTGTCACCGAAATATGAAAAACCTCAAATGTAAGTACTAATAAACGCGGTAAGTTTCGTTTGAACGAAAGTGTTAGCGTAACCTCATGTTTTATAGTTTCTGTCACCCATTGAAGTCTGAGGCGGATATGCGGGCTTGTTTCCGGCCCAATATAGGTATTAGGTAGTTTAAAAGGCATTTAATATTTTTGGATTTCTTCGTCTTAGTGTACCTTCTGTCTTGTGTGCCTCCCCGGCCTGCCTCGAAGATCACGTTCAGTATTCCCAGCAGCACGATGTTAAAGGCCCGAATCATGATCGACTAAATGATGTTTGCTTTTAGTTAAAAAACGAATGGCTCTTAGACATTTACAGTTGTGTTCATAAATATAAATTTATTTTCTAAGTTTATCGTTGATAGTGTTTTTACATCAGCGTGAAACGGATGTAAGACTTGTATATCATCAAGTCTATAGATGTTTCAATAGGAATATACTTTTATTTCCCTTTTTTGTATTTTTCTAAATTTTGGCGACAAAGTGTCTACCTGATGGTAAACGCTTTCGGTATCAGGAGCACCATAAGCTCATTGCCAACACTTAAAATCTTAAAGTAAAAAAAATTACAATGAATTTATTACAACGAAGTACAAATAGTATCTACTTCGTAGTAATAAATTCTCTTGAATCGAAATAATAATTTAATAATTGTACAAAATATTAACAATGCTATTCATGTTATCGTTTTGGTAACAAGTATTGTGTAATTTATATATAACATGGGTTTATACGCCACGCCAGACCTTGTTAGTGTAGGTCGAAATGCGATATCTTAATTCCACCGAATATTACCCGTGTATGAATACCGAATTGTGTTGGCGTGTTCCTGCTGTTACTGTTGAACGACGAACCTGCTGTTGCTGTTAACGAGAATGCTATAAAGGTTGGAAGTTGTAGAAAAAATTGCAACATTAATTTTTATGACATTAATCGTTACATATTTAGTGAAACTATAATAACTTGTGATTAAATTTCTTTTTAAACGTTAAATACGTTTAGGTCAAAATAATCAACTATAAAATTTAAATATTGTAAGATCTGTCTGTTTTATATTTTTTATATTGAACATTTTTTCACAGATCAGATTTTTTAGAAAGGAGATATCCTAAGTGTTGTACCTTGATAAGAAAACCAGGATCTGATGATGGAATCCTAGAGAAATCGAGGGAAACCCTCGAAAATCGTAATGACGACTTGTGTGTTTGTTAATTTTTTTCGTCTACTTACGTTGTATTATTTGTCGATGTAGTTGAAGTCGGTTTTTTTTGTTTGCGAGTAAACACAATTATTAGAAAAACAAAAGTTATTTCACATAATTATATTTCAGAGCATAACGGTTATTACGTATGTGCGAATAAAAAATAAAGTACAATATCGAATTACGGAGAGTTTTTTTTTAACAAAGTGAAATGTCGCAGGAAATAGGAAAAGGCACAAAATAATCTTTCATCAGTCAGCCAAAGGCAATGTTGTTCGAGTCACATCGCTTTCAAGCGTACAGGCTAATTGTTTGCTGTCTCCCTAACAAACATGCATCTACAAGTACTGGATGGAATAAACTCTTATTTTAAAAATAAAATAAAAAAGTGTAATTGTTTTGGCGATTGCTGAGGAGTTTAAAAAAAATCAGATCAAAAATCATAAGCAAAATCAGTTCCAAAATCAAAAATTTGTTTATTCTATTAGGCTTCAAGAGCACTTAAGAATTATCATTTTACAAGTTGAAATTTTATTATTTTTAAATAAATTAGCTACAGTTAATTTGAAGCTACTACCAATTCGGAATATAAATTTATTATTTAGCAGCAGATATCTTTTATATAACAGACTATTTTTATGCCTAATCAGATGAAGTCTGCCGGAACCAGACGTGACAATGCTTGTCTTAAACATTATTACGAGCGCTTATAGTCAGGAAAATATATTTTATAACATAATAATAAAATTTCTTAATATAATTATAAATATCAACTTGGAAACTTTTTTAAAAGTAATCGTAGTCTGATAAATAATATTCGGAACTCAATATTTCCCAAGCACAGCTTATTCAATACTAGCGATTCACCAACCTTCCTCTGAAATCACTCTATTTACTAAAGAAACGCTTCGCTACGCTTCAGCCTGTAAAATCCCACTTTTTTTTTATGTCACCAGGTCGGCAAACAAGCGTACGGCTCACCTGATGGTAAGCGATTACCGTAGCTTATAGACGCCTGCAACACCAGAAGCATCGCAAGCGCGTTGCCGACCCGCGTTGCGTTCTCCAATCCCCCCAGGAGCTCTGGCCACCTTACTCACCAACAGGAACACAATACTGCTTGAAAACAGTATTATTTTGCTGTGATCTTCTGTAAGGTCGAGGTACTACCCCAGTCAGGCTGCTCCATATTTTGAGCAGGAAATTCCTGCTGTGCCCTACCTCAGTTAAATATAATAAAAAACACAAATTCTGAGTAGTTATTTGTAAAATGTAGTTCAATTTTTTTTATTTTTTATTTTTTAAACTCTTAAACACTGCAACCGTTCATTTATTTAAACGCAAATGAACTTTGATAGAAAGTCAGTTCATTCTACAAAAATTCTAGATCAATTTTTGATATCGGTACCATAAAGTTAAGTATATTTTTCGTATGCATTTGTTTTTTTTTTTTTGTAACTTTTCTTTATTCCTAAGAAAGAAAACGCGCTACGCACGCTGCAGGCTGTAATATTCTAATGCTGGGCATAGGCTTCTTTTCCCATGTAGGAGAAGGATCGAAGCTACCCACCACGCTGCTCTAATGAGGGTTGGCGGATATATTCCCTACTATGAGTAACGATCGCTATCAGGTGTACATGATAACAACTCGGACCGACGGCTTAACGTGCTCTCCGAGGCACGCGAGTCGGTGGCGTTTAAACACCAACGGTTGTGGGTTCGATTCCCGCTCGAAGTGGATATTTGTGTTTATACGAATATTTATTTCCGGTCTCGATGTTAGTCCTTATGGATTTCCCCAGCGTGCCTCAGAGGGCACGTTAAGCTGTCGGTCCCGGTTTTTATCATGTACACCTGATAGCGATCGTTACTCATAGTAGGAAATATATCCGTTAACCCATAATGGAGCAACATGGTGGATTAAGTTCAGATTCTTCTCCTACGTGGGGAAAAAGGCCTATGCCCAGCATTAGAATATTACAGCCTGAAGCGTGCGTAGCGCGTTTTCTTTCTTAGGAATAAAGGGGGGTTACAAAAAAAAAAAAAAAACAAATGCATACGAAATAAAAACTTAACGGTATCGATATCTTAGGGTATCGATATCAAAAATTGGTCTAGAAATTTTGTAGAATGAACTGACTTTCTATCAAAGTTCATTTGCGTTTAAATAAATGAACGGTTACAGTGTTTAAAAGTAAAAAAAAAAAAAATTGAACTACATTTTACAAATAACTACTCAGAATTTTTGTTTTTTATTCATTGTAAATCGACAATAAAACTTTGTTTAGAACCATTGAAACATATGAATACTGCTTGTTGTGAGAAATAAAAAATTCCCACAACTTTTTTTATTTTATTTGTAATTTGGAATCGAGTATAACATAGTAATGTACAATTGTTGTGTGTCATTCGTTATATGTTGTTAGTACATCTATTACTTTGTGAATAGGCTATATCGCTCACGCTTAATCTAGGTAAATGTCTAGAGATGTTCTTATTTTAGGACCACCACCTTCTGTTAGATCAGCATCGAATGGCAATGTCCAGAAATATTTTAATTTACAAAACTTGAAGTATAATTACTATTTACTTTAATAGATGTAGAGATTCAATTGTTCTAACTGCTCATAGTCCTTGTTCAGAGCTATTAATCCTTTGTTCAGAGCTCCCAGTAGTTTAAAGATAGTCTAAAATAAAATTAGTATTATCTAATTAATGCGGAAATAATAGAGAATATTTTGTTTGTAACTGTAATTGTAATGATTATTTTTATCTTTAAAATACTAATCTTTTTCAAAATAATCCATAAACTATTATTAACATTTACATTTCAACCAAACTTAAACCAAACTTAAAAGTTTACGCAACCTCTTTGGTATACAAACTCATTTCACGGTTATAATACTTTTGCATTTCCAAATAAATTCGTAAATAAGTTTTCATTGTTGAGTTATGCCGCTTCCAGACATTCTGTATTCTCATAGGAGGTTCTTTAGTTGGTTTAACGAGACTCCGGGTAAACATGGGCGCAAAGGTGGAACGCTTTGTACGATTCAATCGAACCTTTCCACTCACAAAATTTTAAGCTAGGCGATGGGTTCAGTCCGACCCTGTTAAGTGAATGATATAAAATGGTGTACTTACATCGATTCACTTAGAAGTTGATTGGAACGCCTCGTTATTTATGTATCCTATTGAAAGTCCATTTTTTTTTATATACCTTGCCTTTGAATCGTTCCCTTTCTTCCATCGTTAATGATCACTCATCAATTCATGATTACAATAATTTATGATTATGATTTTTAGAATTTTTACATACATCTTTTTTTCTGTTATACGAAAAGAAAAGATGTTCATATGCAAAAGTCTTATCAGTAAAGTTCAATTGTATTAATAAATTATAAAACAAACAAGTTTTCAAAACCCATCTTTCATCTCTGGTTTAGGTTAACTCGAAAAATCATATTTTTTTTACTTTGGTACTGTTTTTTTGTGTTTTGTCTCATTGATTATTATTTTTTAAATCAAGTAAACAAAAGCGAATAAATAATTTTGGATCGTGATACGTCTCAATAATTTTATTTTACCTTATCAATTTGATTAACCTTTTCAGCTATATCCGGTGATTGTGTCAGCGTCAAAACGTGTAAACCAAACAAGATCAATTACCCGGAGAGGCTTTTATCAAGCATCAAGGCAAAATTTATTTTTTCTATTACGTCGATCCATGCTTAAATTTTCCGAAATGCGAAAAAAAAGTTTAAATGACACTGACTGAAATAATGTCTCGTATCTAATTACGCTTCAGCCAGTAATATCCCGCTGCTGGGCATAGGCCTCTTTTTCCATATAGGAGAAGGATCGAATCTAATATGTATGTTTTTATTACTAACCCCGTTAACTGCAAGTACTGAGGAGAAAGTGTAAACATAATATTGTTTGATTGAAATATAAATTTAATCCGACAGCTAGATAAAAGAAAAATTTTACGGAACAATAAAACATAATTCGGAGAAATGTTAAATGTAATTTTATGCAGGACTTTATCAGTCAGAGGATCATAGTCTACATATTGTATATACTCGTAGTCCGTTTTTATTCTTCTACTTTTATCTATACTTCACCCATTAATATAAGAATATAAAATATAATAATAAAATATCCTTTAACTTCTTTATTAAAGTATTTTTACAATATTTCTGTTTATACATTAAAAGCAATTTAGACCTTTTTTAAACTTACAGCATACATTGCTAGTACGATGCTGATCTAGCAGTAGTCTAATATATATATACAGATAGAGACTACTAGTTGAGTCAAAAAAAGCGCTGTCAAAATCGATTTGATTTTTTCGTATCCTTTTTGGATACAAATTTTGGGACATTATAATTGAACCTGATTAGAAAAGTTCGATATGACATGAGAGAAACCAGTTCAGGCCTTATCAAGGCTATAAGTTTGTATCTAAAATACTTTTTCACTAGATGTCCAACAATCACAGTATGTTCATAAAAAATAATAGTATTATAATATTGTTATATAATACATCAGATAAGTATGTAGTAAATAATTCTTAGACCTATATGGTTATGATTTTAAATTAAATTAAAATATAAACTTCCAATTAAAATGCAATCTACAGTACTATTGTAAGTTGAATTAAACAAAGTGTTGAATAACTTGAAATGTTATATGAATTTAGTCCAAAATTTATTCCCTTGTCACATACAATACCTATATGTTTTCCACGTATTTATTTCCCGCTTTAATGAAACGCGTGTTACGAAGATATTAATAAAAAATAATATGATCAAAAATTGTAATCGAACGCTGATAATTAGCTTATTTAACCGGAAATTCGCGTACCGCTCCGGGTCAGTTTAAAATTATGCTACCCGGATGTTTGCATATATGACAGCCATAATTGGATAAATAAAATTTATTTTGTAAATTGTATTGTCAGGGCGTTGGGGATACGGCTTGCAGTACACCAGTCATAGTTTTAATAATAAATAAACAATAATATAAAATAATTTTTAATTACAAAGAGTTTATATTACAATAGTGGTGCTTGATATATTTAATGTAACAATAATTCTACTTAGAACTATCTATGTGCGGAGAGTTCTAAAAATATAGTAAAAAAATATGAAAATACAGTAAAATGCACCCCACGTTTTTTCCTCTGAATGGAATTATTCTCTTAATAATTTAAATTTTATTATAATTTTATTTGAAGTAATTAATTATGATTGTTTTCGATCTTCTACTACTGTCATATTAATTCTTTGTAATTAAAAATTATTTTATACTTTTTAGTTCGATTAGCTATAAAAGCGTGGTTTTTTAGTTTTTTAAACTATAATTTATTTTTTATTTTTTAGTTAGTTTTCTCAATTGATTATTTGCGGACATGTATTTTAGGAATTTTATTTATTTCCATTTTTAATATAAACAATAAAAGAATAACTATTCCGCGCGGAGCGAAGCCACGAACTTACGCCACGCGAAGCGGGCGGGAAACAGCTAGTAAGGAATAAACAAGGTAAAAGTGCAACTGGCCTGAAAAAGTATATGCCTCCGTTGTTCTGTGCGGAGTGCCCGAGCTAAAGAGTAAGTCCGAAACTGCAGGCATGCGCAGATCGTGCACTAGCTTTAACTCTCTTACCTACAGCGGATCCACGAAAGAATTTATTAATCCTGGCGGTCCTAATAAGGATATTGGGAAACTGTTATTGTATTATTGCATTGTCATCGGTCCTTGATACGTGTGCAAAGTTTCTGGTGGTGCAAGCATCTATGGGTTACGATAGCCACTTACCATCATGTGGTCTATAGGCTTGTTTGCTAACCTAGTTGTATAAAAAACAGTTGAAGGAAATGTAATAATTTGCAAAGTGTTTTTAAACATATATTTATATTTGCTTGTCTTCTTTAGAACTAAATGGTATAGAACAAAACGGTTACGGGACGTACAATAATTAAGCGACAAGAATCTAATCTAGGCACCATTTAGATTTAAAATGCTAAGTTTATTTAAAATTTGATAGAAGTTGTGAGATATGTGACCCAAATTATGATTGCAACTGTATTTTTGTATTGATATTTGTGCCTTGCAAAAACCGTACAAATTGGTATAAAGTAACGTATAGGCACACTGTCGACAAAAATAAAATGTCAAGATTTATTTTTAGTTCGATTTTGGGTTTGGAAAAATTAAAAATGAATCCATTTATTGTGCGAATACCCTTCGAACGAAGGTCTTAGGCGTTAACTCGTTTGCCACCTCTGTTGCACCGTATTGTAATGCAATGACATTTAACATAAAATTGTCAAAAGCATATATCTTTGCATTGTATTAAAAACCCTTTAGAGTATTATAACATATTTTTAAATCACAAATAGCTCATTTTATTCCTCTATACTGAAGTATTTTTCTGCATAAAATGTTGACCCTCCACTCCTTTTAGGACTAGAAAAGTTAAACAAATAGTAAAATCGAAATTACTTTAATGATATACAGTTTGAAAGTTTTAAATGAATTTGCGCAAGCCGAGTAGTTTGGCAACAAATATTTTGATAAAAACAACGACTATTCAAAATTAAGACATCTGCTCAAGTTTTAAACCGAAACTATAGTTGTGCGGCGTTTTTATTTGTCAAGTTTCGATATAATATATTTGAGTTTCTTGGTTTTATTTTTCTAGGATTATTTT
Organism: Melitaea cinxia; assembly: GCF_905220565.1. Taxonomy (NCBI): domain Eukaryota; kingdom Metazoa; phylum Arthropoda; class Insecta; order Lepidoptera; family Nymphalidae; genus Melitaea; species Melitaea cinxia. Next base: position 8,627,610 of record NC_059411.1, read on the forward strand.
TTCTTGAATTATTTATCCCGCTGAAAAAAAATCGTTTAGGAGGTACGACGTTAAAGACATACAGATACATCCAACTTAGCACTCTTCTTTTTGCGTCGAGAGTTATAAAATAGATGATACAACTTCAAGTCTATAATAAATGTAGGAATAAAGAAGCTTTAGGTGATAGTCTCATGAAGGGATTTCACATTTCTAGCTTATGACAAAGCTGGTTCGCAGAATGTGAGGTCATTTTTCCACAAAAATGCACTGCTATTACATGTTCATTTGTTTCATGGCTGCGTCTCGAGAATTGTTTCTGATGAAAGCAGGGATTTAGTTTTTGTTAATCTCATGTTTCTATTATTATCTCTATTTTGTAAGAAGTTCATATAAATAATTAATGATAATTATCTAACAATCGCTCTGGTGTAGTGGTACGTATAGACGCCTAAACACCGACGGTTTGTGGATTTGATTCCCGCTCGGGATTAATATTTGTAAAAATATTTCGGTTTTGTATGTATGTCCTTGTGGATCTCCCCACCGTGCCTCGAAGAGTGCATGAGAGCAACGTGGTGGATTAAGACCCAATCCTTTTCCTATATGAAGAACGAGAATCGTAGTCGTGATATTGATAAGTGGCATTGTGTTACATTTACAAACTACAATACAATTCATTATTTTCTTTTAAAAAAGTAATTTTAGTTTTCATCATTTTACTATCTAAAAATCTGATTAATCTTTGAGCATTTATTTACACTACGACTAATTTTTAGCAAATTAAGTAAAAATTTATTACTTTGTTTTAAATATTGTTTCTGCAAATATCCCGCATATATGTATATTCCCGCCTGAGTAATATTTGTATTTATTTGTTTATGTTTGTATTATTTCTATGTATGCATATAGATAAAAAAATGAGCGATAACAGTCGGCCGTCATCGTCCATCGGAACAGACGACCGCATGTGTGTGTAAGAAGAATTGTCTCTTTTTAGTGAAATATTACATACAGGCTATAAAGCATCTTGTCTCAATACATTTTTACATTTTAAAGTAAAGTAAATAAACGTTGCTTGATTAACCCGAAACTTAGAAAGATTAACAATGTCATTTTAAAGATAATAATTTAATTATAAAAGCCTGATCGACACGTTAGCTGTTCTTTATTCATGTGAGTTTATTTAAAGAGAGAAAGATTTTTCAATTGATACTAAGGAAACCGGTAAAAGATTTACCGGATTGCTTTTTTCTGAAAAGTGCGCAAGTCTCATCAGTGTATTTTATAACAAAAAACTAAAACTGAATATAAGTATGTCTTATCAGTAGATCCACAAATTTAATTCATAAGAAGACTAAGCTCGTGCAAAAATGCGATGAGTCCTTTTTATTTTATATGATATTTAATTTTCTATCCCATCCTGTTTCACTTCCAGTGACGTTGGGGGAGTGAACCGTTATTATCTATCCTGTTTGAGATGATGGTTCGTTCTAGGGGCACGCTTCGCCCTAATGGAAAGATAATAACTGTTTATAGGTTTATTACGCTCAAACACACTTGCGTTATAACTTTACCGTACCTGTCTTTACCGTCAATAAAAACAAGCTGCCTTGTAAGATAGAATATTTTACATTTTAAAGATAAAGAAAATTGCACGTTTCCAGAGTCTATTAGCTTAAATGTACTGTTATTGACTTTTGATATTCACTTATTTAAATAAACGGAACAATAAATGGAAATACGTATTGTTTTAATGAAGCGCAATAATTATATTTTAAGATATTTTAGTATTTCAATTTATTCGATTTCCTTAGAGAACTTAAAGTTTTTGAAAGTGGATTTTAGTTTGACAAGGAATGAAGCATATTAGTATACGTTGCTATAATTACTACTACGAGTTAGTCGTCTGTGAGAAACGTTATACCAGAAACTTGTAGTTATGTGTTAGAATTTCTAACGTGATTTTTATGAGAATTGGTAAATAGCATTAACAATTTTAATGATTTTATGGGTACACTAGCTGTGCCCGCGGCTTCGCCCGCGTTGAAATCAATGTGTTCATCACAAAGTTTTACCGGCAAACTTCCAGTGAAAATCTCATTAAAATCGGCTTAGCCGTTCCATAAACCTTCCTCTTGAACCGCATGAAAATCCGTTCAGTAGATTTTGTGGGAATCAATCACATACACTTTTGGGGACTTTGTTTTATAATACACTGACTGTTGCCCGCGACTACATCCGCGTGGTTATGAAGATATGCATAACTATTAAGATGTTTAACGCATTTTTTTCATGTCAGTCACTTGAAATGCTTATTACACTGAGTAACTTTTTCAAAGGCACAATTTGGTATAATTTATGGTTGTTTTTATACAACCTCTCTATATACCACATTTTTAGTTTTATTTTCAGGCTGCAGTATAAATAACCTATCAACGAACTTATAACTGCTGTATATGTTTCATACAAACTATCAACCCCAATTAAACCACCTTAGCGGGGAATATCGCAAAATCTCTCTACTCTACTACATAATCTACTAACTATAATCTACCTCCCTGCCAAATTTATCTTTATCCATCCTGGATGGATGGACCCTCCAGCAGTTTTTGGGTTCTCGTGATGAGTGAGTCAGTGACCTTTCTCTTATATATATATATATATATATATATATATATATATATATATATATATATATAGATTACGATGCATTATTTGGACACCTCCTCATCGTCTATAGAGCATATATTTTAAATTTCAAGTCTCTTACTTCAAAAACATAGGACTTTCATACAAATTTCCAACCCCCGTTTTATCCCTTTAGGGCTCGAGTTTGGTAAAATCCATTCTTAGCGAATGTCTACGCCCTATAAGAAACCTACCTGCCAAATGACAAATTTGTAGCTGTTATAGTTTTGGAGATTTTGTGATAAGAGAGTCAACCTACCATCCCCCCGTTTTAACTCTAAAAGGGAGTTAATTTCTAATGATACATTATTTGGACACCTTCTCACCATCTATAGAGCAAACATTTTAAATTTCAAGCCTCTTACTTCAAAAACATAGGACTTTCATACAAACTTCCAGCCCCCGTTTTACCCCCTTAGGGGTCGAGTTTCGTAAAACCCGTTCTTAGCGGATGTCTACGCCTTATAAGGAGCCTACCTGCCAAATTTCAAGTTTGCAGCTGTTATAGTTTCGGAGGTTTCGTGATGAGAGAGTCAACCTACCATCCCCCGTTTAACCCCAAAAAGGAGTTGATTTCAAAAGATACATTATTTGGACACCTTCTCATCATCTATAAGGTATAAATTTTAAATTTCAAGTCGCTTACTTCAAAAACATAGAACTTTCATACAAACTTGCAACCCCCGTTTTACCCCCTTAGGGGTCGAGTTTCTTAAAATCCGTTCTTAGTGGATGTTTACGTCCTATAAGGAGCCTACCTGCCAAATGTCAAATTTGTAGCTGTTATAGTTTCAGAGATTTCGTGATGAGTGACCTTTCGCTTTTATATATATTATAGACTAGCTGTGCCCGCGGCTTCGCCCGCGTTGAAATTAGTGTGTCACAAAGTTTTCCCGGCAAAATTATAGTTAAACTCTCATCAAAATCGGCTTAGCGGTTCCGTAAACCTTCTTATTAGCCCTCTCTCTAATGGTGAAACAGCATGAAAATCCGTTCAGTAGATTTTGAGCAAATCGGTCACATACACTTTTGGGGACTTTGTTTTATAATACACTAACTGTTGCCCGCGATTACGTCCGCGTGGTTATGAATATATGCATTATTATTAAGTTGTTTAACGCAAATTATTTTTTTATTTCAGTCACTTGAAATGCTTATCAAACTGAGTAAGTTTTTAAAAGGCACAATTTAGTATAATTTAATAGTTATTTTTAAAAAAAATCACTATACATCACTTTTTTAGTTTTATTTTCAGGCTGTATATGTTTCATACAAACTATGAACCCCAATTAAACCCCCTTAGCGGTGGAATATCGTAAAATCCGTTCTTAGCGGACGTCTGCTAACTATAATCTACCTCCCTGCCAAATTTTATCTTGGTCCAACCTGGACGTACCGCTGGATGGATAGACCATCCAGCGGTTTTTGAGTTCTCTTGATGAGTGAGTTAGTGATCTTTCTCTTTTATATACACAGATTACGATGCATTATTTGGACACCTCCTCACCATCTATAGAGCATATATTTTAAATTTCAAGTCTCTTACTTCAAAAACATAAGACTTTCATACAAACTTCCGACCCCCGTTTTATCCCTTTAGATTAACGGATGTCTACGCCCTATAAGGAACGTACCTGCCAAATTTCAAGTTTATAGCTGTTATAGTTTTGGAGGTTTCGTGATAAGTGAGTCAACCTACCATCTCCCGTTTTAACTCAAAAAGAGAGTTGATTTCTAAGATACATTATTTGGACACCTTCTCATAATCTATAAGGTATACATTTAAAATCTCAAGTCTCTTACTTCAAAAACATGGGACTTTCACACAAACTTCCAACCCCCGTTTTACCCCCTTAAGGGTCGAATTTCATAAAATCCGTTCTTAGCGGATGTTTACGTCCTATAAAGAGCCTACTTGTCAAATTTCAAGTTTATAGGTGGTATAGTTTCGGAGATTTCGTGATAAGAGACATTTCGCTTTTATATATATTATAGATTAAGATGCATTATTTGGACACCTCTTCACCATCTACTACAGAGCACACATTTTAAATTTCAAGTCTCTTATTTTAAAAACATAGGACTTTCATACAAACTTCCAACCCCCGTTTTATCCCCTTAGGGGTCAAGTTCCGTAAAAGTCCGTTCTTAGTGGACGCCTACGCCTTATAAGAAACCTACCTGACAAATTTTAAGTTTATAACTGTTATAGTTTCGGAGATTTCGTGATGAGTGAGTCAACCTACCAACCCCCGTTTTAACCCCAAAAAGGAGTTGATATCTAAAGATACATTATTTGGATACTTTTTTTACTATCTATACATACATTTTAAATTTCAAATCTCTTACTTCAAAAACATAGGACTTTCATACAAAGTTCCAACCCACGTTTTACCCCTTTAAGGGTCGAGTTACGTTAAATCAGTTCTTAGCATATGACTACGCTTTATATGGAACCTACCTGCCAAATGTCAAATTTGTAGCTGTTATAGTTTCGGAGATTTCGTGATGAGTGGGTCAACGTAACATCCCCCGTTTTTACCCCAAAAGGGAGTTGATTTCTAAAGATACATTATTTAGACACCTTCTTACCATCTGTAGAGCATACATTTTAAATTTCAAGTATCTTACTTCAAAAACATAGCACTTTCATAGAAACGTTCAACCCCACTTTTAACCCCTTAGGGGTCGAGTTTCATAAAACTCGGTATTAACAGATGTCTACGTCCTATAAGGAACCTACCTGCCAAATTTCAAGTTTGTCGCTGTTTTAGTTGCGGAGATTTCATGATGAGTGAGTCAACCTACCATCCCCCGTTTTAACCCCAAAAGGGAGTTGATTTCTAAAGATACATTATTTAGACACCTTCTTACCATCTGTAGAGCATACATTTAAATTTCAGTTTCAGTTCAAAAACATAGGACTTTCATACAAACTACCAACCCCCGTTTTATCCCCTTAGGGGTCGAATTTCGTAACATCCGTTCTTAGCGGATGTCTAAGTCCTATAAGGAACCTACCTGCCAAATTTCAAGTTTGTCGCTGTTTTAGTTGCGGAGATTTCATGATGAGTGAGTCAACCTACCATCCCCCGTTTTAACCCCAAAAGGGAGTTGATTTCTAAAGATACATTATTTGAACACCTTGTTACCATCTATAGAGCATACATTTTAAATTTCAAGTCTCTTACGTCAAAAACATGGGACTCTCATACAAACTTCCAACCCCCATTTTACCCCCTTAGGGGTTGAGTTTCGTAAAATCCGTTCTTAGCGGATGTCTACTTCTTATAAGGAGCCTACCTGCCAAATTTCAAGTTTGTAGGTGTTATAGTTTCGGAGATTTCGTGATGAATGACCTTTCGCGTTTATATATATTATAGATAGATTAGAGGTGAATTATCTTTAACTAATTTCTGCCCACGAATTCGTCCGCGTGGAACAGTTTCTTTGGGCTAACTAGGGAAGCTAACAAAAGGAAAAAATCCCCGATTTTGAAACATTCTTCATTGGTGCTCTGCTCCTATTAACCTTAGCGTAATGATATATAGCTTATAGCCTTCCTCGATAAATAGGCTATCGAAAACTGAAAGAATTTTTCAAATAGGACTAGTAGTTGCTGAGATTAGCGTGTTCAAACAAACAAACAAACAAACTCTACAGCTTTATAATATTAATATAGATAATTTAATTTGTTTTTAACCTACTTCTAAAAGGAGGAGGTTACTCAATTCGACAGTATATGTGTACATTTATGTCTGTTTGGGAATAACTTTGTCATTTATGAACCGATTTCAATAAAAAAAAACTTGGAAATGAGATATCTCAAGGGTATGTATATCCCATGATAAGGAAACCAGGATCTGATGATGGAATCCTAGAGAAATCGAGGAGAACCCTCGAAAATCGTAGTGACGACTAGTGCATTTGTTAATTTTTTTCATCTACTTACGTTGCATTACTTGTCTATGTAATTTAAGTCCTTTTTTTTGCACATTATTCATAAGAAGAAGCAACTAACATTGGAACATTGACTTTTCCCGCAAATTCTATTCACTTTGTTTTGCTATTTACTAAAGCATTAAAAAGTCAGAAAGTGATTTTTATTCTGATTATTACACAAGATGGTCCCTTTGCGGTTCTATCCGCTTTGAAACATATCAGTGTATGTTTTTTGTTAATCATAAGGCCCGTTTGTCTATCGGTTGGACGACGCGTTGGCGCAACGGTCACAGCCATGGATTGTACCTGTTGCGCTGGCGGTTGCGAGTTCGATCTCCGAACATGACAAACATTTGTATTGGCCATACAGGTGTTTGCCGTGGTCTGGGTGTTTGTGTAGTCTTAGTGGGTCTCCCCACCGTGCCTCGGAGAGCACGCTAAGCCGTCGGTCCTGGTTGCTATCATATACACCTGATAGCGATCGTTACTCATAGTAGGGAATATATCCGCCAATCCGCATTGGATCAGCGTGGTGAAATAAGCTCTGATCCTTCTCCTACATGGGGAAAGAGGCCTATGCCCAGTAGTGGGATATTACAGGCTGAAGCGTTTGTCTATCGGTAGCTAATTTTAAATATTTTTATTACGGATAAAAACAGCGCTGAATGATACTAGATCAAAATATTGATCAGTTATTTCATTCATTACAGTTTTGGCAAGTAAATTAGTTTTAGTTAAAACAAATATACCTAATAGGATTTTAGCGTTTTTTATTTGAACTTTTTCAATTATTGTTCATTCATCTGTATATTAAAAGCCATTAACTTTTAATTGTGCCAGAATAGGACGGGTGATTTCATCAGTGCCACGTAGAATTAAGAAGATAAGATAGAGATTGATAGCTACGGTCGAGATTTAAGGTCAATGAAATCGTAAAGACAGTATGAATATTATATGTTTTATCTTAAACCTAGAAGAGTTTCAATTGCCTTAACTAACTGTCTACCGTGAAACATTATCTTTGCCATTTGCAGATTTTCTATTGAATACTAGCTGACCCCGCAAACGTTGTTTTGCTATATATGTTATAAGCCCCCTTAACCCCCCCTTATAAATTAGGGGTATGAAAATAGATGTTGGTCGATTCTCAGTACTTACCCGATATGCACTCAAAATTTCATAAAATCTGTTCAGCCGTTTCAGAGGAGTGTGTTAATTGTGGTAATAACATTGTGACACGAGAATTTTATACATAAGATGTCATTATAAAAACCTTTATTACGTATCAACATAATCCAAAATATTATGTATTACATGAAACATACTCGTGAATTAAGAAATAAAAGAATTAAAAGTAAATTCATACAATCTTCATCACTTTCCTCCTTAATATAAGTATCATCTTATATTATTCTTCCTTTATATCACATACAATAATAATAAAAAGAAAGTAACATATAATAGTAAGCATGTAATAATAACTGTAGTAATAAAAGTAAAAAAATATTATATTTCGTTTTTTGATAGCGTTGAGTTATCTCAATCTTGTTTACAAGCCGTGGCTAATGATGTCATCGTAGACGAGCTCTTCTTTGGAGTTGAAAAGGTTTTCACAAGTATTCTGTGACATATAGACATACTTAAAGATAAGGTTCAAGTAGTCAAAACATATACCGGCATTATATGGCATAGGTAAAAGATAATATACTTATTATTATTACAAAGATACGAAGCGAATTCCGTTGCTTTATTGTATGATGTAAATTCTCGCATTTCGCGATAAAAGCGTAGCAAATATTATGCATCTAAGCTCGATGAAGGTGAAAAGAACAACAATATCAAAATCATATGGTACTTATTATGGTACTTATGGTTATATTTGTTTTAATGAATACATTATAGTTAACGTGAAGCTAATACCGATTCGGAATTTAGGTTCTGTAGAGAAGAATCGGCAAGAAACTCCGCAGATACTATTAAAAAAAAACTGTGTTTTATTATAAATTTAGTAAGAGAATATGGGTAAAAAGGGGATTAACATCTTTACTCCTATCGAACTTAACTTATATTAAAAAGCTGTACAGACACGTACGACCGGCCATAGCTACATCTGTGTGGGTCGAAGAAATCAAATTAATCTGAGGGACAAATCCCTTTTCAATTTATCGGAATGGACACATAACAATGACTTTTTATTGACTCTCTCCAACCGGATTGTCTTAACACAGTTTCGATTGAATGATAATACTTTTCCTTATTTATTGTAAAGACGTTTACTCATCATTGTGGTGTGGTTAATGAGCAGATTAAAATAAAAAAAGGTTGATTGATGGTATTTTAGTGTATGCTTCTGCAGTTCTGCATTAAGGCTGTAACATCTCATTGGGCATAGGCCTCTTTCTCCATGTAGGAGAAGGATTAGAGCTTAATCTACCACGCTGCGCCATTGCAGATTGGCGCATATATTCTCTACTATGAGTAAGAATCGTTATCAGGTATTTATGATAACAACCGGAAACGGCGCCTTAGCGTGATTTCCGAGGCACGGTGGGGAGTGAGGACCGACACCTAAACCGGAAAGAAACATTTGTACAAATACAAATATCCATCCCGATCGGGAATCGAACTCGCAAACTGTCGGTGTTTAGGTGACTACTCGGACCACTACACCAGAGCAGTTGTTATCGTGTATGCTTCTTACATAATAATACTGCGAAGATCATCTCTTCGAAAGTTTAACTGTTAACTGCGTTTAAAAACCTCCGTAATAGCTTAGGGGTTAACAATTGTGTTTGCAGGCAAACGAAAACAAACCGACTTCGATTATATCGACAGGTAATACAACGTAGGTAGACGAAACAATAGTCAAGTAAATACGCATTATCAAAGATTACTCCAAAAGTTGTAATCAAATCTCGATGAAATTTAAATGTGACCACATGATAAACATCGGCTTTCAATCAAATTAAAAATCATTAAAATCGGTACACCCAGTAAAAAGTTATGCGGATTTTCGAGAGTTTCCCTTGATTTCTCAGGGATCCCATCGTCAGATCCTGATTTTCTTATCATGGTACCAAAGTAGGGATATCTCTTTTCTATTCCAATCAAAAAAGGATTATCAAAATCGGTTTATAAACGACGGAGTTATCCCCGAACATACATAAAGACCTTGGTTCAAATCCTCATGTTTCCAGATCGATTATTTTTTTGTCTAATTGCACTCGTTATTTTTTATTTAAATAACCAGTTCATATTTTTTATTATGATGTCGATAAAATCGAAAAAAAATATTCATATTTTATCAATATGTAATTCGTATTTTAAATATGATTCCGAAAAAAACACGATTTACTAAAAATACCGAGCTAAGCTCGGTCACTCAGGTTACTGGTCATTTAAACCACTAATGCAATAGCCCATTTGATGTAACCTCTACACCAACTCAATATCCAATAATAGCGTGAAGAGGTACTGACTTCAACGATACTCCATCAATGTTAAGATAAATAGTCTTACGGATAAAAATTTAATTTTTACACAACACACTAATCACATTATACCATTTATAAGATTCTATAGCTTTATAAAAAAGAAATATAACCCGAATCTTAAACAGAGTGCGTATCACGATGTTTTGAAGCGAATGAGTACAACTGTTTGTTATTTAAACTTTGCGACCCATCTCTTTTCCGGCTTCCTTTATTTACTGATATAATAGCGAAAAGTGAAGCATATTTCCTGTAACGCTCCCTCTTTTATATTTTCACTGCAGTTTATTTTCATTTAACTGAGCAATGTTCAATATTTATCATGAAATTTTAGTATGGAGAGGTGAATGTTACGTTCTTAATATTCGTCTACATTATTTTTGCTTATGTTAAGTTAAAAAGGTGAAAAACTGAAATAAAAAAAGCCAGAAAGGCTTACATAATGTGCAGATATGCTTATGTTGGTTTCTAAAAATCTTAACATAAATTATCAAATAGTATCTTTAGTTTCTATTTTTCAAACTGCAGTTTAAGTTTTAAAATTATTAATTTCAATTGATGAAACTTTAAAAAATACTGAAGAAACAAATTAATTAATAATAAATTTAATTCATACAATTAGGTATGTTTATAATTTTAGTTATCAGATAAGATCAGATTTTAGATTTATCAATTCAGATTCATTTCTTTTTTAAAATATTAGTAGATATTTAAGTATTAGATAATTTTTACATCTAAGTATGACAAATCAGTTAAAGAATATAGAAACGACAATTTCATTCCTTCAATTGATACTCATAATATGTATACTCGTATTTGAGTCGACTATGATTACGCTATTTTAAAAGTTACACAACGAAAATATAAAAGGATCTAGAGAAAAAAAAACTCGAATAGTATAAAAACAATTTCCCCAGAAACTAACATGATAATATCCTACTACGAATAATATTTGACTTCGAGTCAACTTGTATTACGAGGAGAAATCCAATTTGTGTGTGAAATAAAATTACTAGCTAAAACCGCTTAGTCAGTTGCAAAAACACCATTACCAAGACGTCTACGTCCTGAATTCCGGTTCATATAAATGTTACAAACTTATTTTTGCAAGTTCTATTTACTCGCGACATTGTGTACCAGTTTTTTACGTACTTTTATTATTAGTACAAAGTACTCTGTTTTATATATATTTTGTCAGAGTGTTACATAACTTATTATTATCTATCTATATATAAAAATATATATAAAAGCTATAAATATAAATAATATAAAATAAATAATATAAATAATATAAAAGCTATATATATATAAAAGCGAAAGGTCACTCACTCATCACAAAATCTCCGAAACTATAACACCTACAAACTTAAAATTTGGCAGGTAGGCTCTATAGATGTTGAGGAGTTGTCCAAATAATGCATCGTAATCTATATATATATAAGAAAAAGTCACTGACGCCCTCATCACGAGAACTCAAAAACCGCTGAATGGTCCATCCAATTTCATCTTTGTCCATTCAGGATGGACAAAGATGAAATTTGGCAGGGAGGTAGATTATAGTTATAGATATATAGATTTTGCGATATTCCACCGCGGGGTTTAATTGGGGTTGATAGTTTGTATGAAACATATACAGCAGCTATAAGTTCGCCTGATAGGTTATTTATACTGCAGCCTGAAAATAAAACTAAAAATGTGGTGTATATAGAGGTTTTATAAAAATAACTATTAAATTATACTAAATTGTGCCTTTTGAAAAGTTACTTAGTGTAATAAGCATTTCAAGTGACTGAAATAAAAAATAATTTGCGTTAAACATCTTAACGTGTCTATGAAGATATGCATTACTAATGCATATCTTCATAAACACGTGGACGTAGTCACGGGCAACAGTTAGTGTATTATAAAACAAAGTCCCCAAATTGTATGATCGATTCCCTCAAAATCTACAGAACAGATTTTCATGCGGTTTCACCAATGGAGAGAGGGCTTCAAGAGGAAGGGTTTTGATGAGAGTTTCACTGGAAATTTGCCGGGAAAACTTTGTGACACATTAATTTCAACGCGGTCGAAGCCGCGGGCACAGCTAGTATTTTTATAAAGCTATCAAATAAGTTACTGGTGCTGCAATATAATAGGCGGAAGGTACACTTTCCTCTTTGAAACACAGTATCTAGGTAAGTGTGTAGTCAAGCTCTGTCCGCCACGCAATCCTATTACATGGAGTTATAATTTTCAAAATATTTTCATCTTCCTAACAATTATTTCAAATTTACTCTAAGCTCAACGGTTCTATTTCAATTTGAAAATACGACTGTCGACTCACATCACAGTTCGCCTAAACGAAATAATTATATTAAGCGTTGTATGAATAAAAAAAGTGGTAACTTTTATTGAATACTATGAGATAAGTATGATGTTTTAAATTATGTAATAATAGATAAGAAATATTGTTGTGTATAAAATGTTATGTACTATAATATGTATAGCATAGGAACTCAGTAACAAGGTAGTTAAGTATACCCATTAACAAAGTATCCATTTTCAATATTAAGCATATTCAAATATATACATATTTTATTTTAGATGAATATACTAAAGCTTCATCGTGTTTAATATGAATAAGCAATGTGGGTTAGTCGAAAGAGAAAACGTAAAAAATAAACTTTCTCTGCTCGGTTTCAGCGTTATTTTTTCATATCTAAACGAGTGCAGAGTGAGCACAGAAAGCAAAATTATTCCACGTCACCCGAGACCCGTAAACGCGTTACCTACCAAAAACCTTCAACCTTCATTCATTTGAAATTGTAAATAGAAAATATCCCTTATAGATGTATGTATCGTTTAAAAGTAAGGTTTCATTTCTTTCCCACGAATAAATTTATATTTCTTAATAAATATAAGAGAATATTAACAGTACGGAATGGTAATGGTTTGAGAAATATCGTTCGCATTGGAATGACGCGTTTACAACAATACGCCCCACTTACAGGTGAATTTAAAATATATCCGTTTATTTCTTTTTAACAGTCCTATTTTTTATATTGTAATGTAACAGCTTTTAAATGTTATACTCTTAGTCAAAGGCTCCCTTATCACTTAACAAAAAGGAAAGAAAAAAATAAATATTTTCTCACAATTTTTTTAACCACCGCGGGAGATGAAATTTTGAACAAATTTACACTTCAAAATTTAACTATTCGGATTCAGACATGTAATGTTTTTGTTAAGATCCACATTAACTATCCACTAGAATTCCTTTTCATGTCTATTATCTTTATTATGTACATATATGATTACTCTACGAAATCTATTATTCATGATATAATATTTGTAAGTAATTGGAAAATACTAAATTATACTGTAATGACTTTCCGCACACACTCAATTTACATATATTAGTATTTTGTTTATCTGCTAAAACTTTCATCTAATTTGTCCATTGAGCAGTAATAAAAGTCAAATGATATGTCAAATGGTATAACACTTATTAAAATACAATATAAGCCGCAATACCGCATTGATGAAAGCAGCGCTCAGTAAAGCTTTTAGAGGCATAATGACCGTAATTATTTGATATGAATTTTATGGTTTCAAACACTGTCCTTTCGACAATTGTTTTGACGCAACAAATGTTTTGGTTTAATGGTGCGAGAGTCCTATTAACGTATCAGGTTTCTAACTTAGCCCTTTATCAGGCCCCATTAGCACAGCCATTATAAAATATTTTGAGATTTGATGTGGTCCATATTTTTAACTGAATAATAGCAAAACAAAGTGTTCGTACGCCTGTTAAGGAGCTCTGTAGCGATATAGAATTCTTATATATTATTTATTGTGTTGCAACATTTCTTGCGTAAAGGGATACCACTTTCTATTGAAGAAATACCAAGGAAGGTTGCAAAAATGGATCCTAGAGAATTTATGTATGAATATACCTCCAACTTATGTTATACGACAGCACGACAACAAAGATGTGTTAGTTATGACCAATGCATTTGACCCACGTCGAGCTAAAATCATTGACAGAACCCAAAAAATGGCACTAAAAAAGAAATATTTTGCCCTCTGGCTATTTGTAAATACACAAAAACAATGAGAGGCGTCGATTTATTCGACTATTTTAAATTTTCATATAACGTTGGCCGAAGATCAAAGAAAAACTCGTATATTTTAATATTTATTTGAAGCTGCAGTAAATAATACAGACATAATATACAAACATAGTAAAAATAATTATTCTTATCATGACTTACTGTTTAAGGGTTAGCAGAGAAATTAAAACAATTTATAATATATATGGTTTTAAACAATATATGTATAAATGGTTTTAATTCACGTAAAAGGAATGCAACTACTTTTAAAAAATAAAAAAGGTGGAAATTTTGGTGCACCTAATGTAGTACGTAAGCAGAGTTGCATATTCTTATACCTAGCACATCTAAAAGATGTAAATACGGAAAAAAAGTACGTTAAATTACGAAAGTCGTTCCAAAGAGAAGTAATTATATATACAAATTTGCAAGATTCTAATTTGTATATATCCGTGTTTTGAAGAGAAACAATCGAGTGTTTTTTTATAAAAACTTCGTGCTTCCAGTTTATATCGTAAACACTAGATAATGATAAGTCTATAGATAGTCTTGGTAGAAAAATAATCCGCTATACTACATTATATTGGCGTAGCGTTCTAGATGGAGAAGAAGGTTTTGCCCAGCTATGGATCGACTAAACATTTTTTTTTACGTTTCGTCGTTGCCGTTTCAGATCAATTTTCAGATCAATCAGTACAGTTTTCGAATATATTTTTGTAACTAATTTAATCAAAAAGATATCTTGAAGCTTGAACTGCGAAGCTGTTGTACTGTGGATTGGCATACACATAAATTGAAAACAATGTAAACTTTTATACAAATTCATCAATACTTAATATGTTTGCGGCACTGCTTTGATTTTAAAAGCGTGTTTATTCGTTTAAAGTCCACGTGCTCCACTTTAAAAATATTCCAGTTAAAATAAACCTATGATAATTTAAATATTTGTTAGAAGCAGTAACTTTTTTTAAAGTAAATCTTTCGATATCTATTAATTAAAAAAAAAACTTATACGTCATACATACGTCATACGTCACTAAAAAGTTTTGCTATTTTATAAGTATTTATTCACTATCATCTGTTACAATTTCATATGTAAATTTAGTTAAATTTGGTTATTTCAATCTGTGTTATCCCACTACTGGGCATAGGCATCTCAGTCCCTGTAAGAGAAGGGTCAGAGCTATATTAAAACAAATACAAATATCTATCTCGGGCGGGAATCAAACCCGCAACTGCAGGTACTTTAGTACCTACACGGCACACGCACCACTTACCAGACAGGGTCACCTGTTCTTCATTGAAATAACTGGTACAGACAATTCTTAATATGAAGTCTGCTTTATATATAAATTTTGCATGCACTTTTGTGCAAAAAACGAAGTAAGTAAATCATAAAAACTTTTCATTAACGCTTTTATTAACATTGAGTTCTTTTTTTAAGTTATTCGCTTCAAGCGGTAAGTAGAATTAACTAAGTTGCTAAAACATATTTATTATATATTTCAATGGCAGAAGATATTTTATATATCTTTGTATGTTTAAGCCTTTGTTAGTCAAATGTTTGAATGAAAAAGCCTTTCCTTTCGAAAAACTTTGATGAGCACGATGATCATTTATTCTCCTTTACAGTACTAAAAGTTATACAGATAATTGCTATTCAATAATGGGCTTATTGAAATGTAGAATTTGTACCAAGTATTGTTCGGCGAATAGATTGTGTAAGAGGAGTATTAGAACTAATTTGATAAATATGTAGATTGCAGTCATATTGAGAATTTATTATTTGAGATAGAAAATTTAGGTATAAAATATTTTCGCGTTCTACCCGTGTTTTCATTTCAAAGTAACATAAGCTGTCCGCGTAAGAGGTGATATTCAAAGCTACACCCTCAGGTTGTGTCAGATCCCAAAGAGGTCCCAAAAAAATCGGTTTTGTATTCTTCCAAGGCATAGAGCGGTCTCCAATTAATGGGTCCCATTGTTGGGAAAATGTTTCTCCTATCGAAATAAAAATATGATCTTCAATTTTCTAGGTGATAAATTTGAAACAGAGATTTGATATTTTAAAACTAAGCTGTTCTAGTTCGAAATTGGTCTAGTAAGTCTATGCCCATATTTTGCTCTTGAAATCTATCTCTTCAAACGATATCTATCTGGTAAACTGGTACATGCTTATGAACACTTTATGTAGTTATAACGAGTATTATTATTCTAAAAACAAGTTAGTTTTAAATTACAGTATTACGTGATGTAAAAGTACAGGTGGCATTCTTATCATTCGCACGTCTTTTTTGCCATTATGTAAACAGATGACCGCGAGTTCAAAGCTCTCGTTTGTGAGGTGAGGTGCGGGGTTAGTAACAAAAGATGCTCGTTTCCTAGCCTGTTCCGAGCCAGAGGTCGGGGGAAAGCGGGGTACAATAGAGGCATTGTTTGTGCCCGGTGACAGGAAAAACTCCAACCTCCGTGTTTTCTGTGAATTTTTTATTTATTTCCCTTTCATTCTTTATGCTTTTTACTTATACCCGTAAGAACCTTTGAAGATGGCTGGAGGAAATCAAACTTGTTTGCCAGGATCACGGCGTGATTTTCTTCGATACTTTTAAGTTGAAAGCAAAGCGAGCCCTCCGTATGCACTTTTATACTTTTATTTTTATCTTCGCTTATGAAAGTTGTATTTATACGACCTCGAGTACTTCGGTAACTTCTGAACTGAAGCCTTTAAGCTACGAAAATTATGAAATACATTGGCTAAGTGAACGGGCGGCTGTATATCCGGCGGATGTAACCTCCCTTTCCCCTGACCTTTTCCGGACCGCTCTCATGATTCCTTATTTACTCGTTTTTCCTTATCAAACCTTACCATTCGCTTCAAATTAGTAAAATTCCAGTTGCTTGTATTAAGAATGCTTAATACTAAGCATCTTGATTAACCTTTTCTTTGGCCATTCTTCAAGTTAATTGAAAATGATACATTGTCTTTTCTAGACATCGTGTTAAAAAGATTTTTTTTTTATAACAAAAACAAAATTAATTATAAATTATCAATTAATATCAATCACAGGAAGTAAGAAGAGTTATTTGGTGTTTTAAAAAACATTTATCTTCCTATATACCAAATGTATATTTAAGTCATTTTATAAGTACAGATTTGTAAAAAGTTATGTTCCAGAAACTTTAAGTTACCGGTTCACATTTTACCAACATGTATACACTCAAAGGGAATGCCCATAGGTGGTTTCCTCCTTCCACGTCGTTGTGCCTAAACCAAATTAATATTAAAAACTAAGTTTTTAATTTTCACTAGCCATTGTAAAATACTTAGCCATAACTTCGACGGATAAGAATCCACATATTAAGCAGTAATTTATTCATTTCCGTTTTACTCGCAATTCCCAAGTATTTTTTGTTATTGACATTTGAATCTTCAGTATTGCAATTTTCGTACGAGCGAATCGACTCACCAAAATATAATCGATACACTTATATTTATTTTATTAAAATATCGAATTGGCAGTTCATAATAACATGTTAAATAATAAAGAAAATCAATTTTTATTTGATAATAATATGAGTTTATTTGATTAATCTATCTGAAAGTATCCTGTTTTAGTGTTTTGTCAATCATAATCGATTAATCAATAATCGATCTACAACTGGCAATAATGCGATATTCACTTAAAAGATATCAAATAAGTCAAATGTGTAACTATTTCGTTTTACTGTTACTGACGTACCTACTTTCGTGCTAATAAGTACGTTTGTTATTGTGTCAGAGCTTTTTATTGTTTTCTTTCTATTTTCTTTGTCGAGTTGAGCTTCGTGTTCCTCCTAGAACTATAGAAATTGAAAATATATTTGAGACAGAGACTCTTTACTTTCGGTGTGTTTGTGAACCAAACCTATACCTATCTACGACAATGGATGTTACTCGCCGGTGTATCAATTGCTCTATGAGATTGGCGCACCAGCGCTGGCGCATGGTGGAAGATGCAACAGAGCCTATGGTGAATATTCTTCGTGTCTGGGTATCACCAACGCCGGTAAGTTAAAAGTATTAACATATTTTTATAACCTATTCAGCCTCGCAATTATTAAAAAACTCGTAGACTTTATGACTGAGGCAACTATTTCATTAGAAGAGGGAACTGAAACTACTAATTGGAGTTTACAAAGCCTTTATATTACAATATGGCGCATGCTTAGTGCTGTATTTATTTTGGACATAGTAAAAAACATTGATAATTATGCTGGGCTCCAATCCATCCAATTAATATCAGTGAGTTAGGTATTTATATGTAATAAGCTTAGTAGCTAAAAATAAACTAAGTATTAAGAATATTAATTTCTTTCTAGGTTTCTTCTAATAGTAGAATATGCTTGGAGTGCTTTGGAATGCTACAACAAGTACCCGATGGTGTACCAGCCCAATCGCCCGTGTCTGGACATAGAAATGTGTGCTTTGCTTGTGGTATATCTATTCTGCGGGCCCGCACTCATCTTGTACATCCAGACAGCCCAGAAAGGAATGTTATAATTAGTTGGACATTTCCTCATTTGGTACATATTATTTTTTGTGTATTTTTTTTACTATGATTATATGTGATTTTTTAAAACTTACATTCAGTCTCCTTTTTAATATCAACAACAATAAACAAGCATACAGCCCACCTGATGACGCATTGCCGACCCCATAATAATCTTTTCACACCCTTTTTAAACAACCTTGTTTAGTGAAAAATGTACTCTTTATGATTATCAAAGCATACCCATACATATTAAGATAAGATTTTTAGAAAATATTAGTTGTTCTAGTAATTTTTATAAATATATTGCTTAACAAATATTTTAATTTCAGGTTTCTCATCTGAATAGAGTTTGTACTGCATGCTGGCTTGCTGCTAGGAGAAATGTTCAAAAACAAACGCGGCAAGATGCCAATAGACCTATTGAAGCCTTCAATGAGGAAACTGATAATAGAGAACCACCACATATACCTGTGACGCCTCCACTTCCACATATTTCGGTCCCACAACGTCAAGAAACTGCTAGAATAATATCACAAACTTATTCACGTGTTGCAGCAACCTCAAGACATTGTATATTTTCAGGATGTGAAAATGTTGAACGTTTATTGGTACCAACTGGAGTGAAGGAAATGTTATTATGTCGCTATAGATTATACATTCCATCTTCTGCTCGTGTATGCAGATACCATTTAGAAAATGATTGTTGGGAGCAGTTACAATCTAATATTAGGGATTTTACTGCATCACAGATGGATCACATGCTGAATATGATGGAGAGAATTAATTTAAGAACGTTGGATTTCAATAACATAAATATGATGCCACCCAATCTCTGCCAGTATTGGCTTGGAGTTACAGCTGCTCAGTTCCATGAACTTTTAGCAGAAATGCCTAGTCTGCACAATGAAGTGCCTTCTGCAAGTGTGGCATTAAGTATTTATTTGGCCAAATTGCGTACCGGTGATAGCAATGAAAGGCTCAGTTCTTTATTTGAAATGCCCCGAAGCACTTTAGAAAGAAATATGAATAAGGCAAGAAACTGCATGAGCCAACAGATGGTTCCTTTACATTTAGGCCTTAATCACATGACAGTGGAAGAAGTTGCAGCTAGGAATAAAACAATTCCAGAAGGACTGTTCGGGAATCCTAATCCTTCTTCAGAAATGAGACCCGCTATTGTAATATGTGATGCTACATATGTGTACGTACAAAGCAGTAGCAACTATTTATTTCAAAAAGAGTCCTTCAGCTTACATAAACATCTTAATTTGGTGAAGCCGTTCATGATAGTTTGTTGTGATGGCCATATCCTTGATTGTTTAGGTCCATATAGAGCGACAGTGAATGATGCTACCATTATGAGTAATGAATTTAGAAATAGTAATGGTGAAATGAGAAGATATTTTAGAGAGGGGGATATTTTTATTTTAGATAGAGGTTTCAGGGATGTAATACCTGAACTGATAGAATATGGCTATCAAGCTCATATGCCTGAGTCTTTATCAGAAGGCGAGCATCAACTTACGACACAACAAGCAAATAAGTCGAGATGTGTAACAATGTGTAGGTGGGTGGTTGAAGTGGTCAATGGTCGTCTAAAACGCGACTTCAAACTGTTTCGCCAAGAGTTTTTTAATAAAGCTGCTAAGCATTTAATGATCGATTTTCGGAACGGCTGTGCCTTAACAAATAAATTGCACCCACTTATTGAAGACATACCAGAAGCAGCAGAATATTTGGCAATTGCGGTACGTAGGTTACATATAGATAATGTTCTTGCTAATACTGTAAGAATTGAAAATTATAATAGGCGAAGAGCTACGTTTGTAAGCATTGATGCTCACCACCCACATTTAGATCAGTTCCCAAGACTTAGCATAACTGATTTGAAAAGATTTGCATTAGGGACATACCAGCTCAAGCAAGCTTCTTCATATTACGGTGAGCACGTACGAACAAACGGCACTTACACAATAGAAATTAATAACGAAATTGAAGAAGATATTCCTCTTATTCTGGGCACAAATCATTTCTTACTGAGAGGGAGAATAAAGTCTCGACATATTGGTGGCAGAACTTATTATGCATATTTGTTGATAAGTAAAGATGAAAATGTTGCCAATAGTGTCGAAGCTATATCAGGTTATTGCTGCAGCTGTCTTGTGGGCAACAGAACTGTAGGTTGTTGTGCCCATGTTATGTGTGTGGTGTGGTACCTGGGGTGGGGCAGATATAATGATGTTACTGCTCCGGCCCAGTTTTTAGATGACATATTTAATGAATTCTCATTTGAAAATGAATAATTTAAATTGTTAAAATATTTCAAAATGAAAGTATTTGTTTGTTTTACACAACACAATCCCAATTGTTGATTGTTTAATCTACAAAACGATTGTAAGACTGTTTGCTAGGTGTCAAATAAATACCCCTCATACCAATTATTATTATAGAATTATATTTCAAAACAAAGTCAGTTATCTTACAAAGAATAGCACAATGTAGTATTTACTTGTTAAAAAAAAATGATTTTGTATACACAAGTTGTTTTTTATTTATTGCCTCACTGTCTTATCTGAAATATTTTTGTAGGTTTCTTGGGTCATAGTTAAATGATTAAAAACACAAATTCTAAAACAACATGTGCATAAGTTATCAACCTGTGTATAAGGGAAAGTCAATATCTCTGTTGTGTCAAATATCTTCAATAATCTAGAGTATATGCAAACTGAAGCATTAACTTACTTGCATTCAGATTATATTCAAACATTTACAGATAGTTAAAACTTCAAATGTAAATAAAAATACAAAATGAAAGAAGGATAAGAAAACCACTTTTGTTGTGACTTTTTTTCATTATACCCGTCGAGCTAGAGAAACAGCGTTTTTTTTAATTAAATGTACACTAAGGAACCTACAAAATGTGGTAAATATCATCATGGCACAAAATTTTTCAAAGCGAAACTAAAGTCCATACTGCGGTGGGCATTCTCCTTTATCATAACAAAAGGGCCAGCGTACAATAAAATATTTAATCGCAATAACGTGGCTATAAGCTCACGAGAATAATTTCAATATTGTCGTGTAAAAGCGCATTCACACGAAGATTAATGCCGGTAAAATATACATTTATTTTACCGACAAATTGCGTCACTAGACATTACAGAATCGTCCTCATGAAAATTCGTATAAGCGTTGTTTTAGTTTTTACTCAATTGTGTCGATAAACCGTTGTGCTCGCTCCCAATTAATGTTTTTCAGTTAGACCAAACTTCCATCGTCCAGGTAGCCGACAAAAAATAAAGTTATCTAACTACTTTACATCTCGGATCCTTCATTTTGAAAAGCGAATATTTGCATTCATTCTTTTTAAATAAAGAGTTTGGATTTCCATTCCACATTTCTTCTCCAAATCTGCATTTCGAATTTATATATATAAAAAGGATCATACTTCCAGTTGCAGTTCATAAGTAGAGCAGTTAAATATTTTAATTTATTTCAAGTGATAAATATTTAATATAAAAAAATTTAAATAACATAATAAAAAATGGTAATAGGTAATGAAAATCTATGTCGTTAAGCCGATTCCTA
Source organism: Melitaea cinxia (assembly GCF_905220565.1). Taxonomy (NCBI): domain Eukaryota; kingdom Metazoa; phylum Arthropoda; class Insecta; order Lepidoptera; family Nymphalidae; genus Melitaea; species Melitaea cinxia. Next base: position 8,649,927 of record NC_059411.1, read on the forward strand.
ATATTCTTCAATAGCCGTCCTTCAGATTTTCTCCGTGCGTGTGCCAGTTTTCTAAGTATATTGCATTATTTTCACAATACCAATGATCTCTTTGCCTGTTTACAACTAATTTTAGGAGGCTCAATAAGAAAAAGTATCAAATCGTATGTAAATGTAGAAAAACTATTACGCTTAACGCTTCAGCCTTTTAATATCCCACTATTGGGCATAGGCCCCTTTTCCCCATGTAGGAGAAGGATCAGAGCTTAATCCACCATGCTGCTCCAATGCGGATTGGCGGATATGCATACCCCTACTATGAGTAACGATCGCTATCAGGTGTACATGATAACAACCGGGACCGACGGCTTAACATGCTCTCCGAGGCACGGTGGGGAGACCCACAAGGACTGCACAGACACCCAGACCATGGCGAACACCTGTATGGCCAATACTAATGTTTGTCATCTGCGGGGATCGAACCCGCAACCGCCAGCGCAACAGGTACAATCCATGGCTGTAACCGTTGCGCCAACGCGGCGAAAAACTATTACGCAAGACATAAAATGCTGATGATCATGCGATGATAACTTGTTGACAAGGGAAATCGACAAGCGCTACCCTCCCTCTACTACCCTACCTCTTTGTCTAGACCCATAAATTAGACCTAGGTTTACTTTAATATCATTTACTCCTACTTATACAAAATATAAAAAAAAACGTTTAACTGCATCTATACCCTTTTACAAAAATTAAATATTCTTCTTTTCTATATTTATTTGTTGGACGTAAGTATAATAATTAAAATAATTTAAAATTTTAACATTTTAGACAACAAGTTGTTTTTTGCTTTTATTGTTTTGTTTATTTTTTCTCGGACGTTTTTTAATTTAATTTTAACCGGATGATGATGATATCTAATTCTTGTTTTTTTTTACAACTTTTCCATCCCTAATAAATAAAAAAATAATTTAATAATTTTGTTTTCAAAAAAATATACTTCAAATGTACAAAAATCTTTCATTGTAGTTATGTGTTTATAGATATCTAAACGCGTTCGTTGATAATAATAATAATAATAATTTATATATAAATGGCAAAACCTTAAAAGGTTCGTGAAAAATCAATAATAATAGTTCATTATTTTTTCAGTATTATCATGAATGATATATTTTCTAAGCGTGACAGAAATACAGGTTTAGTAAGTAACCACGTCGTTGCGAGCAAACTGTATATCCGGAGGATACACCACCCGGCACCCCCTTGCCTCCACGATTTCCAATGGATTCCATTCGTTTTTTCGCTCCTTGTCCTCACTCATGCGAAACATATTACATAGGTATACTTGTAACACAATTTGTTTTATAAATATATCTTATGGGTCACTGAGCGCAAGATTGATTGTGAGAAAGTTTGAAAAGCAAAAATAAGAATACGAAAAATTTCTACGTGATGTTATATCGTTATCTGAAACTTTATTATAAATATTTACGTAGAATAAAAATAATGGATACGATAAAAACGTTATATTAATATTTACTCTTCATTATTATTGGACGATAAAATTAATGTAACGTTTTCATGATGTGACGATTCGATAGCGATGTGTTTTATGAGGATACGCGATATAGATTAATCAAGTATTTGGTTATTAACATTTAAATGAAAATTTCCTCTGTTGCGAGACAAATATACTGTGACAAATTATTTTTAATTTTATGTATAGCATCAATTTCTATACTTCGTTTGTTATTTTTTGATATCAAAATAAAATTAGTAACTAAAGATCAAAGTGATTCTGCAATTACGAATTCATTGATTTATTTGACGAGTGAAAATTTCCTCGCGGACGTGACTCCGGTTGTAAGGGTCGTGGGTAGGCACACACGGCCGTGTAACTCGAAGCTCTCATCTCATGCCCACGTCAATAATTGGAACGGTTGTTCATGTGTATTTTTTTTTTGTTTCTGCAGCGGTTCTCTCGACGGGGAGGCTTTGTTCTGGATTGCAAGGCGCACCGGCCCGCCCGCCGCCCTACACGCCACCACCGCCCAACGTAAAACGGTTCGTATTTTTCATTGTTGCTTTAAAGCTTTATAGGTTTTGCTTTATTTATGCCCTTTATACCTTTCCGTGCAAGATAAATGTCCGGAAGCCGATGTTCTGTTTTTGTCGTGGTTTAATGGTCATAGCAGGAAGCTCATTGTATTCATGTAATTACTACAGTAGGCCATAACCGTCTATTTAGGGATTCAAATTAATATGAAGAACTTAATTAATTTATCATGTAATAAAAATTCTGTAATAAATATGTAATAATTTTTCTATTTATACAATATGTTTTAATAAAATTTGAGACGCTTTATTGTACTGAATGTTTCATAAAGATAGATAATTAAATTTTAAGGGATTGAAATAATGAAGAAATAAGCTTTGTATCCGTAGCTACATCGATATTATCATTTTGTTTGGTTCGGTATTGTTTCATAAGTGTACGTTCATGGGTAATTTAGTTGGGCCAGCGTATCGATGAAGAGTAAATATGATGTAGACCGGCTTATCACACATCCGCTCGCTGACAGCCGGTGAGCGGATGTGTTCACGTAAATTACTAGGTATATTATATAAATACATCTTGCTTAGCGTCGAATTAAATAATATTTATTGGAATATTATAACATAAAGAGAACACTAGTACCATTAGTAAAGTAAATTAAATATTGGATTTAGACATTAATTTACCGATATATACCAAATTATAAATAGCATAGATTTAATTTTTTTTTGTAATTGTTAAAATCTAAGAGTCAACCGATTTTTGAAATTATTTCACCAGAAAATTCTACGTTATCACTGATTATATAGTATATTTTAACGGAATAAAATGAGTAAAAACGCATTGTTAGATATAACTTAAAAAGTAGTTGTTAGATCTCAAATAAATTTAAATGGGACCAATTGGCACACACCATCTTTCGATTAAAAGAAAAGTCGAAATCGCTCCACCCAGTCAAAAGTTCTGATGTAACATATATTAAAAAATAATTGTGTTTGCTCGCAAACGAAAAAAAAAACCGACTTCAATTACATCGACGAGTAATACAACGTAGATCGACGAAAAAATAGTCAAGTAACTACGCGTTATCAAAGATTACTCAAAAAGTAGTTATCAGATCTCGATAAAATTTAAATGTGACCACATGATGAACATCAGCTTTTCATTAAATTAAAAATTATCAAAATCGAAATACCCAGTAAAAAGTTATTGCGGATTTTCGAGAGTTTCCCCCGACTTATCTGGGATCTCATCATCGGATCCTGGTTTCCCTATCATGGTACTAAACTAGAGATATCCCCTTTCTAACAAAAAAAGAATTATCCAAATTGGCATATCCAGTAGAAAGTTATGCGGTATAATACAACGTAGGTCGACGAAAAAAGCGTCAAGTAAAAACGCATTATTAGATATAACTCGAAAAGTAGTTCTTAGATCTCAAATAAATTTAAATGGGACCAATTAACAAACACCACCTTTCGATTTAAAAAAAAAATTGTCGAAATCGGTCCACCCGGTCAAAAGTTCTGATGTAACATACATAAAAAAAATACAGTCGAATTGAGAACCTCCTCCTTTTTTGGAAGTCGGTTAAAAAAAACGGAAAACTTGCTCTCTGTTAAAAATATTGTAGATGAAAGTCTATTAAAACACACGAAAAATCAATTAGTATTTTGTATGTAACCCTTGAAGTTGAACTCTAAAAAAATCAGATGCTCGTAGCATTTTTTAATACATGTCAAAGGTAATGCCGGTCTCCTGCTCCCGTATTCAAAAGCGAATAGTCTATGTTATCGGAGCGAATACCTAACGCGAACAATTTCACAAGCTTTAATTCCGGTGGCATTTTAACGAAGTTCTTTTAAAATGAAAATCCAGCAATGTTAATACGCCCCACACAATTCCGGAGGCAGTTTTGAGTATAAGCAAATAGTGTAATATGGGTCTGAAGCATCGTAGAGAACGTGTGCGGAGTGCGGTGCATTGATGGAGCATTGCGCGGATTGAACAGTGTAAACTACGTTGCATGATGGAATTAGCTAACTAACTGCTATTGGCTTTTTGTACCTACTCTCTTTTAATGTACCTAAATTTAAAAGTGTATATTTTATAACTAATATTACTTCATAATTAAAATTAAAGGATAATTATCAAAACACAAATCTATTTCGATATTGAATATACCTGTGTTTATAATTATTTTTTTATAAATAATAATAGTATTTGCTCGAAAATGAAAAAAAAAACCGACTTCAATTACATCGAAAAGTAATACAACATAAGCAGGCGCAAGATAATCAAGTAAATACGCGTTATGAAAAATTACTCAAAAAGTTGTAATCAGATCTCGATGAAATTTTAACGTGACCACACGATAAACATCAGTTTTAGATTAAATTGAAAATCATCAAAATCGGTACACCCAGTAAAAAGTTATGCGGTATAATACAACGTAAGGTCAACGAAAAAATAGTCAAGTAAAAACGCATTATTAGATATAACTTAAAAAGTAGTTGTTATTAGTTATCTCAAACAATTTAAATTGGACCAAATGACACGCACCACCTTTCTTTTAATTTTTTTTTGTCGAAATCGGTCTACCCAGTCAAAAGTTCTGAAGTAACATATATTAAAAAAAAAAACAATCGAATTGAGAACCTCCTCGTTTTTTGGAAGTCGGTTAAAAAGTAAATTGAACCGTGTAGCATTGCAGTCCTAGAGAGAGTCGAGTCGAGAGCCACCAGAGCACCTAATTGCTATTAGATTTTTTAACGTATTTTCTTTTAATGACTAGGTATTCATTTATTTTTTTTATTTACTTAAACTTTATTATACGTCTAAAGTAATATGTTTGTTTTGATTGCCATACAGGTTTATTTACCAAACAACCTTAAGATTTACACAAACAAAAAAAAACAACGTCGAGGTAGGTTTATACATATATTAAATAAAAACAGTAGTAATTAGAAAAATAAGCAAAATTATTTAAAAGTACCTTCTTTTTAATGAAATGATAAAAAATCGATTAAAGGTAGTCAATAAGAATACAATATATTTTCGTATTGCATAAGTGAGTATAAAATCATATTAGTAAACAGCAGATATAGTTTCATCACAGAATTGCTCGTTTTCATGAAATGAATATATATGTCGTAAGAGGCGACTAAGGGATGACATAGTTCCATTACCACCTTGGAACTTAAAAAGCCGACCGATGGCGGGATAACCATCCAACTGCTGGCTTTGAAATACACAAGCCGAAAACGGGCAGCAGCGTCTTCGGTGCGGCAAAGCTAGCCCCTGCGGTTAGCAACCCGCCTAAAACTTGTGGATGCCTATGTCCAGCAGTGGACTGTGATAGGCTGAAATGATGAATGATGATGAATTTTCCCCGCCAGGGAGATCAATAGTAGTTATAGTCGCGGAACACACAGCTATTTTAATAATATAATAAATTACTTTTATTAACTTTAAATTTTTAATTGAGGATCATATTCATCATTTTATTGGTAATTTCAATTTCTTATACTTCAATGTAAAATAAACGTTAATAAATATGTGTAGGTGGTACAAGTTGTACAAGTGCGTACTCAAAGCGATCGAATCAAATTGTTTTTGCATGACTGGCTGCGATAATACTTCCAATTTTCAAATATAATATTTTATTTACTATTTTTGTATTTACTAGATTTCTAGTTTGGATTCAATCACACTCATCGTTTTTCGGTCACAGTACTGGCTAATTTGGTTGTGGTCGTGGGTTCGAACCCCACACATGATAAACATTTGTTTTGGTCATATATACGTTTGTCGTGGTCTAGGCGTTTTTGCTTGGGTATATTTTATTTTAATAGTAGTAGATAAGTTATCCAGCAATCCAATTAATGAGGAAGATTGAGATTCAACCTTTCTTTTACACTGGATAAAATGCCCTTAACCAGAAGTGGTAAATTTTCAGGCCCTAGACTTTAATTGTCATATTATATAAAACTTTACTATTTTGGCGTCGGTTATAAATATGCATTAACATGTGCGAACACGTCACTCAACAACTAGATTCTCGTCGAACGGTCTTCTGATCATAAATGCCTTTGGCTTAGGCTAAATGTATGCTGAGATGTAGAGTTGCTTGAAATAGATTTTGCAATCTTTGGAAACTAAGGTTTTGTCTTTATGTTACAATATTACAATGTTGGGCCGCAACTGTATTTTATGAATTAGATAATTATGTGTTTCGCATTTGTATGTCATATTTATTGTTATTTTGACTAGTTGCAACGTGTACTTAATCATATATATATATATATTAATACGCTAAGGTTAAGATGTTTGCCTCCCTTTTTAGAAAAAAAAAAACTCACAATTACTCCTCATAAATTATATAGAATTTTATAGATAATGGCTTCCTCTCATCATCATCATTACAGCCTATCACAGTCCACTGCTGGACATAGGCTTCCACAAGTTTACCCCAAAAATGGCGTGAACTCATGTGTTTTGCCCATAGTCACCACGCTGGGCAGGTGGGTTGGTGACCGCAGGGCTGGCTTTGTCGCACCGAAGACGCTGCTGCCCGTCTTCAGCCTGTATATTTCAAAGCCAGCAGTTGGATGGTTATCCCGCCACCGGTCGGCTTTTTAAGTTCCAAGGTAGTAGTAGAACTGTCTTATCCCTTAGTCGCCTCTTCCGACACCCATGGGAAGAGAGGGGGTGGCTATATTCTTTAGTACCGTAGCCACACAGTACTACCGGCTTCCTCTACCGACATCCATAACAAAAAAATATTGTTGCTTTTGTTTTTGTATATTAATTAATTATTAAAATTATATATATGATGGCTTTAATTTTGTAACAACGTCAACATGATTGACGGTCGGTAATTTTTTTTACTTCTTTAGTGCGAATTATTCGCATGCGTATTGCTATTTAATCATTAATAGTTAGGAAGCTTCAACATGATACCATTTTTTTTTGTGTTTGTATACATGTGGGTGTGCGTGTGGAATTTATGTAATCATTTTTACACTAAAATCAAAATCTACGTTTTTATTTAAACACCGTTAAATATCAAAAACTTTGATGACGCGTTGGTGCAGCGGTCACAGCACTGCTGTTGCACTGCTGTTTGAGCTTGCGGTCGCGGGTTCACATATAGATGTTTGTCGTGATCCGGGCGTTTGTGCTTTTATATTGCATGTTTACGGATCCCCGACACAAGAGAAAATCCTACTGGCGGCTGTTGAGTGTGAAGCGTTTATTTATTTATAAAAACTGTGTATTTATTTACATTTTATAAGTAAAAACATGTTATTTATTTACAATTATAACGTAGTATAATAAAATTGTAGGTATATATGTTTTGCCAATACAATTAGCATTGTTGCGCGATAGGGCCATAAATATTAATGAACGTCGTGTAAAATTTAAATTTCGTAATTCATTTCGCGCCTAAAAATCCAACAGCAATTTATCGCTGTTTCGTTACAAAATAATACGTACTTCAGAGATATTATGAGGCTGTTGAAAATTACTCTAAACTACATATTATTTCCGATTTTGCCCGTTTTCGGCTACTTTATCCTTATTATGACTCATTGAGTTTTATTTTGTGGTATATATCACTTTTTAGCCGACTTATAAAAAGGAGGAGGTTCTCAATTGGACTGTACTTTTTTCAGGGCTCATTTAAATTTAAATGACCCTCACTACCTTTCGATTATTCGATTAAGCAAAATCGTCGAAATCGCTTCACCCAGTCAAAAGTTCTGAGGTAACAACATACATAAAAAAATATCTTTTTTGAAGTCGGTTAAAAATAAAAAGCCGTCAATTGATAAAACCTTGCCACTATACATGTATGTGTATACAGTGTTACATGTTCCTCATTACAGCCCCTTAATTTATCTGTATCTCATAATCCGTTCTTTGATTCTACGTAAGCCTGACATGCACCTAAGACTCCTAATAATACGTTATCATCCGAGGCGATAGTTTCTCGGTTTGCTTTTCGATCCCTTAACTTAAGCGTTAATCATTTCAGAATTGGAAGCCAAAGAAAAAAATAATTTTTAGTCTACACGAAGTCATTCGAGTACAAATGAAAAATATCAAAGAAAGTTTACTTTCCATTATAATATTTATTCAATCTTCAAAACATCTGTCAAATAATTTACCTGTCATGAAAATGATTTTTACTGAATTATATCATGAATTCGTAATTTCATTATAGCGTGGATTATAAGTATTGATTTGTATAAACGTATATTGTTAATACGACGACCCACCTGACTTCACCCGTTATATTTATGTTTATTGCATCGCTTTTAAATGTCGAAGTGTAACGTTTCATAGCTTTTAAACTTCCACCAGCGATCGGGCTTTTAATATAAAATTTTATGTAAGACGAATGCCTTAAGCAAACGAAAACAATGAACGTTTCAGCTTTTATTATTTTAATGTATACTAAGCGAGTGATTTGTTAATATCGTAACTCATAAGTACTTGGTTCGAATAGAATTTTAATTGTTAATTTTACCGAATCAAGCTCTTAATTACTATTCAGCCAATCGAGAACGAATCAAAGATGAAAATTTAAAGTTTTAATGAGTAACAAGTAGTTTAACGGCTTATGTATGAAATAATAAATAATCAGTGGCGTGGCGTGGTTGTCAGCTGCCCGGGGTGGAAAAAAATTTTGCCGCCCTCTTATTTGGTATTTCAATTTAATGTATACTAAACATTGCATACACATTCAATTTTTGGCAAGATTAGTCATGATTATTTTATATTGTACAGGTTTTATTTTGAAACCGCCGCGTTGACGCCGCGTTGGCGCAACGGTTACAGCCATGGATTGTATCTGTTGCGCTGGCGGTTGCGGGTTCGATCCCCGCACATGACAAACATTTATATTGGCCATACAGGTGTTTGCCGTGGTCTGGGTGTTTGAGCAGTCCTTGTGGGTCTCCCCACCGTGCCTCGGAGAGCACGTTAAGCCGTCGGTCCCGGTTGTTATCATGTACACCTGATAGCGATCGTTACTCATAGTAGGGGTATGTATATCCGCCAATCCGCATTGGAGCAGCGTGGTGGATTAAGCTCTGATCCTTCTCCTACATGGGGAAAGAGGCCTATGCCCAGTAGTGGGATATTACAGGCTGAAACGTCAGGTTTTATTTTAAATAAAAAAGTTTATAAAGCTGCCCCTTTACACTCTGTATGTAATAAAAGTCATTCTCGCTGATTATTAGTCACAAACGGGGGATTCCACAAGTATAGACGTTACCAGTCGCTATAAAATATCATTAAAAGAAAAGGGATTCTCCGACTTCGCCCCAAAATAAGTACCTACCTAATGAAAAATTCCGTGCTCCTTTCAATCGGTTCGAAGTTGTAGTTGCGAATAAAATAATATAAAATGGTTTAAATATTTACTAAATATTTTTATTATTAAAGTGTTATTAAATTTTGCCGCCCTCTAAAAAGTGCCACCCGGGGCGGGCCGCTACCACTACGCTACGCCACTGTAAATAATATTATGTAAAATACAACAAATTAATACAGCAGTAAGTTCACAAAATATTTATTTCATGTTAAACATTTTAAGTTAAATTCATTCTAGAAAATAGTTGAGTAGTTATTGAAATAAGTTTTGAAATTTTACTAACTTTTGAGTTTGAAAAATCTTTTTAGATATGGTATATTATCAGTATAATTGATTTTAACAAGAACGCCAGACGTTTTAGGGAAAGCAATTAAAGTTAGAATTTCAAATTTTTAATTTAAGACGATAAACTTGTACGAAAATTTTTAATTATTGGGACAACGTAAATCACGTATTTTGAAGTGTGAGTATATTATAATAATACAATACTTTTTAATTGAGATATATATGTTGACGTATAGATCTACTGTATAATAATGGCAATTAAAAAAATTGTACCTATATCAAAATATTCTTACGAGTTTTGTGCATTTTTATTGTTTAGGTACATTTATTTTTAAGTCTTGTGTATGCTATTTTTATAAACAGCTAAGAAGTAAAAATAATACGGGAGTATAAAAAAATCTAATTGAAACATTTTCATCTATAAAGGGAATTGATGAGAAATAACAAATTATTCAAAACTAAGCTGAAATGAAGAATTATTTTTGTTTGGTTAAATTTCGAAACGATCCAGAAACAATTAAACTGGAATTAATTTTATTTAATTACAAGACAAAAATCAAAAACCAATAAATGCATTTCATCGCGCTTACATATATTACGGCTGCAAATATTGGAAATTCGTATTGACCGTAGTTCGAACTTTAATTGGATATGCTTAATAATTAACGTTAATCTATTTTATGAAATATACGATCATTAATAGCATTCACATTCGCTTACTAATAGGTTATTAAAAGAATTTAGTATTTGAACAAAGTACTCAAACATATTTATATCGCATATAATTATTTTGTCAGCCTTTTGTATTCATTTGAAATAATTTAATATATTTTTTTATATTAGATATCCGATCATTAATTTTTTTGTCGATAGGATTTACCGAGAGCGTAAACAATAATAAGGAATAATTTTTAAAATGTTTTAAATTTGTACGAGAGCCCATAATTACTTATTTCAATAGAAATATTCATGTTTTTTTTTTTTGTTTATATCACATATATAGCTTGTCCCAAGTATTGAGAATAAATGTAATCTTAACAGTATAGAAATAGGAAAACAAAGAAAAAAGGTAATTTTTCTTCTTTAACAATAACTAGTGATAAAATATTCATTAACGAATCACATAAAAATACGATATAATTGAAATTTACTCTATATGAAATTTCGATACATTTGGCCGTTATTGTTTCGGCTCAAAAATGATACCCGCTGCATCGGCTGTTTTTAAAAATAAACTGACTTCCATGAAAAAGTCAGCCATTTATAGTGAAAAAATTATCGTATGATAAATGACGAGCCATTAGATTACCCCACGAAAATCCCTTCTGCACCATCGATCAAACGTCGAACTGATGCTCGACAGTTGCGGTTGGAAAACGCCTCGAACAATTCTTGCGAGCGTTTGGTAAGCAAAATTGAAAACAAGATGGATTACTAAGTGCCTCGGGGAAAGGGTAACGTGCAGCTTTTATCATTTGCGAACGGCTTTACTATTCTTATTAGATACAAATTTTTCTTTTACGTATATATTTTTGAAATTTTCCACTACAACAACAACATACATATTTATCATTTAGGTTTTTAAATTTTTACGGTCACTATCAACACTTTATTTTGCGGTACTTACCGCGATAGTTTTTCTGAAATTCCCCGTATTTTGATTACATTGCAGACATCATTGTATCTTTTATTCTATATATTCAATTTATAATGCGCAACTTACAACTACATTTGTAGTATTACTCGTTTTATTCTTACTGACAATATTTTACACGGTAGTTATTTTAAATTATTTTTATATCAATAATTTTAAACTTGATTTACATTAAATACTGATTTTTACATTTAATTTACGTCGCAAAATTAATTATTTTCTATTCAATTTATACTAATAAATCTTTGATACTGGCAAAATACTTGGAATGCTGTTGAAAGTACTTAAAAGTCTATAATAATTAGAATAAAAAGTTCAAACTTTCAAATCTAATTACAGTATTGAAATTCGTCCAACATTATAAATAAGTCAGCGAAATGAACTCATATTTTACATAGAGTACCTAAATATAAAACGTGAACAAATTTATATTTAAAACATCGTACAGGTAAAATGGTAGTACATACTTCAATCTTACAATCTGTGATCTTCAGGAGTCTTCGTTTTAAGCATGCTATTATAAAAGTTTAAGTGAAAAGTAGTGTACATTATATAAAGGTTATAGGTATAAGGTCCGCCTGCCCTGCAGTTTCACCCTTGTCAATAACTTTACTCGGTAAATGGGTTATCCAAAAAAAAAAAAATCAATCGAAAATTTTTAAACAAACAATCAAACAAAACAGTTTTCAACATTCAGTTTTCTAACACATGGTATAGATTTCTGTATAACATGTCATTATAATTGAAAATTTTCAATACAATTCAAATTAAAACTATCTTCACTATAGTAGACTTCAAAATCACTTTGTAATCGTCATCTTATAAATGATAATTAGACTACACAATAATAAATCAATTATGATGTATATATGAAGCTGACACCGATTCGTAATGTAAGATTATTCAAACAAGAATCGGCATAAAACCAATTTTTTTTAATTGTCACGAGAACAAACTCAACCATTTGTTTCTAATGCTATTAACTTGAAAGGGATAAGAAAATCGTATACATGATTATATTAACACGTAAAAGATCGTCCCTATCTTAATATTAAATATAAAGGTGTAGAGCATTTTGAAAGTACTCAGGACAACAATGTCTTTTTATGGCGCACTGACTTCATCGGGAGCTCGAGTAGGATGGGACGAGTATGTGCGCACATTGTCCGCTAGTGACAATCCATTGTGTTTCAAGAGTACTCCCATCCTCCTTAATACAAGACCTTGTTATAGGGTATGGTGTAGTCAGAATACTTGCGTCATACTTTCATTCGAGGAAATTTTAAAAGATTTTACTATAAATTAATTCACAATGCTCCTTGTGGCCTTGTTCACTATAAAGACAAAGCGCTTATTCATTATTTAACCCCATCATTCAGCTAAAAAAATCATACCAATTCAGTTGTTAAAGTGATCTTCACCCTAGTTTATCCAATAGTTTGCCTACGGCAATAATTACTGACTTTCAGACTTGTATATGTAGATAGTTTTTTTTTTTTAATATATATAATCACTCTTAAAATTAAGAACTTGTCTTATTTCATATAAGGAACCAAAGAAAAACAGCTATTGTTTTATTATGTGTCATTATTAAAGATTTTTTTATTCCGTTACTTTTTTTATAAACAAAAAGGCAAAAGTATAAACAGTAAACATAAATAAAAGAATAAGCAATAAAGTGTGATTTTGAGTTTTTTGTATGGTAATATTCCATGTGACATTTAAATTTTTCTTTGATCTGTTAGCACACCTTTTTACGGATACTTTTCTCTCAATGTACTTGTAACAAAGGTTACCCTAGCGATAACAAGCGGCAGGGCCGCCTTAGCATACTTATATCAATTTGTATTTCATAATTTGTCCAACATTCTAACTCGTATATTTTTTGTTTTTATACTAAAAATATGAAATAAAAAATATACAGAGATACAATTTAAGAAGTGTCACATTTTGATAATAAAAGGAAAAAATATATAAAAATATTTTCCCAACAATAATTAATCTAAAATCCACACAATAAACAATTGAATAGGCACAGCGATACCGAGATCAATTCCAACCAACGGCAAAAAAAAATATTTTCTCTTCTAAATAAGTAAAATGATCCAAATGAGGAACTAGTTGATAATTTATTATATTTAATACGAGAGTATATTGGCTACAGACAACTTTACTTAATGTCTAAACAATATTTCATATTTGTAAAGAATAAAATATACTGATATCGAATACACTAAAAATTGAAGCGAAACACAAATAAATTTACTTCATAAATGCATTTATCGATCGTGATAAATGTTTTAATTAATGATTGAATGATATGATATTCAGTAACTACGTGGTACGTACACTACAAGATACGCATATTAAAAAATTGTAATTTTATATACGACTAGCTGTGCTTGCGACTTCATCCGCGTGGAATGTAACAAAGAAAGTTACTGAAAATTTGCAGAGTTATAAAATAAATAAATTTCTAAAATGAAAGTAGCCTAAGTTACTCCTTATTACATCAGCCGTCTCAAATCAGCCGGAATCAGCCGGAACAAATAGACAGACAGACAAAAATTGTAAAAAATGTTATTTTGGTATATGTGCCGTGTATACATCCACATGCATTTAGTAAAAGCGGTTATTTTGATATTACGAACAGACACTCCAATTTTATTTATTTGTATAGATAACTTTAATGCTAAAATATCAAAATGTGTTTTTATTTACTGTACTCAGATATGAAGGAGATATAACTTGTTGCTAGGACGACGTTTGTCGCGTCCTTGTCACACAATTAAATACACAGGTATTTAAAAGTACAAATATACATTTACGCATAACTTGTTGCTAGGACCAAGTTTGTTGCGTCCTTGTCACAAAATTAAATACACAGGTATTTAAAAGTACAAATAAATTTACGCACACAGCTTTGCGCCAAGGTGTGTTGAACGATTTGCCACGCTTGTGTAGTACATCATTTGACATTCTATGTACATATATTTTGTTTTTTGAAACAAATTTAATTACGTATCCGTGCGCCAAAAAATACAAACAGAAGTCTCAACGCTAATTCGATAACGTCTAAAATAGTCATTAGTAGGTTATTTATCTTAAACAAGAGTTCAATGGTGTATTAAGGGTGAAAACCGATTAACTGCTTTATATCCACCATCAACCAAATCTTGGATGAAATATAACATGTGAAGCGCGTATAAAATAACTAATTTCTACAAAGTATTGTCGACTATATTTTTAATACGACTAGTAATGGAAAACATCTTACCATTTTACTTAGACTAGGTAACGTCTAAAATATATTTTGTTTTAATTAAATTGGAAGGTTTTACAAGGATCAGTTCGAGTTTTTTTTCTGTAGAAACTACTTTATCCTGATGACGTACTAAAGCATAGTCGAATTAAAGAAAATGAGAAATAAAAGAGGCTTGATCGATTGGTGTTATATGTAAAAAAAAGTATAAAGGGAATAAGTATCAGGCTCTGCACGAATAACGCTGATAATTTTATTATGGTTAATTTATATCTGTAACGTAAAAAAAAAAATTTACAATTTTCTAATTTATTTATTAACGTTCAGATTATGACCGTTATGGATGAAAATTTGAAAATTAATGGCACATACCTAAGATTATAGCAATATGAGACATAATGACAGATAATTTGAATATATTACTCCCATAGAGGCATATAAAACACATTTTTAGAGTATACCAGCTGTACCCTGCGCCTGTTGCTACGATTTTTTTTAACCGACTTCTAAAAAAGGAGGAGGTTACTCAATTCGACCGTATAGGTATATACATATATTATTTTTTATTTTTTATAATGTATGTTTGGGGATAACTTCGTCGTTTATGAATCGATTTTGATTTTTTGTTGGAAAGGTGATATCCTAAGTGTGGTACTATAATAAGGAAACCAGGATCTGATGATGGGATCCCAGAGAAATCGAGGGAAACCCTCAAAAATCCGCATAACTTTTTACTGGGTGCATCGATTTTGATGATTTTTAATTTAATCGAAAGCCGATGTTTATCATGTGGTCACAATTAAATTTCATCGAGATCTGATGACAACTTTTGGAGTAATCTTTGATAATGCGTATTTACTTGCCAAATTTTCGTCTACCTATGTTGTATTACTTGTCGATGTAATTAAAGTCGGTTTTTTTTTGTTTGCCAGCTATTAATTAATTTAATTATATTAACAAACACAATTATTTAATTTAATAATACTATAAGGTCTACCAACTCAGAAACCTTTGTGGGCTCATACACAAGACTTTGCTGAAGATTATGACATGATTAAATGCATAGTTTACGATTCTATAAGAAGGACATACAGATAAACATTCATTAATATACTTTGTTAACAAACGACTTAATCAAATATAATGTAACATTTTTTCGAATAATTGAGCAATATATGAAAAATGGTGGACTCTGGGTGGGTAACATTGCGCAATAGGATCGCTAAGACTGCGCATGGAGAAATTGAGCTTTTAAGGTAATACTAAATTAACTTAAGCCCTATTAGTATTAGATAACCCATTCTATGTACAAAATTCATGATCATGTCTCGCAATCGTGTAGTGCGAGACATGATTATCAAGCAACAGGAGGATTAGGTGTTCTTTTGTTGGCCTTGTATGATCTTTAAAGTGAGTTAAGTGAGTTATTTGTTCTGACTCTTGAAGAATTTCTAGGCACAGTGAACATCCCGGTTTCATTTACGTTATAAATAGAAGTTGGCGAAAAGTTGTATTTATCCATTATTTTGCGAGGTTTTTGTAGAACCTGTCACATTGGGGTTTGTTAAAGCCTATTACTCTGGCAATACTTGTAGAAGTGGGACGTCTCAGTAAAAGATGCCTATTGAGAAATGTATTTTCATTGTGATATTAAATAAAAACAAAGAAAAATACATTTTAAAAATATGGGTAGGTAAGTCTGCGCGCGCAGTTTTAAGGACTCTGGCTCTGCGCAGACTTAGGGAATCGTTTAATATGCAAAGGCAATGCCATCTTTTGAGCAGAGGCGTAAAATATGCAACCAGGCAGCGTTGTAGGTAGAAATTGTTGATTTAAAACGATAACTAGAGTTATTGAAGTTTAGCTTAATCAGACATGACCACAGTTTCAAAATGACTAAAATTAACATCAGTCACAATAATTATCTTCAAACTTACCTAGCAGATCCGATATCCCACTGTTTTCAATTTTTTTCTCGCAGCAAAACCACTCATTTGTATGCATCAAAATACGACTGAAGTTAGGCACAGATATCCTTTATGTTTTGAAATATTAGCATTGCGCAGTCTTACCTCCCGCGCAATCTTAGGTGACCTACCCTATAGATGACATGTAAGTTACGAATGGTTATTTTGGAGGTTCAAAGAATGAAATATTCAATTCCGTGCAATCTGGCATTTTATATTTAATTATTTTCAGTACCTAAAATATTGTATAGGTCTACCGTATGAGAATATCACGAAAAAGGTACTGAACGCATTTTAAATAAACCATTCACATTTTATTTCTTAAGCACTTGGCTTTTATCTAAGAAAATATTGCAATGTTTTCATTTAATACTAATTTAAAAATTTGTTAAGAAATAATGATTTTTATGGACCCTGATATTGTAAGCATATGCTTCCTTTTATTTAATATTTTTTTCACTGTTCATGAAATACATTCACTCTCATCATGCATTAATATAATAAGCAGCGCAGACGGAGTTGCGTTTATTATTTTCTTTTACAATCAAAAATCTTACAACACCTTTAATTTGTTACATTACGGGTCAGTTCCCGCGTCGGTTTCACAACAGGATTCATAAATGGAAAACAATATTATATCATGTTTTACACGCTTAGCGGGTTAGTTGCAGACAACGCTGAAAAAGGAGTTTTCGTGTTGTGTATTATCGTTGAATAGACTAATTTTATAACATTTTTGATATATTTCATTACAATATTTGTGTTCAGCAAGAAAGAATTTTAGTATTTACTTTATGTAAATGAGTTGGCATTCTGGACAATTATTTGTTTGGACAATATTTTATTGAAAGTATTAAGTGTATCACCCCTTTCACCGGTTGCCATTGGATAGGATTGGATTGGAGCTATCTGACGTATGACGACTTTTTAACATTGAATTCCACCTTATTTGTGGTATATTTCAATTTGTTACCTGTGAATTAAAAAAAAAAACAAGAGTGCTAAACCACACGACTAAAGTAAAACTATTTTAGCTCCATCTAACTTATATCTCCCTCTCAACTTCTGTTTACTTCGCCTGATCACACTTTTCGTAACGATCTCGTCACGCATTCACCAGCGTACTCCGCAAATCCAGCCTGCGTAAAGAAGTTTTACTTGAAAATATTGCAATTTACCAATTTTTACTATTCAAGTGTATTCGTAGCTTATGAGCAGGATAAGCTTTATTTTATCCTCCACTGCCTTGTACTTATTAGGAAAGGTGCACCTTTTCAATTTCATATATTAACGATGTCGTATTTGAGTTTCAAATGTCTATATTTAAATACTATTTATTATATATGTCGGCAGTAGCACAGACGTACGCAATTAGCAAGAAAATAAACAACAAATGCACCGATCACGCCACCTAGCACTTCGTTTGATCACCTACCCTCACTCATTATATTACTCGAGTTAATCTGACGTGTATAAAACGAACGGTGCAGCCGCGGCTAAAGCAGTCTTGGTGCTGGCTTGGCACGATGCACTTGTTGTATCCTGTTAGTAGCAGTAGTAGACTCATTCAATAATTAATTTGTGCAAACGAATTAATTGTTGAATGAGTTTCTCCCTCTGCCACACGATGGACTCGGCACCCGCACGGTGAATCGATCGAATGCAGAAGGTAGTTTTCCTGCCACGTTAACTAACAACTATCCCGCGTTCCGTGCTGCGTACCTTTCTGCTAATTGATTCCTATGTTATAAGAAATTGGTGATATCATAAATTGTGTTTACTTGTGCCAACATTGACCACTGAATTCCACAACAGACCGAGTACTCAGAGACGATGAGTGGGAGAAATCTACCTCATCCGACATATACATATATTGACAATACGGCTAGGTGCTAGTGCTAGCTACGTGCATAATTGGTTCTTACCCTTATTTGTGATGTCTAGAGTGCCTTGACGGAACTCTGCGTTCGATCCAGAATAAAAGTTTGCAGAAATCTATTTTGCCAGTTATGATTTAGGTTTAACAATACGATATCATATTACTTACGATGTTGGCATAGAGAATCAGTAGTAAAGTATTTGCAAACTTCAACATGGCAGGAACACAATAGGATAAAAAGGAATATACGTAAATTATACCTGCTCATTATTAATATGAAGACATTACTGAAAATACCGCCTAGCACCTGGACACATATTACATTTGCTTCAAAACTTGTAACGTAGCTTACTTTTTACACAGGTATTATTGTGTGTATTATACACAATAACGCACTATTGTCAAAGACAATCTATACACCTAAATTAATAAAAGAACTTTTCTGAAGAAAAAATATTTCTATAAAATATAATGAATGTAATGATTTTTTTTTAAATACATAATATTTATTTAACGTTATATCCAAAAAGGTTAGATCAAAATATATGAATCACCAAAGAAGAACTGACGTTTCTTCACATTCTAATAAAACAATTTTTCTAAATAAATAGAAAAGTTGAATTCGACAATATTTTTACTACAAGGTTACAACCATGCATTTTATTTAATTTCATTAAATTAAACTACTCTTATATATATATATATATATATATATATATATATATATATATATATATATATATATATATATATATATATATATATATATATATATATGTCGGAGGAAGTAGTAAGAATGGAGTTGATTGCTGGTTACATGAAGACTATATCAATAAGCTTAGAAAATACTTTGTTAAATCATAATTATAATTTATTTAATTTCTTAGATTTTTGTAATGTTTAAATTTAACTCAGTTTAAAAGTAATTTTGATAAAGACTTTATTATTGCACATTATGTCAGAGCAGAGGGTAGGCCTCGAGCGGGGTCGAGGCGCCATCTTAACGTTCAGTGGTGAGGGTAGATAGATATACGGTGATTTGATCGCGGTGGATCATTATTATAAAATCGTAGTTGTTACGGTGTGGTTGGTTAATACTTTAGTGAAGTCAGATCGGTATCTTGAACCCGCTGCTCTAATTAATCGTTTAATTAGTGTTATAAGTTATTTGTTGTGTAAAAATATTCAATAAACTTTATAGTACAGTGAATACTTTGTTTTGTGCTGGCATTTAACCCAATGATGACGCCCACTAGACCTGCTACCACTAATGACGATGTCGACAAGACTAGTGTTTCTCCGACATCAGAAGTGGGATCGATGCAGGCACAAAACGTAAATAGATCAGCTGACGCGAGCGATGGTTGGCGCGCGTTATTCGAGGCACAACAAAATAGCATGCGACTACTTGTGGAAGCGCTTCGTAATCCAGTGGCTACTGAAGACGAGAAAATTACGCTGCCTGAGTTCCAACCGAAGAACGCAGACACGGATGCCCAGGCTTGGCTGGCGACTGCAGACATCTGCTTATCAGGGCGCGACATACAGGGAAGTAAATTAACCATTATACTTAGTAAGGCTATGAAAGGTACAGCAGCGACATGGTTCTCTCAGATAGCTTTTGTCAATATAAAGTGGGTAGAATTTAAAGATGTATTTCTTTCTCGTTTTGGTACATTAGAAACATGCTCAGCTACAGTTTTAAAAATGTTTAGTGGTAAACCGTTAGACGGTGAATGTCTCGCTGCATATGCAAGTCGTTTGTTCACTTCTATTATGTCACGATGGGGTAATTTAGACAAGGAAGAAATAGTAGTATCCGTGATACTTGCACACATGGGACAGATTGAACCACGCTTGCAACGAAATATTTTTTTCTGAAGAAATAACTACCCGCACTAAAATGCAACGTGAACTTATGGCATTTTCATATCGCAAGCGCAGTTATAACGAAATTGCAAATAGTTCTACAAGTACTGCGCAGGACAGCAAACGTCCTAGACTAAATATTACTTCTATAAAATGTTATGAGTGTGGAAAACTTGGTCACAGATCTTACGAATGTTTCAGTCGTACGCATGATCAGCAGCAAACAACTTTCGATCGGTCCAACACAGCCATGGCCGTAACAAAGCCCTCAGTAACGTGCTACAAGTGCGGTGTTGAGGGTCACGTAGCATCACGGTGTTCAGAAACGGTGCCGGCTGTCAGTAGCAGCGCAATACCCGCCGCCTCAACAAGCGTGGTGAAACGAGTGAATATATGCGACGTGAGGCCTGTCACTGGCATAATCACTCAATTTGGTGAGCAGTTTTCATTTTGTTTTGATTCTGATGCTGTTTGTTCCCTTGTGAAAGAGAGTATTTCACATAAAATGGTAAGTATATTACAACATTCAGTTGTAACTCTGGTAGGTGTAGAAAAAGCTAGCGTGTTGTGTGATTTGCAAGTTCTCTCCCAGGTTACACTTTGCGGCCATGAAGTACAAAATTTTATTTTACATTCTACCCGCATTACCTGACGACGCATTAGCGAAGCGGTCGTAGGTCATATTACGAACGGTCGCGTTGGCGGTTGCGGGTTCGATCCCCACATATGAAAAACATTTGTATTGGCCATACAGATATTTGCCGTGGTCTGGGTGTTTGTGCAATCCTAGTGGATTTCCCCACTGTGCCTCGGAGAGCACGTTAAGCCGTCGGTCCCGGTTGTTATCATGTACACCTGATAGCGATCGTTACTCATAGGAGGAAATATATCCGCCAACCCACATTTGAGCAGCATGGTGGATTAAGCTCTGAGCCTTCTCCTACATGAGGAAAGAGGCATATGCCTAGCAGTGAGATTTTACAAGCTGAAGCTACCCGATGATTTCCTAAGTAGTGATATTTAATTTGGTTGGATGTAATTTGTTAGCTTTGGAATTTTCTGTGCCTATATCGAGTGACAAACTTAGTATATTCAAAAGGTTTTCTCTTGTAAATGTTTGTGACGTAGTAAAAGTTACGAATGGTTCCACATATTACTTAAGAACTAACTAAAGTTGCTAATGAAGAACTAACTATAGTTCGTTCAAGTATAATGGACCAACAGCGTGGTGGCTGTGTGAGCCATATGAAAAACATTATGACAGTGCTGCGGTGAAGGTATCTAAGTGGCGAGGTGGCCATTTAGATAGTTAAAGAGGGACTGTCTGTAGAGCGAGGTGGCTGAACAGACAATAAAAGGCGAGTTGGCCTGTATAGTGGCGAGGTGGCCATTTAGATACTTAAAGAACCGTCTGTAAGGCGAGGTGGCCGAACAGACAATAAAAGGCGAGTTGGCCTGTATAGTGGCGAGGTGGCCATTTAGATACTTAAAGAACTGTCTGTAAGGCGAGGTGGTCGAACAGACAATAAAAGGCGAGGTGGCCTATATAGGGGCGAGGTGGCCATTTAGATACTTAAAGAGGAACTGTCTGTAGGGTGAGGTGGCCGAACAGACAATAAAAGGCGAGGTGGCCTTATAAACTATATAGGGGCGAGGTGGCTATTTCATTAATATTGGGTCAGTTTAGTAAACAGCGTGGAGGTAATTTATTATACAAATTTTGACATTCGTTCAGATTGAGAATTTAACGTTTATCAGACTATATTGGAGTAGAAGATGATAATGACCGTATTCTATTCGGTCAGGAGTGGCCGAACCATGTTACCCAAATTTGTTTCTCTCTTTACAGATAATGATGTTGTGCACCCTTCAACATCACACGAGGACGTGTGAAACGTCAGGACGGCCGTGTCGGAGGAAGTAGTAAGAATGGAGTTGATTGCTGGTTACATGAAGACTATATCAATAAGCTTAGAAAATACTTTGTTAAATCATAATTATAATTTATTTAATTTCTTAGATTTTTGTAATGTTTAAATTTAACTCAGTTTAAAAGTAATTTTGATAAAGACTTTATTATTGCACATTATGTCAGAGCAGAGGGTAGGCCTCGAGCGGGGTCGAGGCGCCATCTTAACGTTCAGTGGTGAGGGTAGATAGATATACGGTGATTTGATCGCGGTGGATCATTATTATAAAATCGTGGTTGTTACGGTGTGGTTGGTTAATACTTTAGTGAAGTCAGATCGGTATCTTGAACCCGCTGCTCGAATTAATCGTTTAATTAGTGTTATAAGTTATTTGTTGTGTAAAAATATTCAATAAACTTTATAGTACAGTGAATACTTTGTTTTGTGCTGGCATTTAACCCAATGATGACGCCCACTAGACCTGCTACCACTAATGACGATGTCGACAAGACTAGTGTTTCTCCGACATATATATATATTTTTTTTTATTAAAGTTATATATCCACAGGCTTATTATGCCCGTGCTTTTGTTATTCCATATATATATTTTTTTTGTTTAAACATGCATCGGTACTTCACCGACTGTTCTTATATTAACAATAAACTTAGTTTACGTGCCTGTTTGTTCATATATACAACGAAAATAAAACCAAAAACAAAATAATACTATTTTTTTTATAAACCACAAACGTACTTATGATGGAAATAGATTGTTCGTAAAAACAATAGACGATCTCATCGGTACAAATTGGACTGAACTAGACTGGTGATATAAAAACTCGCATCCGACCTCGAGTGGCTATTCTTAAAGCCTATTCGAGTACAAAAATGTATGTCACGTCCCGCTCTTGTCGTATTGTGAAGACAACGGAAGTTTGAAAAGAAAATATTAATATGCTAGATGACCCGCTGTGATGTTACCTCTACTTTTTATATTTAATCATTTAATCCTATAAGTAGTAACTTATATAAGTTAGCTGATATGAAAAGTATGTATGTTTATGTAGTATCAGCTTCGACGCACGACTGGAGTTTACTCCTTTAGACCGATTGTCTAAATAGGCACAAAAAAGGCTTACTAGTGTAAGAAAAAGATTAATACCATATCAAATGGTAAATAAAAAAATCAAAGTAAGCCATTTTTCGATCGATTGATGGCGTTAGTAGAAAACATCGTCGTCTATATCTATAGTACGACGTTTTTTCATATTGTTTCCTCATACTTTTTAAATACAAGTAAACTCCAAAACTTTACTTTATTACAATAATCATACATAATATACATCTAGCTTGTATATTAAGACCATGTAAGATGTACAGCACTAGTGGGTTTGTAAATTAAATAGCCAAGGCAATTATCACAATTTCTCTGTATTTTTGAGCATTCTAATGTTGAATAATAATGAATGCTTAAAATGATTAACTACCCTTTTTATACAATTTTAGCGATGTGTCAAATCAGAGCTAATTATTAATTTATTTATAATATTAAACGAATGTGTTTAGAAATAAGAATAATAAATATTGATTTATGATATTATTACATGTATATACAAAGATATATTATAACAATTAATATGAACTACGTCATAACCGTTAGGCGACTATTGAATACTATGATCTTTTTTTATGTTAGCGAGTAACTTTCAAAGGACTGCACCTAATTGGGTATTGTTTTTTTTTTGTATTTCGTCAGGAAAAGATTTGTTTAAAAAAATCGATATATTATTCCGTCCAATTGGTAGCTTATATGTAATATAGTATCATGAAGCTCAGGGCTATATTTTATGTATGTTCGGGGATAACTCC
This sequence comes from Melitaea cinxia, assembly GCF_905220565.1. Lineage (NCBI taxonomy): Eukaryota > Metazoa > Arthropoda > Insecta > Lepidoptera > Nymphalidae > Melitaea > Melitaea cinxia. Next base: position 8,674,041 of record NC_059411.1, read on the forward strand.
GTCGTTTATGAACCGATTTTGATAATTCTTTTTTTGTTGGAAAGGAGATATCACTAGTTTGGTACCATGATAAGGAGACCAGGATCTTATGATGGGATCCCAGAGAAATCGAAGGAAAATCTCGAAAATCCGCATAACTTTTTACTGAGTGTACCGATTTCGATGATTTTTAATTTAATCGAAAGCCGATCTTTATCATGTAGTCACATTTAAATTTCATCAAGATCTGATTACAACTTTTGGAGTAATCTTTGATAATGCGTATTTACTTGACTATTTTTTCGTCTACCTACGTTGTATTACTTGTCGATATAATTGAAGTCGGTTTTTCTTCGTTTGCCTGCAAACACAATTATTATTTGATTATTTGACGAGTTTTTTAAATCTTTTTATAACTAATGACGTTTTTTTAATATTAATGGTATGATGTAGGTTCTCCAAATAGTTCATAATCTATTTTTTTTAAAGTGTTATTTACTGTTTTGCTAGTCAGAAAGAAAGTGAATTCATAATAATTATTATTAATATAAATTATCTTAATAATCTTAATCAGAAGATTGTAATTATATAATATAATAATAAAGTCTTGCTACTGTAATAATAAGGTATTCAAAATGAATTATTTTCAAATGTGAAATACATGTAAATGAGAGGGTTAAGGGTCGAAACCTTTCAATCATAAAATTTGGGGACCTTTGTCCTTTAACTTGACGTTAAAAGGCTATTAATTTCTCCATTTTTATTTTGTGAAAGAATTATTAAAATTACCGAACATGAAACCAAATATATAAAAAAAATCATATTAACTGCTTTTTTAAAAACTGTTCTCTTTTAATTTCTCTTAATTTTTTAAATTTATTATTATTATTATTTAATTATTTTTTAAATTAATTATTTAATTTTTAACGCAACATTTCGCAGGGATTAGCTAAACTTAATAAGTTTGTCACCTTGTCAAATTAGTCAAATTTCAATTAAATTAAACTGCTGATTCAAATCTCGGCCCTTATACTCGTATTAAAGATTATTTTAACGAAGGTATCAGGGGAAATCTGTTCATATTACGTAATAACTTGATAGAAAATTTATATGCACTTCCATTATATGACCTTTTTCATAAAAGACAGATTTATACTATCTCTATTGGCGCATTGCAACGTATGAATATAAAATTTCTTTTCCACAGGTGCAGAGGACAGCTGAAAGAGTCGCAATATGTTGAGAGAGATATAGGTGAGCTTTATATGAACTTTTTATCCTCCGAGTGTAATGTATCTCTGGAAACATTGTGTTTTTCTTTTTGTTAGACTACTTTATTTCTGAGCTTTGTATGTTACGTAAAAATGGACCAGTTGGCCGAAATAAACACGTGAATCTTAGTGACTATGTAACTGTTGCGGGTTCAAGTTGTGCAAAATTTATCTTGTTCTCCGTTGAGAAATCTTATTCATCAAAAACATCGTTAAGTATCTGTTAGATTTAAAAATAATACCTACAACAAGTGTAATCGCCAATTCTTTGTTGATCTGCATGGTGTACTATTATCTAACCTTTCTCCTTTCAAAGAAGACCTTTGACTAGTAGAAGGACATTTATAAGGTACTGCTGTTTAATTTACATAATATCTAGTTTCACTTCAAATTAACGCGATTACTTTATCTATTGATTACATACTTTTTGACTAAACTCGACAATGTATACCGAATTGATTAAAGCAACATTTCACTAATTAAAACGTGTTTGTGTCAGTTTCACATTGAATTACATTGCTTATAACTAAATATCTATAAAATAATACTAGCGATAAGACCGCCTTTGTACATCTTTCTTTTCGTGTATCACTTTTTTTTGTAATGTTTCGTTGTGGTGTACAATAGTGTTTATTATTATTATTATTATCTATTATTTCTAAACAACATAATTTACCCATTTAACGTATAAAATGTTACAAAAGCAACAACAATCAAAATAAAACGATAAAATTCGATAGGCGTATTACGCGTCGACGTTAAAATTAAAAGGCGTTTCATTTCGCATCCTCGTCGAAAAACGTATCTCATTATGCGAGAGAATAAATTGGACCGACTATTTGTCAAACACTTGGCGGCAAGCGTTCCGATCCGCTTCAATTCAATTTGCGCGAAATTTAATTGAAATCGAAACGGATGAGTGAAATAAAAGCCGCTTGCAGGATTACCCTTCAGTGCGTTAAAAACTAGGTTACTTTATTTAATCAGATTGAATTTTCCTTCGTTGTCAATATTTAAAATTTGTCGAGTGCTGATTGATGAGATAAACGGTTTTCATTGCTTTTGAGTACCTGCTGGTTGTTGAAACAGAACCGAACAGTTAACATTTAATTCTTATTCTAAGGATAGATATCCTTGATTTTAACTAAAGTTATCCATAAACGTTTTTTTCACTTGGCAAATGAAAGAAACGAGAAAGAAGAATACGTGAAGCAAAAACTTTGTACCCCTTTTTATGAAAATTGCGCGGATGGAATAGTATGAAATTTCGCAAAATTATAGTTTATATAGAGAAGGAGTGTTAAATTCTAATATTTTTTTGTAAACTATACATAAAAAAATACATAAAATCAATAGAAAAAAAACATTAGACACACTACTGAGGTGATATGCGACCTCCGCGCCATGTATACGATCTCCGTAGTATTGTTAAAACCAAACGTGTCAACTGTCATACTTTGTTATTTATTATTATTAATTTAAGTCATATTATATTTGTCTAGTAGAATTCTTTCAGTTAAATAAAACCAATATTCCTCTTGGTTTCTCGTTTATTATGCTACAATTTATTTAACTGAAAATGCCTGACGAAAAACTAAGCATGTCTTCGCTGTCGAGATATCTGCGACCCGATAAGTTTGACATCGAGCCTGATGTCGCGGACGCTGATGAAAAATGGGTACACTGGAAATCGACATTTGAAAGCTTCTTAGCAGAAGAGATTACCGACGATGTACCAGACTCCCTTAAGCATAAACTGCTAGTTAATCACTTATCGGCATCGATTTATAAGCATATCAAAACATGCTCCACTTATAAAGATTCGATGAAAGTTCTAGAAGACATCTATGTCAAACCGAAAAATACTATTCTAGCTCGACACGTTCTCTTCAACTGCAAGCAACGAGCCGACGAAACGATCTCTGACTATATTAGAGCTCTCCGACTTTCCGCGAAAGATTGTAAATTCGAAGACGTCATAGCTCAGGAGCATGAAGACCAAGCAATTCGTAGTGCTCTCATATCCGGCTTACTATCACGAAGGATTCGCGAACGGTTACTAGAAAACTCAAAACTCACTCTCTCAGAAGCACTTAATCAAGCCGTAGCTCTGGAAACGGCAGAGAAGGATGCAGTTGCTATTGGTATCAGTTCTACGCAGCTTACCGCCATATCGCAAAGTACTTCACGGGACAAGGAATCCGAAAATCTAGCAGCAGCTCCATCGTCACGAACTTTTCAAGCCGCCCCGACTACGCCATCTCCGGCTAAACCCTGCTTTTTTTGCGGCGGGAGTCTTCATCCAAGGTTCAGATGTCCAGCCAACAAAGCCACCTGCAAAAAGTGCTCAAAGAAAGGACACTTTGCAAGCGTCTGTAGATCGGGCAATATCAACTTGAACTCCACGACAGTTGAAGATCCTACGACCTCTAACAACAACCAGTTCTACAGTGGAGCTATTTCTGCTGCCTCTCCTTTGAGCCTTAGGAGTGCGACCATTCCAATCATGGTCAACGAATACAAGGCTGATGCACTCGTCGATACAGGAAGTTCGGTCAGCTTTATTAATGCTAGTGTTGCTCGCATAATGAAACTACGCAAAAAACCCTGCAAGCAGACAGTCAATCTCGCTTCTCTCAATCAAGTTTCCTTTGTCGAAGGCGTCTGCTTTGCTACCATTACAATGAATAAGCATACTTACAAACAAACGCCTCTTCTAGTTGTCGACAACCTCTGTGCTGACGTCATCGTCGGCCATGACTTGCTTAAACATCACTCGAGCATTCATTTTAATTTTGGTGGGTCTGGTGAACCTTTAGAGATATGCAACGTGTTACGAGCTTCGGTGCCGCCAGCCTCCATATTTACAAATCTGTCGCCGAACATTCGACCGATCGCCGTGAGAAGCCGGCGCTACAGTAAGGAAGATGAGGACTTCATAAAGGAAGAAGTGTCTAAATTACTTGAGGACGGGGTCATTGAAACAAGTATTTCCCCCTGGAGAGCCCAAGTCCTCGTAGCGGGAGGAGGGGTTCATCGAAAACGACTTGTCATTGATTTCTCCATGACCATAAACAAATTCACCGATCTGGATGCCTTCCCCTTGCCAAACATAGAATCAGTCGTGAACAAAGTATCAAAATTCAAAGTGTTCAGTCAAATCGACTTAAAGAGCGCATACCATCAAATACCCATCTTAGAAAATGAAAAGATATATACTGCTTTCGAAGCATGCAGCAAATTGTACCAGTTTACACGCATTCCATTTGGCGTGACTAATGGCGTTGCGGCTTTCCAACGTACTCTGGACTTCATCATAACAGAAGAGAGACTAGAAGGAACGTTCGCCTACTTAGACGATGTAACCGTATGCGGCAAAGATCAAAGGGATCATGACCACAATTTAAAACGCTTTATGGACGCCGCTAATAAATATCATTTAACTATAAACGAACGGAAGAGTGTTTTCAATAAGACTAAAATCAATTTGCTTGGATATACTGTTGAAAATAATACTATCAGTCCTGACCCGGAAAGACTAAAACCTCTTCTAGAGCTTCCCGCTCCAACTAAAACTAGTGAACTAAAACGAGTCCTAGGGATGCTTGCTCATTACGCTAAATGGATTGCGCGTTTCTCAGAAAAAATAAAGCCACTTACATGCGTGACAACTTTCCCGTTGACACCTGAAGCGCTCAAGTGTTTTGAAGAACTCAAGCAAGATATCAAGGCAGCCGCTCTAGTAGCCATTAATGATGATGAAATGTTTACAGTCGAAACAGACGCTTCGGAATTCGCGTTAGGGGCTACTCTGACTCAACATGGAAGACCAGTTGCCTTTTTCTCTCGGACATTAAATAACTCGGAATGCAAACAATCCTCAATCGAAAAAGAGGCTTGTGCGATAGTAGAGAGCCTAAAAAAATGGAGACACTACCTGATCGGCAGACATTTTCTTCTTATAACTGACCAACAATCGGTGGCCTTCATGTTCAATCAAGATCATAACAGTAAAATAAAAAATGAGAAGATCCAACGTTGGCGATTAGAACTGTCTTGCTTCAAATACGATATAGTTTATAGACCAGGCACTGAAAACGCTGTTGCGGACGCTCTATCTCGCGTATGCGCTTACATGAATATAAACAAGTTGAAAGAACTACATAACGCACTCTGCCACCCGGGAGTAACTAGAATGTATCACTGGGTAAGATCTAAAAACTTGCCTTACTCGGCTAATGATGTGAAGGAGATGACCGCCTCGTGCCCTACCTGCGCCGAAATAAAACCGAGATTTCTAAAGGTCAAGGGTCAATTGATAAAAGCTACGTCACCGTTTGAACGGATCAACATAGATTTTAAAGGACCACTACCATCTAAAACAGCCAACAAGTATATACTTACAATTATTGATGAGTACAGTCGATTTCCTTTTGCTTACCCATGCAAGGATATGACCTCAGCCACCGTTATTACTTGCCTCAAAGATCTTTTTCTAACATTTGGCCAACCTCTCTACATTCATAGTGATAGAGGGTCGTCATTCATGTCCGAAGAGTTCAAATCATTTCTACGACAGTCAAATATAGCCTCGTCCAGAACGACGCCCTATAACCCCCAGGGTAATGGCCAAGTGGAGCGATTAAACGGAACGCTCTGGCGAACTATTCAACTCAGCCTTCGGTCAAAGGGATTATCGGTGGAAAATTGGGAAGTAGTTCTGAAGGACGCATTGCATTGTGTCCGCTCCCTCCTGTGTACGGCAACAAACGCTACCCCGCACGAAAAACTTTTCACATACCCGAGAAGATCCCCGAACGGAGATTCACTGCCATCTTGGCTCACACCGGGACCAATCTTACTTAAAAAGAACGTCCGTTCTTCAAAAACGGACCCTCTTGTCGAGGAAGCCGAGCTCTTAGAGACCAATCCCTACTACTCTCTCATAAGACGGGATAATGGCGAAACCTCAACGGTATCAAACCGTCAATTGGCTCCTTTCCCCAGTATCACTGATAATAGCAGCGACGATAACTTTGAAATGGCCTCCGAAGATGATAATCCCAGGTTTCTATCTGAAAATAACTCCACACCTCCACCTGAAAATATCGCTCCTTCGTCACCGCCTCGTGTAGGAGAGCCGTCGACGACTTCGCCAGTTCTTCGGACTGGACTCCCCAGGAGATCTGATAGGACGCGAAAGTTACCCTCCTATCTAGCGGACTTTGTGGTTGATGGGAATGAGAGTGAAAACTGAACCGGGGGAGAATGAGGTGATATGCGACCTCCGCGCCATGTATACGATCTCCGTAGTATTGTTAAAACCAAACGTGTCAACTGTCATACTTTGTTATTTATTATTATTAATTTAAGTCATATTATATTTGTCTAGTAGAATTCTTTCAGTTAAATAAAACCAATATTCCTCTTGGTTTCTCGTTTATTATGCTACAACTACCACGTATTTGACACCCACACGAATATATACTCTTATGTTTATTATTATAGAAGTACTAGCTGACTCAGCAAACGTTGTCTTGCCGCTAAACGCTATTTAAATATAGGTGTTGGTGGTAGAAGGGTGAAAATTTAGGGTTTTATACATACAAAATACATTTTTCAACGCCAAATCATAATAAAATAAATAATAAATAATTTATCTAAACATTAAAAAAATAGGGGTAGACTACCCTTGACATTTAGGGGGATGAAAAATAGATGTTGTTCGATTCTCAGACCTACCCAATATGCACACAAAATTTCATGAGAATCGATCAAGCCATTTTGTAGGAGTTTAACTACAAACACCGCGATACGAGAATTTTATATATAGAAGTATCTGAAAGTCTGCGACCAAAATGTATGGAATTGTTCGTCTGCGTTAGTGGGTGCTCGCTTGCGGTAGTATTTAAACTCGATATTAAATATTAATACGATTTAATGAATAAGTAAAATTAAGGTACATAAATGTGTGTTTGTACAATCGTCAACGATTATGAAGTAAAATGAATAAATAATATGAAACAGTAGCTACTTTAAAATAGGTAATAAATAGGTCGGTTTATTTTTATGACTATATAAATTATTTTTTATGTCTGCTCATCCCCAAAGGGTAAGAAACGTGACGATTAATACCTTAAGTATCTACTGGTGTAGATTTAAATAGTTCGGAAATTAAATGAGTAAGAACTTTTGATTAAAGAAGTGATTTTAAAAAATATATGAAATAATAGTTATTAATAGGGAAATAATTGGAACGAACTTACAATAACGCCACCCGATATCTTTACTATATTATGCACTTCAAATTTCAAGGTAGGTGCAAGGTCGTATCCAATCCAGCATAGGTAACTTTCCGTTGCGAACACGCCACGTCGATTCGCTCGTTTCCTTTATTCCAAATCTTTATGAATATGCACTGATTTTTTGTTTAAAGCTTCGGCTCGATGAACCAAAGTTTGCGAGTCTTTGACAACAGAACCTTAATAATGTTCGATCTTATAATTTAAACTAGCTGTGCCCGCGGCTTCGCCCGCGTTGAAATTAGTGTGTCACAAAGTTTTCCCGGCAAACTTCCAGTGAAGCTCTCATCAAGCTTAGCCGTTCCGTAAACCTTCCTCTTGCCAATGGTGGAGCCCTCTCTCCAATGGTGAAACCGTATGAAAATCCGTTCAGTAGATTTTGAGCGAATCGATCACATACACTTTTGGGGACTTTGTTTTATAATACACTAACTGTTCCCCGCGACTACGTCCGCGTGGTTATGAAGATATGCATTAATATTAAGATGTTTAACGCAAATTATTTTTTTATTTCAGTCACTTGAAATGCTTATCAAACTGAGTAATTTTTTAAAAGGCACAATTTAGTATAATTTAACAGTTATTTTTATAAAACTTCTCTATACACCACATTTTTAGTTTTATTTTCAGACTGTATATGTTTCATACAAACTATCAACTCTAATTAAACCCCCTTAGCTTTGGAATCTGAACGACGTCTGCTAACTATAATCTACCTCCCTGCCAAATTTTATCTTTGTCTGACCTGGATGGATAGACCATCCAGCGGTTTTTGAGTTCTTGTGATAAATGAGTTAGTGACCTTTCTCTTTTATATATATAGATTAAGATGCATTATTTAGACACCTCCTCACCATCTAAAGAGCGTACATTTTAAATTTCAAGTCTCTTACTTCAAAAACATAGGACTTTCATACAAATTTCCAAACCCAGGTTTATTCCCTTAGGGGTTGAGTTTTGTAAAATCCGTTCTTAGCGGATGTCTACGCCCTATAAGGAACCTACCTGCCAAATTTCAACTTTGTAGGTGTTATAATTTCGGAGATTTCGTGATGAGTGAGTGACCTTTCGCTTTTATATATATTATATTATAGATTATAGATTATAGATTATAGATATTATATATAAAAGCGAAAAGATTAATTATAGTCGAATTTCGACCATTGGATGACCACTAGTTATAAATGTAAGATACTATACTGAAAATTGAGTATATATAGTAATGATAGGTTGCTGAAAATTTCGCTACCAAAAATAAACAAGGTTATTAGTTACGTGCCTGTAAAACAGTCAAGATTTGACAAAGATCGTATTACTTATTTACTTAGACATTGTAGACAGAGAAAGAGAGAGCTAAAAAAGCGATCACCCATGTTATAAGGAAATATGTATCTATACAAATAGAAATACCCACAAGCAGAGATCAAACTTGTTGACGCTAATAGAGAGACCTCTGTACCCCAGTGGTTGTCTTAAAAGGTTAATTGTCTAACTAATACCACTGAACTAATAACTAAAACCGCAAGGCACAGCTAGTATTTTATATCAATAATAATTACTACGCTACAGCCTGTAATATCCCACTACTGGGCATAGGCCTCTTTCCCCATGTAGGAGAAGGATCAGAGCTTAATCCACCACGCTGCTCCAATGAGGATTGGCGGATATACATACCCCTACTATGAGTAACGATCGCTATCAGGTGTACATGATAACAACCGGGACCGACGGCTTAACGTGCTCTCCGAGGCACGGTGGGGAGACCCACAAGGACTGCTCAAACACCCAGACCACGGCAAACACCTGTATGGCCAATACAAATGTTTGTCATGTGCGGGGATCGAACCCGCAACCGCCAGCGCAACAGGTACATGGCTGTAACCGTTGCGCCAACGCGGCGTCAAATTACTACAACAATAACAAATTGTTCTCTTTATTTTATTCAATTTGATAAATGTATCACGAGTCGAGTTTAGTCAAGAAAAGCACTTTGTCAATACTCAAATACGAATGAAATAAGGCCAAAAGAGAGTCATGAGATACGGGCGGCGGCTGTCACATCTGACGAGGGTGCAGTGAACTGCCCAAATTAGAATTCGACGTGACAGATGACAATATAAAGGAGTTATCATAATTTTCAAAATTGCCGATATCATAACGGAGGGGATTAGGGATTAATTAAGATCAATTTATACCCTCTTCGTGTCTTTTAATTATAAAAAAAAGTTGATCGTGATTTTTAATTGATTTGTTAATTTTATTTATATTAATATTAATATCAATCATTACAGCCTATCGTAGTCCACTGCTGAACATAGACCTCCACAAGTTCGCACCAAAAACGGTGTGAACTCACGTGTGTTACCCATAGTCACTACGCTGGGCAGGCGGGTTGGTGACCGCAGGGCTGGCTTTATCGCACCGAAGACGCTGCGTCTTCGGCCTGTGTATTTCAAAGCCAGCAGTTGGATGGTTATCCCGACATCGGTCGGCTTTTTAAGTTCCAAGGTGATAGTGGAACTGTGTTATCCCTTAGTTGCCCCTTACGACACCCACGGGAAGAGAGGGGGTGGCTATATTCTTTACTGCCGTAACCACACAGCAGATACGAATAAATATAAAACATTATCCGACTGAGAAATATTACAGAGAACTATTAATTATATACAAATAAGAATATTCAGGTGTTAGCCTACATTCCTTTTCATAGATAGTTGTACTAAGAATTTAAGAATTATTAGAGACAATAATTCTTAAATTTTTTTAATTTTTTTTTTAATAATATTATACTTATTAAATCTTTATATTATGTAATATTTGTCGTTTTAGTCGTTATTAGTATATTTAGACTAATTTGTAAAGAGCTAAAAACAACACTGGCAAAACTTATTTAGTAAGCTAATGTTTGTCACCAGATAGATCAGACCAGGTAAAAACTAGTTGAGATACTATCAGTAACTTTTTTTACATGTATATACTAAAAAAATGTAATTTCAATACTACGAGTATTTACAGAAAATATTTTTATTTGTACAGTCAAGATTATTTCTAATAGAATAGCAAAAGTTGCGAGTTATTCGATTCTAATTGTATTGTTATTGTTTTAGGTTTCACAAAAATCAAACCGTGGAGTGCGGAGTCTTCAAGAGACTTTCTTTGTGTTTGTTTCATGAAAAAATTGAAGAGAAATGCTAATATCACACGGTAATAGCACTTTTTCAAGCTTGAGAAGAAATGTTTACTTTGCTTTGTCACTGTAAGATGATTTTGAAAATGTTTTAATAAGATATAGTACTTCTTTACAGAACAAGTTCATCTGTTGGGATCGATGGAGAAGCTTCACTAAGAAAATCACACAATTTAAGTAAGTTTACCTTATTTTTTAAACGCTAATTTTTATCTAATTTAATACTTTAATGTTATTATTTTTAATTGCTATAATTAATAAAACAGACGCAATTAATATAATTAATAACACATATACAATAAATATGAAATGATACAAAAGGGCCTCCACAATTTTTCCAAAATTTTGACGTGAACTTGTGGAGGCCTATGTCCGGTAGTGGACTGCGAAAGGCTGATGTGATGAAAATGTGATAATGTGAGCACTTTCTTAGCACAGTACCAAACTAGGGATATCTTCTTTCCAACAAAAAAAGAATTATCAAAATCGGTTCATAAACGACGGAGCTATCCCCGAAAATACATAGAAAAAATATACAGTCGAATTGAGTAACCTCCTCCTTTTTTCGAAGTCGGTTAAAAAGAAACAAAAAATACTATTTTAGGCAAATCACTTCTAACATATCGAAATTAAATTGAAATAAATAAATTAATTGGCAATTATCTAATCGTTACAGCATATAATAACTTAAAATGTTTAACCCTTAATCGGGCAAAGGGAACTATTTTCCCACCCTGTCAATCTAGCTAAATTCCCGAATATTTTTGAATTGGCAACCTTTCAAATTAATTTTTTTATACAAATACAATCTTAGATAATTACAGAATTATTTTACTGACAACCCCAGCTTTTCGAATGTCAAGTGTCAATGTCAGAATCAAATTAACGTCACATTTGAAAAATTCGCGCGATTTTCACACAGTGGAGACATAAATCTGCAAAGTTTCTTCAAAAAAGATTCTGGTAAGTAGATATTTGATTTTTTATGTACTAATTTATTATATTCTATGTAACGTTGTTATGATATTCAATGCAAAAATGCAGTGTTTGTGTGGTTTTGATTACTTTGAAATTTATTCTTGTAAGTGGGAAAATAGTTCCCTTTGTCCGCTCCTGAACTGTATATTACGTCAATATATATAAAAAGTGGGGATTTATTTTTGTAGACTTTTTTTATTTTTGTCAATTACTTAATTTCGTTTTTTTTTTTTTTTAAATTGTTGTATTCCATTGTTTTAGATCATGTCTTTTAAAAGACAGAAAATTAATGATAAAGCTCTTGAAAATATATTAGAAAATCTTTCTGATTTATCGGACATCGATACTTCTGATGATGACGATATTTATGGCGATTGCTTGATAAGTCCAACGGATTCATTTTACCGCACAAATTCAGAAGACTTAGTTGAAAGACGTTTAGAGGAAATATTTAGTAAACAAACTTCAGATCCCGTACCAAATGACACTTCAAACAAAACGGAGCTACCTGCATCCTCACTCGTAAAAAATTTACAAGGGCCTTCAACATTCAGCCAATGTACTCCTGTTTCTTCAGAACCACTTACTACATCATCTTTGCTTTTACCAACTGACCCAACAATAACAGCTTCTGTTCCACCACTTTGCTTTGCTACACCAACTTTAATTCCGCCGAATGAACCAATAGGACCAGTTTCTAACGATAAACCAACCCCTGCAAGACCTACTATTAGAATTGAGAGAATAGAAAGACTCAACAATAATCCTCGTGAATGGAAAATTGATAATCATATTCATAGCATTCCAGACTTTTCGAATAAAATTATACCCCAGTCAATTTATACTCACAAAACACAACCTATACAAATATTTAACAACTTCTTTCCGAGATATCTTATAGCAAAAATTGCCGAACAGACCAATAAATATGCAAACCAACAATCAAGCAGAAACTGGTCTGACGTAACAGACAATGATATGAGTGCTTATTTGGGTATATTAATTATGATGGGACTTAATCCATTACCAAATATGGAATATTACTGGTCGACTGATCCATTTTATAATAACCCTGAGATATCTAAAATATTTACACTAAAAAGGTTTAAGAAAATAACTGAAAATTTACATTTAAATGACAATTCTCTAGCGCCATCCAAAAACTCCCCGAACTATGACAAACTGTACAAACTAAGACCATTTATAGAAGAACTAAATGACATTTTTCAGAAACAAACAGCTAACTCAAGTATTCAGTCCATTGACGAAAGTATGGTGAAATTTAAGGGGCGATGCTCTTTAAAACAGTATATGCCGAAGAAACCGATTAAGCGCGGATTCAAAGTGTGGGCTAGATGCGATGCCGAAACTGGTTATCTTTACCAATTTGAGGTGTATACTGGAAAGGGTGATAACATGGAACATGAAGGCTTAGGATACAATGTTGTTTGGAAATTTAGTCAAAACTTACCAATAAACACGTTATTGGTGTTTGACAATTTTTTTACTGGAGTGAATTTACTTGATGATTTATATATGAAACATGTTTATGCAGTTGGAACAGTACGTACCAACCGGAAGGAACTACCAGACATAATTAAGAAGACTCAGACAAGAAATATACGCTTAGGGAAACACGAATTCGCAGCAGTAACTGCATCACCGGTATCTGCAATAAAATGGGTGGATACCCGAGAAGTATGTGTGCTCACCACAGCACACAATCCAAAGGATGTTGTCTTTATAAAAAGAACACAAAAAGATGGCACCAAAGCAGACGTCTTGTGTCCAAAAGCAATTGCAGATTATACGCGCTCTATGGGAGGTGTCGATCGTTTCGATCATTTCAGATCGTCATATCCCATAAGCCGCAAAAGTAGAAAATTTTGGATGAGATTATTTTTTTTCTTGTTTGATGCTGCCATAATAAATTCATACATAACGTACACAACTCTCCATAGAAATACGAGCGACTCCCATAAGGATTATAGGTAACGGTTGGCGCGAGGCCTTATCAATAACTATAGTGACACCAAAAGGGGTTCTATGGTATATAAAAATAAGAAAGGGGGAAATTTTGGTGTCCCGAATGAAATTCGACTCCAAAATGTGGGCGTGCATCTTCCCGAAAAAGGATCTACGTACAAAAGGTGCCGATTTTGCAGCACAAAAAATAAAGAAAAACGCACTAACATTTTGTGCTCCACATGCAAAGTGGCATTATGCCCGCAAGATTGTTTTAAGCAATTTCATTTAAGTGAATAAATATTTTGTTAATTATATATCGTTAAAAAAAGTATTTGGTCCTTTATTCGCATACTGACACTCCACCTCACCTCTCAGTAAAAAATTCTGTGCACATTTATTAACAAAAATAAATTCAAAAGTAAAGTCAGGGCAAATTACTAGTCTATTTAAATTTATGGACGTAATCGGGCAAAGGGAAATTATTTCCCACTTTGGTTGTCCATGAACAGGTAAAGGGAAATAATTTCCCACTCGTAAAACATCATATTTTTTCAGTTTCAGTAATTTAAATACTATTTTATGTACACTGATATCCAACACGACACAAAAACTTATACTTAAGCCATGAAAAATATTTTTTTTGGTTCTGCCCGATTAAGGGTTAATTAAATATTAAATAATATAGAAAACTTTGTCATTTTCATAATAAGGTAGTACTTATATTAATTTTATTTAATTATAAAAAGTCGACAAAAATCATCGTTTACACGCGTCATTTGAAAAGTAATCTCGAAATCTCGAAGTATCGAAGGATATTTGAAAGTCAGTGAAATGTGCCGAGTTTATTCAAGAATCCAAAAAGCAATCATTTCCATATCAACGTTTTCCTCATCTCGTATCGCTTGTCGTAGCGAGCAGATGAACGAGGCAGAGGTAGCAATTACATGTCGTCGAGCCGACGTTGTGATTAAACTTACATGCATGCGCATTAGCATGTCTTACTTTGTACTAACAGTGCAAAGGTCAAAATACTATAAAAATTATTATCCAGCAAATGGTTCGCAACTACATAGATACTTTCTGATTTACAATCATGCTAAGCATATGTTGATTATAGTTATGATTCGTAGTAAATTTTTATTTATATTTACAGCAATCAACATAAGAAGACTCAATTTTCAATAACTAATAAGGTTTAATGTTTATTAAGATATTTTTCTTTACTTTAGTTTAGCAAAATTATATAATTTTTGTTGGTTATTACAGTACACAAAATGAATATACAAAGTTAATTACATTACGTTTTTATGTTTTACCCCAATAAAATATTTAGTATAATGTATTATAACATCTGATATGCTAGTGAAAGATATTCTCTGATGTACCGATCTGTAGTTTGTGAGAAGATAAGAAATTTGTTTCTTGTAAAAGGAAGTATAACTCTATTCGTTATTGCTTAAAATAACTGCCTAAATGTATGATTTAATAATAAGCATTAATTAATTTAATTTATTAATTTTCAAATATGAAATAGTATAATTTGTCGTAAGGTAAGGAATTTTTCATAATAATAGGAACAAATAGTACAGTAATATTCCGCCAAATAATAGGATATAAAACCTTCAGCAATTCAGTTGAGCTGACACAACGAAACGACATATCACAGGCCTAATTCGTTTCATTGCTCTCTAATGCGGGTACATAAAACATGTTGTTTGCGAGTAACAAGCACAATACCCGTTGTCGGGGCAGAAATTATAGCAGGCTCTTGAGGGTCGAGTATCCTACCGATGTTTTAAGCTTAACCTGATAAGTAACCTATTATTTCGTAGTATTAATCGTAATATTAGCTTTTTGACACAATTTTTACTATTTTATTTGTATACTACCTGTATACCCGCGACTTTGTTCGCGTGGGAGATTCTATCTGGAGACTCGTTATTTTTTTAACGGCATTATCCTGCACCCATGCGAATTGCTGGATTAAAAGTATATTTTGTTGCCAGCTGACCTCCTTTATCTTATTTTAGCCGTTCCAGAGATAAATGTACAGATATATAGACACACACTAGCTGTGCCCGCGGCTTCGCCCGCGTAGAAATCAGTGTGTCACAAAGTTTTCCCGGCAAACTTCCAGTGAAACTATTATCGAAATCGGCTTAGCCGTTCCGTAAACCTTTCTCTCCAAGCCCTCTCTCCATTGGTGAAATCGCATGAAAATCCGTTCAGTAGATTTTGAAGGAATCTTTCACATATACTTTTGGGGACTTTGTTTTATAATACACTAACTGTCGCCTGCGACTACGTCCGCGTGGTTATGAAGATATGCATTACTATTAAGATGTTTAACGCAAATAATTTTTTTATTTCAGTCACTTGAAATGCTTATCAAACTGAGTAACTTTTTAAAAGGCACAATTTAGTATAATTTAATAGTTATTTTTATAAAACCTCTCTATACACCACATTTTAAGTTTTATTTTCAGGCTGTATATGTTTCATACAAACTATCAACCCTAATTAAACCCTCTTAGCGGTGGAATATCGCAAAATCCGTTCTTAGCGGACGTCAACTAACTATAATCTACCTCCCTGCCTCATCTTTGTCCATCCTGGATGGATGGACCATCTAGCGGTTATTAAGTTCTCGTGATGAGTGAGTCAGTGACCTTTCTCTTTTATATATATAGATTACGATGCATTATTTGGACACCTTCTCGCTATCTATAGAGCATACATTTTAAATTTCTTTTACTCCTAAAACATAGGACTTTCATACAAACTTCCAACCCCCCGTTTTACCTCCTTAAGGGTCGATTTTCGTAAAATCCGTTCTTGGTGGATGTTTACGCTCTATAAGGAGCCTTCCTGCCAAATTTCAAGTTTGTAGGTGTTATAGTTTCGGAGATTTCGTGATCAGCGAGTCAACCTACCATCCCCCGTTTTAACCCCAAAAAGGGGTTGATTTCTAAAGATACATTATTTGGACGCCTTTTCATCATCTATAGAGCATACATTTTAAATTTCAGTACGTCTACCATGAGTTTTTGTTACAAGCGCACATGACATAACTACAGTAGTAAACGTAGAAACGCAACAGGAATAGTTATCTATACCATACCTATTATGAGTAATTCTACATTTCACTATAGAGTCTATCGAGCACTCGATAAGACTTATAGTTTTAAATCCGTTATATTGGTATTAGTTACTAATATCTTTATCTCTTTCTTCCGTATAGAAAAAAGAAAGAGTAAACATGATGACTTGCGAATGAAGTGAGGTCTATACGAAGTTTAAAATAATCCGACAAAAATGCAAAGCAGCATATTACAGTGTATTCATGCGAGCTCAAGAACTTCTAAATTTTTTCAATTTATTCCGTCAGTTTAAATGTCTAACTTAAGTTGTTGTCAAACACTTGTGAAACAATCATATTGTTTAATTGTTATACAATAATTCTAAAACAACAAAATATAAAAAATGAGAACTAATGCTTCCCAGTTCGAACTTATGGTGGATTATATGAAAAAGTAAGTGTTTATTTAAGTGTTATGGTTATTTCTTTCTTTATTAACGTAAATCGTGATCATAATTTTATAAATAAATTGTATAATTTGTATTATATTATTATATTATTTCGTAAATTGAATATAGAAAATAATATTGTTATATCGTAAATTGTGTTTTAGGAACGGGGCTATGTTCTACCAAATATAATGCAATTAAATAGTATATAAACCTAATAAATATAAACGTCTCGCACGATTTTTTCAAGTGAGTGACGCAACTATAATAGTAACGTTAAACAGGGTGACATCTGTCAAATATGTTACTCATGGTAGCGAATTGTATGAAAATATCGGCGCTCTAGAATGACATTTACGAGTGTAGTTAACTTAACTGTCCTGAGAAAACTTATGGTACCAAATATAGTAATGATAGTATCCGTTAGAGGCGCTGCTCAACTTGCCATACAAATTTTCTACTACACTCGCTAACGTGTATCGTCTCTTGAAACTCATGGTAGACGTACAGGTCTCTTACTTCAAAAACATAGGACTTTCATACAAACTTCCAACCCCGTTCAAAATTCGTTCTTAGCGGATGTTTACGCTTTATAAGGAGCTTTCCTGCCAAATTTCAAGTTTGTAGGTGTTATAGTTTCGGAGATTTCGTGATCACTGAGTCAACGTACCATCCCCCGTTTCAACCCCAAAAAGGGGTTGATTTCTAAAGATACATTATTTGGACACTTTCTCACCATCTATAGAGCATACATTTTAAATTTCAGGTCTCTTACTTCAAAAACATAGGACTTTCATACAAACTTCCAACCCCCGTTTTACCCCCTTAGGGGTCGAGTTTCGTAAAATCCGTTCTTAGCGGATGTCTACGTCCTATAAGGAGCCTACCTGCCAAATTTCAAGTTTGTAGGTGTTATAATTTCGGAGATTTCGTGATGAGTGAGTGACCTTTCGCGTTTATATATATTATTATAGATTTAAAAAAGTTTTTAATAAATAATTGTGTTTGTAGGCAAACGAAGAAAAACCTACTTCAATTATATCGACAAGTATTAACAACCTAGGTAGACGAAAAAATAGTCAAGTAAATACGCATTATCAAAGATTACTCCAAAAGCTATAATCAGATCTCGATGAAATTTAAATGTGACCACATGACAAACATCGGCTTTCGATTAAATAAAAAATCATTCAAATCGGTACACCCAGTAAAAAGTAGTGCAGATTTTCGAGAGTTTCTCTCGATTTCTCTGGAATTCCATCATCAGATCCTGGTTTCCTTATCATGGTACTAAACTAGGGATACCTCCTTTCCAATAAAAAAATAATTATCAAAATCGGTTCACAAACGACGGACTTATCCTCGAACATACATAAAAAAAATATATACGGTCGAATTGAGTAACCTCCTCCTTTTTTGAAGTGGTTTAAAAAACAATATCGTATTTTTTTTCGCGTAATTGCCGAATTTGTGAGAATTTCGGATTAAAAAGTGGCCTATATATGGCTCCACAACCTTCTCTCTACCAATTCCGGTCCCATAAAAGACAGATATATAGGCAAAAAATTTAAAATTATTTGTTTGTGTTTAGTGTCATGTCAATAACTATGCACTTGAAAAAATTATTTTAAAATCACAGATAGATACTTCCTTTATATCTATATATGTACATATATAGATGATGAATATATATATATTTTAAACCTACCATCGTACCTAGTGTTTAAAATTATGGAATAAACAAATTGTTCAAAGTAGTAATTAGTTTCTTTATTAAATGTCACTTAATGTGTATTTGATTAGAAAAAAAGTGAAAAAATATAATAATATAAATAAGAGAAATAACGAAATCAATAGATTAATAAGAGCTTTAAGTATTTTAACACAAATGTGAATAAATTCAGATGAAAGTTGAACATGTAAAATATTGTATTAAAATGTCAGTCTTTCGATCAATTTATAACTTTTAAATTTTAGGTATTGAAATAAGGTAAAAGTAAAATAATATAGGTACCTACTTAAGAAAGTAGTAACCAAGATCACAGTTTTCAACGTAGCGGATCGTTGCTCTTTGATAAAATTTTTAGTTAAAAAAGAATAAAATGTTAAAAGTTTTCGTGAGTTAGTAGTTTTATTGCTAAAACAAAGTTTTAAGTTAAACAACCTCAGCGTTCAAATACAAAGAACGCGGAAACGCCGTTTAGTTTGTGTCGGGAGCAATTTTTCCCACGTGATACAAAAACAACGCCCTATTCCCATTCCACGTGTTTATGAGTTTCTCCCAGTTTCAAAGGGAAAGATATTGCGCTCTGTGCTCGTATTTGACGATGAGTGTAACTTTTCTAGTTTTGTCTTGCGGCAACGCCCGACAAGATGAGAAGATGCAAACATTTTAAAGAGGCTGTGCATTTTTTAAATCACACGAACGAGACAGTTTGAAATAAAAAGAGTATCGAAGCATTTTTTTTTGACAAAATTAACTTTATTTCTCTTGTTATGTTTAACAACGCGAGCATAAGCAAGTTGCTGAAACATTCCGATCACGTCAAAGCACTTTAAGAGAGCTTCGCTTCAGTACTTCTTTTTGTTTTGTTCCGTTGCCTGCTGAATTGAATATTTCCAATATTTTAACTATTCCGTATTCGATTTTTTAATAAACAGAAAAAAAATAACATTGTGCAACTTTGGGAATTCATCTCGAAACTTTTATTATAAATGTCCGATTTTTTTCCACTTTAATATTATTTTATACAGTTACTAAAACTTTGAATAGTTTCCTAGCTATTAAATCCTTTATTTAAATTAAGAAGTAAAATGTTAACTGTCTACCTTATAGAATAAATGTAAATAAAACTAAGAGTAAGTGAATAGAATAAAAGTTTTAGTTAATAAGACTTTATCGCTTCTTTGTCTTTCGTTTACATCCAGTCAAAGAAACAATAAAGCAAGATAAACGTTTTCTCCGCACATTTTCATTAGAGGGATCATCAGCCTCTAAGCAGATACAAGGGTAAGCCCATCTGTATATTCAAGAATAGCGCAACGTCGCATTCTATAGAGAATCCGCAAAGCTTTGAGGGGACGAGACATTGCGATTCATTCTCGCATTTAAAAGCAAGTTTGTAATTTCACAGGCCTTTGTCTATGAACCGCGTGGTCCCAGCTCCTACCGAAATATGCGCATTCGTAACCAGTTTTTTTATATTTTTTTCAAGTGGTTCGTTTTAGTTGCTTTAGGCTTCGGAATAGTTTTAAATCGTAATGAATAGGTAGTACACGTAATTGAATTTTGATTATATTTATTAATAACCGCCTGCAAAGATGTCTGTGCGTCAGAATTGTGCCATAAACTATCACGAGGCTTCTCATTGCTTCAATTATAAATTTAAGCGTCTAGGATATTCATCATGTAAAAGACATGTAAAATAGTTACAATAAAAATTTTAAAATTAAGATAGTTTATGCAACGTGTGGCCTTATTCGGTGACTAGGTCAGTGCACTCTTGGAAAGTTCACAGTATTGATTTTATTGCGCACGCCCGAAAATATAAATGGGGATTCGTGTATGGAAGTGGTCATTGATTTGATCGGTGCGAATAAGTGCTGCACATTCCACATACTTCGTTAACACAAGTACGTCTACGTCGCTCACTGCACTAACGATACGCTTGTTGAAATCCTAAAGTAATATTTATATTTAATTGACTTTTATTTTTATTAATAAAATATTCATGAAATTGCGTTATATATTCGCAAACTAAATATAAATAAATGCTTTATTTTGTTATAATATCACGTGTGACTATTGTATTTTATTAATGTTTCGAATTATTAAATTAATTAAAATTATCCATAGAATGTAATCATAAATATCGTCCACAGGTTTACGAGGCCGGAGTGGAGATCAGGAAGTCAATCTTAAAAGTTTCCTGTACTACAAACTTAGTCATTCTGACAAGGAGTAAGTGATCTACCTTAAGACCGTATCAATTAAAAAATAAAACTTTTATTTTTATTTCAATTCTTTAATGAAATTGCTGTGAAAATGAAAAAAATGTCGGACATATGATATATAAACGAATAACAATAACTATAACAGCACTTTTAATAAATAATACAGCTAAAACATTCATGTTTACTAACTACACTAACTAAGTAGTATTACAAAAAATGTTAAAACTTAAACACTCCTGAGGCGTAAAGATTAACAATTCAAGTAGTTACCACTTGACTATATTGTTTAACACAATACCGCGTAATGACAGTCGCGGTCCCACTTGCATAATTACTTCAGACGCCGCCGAGCGTCGACCTCGAGCGACTTTGACCCACTTCTTACTCTAATTCCTTACCTCGTGACGTAGACGATATTATCTATATAGCCAACCATGTCAACGTTTTGTAGATTAAAATTGAAATTTAACTAACTAAAAATTTCATTTGAAAAGACGACAAATAAATATAACCAAGAGGTATATAACGAACAGTCTGGTTTCATTCGCGTTTATGTTAATGGACTTTTCCACTTTTTTTAAATATTCGTTACTTAAAAACAAAGTGCTCTACAATTTGCAATGCCTTAAAGTTTAAGCTTTGCACCATAATTGTAATGTTTATTTTGCAATTAATATGCGCTGAAGTAACGATCGCTTTAAATTAAAAAAATATATAACTATATATAATATCATATACAATACGTAGAAATTATTTTAAATAAATAATAAAGTTACATCATCATGTCACGTGCATTTATGAGCATGTTGTTGATATAAAATGAGTTACGAGAGGGATTTTAGGTAATTGAAAAAATGTATTCATGAAAATTTAAGACCTCGACCTACTTTCAAATAACCACTGCATTTTAAATTTAATTACCCGCTACACTGTTTTAAAGCTACATGAAAATGTTTATGTTTTCTCGACAGTCTGTTAAAGTTAAGGTTTATGTTCCACTACACATTTATCTAAACTTCTATATATATGCATATTATATCTATTTCTCTTAATTACGCTATAAATTCAGATCTACCGTACCAATTTCATTTTTCTTTTTTCGTTATTTTTTTTTAATATTTTGTAGAATGTTCTTACAAAATGAAAAATTAAAAACATTCTTTCAGAAAACATTATTAATATATTTTTTAAGTTACAATATTTGACAATTACAGGGCAAGTATGTGTCCAGTTGCACAATATTCTAAAAAGCATACTAATAAAAAAAAGTCAAAACTAACTGTGCGACGAAGATAGAACAATATTTCACACGCATATAAAAGAGATACATATATACGCGCTACGAAGAGCTACGTATATGATAGACAGCCTTCCTTAGTTGGGTAATGTTTACCTTCCATTACCAATGATTCCAAGTATTTTGAAGCGCTTCGTGAAGGGTTCATCGAAATAACATTAGACAGCGGATGTTTTGTTCTCGTGTTAGACTATTATGGGGAGATAACGATTGTACCGAAAACAGTTCTATCTAGTTAGCTTTATGATGTGAGATTACAGATGAGTAAAATTTATAATTAATACACGAAAGTTACTTAAAAGCTTATTTTAATTATTTAAAGTTTAAACACAGGGACTTTTCCTTATTGGAGAAAGAAGGTCTATGTCCAGCGGTGGGATATTACAGGTTGAATATATATATATAATATTTTGACTAACAAGGTTCCTACTACTAGCGATTTTTACAAAAAATAAACTTTTTCTAGTAATAGTATTTTATAAAAGCTTTCCCCGCTCCCGTTGTTTCCAACTTTGTCATATTTAAGCGTTTTCACAAACTTTTCGCATTTACAAACAGTTTACGTCAACAATTTCTCATTTGGCTGGACTTTGCAAATATTATATTTACATTTTACAACATTATTAGTTTTGGATTACGTAATTTTGTTGTTTAATACGTAATTACGTAGTTTTGTTACGCGTGGTTGATATTTTCTGACGGTAAATTGGGATTATAATGAAACAAATTTTTCGGATTTTATCGCGGTTTATTAAGTTTTTTTGACGACGCTTTGGCGCAACGGTCACAGCACTGGTATGTGGCTGTGGCGCTGGCGGTTGCGGGTTCGATCCCCGCAAAGTATAAATATTTGTATAGGCCATACAGATGTTTGCCGTGGTCTGCGTGTTTGTGCAGTTTTTGTCCTCCCCAACGTGCCTCTATGAGCAGGTTAACCCGGTTGTTATCAAAAATATCTGTTAGCGATCGTTATTATAGTAGGGAATATATCCGCCAACCCGCATTAGAGCAGCGTGGTGGATTAAGCTCTGATCCTTCTCTTACATGGGGAAAAGGCCTATGACCAACAGTGGCATATTAAGGCATTATACTATACTATAAGTACAGGATATACTAGATAAACAAGTAAATCACCTCTACCGTTTTAAATAAAATTTATTAAAACTAAATTAAAACAACATTACTAAAATATTTTTGGGTTAAAAATGTCTTGAATTGTATTAACATTGCAAATGATTTTTGTATTTTTGTTAATGTTTTGAGTATTAAAAAGAGAAGTCGTACCATCTGTGACCGGAAATAGTTTATGTGTATAAGTAGACTAATAGCACAGGTTGTATCTATAGTGTTTTTTTTGTGGCTAATATTTTGTTATTTTGTTTATTTTAAATTTTATAAACGACAATATGTAAATTTAAAAAAATCATATTGTTTTTCTCGCCTCATAGACGTTAAAGAGACTTGAAAAGATTTATTTAAAAAACGGCTGTTACCTATATATAACACAAGTATTAAGTTAATTAAGCTCGTACTAGAAAACGCTACATTCAAAGCAAAAGGTATCGTATATTTTATTTGTAACGAAACATTTGTATGTCGATCTTTGTATTTAGCAATGGTTTGAATAAAGGAACTACGAGAAAAAGTATTGAAGCGTTTTGTTTGGATTCCCGGGTAATTGGGTAACTTAAGTACATTCGTGGAGATAACAAAAGGCTAAACTGATTCAAGTCCAATTAACTCGCATCGCATTGATAAAAATACGTTACGTTTTAATTATATTTTTATATATATCTTTTCAATTTATATTTTTTTCCAGAAGTGTCTATGGAACGTTATTGTTATATTTTATTTAACAAGAGAGCTAGCACTGTATTCATATCAATGCGTTCAATTTATTTGAGAATTTAACATATGAATAAAATATTCTACAATATTTTTATTAAAAAAAATCAAGTATAAAATTTTACTATATTAACGAAATTGAGATCGCATTTTGTATAAGAATGCACTTTAAGTATACACAGCTTATTGTATGAAATCAATCTTCATTGTAAATTATAAAAATAACAAGTTTATGTGCGTTACTTCTACTAGTTACTTCAATCATTACAGCCTATACAGTCCACTGCTAGACATAGGCCTCCACAAGTTTACGCCAAAAATAACGTGAACTCATGTGTTTACTACTAGTTACTTGTGATGTATTTATAATCGATACTCTTTTATCAACAGGGTCAACTGTTTTGAGTTAAATACGACCTTCGATTGCAACAGTGTGAAGAAAATATTCGAGAGAAGCGATAAAAGCAATGACTTTCGTGAGTTATTTTTAGTTACATCTTTGTTTTATCAATACAAATTTAAAACTCGCATTTAATATTTTATCTGTCGTGTATTTCAATGTTTAGTAGAACACAACAGAATATCGAGTAAGGTGGATAATATATACCTGTAGTATCTGTAGATATTTATTTTCATAGGTAATTTATTTATACTTACTATTGGTCGCCCCGTGGTCGAAATTCGACCATAATTAAATTATAAGTTTGAACATTATTAAGGCTATGTTGTCAAAGAGCGTGTGTATGTCAAACACATAGTAGTGTGTATAATGTTTTTTATTGATTTAATTTTTTTATGAATAATTTCAAATAAATATTACCATTCTGCACTCCTTCTCTTTACAAACTATAGGTAAGTGTGCGAAATTTCATAGTCCTCCGTGTGCACAATTTTCGTAAAAAGGGATATAAAGTTTTTGCTTCACGTATTAACATATAGAAGAAGATGAATATAGATATTGCTAATTAACAGGTTATAAATTTCAATTTAAATTTACATGAGCTTATACCCTTTTATAAACAAGTAAATCTTAATTATATACCATTTAAATACTGCTTTTAATCTATTTTAATAACCTAACTTGATTTAGAAGGTAATTAGGATTTTATTTATACTTTGCTTAAAAATAATAGTATTGATGCCAGATCAAAGGCGACGCAAATTTTTTCCCAGTAAAGTACAAAAAGGGTAATTAAGTTAATTTAAATGGGTACTTTGTGGTTATAACAATTTTAAGTAATTAGAAAAATATCCGTAACAATCATATCATCACTCTTCGTTATATTGGAATACCTTGTTAATTGCGCATATACTATTAAAACACCAAATGCAGCGTTAAACCTGTACATAAAGTTTATTTTGAAGTGATTACATCTATTATGCGGAATAATATTATGGCATCAGATTAGTTTTTAAAAATAGAACATTACACAGAATATAACATTTTTCGTAATCCGCGATCATCCGTGAAATAATTATGATTTTGCTCTCTTTTACCTATAAACAAATAAAGTGTTTGTACTTGCAAATAAATCTTAAAAAATCTTATTTCTACGCTTTTATCGCCAGCTAACATTTAAGAATTATTTTATATTTCATACTTCAAAGGACAGATTTCTTGTGACGTAAAATCAATAACATGAGTTTGTTTCATAAAAATTTGTAAAAGGTATGATTTATTTAGAGTAAATACAATAATACATAAATAGAGTACCTACTAAATCTAAAATCTATTTAAAATAAATAAGACAAATTGAAAAGGTATAAACAACTAAATATATTTGATAGCATATAATCAATCGAGACAAAACCAAAAATAAACTTCAGCGAAAAGTTAATATGTCACCATACGATAATCTTCAAATAAATAATAAAACACATAAAACTTAGCTATTTTGACACTTTTTCATACCGAAAATGTAAGTTGGAAAGTAGTTACATTTTTCTGAATCTATTTTAAATTTACGTCAGAATAGTTACTATCGAAATTAACTCAAAGTTAATAAAAAGAAATTGTATTGTTTTAATATTCTATTTTAACGGTTGCTATACTTATGAAATTCAGTATTGAATAGCCATTTCGACTTCTTTATGTTTAATAATAAAAAGCAAAAAAAGGCGTTTTAATTGATTTTAAAAATTTAAAGTAATTGTTAACAACAATTAAGGAATTTAAAATACACAATATTACTAAATTTAAAGATAACACAAGGATTGGATCTCCTGTAGGGCTTACAATTAAGGTAGCCCGAAGTTTAAACTTAATAAATACTTGCCTATTGTTTAGTGATATCCCTGTTTATTTTTATAAGAAATATTATTTAATTTTTTTATATTAACAGATACTTGAACATTTTTGTACGATTGCTATTTATTTTTCCTGTAAAAATTGAGTATCAATTGATGAATAAGAAGTTGTTATTCAATAATTTAGCATTTTTAAGTCTTATGAACAACTAATACTCAAAAAAAAAAAACTAAAAATTCATACATTCGTGCTTCTAGATAAAAAACCATTAATCAAAATATGTAATAAAACGTTATCTTTTATTCATTTGTAACATATAAAACCATATATTTTAGTACGAAACATTCATAACTTGTATCATTTGTATATTTGATACAGAAAATCAGAAGAGCCCCGAATGACCCAATAAAGGATACATCTCAGAAAATGAAAGTATAATCAAAAGGTTTCGTCCACGTCCATTGTTAGCAGGAAATAATATTTCCACGCGCGAATGGCTAAAATGGGTTTCTTCTAGCCACCAAGGAACAAATATATTGCGATTTGCTCCTTCATTTTCTCGCAAGGTATTTTATTGCTTTGGGGTCTCTCATAAATTCCGTACTCACTCAGAGAGAAAAATAAGGCCTTGGCTCGTCGCAAATTATTGCGAAAAAAATCTTATTTCTACGCTGTTATCGCTTGCTAACATTTTAGAATTATTTGATGTTTCATACTTCAAAGGACAGATTTCTTGGGATAAAAAATCAATAACATGGGTTTATTTTTTAATAATTTTAGAGGAAAACTTGATGTCGGAAATTGGTAAAAGGTACGATTTATTTAAAATAAACATTTGAATAGAATACTTAGTATAAAATCTGTTTTTAAAAAAAATATATAAAATCTAAAGGAACAAATACGTTGGAACATATTACATTTATCGGGATAGAACGATTAAATTAGTGATGAAAGAGAATATATCATACAAATATTTATAGTGTAATCTTCAAATAATAGACTAAGAGCTAATGCAATGCTAACGCACTTCCGTCGAACGTCCTGACTATTAATACTCTGGTAGACGGTTGCAACCGTCAGAATAGGCCGTTAACATATACTTTTTAAGCCATTGAAAGAAGAATCCCCTAATATTTCAGCTTTGTGGGAGAGCAAGTTATGAATTATCAGCCGGATGACAACTCTGCTACCCTCTGGCACATAGTTGCAACCATCAAAATGGCTTGTTAATTGTTTAGAGTCTTAAACATTTATGTAAATTACAACATATTAAAATTTTAGCCTTTTGGGGTAGCAGATTAAAATAAACTATTTTTTTAGAGATTAAATTATTTTTTTAGAGATCTTCAAAATCTTACGGGATGATGACGCAAGCGGCCGAATTGATAGTAAAACAATGGTTAAAAATATTCTAGCTGTACATATGGAAATCGGGTTACTCGGATGGCTCATAGCTTTCCTACTATAAATATAAAACACATAAAATTATACTATTTGACACTTTTTATACCGAAAATATAAGTCTGAATTATATTTTTAGTAGTTCTTGGTTTATGTGCAATAAATAAAAAGTAAGTGGTTGATAGATATCAACAAATCATAATATGACGAATCGAATATCGATATTTTAATTTTATATTTGTGTAGGTAGTTACACAACTCCCATAAACATTGTCAATCTGTTACAGAATTTTTCATGCAGGAGAGGTCGTACAGTACATAAATGTTTGCTCACACACAAATTCCGAATCTAAATATATTCAGGGACATTGCAAATATTGAACACGCTCTACATCTTCGGTGAAAGCTTTTAGTTTTCGTGTTTAAGAACGCCAGTAAAGAACATACGTGACATTGAGGAGATCAATTTTTCGAGTCTATTTAGTACAGGCGCGGTTACTTCACTAGTAGGAGACTTTCCAAATTGGAATAGTTCTCCGGATATTTTCTACTAGCATCCATCTTAGTGGGGGCGGGTGTCACGAATGGTCGGGAGTACTGACTTTTTTGATTTTCATACATCGAAACTCGTTTTAGGACAATCTATTGTTGTAAAGTAAATTTTGTTCCGTGTTTTAGCTGAATGTACGTACGTGAATATCCTCGTTAATCAAATTATTGTTATGATATTTCAACTGGAAAAGATTTCCTATAACGAATAACAAAATGTGAAATTGAAACGGAAAAATAAATAAAGGTTAAGCCAACTGTATACAAAATTAATATAAAATTCTCTGAGTTTATTTAAAATTATTTATTATTATAGTGTTTTCTTTTTCTTAGGCACGTTTTATACGATCAATTAAATTTTAGTTTACAATTATTAAACACTACAGGGCGAGGTTATCAAAAATTTCGTTTATGTCGTAGTCTCTTGAAGCTACATGGTTGTAAATTTTTTGCCCAGTCTCACGATTTACGGCGTTATAAATTCTGAACGAATGCGGATAGTAAATAGAAAAAGTGAGTGAATTTTTCAGCAAGACCTAAATTCGACATGACCTTTTTAGGATACTGTCGGTTGTGACGCAGTTTTACTGCCAACATCACCTATCGTAAAAGTATCTTCTTGCAAGTCATACAGAAATAACGACTAATGCATTAAGCGTTTATAAGATGATGCTAGATACTCACAGAAATGTTAACCAAAGTGTATTCGCTTATATTCCCTTATCCTCAAAGTACAATTAATCATATTTATTTTTCTGAACGATTGTAAAGAATTTTCTGAGGAAAGGCCCTTCTATTGTTACCTACCTGACTACCAAACAAGGATTACGTTTTTTTGAGCTTATACTTGTATGTATGTATATATTCATACTATTCGGCTTTGATATAATATTCATATTTTATCTTTTGGAACATTAAAAGCGTTTCCTTTAATGTACCAAACCATGATACCTTCGAACTATTTTGAAAATAATAATCCTCATCATTTACTTCTTTCACTCAAATACATTATACGCAAAATATTAAAATAAAAAAAAAATATAATAATTTGAGAAAAATTCTTGTTTCTGAATTTAATTTTTTTTTCAATACCAAGATTATTAGATTTAGATTTTGATGTAAAGTTGTCTAAACTTCCATGTAGAGCTTATGCCAATTTTATGTATCGTATAATATATTGTATCATAGGGGAGGTTCGCTGATCATCCTTTACACAGATTATACTAATAATCTATATAAGTTGTTCAATCTGAACTCAAATTTCTTGTAATAAAATCAATTATATAAGTACATTTTGTAATTGACACTACTTTACGTTACGTTTAAATATCTATTGAAATATAGCTTATTATAATCCAAAAAAAATGGATATGTGACTTGAGTTAATAATTTACTAATTTTTATATACTATGCTCGTTAGAGATTTAATTCGATATTTTATTTGATGATAAATTTTATACGACTTTCACTGATACATATTATATTCTTTATTGCACTTAAAAAAAAGAAATAAGTAAAAATCATATTTACAAAGAATGTTGGCAAGGGCGAACTTATCTCTAGAAGAGATCTCTACCAGTCTATCCATCGGAATGAGAATTTCTGTTATCGCGGGGCACAGAAGTGCAAGAGTGATTAATAATAATAATTATATGTACGATTTTATTTTTGTGTTTACCTACACATTAGGGATTCTAAACATTTTTTGAATATCATATCAATCAATTTTTGAGCATGGTGTCGTCTCCTGTCAAAAGATTTTCATTGTAATATGAAACTTTGAATAGTTACGGGTCTCTGTAAAAGAACTCACTATAGACGGCGCCACGGTTCGCTTAAACCGAAAATAAAAAATCATCATATCAAGAATTTCGCTCTGGCGGGTACATCGTTCCATAGCTTAATTGGCTAGAGCGCCGACACGGTCAGTCGGAGACGCGGGTTCGAATCCCGCTGGAGCGGTCAATTTTTGATATGATATTCAAAAAAATAATAATTATTATTATAAATCTATAAAATTATTCAGAATTAATAATATAAAATACATAAATACTTGATTACATACACACTTACATGAACATACATTTTATTGGCCAAGCAAATATATTTCGTAATTATAACTCTGCCATAATTTCAATATATTTCTCAATATTGTTCGGTAATTTCTATTAAATTTTAGAATTTTATATTTTCTAGATTTACAATAAAAGATTATCGTTTTCGCAGACGTAAATAATTGAAGAGTAGTATATTATCCCATTGTATATGATTACGATCCAAATAATTGATAGTTTCATTGCTTTCATAATATATTGCAATAATCGGATCCAGACTAATTGTAGACTTAAACAAATTCTCGATCATAAGAGGATCAGATAAAACTCGTTGTTTTCATACAGTAAGCTTTTTCCTTGAAAAATTGACGAACTATCTAATGAAAGTGTATTTTGTCTTGAAAATCTTTAAGCTTTGTACTCGCTATAAATCTGTTACTTAAGACATAAGTTTGGTTTTGGCACCAACAAAACGAACATGTCAGGATGGCCGCTGGAATTTTGAAAGTCTTAAGATAACTGTAGTTTAAAGCAACTTAGTCTATATGTACATTTATTGTATATATGTCTATTATATATTTAATATATTAACATACATATATAATGGCAAAAAGCGGTTTGCGTCGGACTTTCCTAACAATTCTAGACAGTTTTAGGACTACTGATCGGAAGTTAAACTATTGTAAAAAAACGCATGACAATAATAAAACAAATATTTTATGTAGTACAAAAGGCATGGGGAAGTAGGAGCCCGGGTGTAGAGAAATATAATTTTAAAAAAACATCTTTTATAAGCCAGAAAGTACACTATATGTATTATTATTTCATACGATCAATACCTACACAAAGTTCCTGTTATAATTCAAAATTTTGGAAGAAATATGTAAAAAATTTTGAAATGATAAATCTCCGAAGTTTGATTACTAAAAATGGTATATTAGTAATCATATATGCAAGCCCTATTATAAATAAGAAATGGCTTAAAAAGGCTTAAGATAGACAAGTTTTGAGAATGTTATTAAAATAGATTCCACATTTATCTAGACAAAATTATAAGAATCAAATAAATATATACCTTTTTATCAATATTTCTATCATATGAAATATATTACAATTTATTTGAAAAAATATATTTATTGACTTATTTATAAAATTCACAATATTCATTCGTATTTTTGTTTCAATTACAGTATTTTTATCATCATTATGTACATACGCTAAAGTAATAGGTACATACCCTTAAGAATTATATAATAGCAATAAGACCTGTAACAAAAAATAAGAATATTCATAGTTATTTTAAACAATTGAAGATATATAAGAGAATAGTAAAAAATGTATTCTTTGAACACTTGTTTTCCAGTAATATGGTGCTCATTAGCGAAGGAAGCTAACAGGGTTCACATCAAACGGAAACGTCTTAAACGGTCCTCTGGTAAGAACATTTTTATATTGTGTATTATTGTAAGCTTTGAAAAGTATTTTCTATTTTCGATATAACTGTTATTTTCCTAGATTCTCGGCCGGAACTGGTGTATACTTTTATTGAGCAAGCTGTGCAACCAGGTGCGCAAGTTGCGTTAAAATGCGCAGCTGTTGGTGAACCTCCGCCTCGGTTCCGATGGCATTTAGATGGACAACCCATACCGTCGCATCACGGGTAACTAACATTTTAAAAAAATAAAAATTAAAAAAAAATGACAACAGTAATATTATTTTATAGAACGTTAAATTGAAAACATTATTACAAAAAAATTGGTCAGACAATTCATACACTATATATTTAAACAGTTTGCCGACTCATTGAAATGACTCATTTAAAGTTTAGAATGATTTAAAATTCGTAGAATAAATTTTAAAACAACCAAATACAATTACGAGTTAATAGTAGTTTTGTAAATCAAATAAGTATAAGGGGTAGTGGACTTTATGGTGAGGAAGAAGAAAGAAAGGTGTTGGCTTCCATTACTCCTGTTTATTTACTATTTGTTACTTATTTTTTCTAGAAAATTTTTGTAGTCCATTCAAGTCAGTTACTACCTACTATCTAGGCTTAGTCTAGCATTAGACATTTACCGGCTTTGAAGGAAACATCTTTGTAATAGAATGCGTCAAGCGATTAATATTTTAGCAACGCAATAACAGAGAGTAATTGAAAAACAAAATAATATGTTTTTTTTATTACGTGAAGTGAGTGAAAAAAAAAATCGATTAGTAATATAAAGAGTAAATAACATAAAGAGAAAGATCGCTGGGTACACACCTTGCCATTCAATTTATATAAAAGCTTATACTTGTAAATATTTTTAACATCAAAGCAATTTAATATATCTTTCTCGTATTTTAAAAAAATATATGCTCGTATCATTGAGCCGTTTAAAATGAAAATAAAATAAGCAATAATAAATGTTAGAGAATACTGAAAAGAAATGTCAAACCTTTTAGGAGCGGCATTATTTTTATACACGATTCAATAACTTCTCTCTGTGTCAGGGCAATTATAACAGAGGGTCGGGAAACTGGGCCAAGCAGCATCGGATCGAGTCACAATTACATACTGTCGACGCTGTCTCTAAACAGCGCGAGGGTTGAACACGGCGGACGATATGAGTGCCGAGCCACAAACAATCATGGTACAGTCACGCATGCAGCTCGACTCAATGTTTACGGTAAATATGTTACAAATTAAATCAAATTATGTTCCACGTGTCTTGGCTTTCACCTTTTTATCATCAAATGAAAAGAGAGGTTCAACATTTAGATTATGTTATCGAATGTGCTTCAATTTATTTAATAAGTCACACTTCAATTTTACTTACTATACATTTATTTCTAGGTCCACCATACATTCGCTCTATGAATCCAGTAAAAGCAGTTGCTGGATCTGACATCACAATTTGGTGTCCATACTATGGATTTCCAATCGAGTAAGCGTTACTATCTTATACATAAAATTCTCGTGTCACAATGTTAGTTACCATACTCCTCCGAAACGGCTGAACCGATTTTAATGAAATTTTGTGTGCATATTGGGTAGGTCTGAGAATCTTTTTTTCATACCTCTAAGTTAAGGGGAAAGGGATTTAAGGAGGTTATTAACATATATGGCAAAACAACGTTTGCGGGGTCGCCTAGTCCATATATATAATTCTTTTCATAACTTAGTTCAAAAGGCCAAGTGTAATACTGTTATTGTTTTTAAAGTTCAGTAAAATGGGAAGGCGGAGTGGCTAATGACCCGCGTTACCAACAATCAGACGGTCAGCTCACCATCACTAATGTGGACCGTACTCGGGATAGAGGCGGCTGGATTTGTTCCGTTCTAACTCCTGGAGGTGAACTCGCGAGGAGAGAGGTATGAGACAAAATTGGATAATATCATTATGCTTTGAAACTCTTATTAAAGATATTAAGTGTATTGTTATAGAGTAATTACGAATTTCATCTCATGATTTATCGTTAGATAGGGCTTTAAATAAACACTAATTTTTATTCCCCAAAAACAAAATAAAGCTTATATTTCTTAAAAATATTTTCTTCTTTTACGTAGAAAAGAGATTTAGTTAGGACCTTCGTTGTAATTGATTTAAAAGTTAGTGAGTTATGAGGTAACAGTCAGGAATAGACTGGTAAATTAATTTGTATAAGAAAAGTAATTTAAAATATTCATATCATCACAATTTTCGTTTGTCAAAAAAAAAATACTTTACTACAATTAATAAACGCAGTAAAGAAATTAGATAAGTCAGTAATTAGACATTAATAAGTAGAAGTCACGTCGTGTGTAGGAAGTACACAGAGATAGGGCATTGCAGAATATCCTGCTCAAAATCTAGAGCAGACCAACTGGGGAAGTATCTTGACCTTACAGAGGATCACACCTATGGTTATTAAGGTGATCAGAGCTCCGGGGGGGGGGGGGATCGCTTGCTACTGCGATCGCTTACCATACCACGTGAGCTGTATGCTTGTATGCCAACCTAGTTATATGAAAAAAAAAACGCATAACAAAAATTATATAAGGCTTATATTTATTCTGTGTAAAAAATTGTCACATATAAAAAAGCTACTTGTAAAGCACTGCAAACGATAAAGAGGTCAAAATCAAAATGTTTGATATGTTATATTTTTGTATGCACTTGTGTCTCTCGCGAACAAAAAAGATAAGTACTCGTCAGATTTTAATGAAAATTGAAGTGATAAGAGCTTGTATTCCACATAACACATTTATATCTGAGAAATATAAAAAAAAAATACTTATACATTTTTTTATTAAATAATATTACATTTTTATATAAACCATTTTGCAAAGAAAGCATACAGCTTATGGAAAGAGTGTCTGGACAAAGTGAAAGCTTTATATCACTTAATAAAATTAAAATTAAACGTGAAAAGAAGGAAAACCTGACTCACTAGGATAAGTGGGCAATTTAATGAAATTCTATAGATAGATTAAAGTTAGATTAAATTGGTGAGTAATGCTTATTAAGCATTCTTGGAATAATCTAATTATATCTCATATCAAATTGCCTCGTTTAGGCAATTGAGTGATCAAGAAAAATTCTTCACTATTAGTGTCATTACAGACTTTAAGTCAAATTGTAATTCGAAATGCATTACAAGAAATATTTACTATTGTTTTTGATTTTAAATAAACAAAGTCAGTCAGTTTAGTAAAAATTGTTCGATTTTATCAGGACAGTTTGGTTCATTATGAAGACTCACAGGCCAATGTTGACAGGTGCAAGTAAACGTGGTATCGCCGCCTGTTCTGTCGCCCATCGTATTCCCACCAGGGCTGCGTGCCGGTGATCGCGCTCAACTCACGTGCACTGTCACCTCTGGTGATATGCCAGTCTACTTCTCCTGGCTCAAAGATAAGATGCCCATTTCTAATGTGCTACAGGTTAGTAATTACCTTAGTTCTTGTACTGTTGAAACAGCTTATATATACCCTGGATTTGGCCAAACCCAACTGCCCAATACGATAATAAAATAATATAAGTATATTTTCATGATAAAAACTTAATTATACCTTTGTATCTTGTTTTGGTCCCCATATATGTTATATTTCTTATAATGTAAATAGTTTAATACCACTCATGGGTTATTTAAAAAAAAAGATAATAAAAAGAAACACTTATTGAAGCCATATTATTTTTTTTTAAAGTAATGATATTTAATTTAGTTAATACAATATGAAACATACGGACGTTAACAAACATTGTTCTCTCATATGTATGATTCTCTTTGATTAAAACGTTTTTCTATTTAGCTTATTTTTATTGAAATCTTTTTTTTATCTCCGTACTTTTGATACAGAATTTATGATTAACTAAACAAATAAAATTAAATTCACTAGGCAAAGTTACCAATTTTGTTTTTGACACGGGCCTGTTTGTTACAAACGTTTCATTTGACTGTTATGTAGTTAAAAAAATGCAAATATTCTAACTAATTTTCGAGCTATTTTTTGACATAGGTGGACGAGCGAGGTGCTGAGTTCTACAGCATGCTTCTATTTAAGAGCCTAACAGCTGCCCACAGCGGTGTATACACGTGTGTAGTTACCAATACTGCGGGAAAAGCCAATATGTCTGCTGAACTAGCTATTAAGGGTTTGTATATAATTATATATTGTATGTCGTCTAGTATTTTTAATGTAGAAGTAACTCCAAATGACTTTTAGTTTATCATGCTAAAATCGCTTAATCATTTTACATCTGATCTAACTTAACATTTGAGTTTAACAATACTTGAAGAAGAATATAGAAGAGTATTTGCGGTCCTTTTTCTATGAATACAAATTTTTTTATGTTTGTCTAAATTTTATTGTACCTAATATTTTATTATCGTATACTTAATTAAATTTTTGTCAATAGTTCCACCATTTTGGCAAATTGAGCCATCAGATGGGGCAGTTCTATTGAACGGATCTCTAACCGTCAGCTGTGAAGCAAGAGGCCATCCACCACCCACTATTTACTGGACAAAGTTTACAGGTAAACTTTATTATAGGTACCAATAATTCCTATCAACCTATTCATGTTCTATTTCACTTGTTATATGTAAACAGTTATACATGTTCATTATTACTTTCAATGTTTGAAATTAAATTTTAAAAGGAATTTATATAAATTTGTCTTTAATTATAAGGTAGTACAGAAACAGCTCTGGGCGGGGTGTCTGAGCCGGTAGTGCTTGGTAATGGCTCCTTGAGGCTTGAGTCGGCTCGCGCTGAACATTCTGGGAAATATCGCTGTAGAGCAGAAAATGGCGTACCACCAGCCTTGTCTAAAACTTTAACGATACACGTCAATGGTAAGAATTAAATGCATTTACTATATAAAAAAAATTGTAACCCTCTTTTCATATTTGCGTTTGACTTAATGTACTAAATGGAAACATAATGACGCGAGCGATTTGTGACACTTAATCCCCCTCTTCGCCGTATACCAGCGGAACTTCCGTCTCGCCTTTTATTTACCGAGTAATGAAAATGTTGCTTAATAACTTTCGGGGTGTATTTATTATTTGCATAATAGAATCATTGATATACGTCTTATTCGACCTATATTTTTAC
Source organism: Melitaea cinxia (assembly GCF_905220565.1). Lineage (NCBI taxonomy): Eukaryota > Metazoa > Arthropoda > Insecta > Lepidoptera > Nymphalidae > Melitaea > Melitaea cinxia. Next base: position 8,711,185 of record NC_059411.1, read on the forward strand.
GAGAACCTAAAAGTCGAAGATTGAGTCCATAAAACCACAAGACCGCAGCGTCGAGCTCCTTATATTTTATGCCCAAAGCGATAGGTACTATCGACATTACTACTTATCCCTGTTTTTATACATGTAAGTATATTATATAGCTTTGAGACTTCGTTGGGATTATTGCATGAAAGCAGTCACGTATAAAAATATCTAAACCTGCTTGCTATTACAAGTGGTTCACAGATAATAATAACAATTAGGTAATTATTATTATTCTGTCCTTGGAAAGGAGAATGATACGATTCCATACATTCTTGGGCCAAAATGTAATGAAATGAAAATGGTATCAATTAATGCATTTAGGCTTATTGCTTCCTCGCTGAAAATTATCTATATTTTGGCTATCTGAGAGTGAAGTTATTAGACTTTTTGTAAAAGTGAGGTTATGTTACAATGTCTATAAAAAACGCGATCACTAAGTTCTTGTAGCATTAATATTTGTTATATTTAGTGAAGACTGTTTGAAAACTCACTACGAATATTCATATACACTTGAAACCATAAATAAATATCAGGAATGGACTCAGAATGCATCGGAAAACAGTAAACACGAAACGAGTGACGGACACAGTATTATTGTTAGTCAGCTTTCAAAGCTGTCATTAAAAATATGATTTATTTTAAATCGATATGAAATCGATAATCATTTTGGTTTATCAGATATTAATTGATATTGTCCATAGTAATGTAACTTTATTTAAATGCACTTTATTGTTTACAGCTTTAATTGTGCATCTAAATATCTTGAATTAATTAACTAGTGCAAACCTTTTTTTTTTGAATTCTGAAATCGATTGTAGTTGAATCGATACCCAAATAATTTGATGAAAACTATCTTTCTCAATTTTCTCCGCTTCTAGATTCAGAATTGAGCTGATATTTTATATTTTAAATTAAAAAAATATGACCAATTTTTTAAACAATATCTCTACTCATTACATTTTGGCCCAAAAGTCCCATTCTCCTTTAGATAATTATACTTTTTGTTTGCTCTTCTTATTTGTTTTAATTATTTACTGCTGAACACAAAGCTACAAACATCAGTAATATTAATTAGACTGTCGACTCGACTACTGTCTAAGATGATTTATTTTCCCCAGATGTATACGACATGTTTGTAGAGCTTAAACGCTTTAACCAGTTCGAACAATGGTTCCATTAAATTCGTACAAGCGTTTTCAACGTTTACAGCTACTATGGCGGCATTGGAAATCTAATACGGCGTGCTATGCAATACAATACTTAATTCACTAACGACATTATAATGGTTTTGTACTTGATGTTGTTATTAATTGTCTACATGTACACTACAAGCCTTCGTGATGTTAACTTTTGACCATTAAGTTATATTTGGTATAGGTGCTAAATTTAGACCTATTGTATAGGCGAAATATAAATAATAATTAAAACAAATATACTTATTTAACATTTTTATTGTACATTTTAAAATTATGATTACATTAAATAAAGTATACAAGTTCACATATCGCAATACCTGAATATTGTGCTTTTATTTCTATAATTTATTTTCTTTTAAGTGTATGGTCTATAATCTTTCTCCTTTTTTGATTTTAGATGAATTAAATTTTTAGTTTCAGTTTTTCCCTAAAACTACCTTTGCATGTTATACAGATATATTTATTACATTGTACAGAGCCGGCACGGTTCGAAACCCCATCGGTGAATGTAACTGCAAAGTTGGGGGACACGGTGCGGCTCGCGTGCGTCGCGCGGGGCGACAATCCTCTAGCGATGTCGTGGAGCCATTCAGGGAGGGCTTTACCGAATTCCGATTACAGGTATATTATATTACTCAAATATTTTACTGGTGCTATCAAGGTGAATTGAAATTTTTATGTGTCAAACGTTTCTAAATTATAAAATGTAGTTATGAAGATAACAATCTACATCGAAAGTCACTTTGTATTTTATTTGATATTTTCAATAATAGTATACCGCATCTAATAATGTTAAGAATATTGTAAAATTTTATTGCATAAAGTGAAAAGTTTATATGTACAAAAGAACGTTGCTACCAGATCTATCACGGATTTTAAAACAATATTTAATTACTTACGTACCTAATCCTATATTTTTCAAAATATAAGTTTGAATTCCATTAAAAATCGTTATTAACAGGATGAGTATATCAGAGACACGCAGTGCGGAAGGTCTGCGCAGTGAGCTAGTGATTGAGAGAGCTGATAGGAGGGACTCGGGAGTTTATCGTTGTCAGGCGTCCAACCCCTACGGGAGGTCTGATCACTTCGTACACCTCGGGGTGCAAGGTTAGTGTTAATAAAATTTATGTAGCTCAAAAGATACTTCAATGTGTGTAAATAAAATGATTACGGTACTTTATTGTGATAATTTATGGGTAAGTAGATACGATGATTTAAGACTTATTTTGTAGTTATTAGACATTATCTTTTATTTTCAAAGCTAAGTACGTACCACGTGTATTTATACAGATAATAATCAATTACTAGATGGCTTTAGTCTTAAACTGAAGTAGAACACAGCAGGAAATATCCTGTTCAAAATCTACGACAGCCCGACTTGGGAAGTAATTCGACCTTACAGCGCCATCGTCGCTGTTATACATCGTTCTTATGAAATATTTTCAATTAACGATTTTTATTTCCGATATTTCATACTAATATTCTATACAATATATTCGTATGTTTTGTTCCATTTAACACCTGAATAATTAAAACCACATCATCATCATCACCGCATCACAGCAGCTTTTCGCGGCTCACTACTGGACATAAGCCTCCACAAAATCACGCCAAAACCGTGAACTCGTGTGTTTTGCTCATAGTCACCACGCTGGGCAGGCGGGTTGGTGACCGGCTGTCTTTGTCGCACGTATTTCAAAGCCAGCAGTTGGATGATTATCCCGCTATCGGTCGGCTTTTTAAGTTCCAAGGTAGTAGTGGAACTGTGTTATCCCTTAGTCGCCTCTTACGACACCCACGGGAAGAGAGGGGGTGGCTATATTCTTTGATGCCGTAACCAATTAAATAGTAATTAAAATATGTATTTACAAATACAAATAGACTTTTACGTAAGTCACTGTTATTTTGTAAAAGACATAAACTTTTTTATTTTTTGTTGTCTTACTTTTTTATTTTAAAACATAGAACCTTATGTTTTGGTGAGAAATTTAAAAATTAGTTACCAAGTTCCTAAATAAATCTTAGTTGTTCTGCTGGTTCTAAATTGTGTGTCCGGCACGCACTCGACCAGTTCTTTATTGTTATTGTGACTTTTATTACCTTTATTTTTACTGAAGGCCGCGGGTGAAATAGAAAGTAATTCGATAAACATTGTTTATAAAAGAAACTTAATAGTAATTATTATGTATTTGTGTATTTTAAATTGTAACAATTCATATTGGTCATATAGTAATAGTATTTGGTTATTATCAGACATCTAATATGGAAGACACCTAGGTGTTTGTTACCTGCGGCTTATTTGTATAAAATTTTTCTTAACTTCCCATTTTTTGCAAAATAAATAAATTTTCACTGTTAAAAAAAAGAATATGAAATATACATGAATATAAATAAATATCTTATAATACACACACACACACACGGCCGTCTGTTCCGATGTTAAGCAACTCAATGCTTGTGTTACAGGTAACAGCCGACAATTATAGCTAAATATTTTAATTTGGATAAATATACATAGAAACAATGCATATACAAATATATAAATACACATGTATATAAGATAATAAAAAATTTTCATCGATTCTCCGCTCCTGTTTCTCGTAAGGTGATTTTATATAAGTCAATATCTTTTCTCGATAAAATATGTATTTAGCACATAGATCAAGTAAAAAAAGGTAGATAACGCACCTAGAACAGAAAACTGAAGCCACTTTTTTAAAGATGTGTGAGTGAGTGAAGTGTTGACACCTTTTAAAAAAAGTCCCTAAAATTTTTATTAAACAATTAATTTAATATAGGTAAAATGGGTATGTGAAAATAAAAACCTGTTTATAGTTTTAAGTAAATTTACTAAAAATAAAAAAAAAATCGGTAGAATAATAAAAAAATATATTCGTAAGATAATCGTATGAATGGACACTTCCTATCCCCTCTGTTTATCTCTTTTCAGTTTGCAGTCGGTTTTTTTAACTATTTTTCTTAAACCTAGAATCCTTTATGTTGTATAAGTTTTTTAAATTTTTGTCGCTTAGAACTCAGAGTCATCGTCATTGTTTGCATTTTACTAATATGATGTAGTCTTATGTTCAAATATTTTTCAATCACTAATCGTATTAAATTGACTTTATGCGCATGGCCAGCATAATCGTGGTCATTTTCTCAGTCTTACAGCCGCTACCCATTCACCTCTTATTAACATATTCGTTGGAAACCTAAAACCATGAAATTTGATAGTAAAATATGGGTACCTAGTTTACTCAAATATTGTAAAAAGTTAAAACATAAAACAAACGAGTTAATAATTCATAAATATATTTTGATATTTTTATTTTCAATTTATGTAACACAAAATAACACGAGAAAAAAAACAACAACTATGTCTACTTTTTACTTAATTATTTCTCTGATTGCGTACAATTGACTTACCCACATTTTGGGGTATTGAAAAAAAGAACTACTGGCAGCACTCCCGTGGTACGTCATTTCGTGACATTGAAATTATAAGTTCCGAATAACCTCAATATTATTTTGGAATAACAATAAATTTAAAGTTTTATATGTACTTACGTGTGAAACGATATTCCTTCAGATTTTTTGTTTACTTTGGTATTGTTTTTGCACCATTTAATCACACAAGACGGCATTTTATAAGCAAAGTTACTGTATGAAGCCTCGTGACATACTAACGAAAATGAGCGTAGTTTGATGCATATGTGTGCGTGAGCGCGTGTATTTACTTGAAGGAGCCGAGTTTTGTGGCTTCACTAACAACAAAGGCCGCGCATTATCTACTTTTTTTACTATATCTATGATTTAGCACTAAAAAATTTTTTTACAAACGAGTCAGTAGATCCTGAGATAGATGTTCGACTAAACAAAATCTTCACATTTATAATATAAATATAACTACAATCAGCTAATAATATCTACAATTAAAAATTTTTCTTCGTTTATGAAGTATTTCAAAGTCAACCGTAAAATATTAAACCTAATTAATATACTCAGTCTGTTAGTATTCTTATAACTCGGACACTGTTTGAAGTACTCTTGTAAAAAAAAGCGTAAAACTAGTTAGCTACTTCTCACTACTTACTTATTTACTGTTTTAACCTGTGAAATAAATTAAATCTTTCTAGTTTTAATCTCTCAAGTAAAGCTTTTAGTTAATCTTTATGAATATAATTTAAACTTAGTGCTTTGTTTTGTATTTTGCAGTAAAATTCTATTGTGATATTTTTATTATACGAGTATATTGTATAATAAAGAACATTGCTTCGTTACAATATATTTTATAATGTTATAATTAGTTTACTATCCAACATTTCGTTGACAATTAAAGTAGATAACGATCTTCAACATACATTATGTATATTGATTATGGTATTGAAATTAATTGCAACTTTCTTGATTGATAAAAAACAAAGTATCCCACAGAACCTCCCGAACCGCCCGCAAACTTCCGAGTCCTCGATACAACATCGCGTTCAATCCGCTTACAATGGCGGAGACCTTACGACGGGAACTCCCCAGTGCTGGGTTATGTGGTCCAGTATCGGAGGCACGATTCGGCCAATCCTGATGCTTGGAGGGACGCAGATACTCACAATATCTCCGTAAATGCTCATACAGTTGACTCTTATACCGAGTAAGTTATAATTAACTTAATACATTTTACTATTTAAGTGCTTACTTAAAGTTAGTATCATTCTAAGATATGTATGACTTGAGCTCCCCGATAATGAACTTTTCAGTGAACCTCAGAGAGTTTGGAATGATGCCAACTCGTATTCCGGCTTTATAGAAAGTATTAGATCGTACATTCCACGAACACTTATGCGAGACGATGTTCCTTATAAGAATATTGAAATTTTACGATTTTATATATTATCTTGGCTAGAAATTATGACTCAAAAGTATGGATTTCTTGATATGAAGTTTGCATGTGGTAGGACGGAAGAGGCAACGATATCAGGCTTGGAACCAGCCACGGCGTATCTGGTTCGTGCACGGACGGTCACAGCGCAGTTCGCATCTGCGCATACTCGTGCGCTGTTAGCGTTGACATCGCACGAACCGCCAGCGCGCGCTCCAGCTGGCTTTCGAGCCTCGGCGCCAAGACCTTCAACTATTGAACTAGCATGGCAGGTAAGATAATTTACCTTTCTGAATTTTTTGTAATATTTTTGCACATTCATATTTTGTTTTGCTCAGTAAAATATTGTTCTAATTCTCGTGATTCCGTCTATTTCCTAAAATAAGTAATATAAAATAACATTTAAGTTATTTTGTGTTATGTTTATGACATTGTAATTCTTACATTAAACTTAAGCTCTGAATTTTTAATTACACAAGGCACCCCCAACATCAGCGTGGAACGGTGAACTGTTAGGGTATACAGTATGGTGGTGGCCTGCAGCTGAAGGCACGATGTCTGGAGGCGCCGGTGTAGGCATGGAGTTCGCAACTGTTAGAGGACATGTCACCAAGTATACTATCGAAAGTCTTGAACATTATACTAGGTAAAAAGAAAATTATTGATTATCGACTAATACTGGACCTTTAGAACGTTTTAGTAATTTTGTGTTTCGTTTTAGGTATTCGGTGAGTGTTAGAGCATTTAACAGCGCGGGCGCGGGCCCAGCTACTGCTCCTGTAAATACCCTTACTCAAGAGAGTGGTAAGTGGAAATATAATCAAAACCTGATTTAATTGACATGAACTCCTTGTACACATTTTGTTGTCCTAACTCCTCTGTCTAATACATTTTATTTATTCATTTGATAAAAAACCACTGTAGCTTAAAATTATGTTTACAATTTAGGTACGTAGGTACATATACTCATAATTATATACTTCGGTAATATTATATTTTTGATTTTCCCTCCACTAGTTTTAGTTGGTGCAATTTTTTGATAAATATGTGTATTTCTAGTGCCATCTGAAGGTCCACGAGCTGTGAGGTGTCGTGCGGTATCTCCTCAAAGTCTGAAAGTGGAATGGTCTCCTCCACCTGCGCACGCTCATCATGGAGCGCTGTTGGGATATAAGCTGTTATATCGTCCGGAGCATAGTGAGTAAATATGGTAAAATATACCCTTAATTATATTCTTAATATGATCATTAATTTGTAAATATCTCTCATAAATATCTAGTTAATGGTTTTGGTAAGGAGAAGAAATAAATCTATTACCATTTGAAAAATAAACCAAGGGACAGTCTCAATAATTCCAGGATCATTTCAATCTAGTCGTTATATTTTTGATATAACTAGCATATTTATCAGTAAAAGTTGCAGTTGTTCTCGCTTTTGAATTAAAATTTACAATAAGAAATGCACATTTATTGTTATTGGTTAGTTATTGAAATGTGACTTTATTTAAGCGAAGGCAGTTGTTTGTCGGCAGCGGTGGAGTGGGTAGAGTGGGAGGTCCGTGGCGGTAGCGCAGGTACGACCGCGGGGGCTGAGGTAAAGCGTGTAGCGGGCGTTGAGACGCTGTTGCTGGCTCTACGCCCACATACAAACTACACGCTACAGGCACTCGCATACACCGCTGCCGGCGATGGTGTGCCTGCGCATCCTATACGCTGCACTACACAGCAGGATGGTGAGCATTAATACAGCTTTAAAACTTTTAGATACTGAGTGTTTTTGGCACCCACATTAAACAAAATTTAATGAGCAAAATTAAATATTGAGTTAAGTTGTAAACTTCACAGTAACAAAACGGAAAATATACAAAACAATCGTAAAGTAAAACTTTTATCAAACAATTTATTTTTACTATTTTTTAATTCTGCACATCATTAAATTCTAGTTACCAAAGTTACCTGTATCACATGTATTACCATTATAACGCTACATGTAATTGTGATTGTTTGACTATAAAATAGTAAATAAGTTATACTAGAGAATTACACAAATTGCAAACACTTATTTAAAGTTCTATTTTAGCACCTGGACCACCAGCAGCTGTAAAAGTAATTGCAACATCTGTAACGTCATTAGCCGTGAGCTGGTTACCTCCTAGTCGACCCAATGGCCCTATTTTGTACTATACTATCTTCTATCGAGAATTTGGCAGGTATTACCTTAAATCATATTTAATTAAGTAGTAAAATTAAAGTTATTTTACCAATAAATGTTTGTTTTAGGGATCGGCCTCCACAAACTACTACTGTCCAAGCGGAAGATATTGAAATGTCAGTTGGTCTTGGAGGTTTTACGGAACTAAGGTCTTTGTCAGAAAGTGCTACGTATGAAGCGTGGGTTGCAGCACATTCTGCTGCTGGGGAAGGAGAACCGTCAGCACCACAGCCAGCGACGACTACGTCCAGGGGTAAAAGATTACAATGTCATTTGATTTCCTAGATATCTATGAATACACTAAAAACCCAACATATATTAAATTAAAAATATAGTTGACAGACTGCATTTGTACATTAAAAATATTTAATTATTACGCATTTACGAATTATATTTTGTTCTAAATATGACCCAATAATAATTTGCCTAACTGGAGTTTTCCTACTGATTCTGTATATAACAATCAGTAATTTCATTGGCTTTTAATTAAAATTATTAGATGTAAAAGGTAGCATTGAAATTGCTAAAAACAATGTCAAAGCAAAAAAAAAACAATGTGAATTTATCACTCTTAATTGATTGCAATGATATAGAAATACAGAACCAATTATGTTAATATGGATCAAACTCGTATAGCCATCAAAGAAGAAGGTGGGTGCGGATACGGTGATGATATTATAACTTGTATCAACTTATTGTCTCGTCTATAAAAATTATGCTATGACTAATACACGTAACCAGTATTGTGTTCCTGCTGGTGAGTAAGGTGACCAGAGCTCCTGGGGGGATTGGGGATTGGGTCGGCAACGCGCTTGCGATGCTTCTGGTGTTGCAGGTTTCTATAAGCTACGGTAATCGCTTACCATCAGGTGAGCCGTACGCTTGTTTGCCGACCTAGTGATATAAAAAAAAAAAAAAAAAAAAAAAAAAAAAAAAAAAAAAAAAAAAAAAAAAAAAAAACGTAAAGCAGTAACCATTAAATTCAACTTAATTATAGTGGTAATATCATTTGTATTATTCATAGCGGCAGTACGGCTCCTATCATTCGGCGTATGGGCGCGCGTGCAGTGCGGGCGTCCACTGCGCCTGGCGTGCGCGTGGCGCGGCGAGCCCGCACCACGAGCGCGCTGGTTGCGCGGTGACCGCCCCGTCACGCACGACCCCCGCACGCATCTCACGCCGCACGGCCACCTCGCCATACACGGTCAGTTGAAGCGCTTGGGTTGCGCTCGTTATAACATCTTTAAAGTTGACCCCTCATTAAAAAAAAGTTTTGGTGTGATAAATAATTCATTTATCAATAAATAAATATAATATATTTACACACATACGAGTACGTTTACTAAAATCATTATCGTACTATAATACGGATTCATAACATTTAGTTCTGCTAATAAAAATAAAACGAGATATGATTTTAAAAAAATATCATTTATTTTTTATGCATCTCACTATTGTATAATCATTATATAACGATGAATGCGTGAATGCCAGTTTTCAAAAAGCAATTGTGTCATAACAGAGGTGGACGCGCTCACGAGCGGTAACTACACGTGTTCGGCACGCAACTCGTACGGCTCAGAGGAAGTTACTTACCGAGTGGAGTGCGCCGCGCCGCCAGCACCGCCCACGCTGGCTCTAGAGCGCGTTGCTCATACATTTGCACGCCTTGCCTGGCGTACTACGCACCACCCCTCCGCACCACCTCACGGTACCACCAAAGTGCACCCAGCATACTTACTGCACTACTCGCGGACTCAATTGATCGTTCTATATAGAATCGCTAGTCATTCGGATATTCAGTCTTAATCATGAATGTATGAAAAAGAATTGTATTTAAGATGTAAAGATTGCCTTTACTTTTTCATTTAATATATACCATTTTCATAATACGAATGTTGTTAATTTATGTTTTTTCATTTATATAACTAACTTATTGAAACTATAATTATCCTAAAATTAGCATTTGACGATCAAATATTTTTTACAAGAGCCAAAGTTTGTTTCTTACGCCTATATTAATAACTATTTAATGGCATTCTAAAAAACAAGACAATTAATTTAAAAAATAGGCATAGTTTATTTTTATATATAATACATTGCGCATAAATTATAAAACAGGTTTAATATCATTAGGTTTCACAATCTTTTGGGTTCGCGTCCGAGACGATAGTACAGAGGGTTCGGAACCAACTAGTTCCAGAAGAGAAGAAGAACGTAAAATAGAAGCAGGGGGAGAGGCTGCCAGTGTGGTGCTGAGGGCTCTATCATGCGGGGCCACGTATTCAGTCAAAGCTGTAGCACATTCAAGAGCTGGATCTTCAGCACCATCTGCGCCTTTACTTGTTCGAACGAAATCTCCAGGTAAAGATAAAAATTTTAACAATATGATTTACATATGCTTTGTTACAAAAAAACTTTTAACCCTGCTACACCTAACATTTATCGAAAAAAAAAATTAATATAATAAAATATTGAGTAAAATATAACGAGAATGAGCGGACAGTTGGCTTAACAAAAATCTGTTATATTTTTGGTAGAAAAAATACGAATGTTGTTATGTAGTTGTGTTTGTTATCTATTTAAATGTAGTTGTAGACTTATATTACTTTCTCCAAATTAAAGTTTAAAAGAATTTCTAATATAAAACGATTACTTAAACATTTTAAAGTTATACTTCTTTTGGCGCGTCAGGGAAAAATTGTAAGGGTTATTTTTTACGATGCGTACGCACACCGTCTTGAGAAAAAAACGACAACCCTGAAGTTAGCTAATCAACGAAGAAGAAGTTAACAACGTGAAGTTAACTAGCCAATGAAGTATAACTTCTAACGTGCGTATATAAGTATACACAATTTTTTTGATTTTAAATAAGTAGGTATTAATTAAATTACAAACCTCAAAAAACTACAAATCTATTAAAATCTTAATAAACAATAGCTAAATTGGTCTAATATAGATCATTAAAAAGTTTTTTATTTCCACAGTGACACTTAAAATTTAAAAATTATTATTATTATTTTATTAAATTATATTTATTTGATTTTCGAATCGTTTGTCAGTCCTAGTTTGGGAAGGTGGAGGACAGAAAGAAAGTGGGGAAGAGGGCGCAGAAAGTGCAGTGTGGAGCAATAGCAGTGCGCTGGCGCTGGACGCTCGGCGAGCTGTGCGCTGTGGAGCCCGCCTCGTACGGCTGCAGTGGCGCCGTGCGGACGCCGGCCTCGTGTGGCGAGACGCTGACCTTACCTCACTACACCATCATCGAGAGGTGAATTGTTTTATATATATATATATATATATATATATATATATATATATATATATATATATATATATATATATATAATATGTAATTTTCTTAATAAATATTATTTGTAAATTTAATTTTTAATAAATTAGCTAACTAGCTGATCCCACCGCCATATTTTTTCTCAAGATGAAAATTACTATCGATTTTGATTTCACTATTATTTTAAATCTATCTTTTTAATAATTTGTAATGTCTACTTAATCACTACTTGATTACTTTGAAAATTGTTGTAACGTAAATTCTCGCCGTTTCTAATTAATTACTAGAACTTTTTAACTTCTAGTTTTTTGCCATTTGAAAATATAATCGCAATTTTTATACGTAATTGGTACTTGGTGCTTTCTAGTTAATAAAAATATTTTTTAACTTGCAAAAAGAATGCTAGCTGTAATGGTACCTATATTTCTTTTGTCATAGCATTTCAGAAATATTAATTATTTATCATAGATAATTGCTTGTTTGTAAAATTAGAATAAAAATGTATTTTTAACAGGTAGTGATAGGTGGATTAACGGTAGGAACGTGGTATGCTCTCAAATTGTGGACGGCTACAGAATCAAGTCGTCAGCAGGCTGTAATTTATGCAGCAACGACTACACATTCCGGAGGTTAGTTACAAATCAAATATGCTTACTAATACCCGACTTTTTGCTATTCTGAATTACATCACCTCATCGTTGTATGTTAATCCTGAATTAAAGACAGTAACGTAAAATAATTTGTGAAATATTAAATCATTTATCTTTATCAATACATTTATGGAGACTTATATCTTCCACGACAAAGTCATGATATTAATTTGTTCTACGCAGAACGCCTCCGTCGGCCGGTGGCGTTTCAGACGGAAGGACTTCCGCCGAGCACGGTGAGTAACGGCGAAAATGCGGATCGCGTGCTCGGTGCGTTGTCGCTCGCGTTCGCAGCGCTTGCTGCGCTCGCCGTGTCTGCGCTGCTCGTCGTGCTCATGGCAAAACGAAGGTGAGTCACATAACAAAAAACTGCGAGTATCAGCTACGACACGCAGCTATACTTTAAAAGTTTCTATTAAATAAATCAAATTACAATTAAGTAAAACAATAAAGCCCTAAAAAAAAATAAGTTCATACTTGCAATTCGTATTGGTGCAGTAAATGCTGGTATACTCTATCTAACATAAGCAGGTAAATTACTTTAAAGTCTTACTCTCATCGAGTCTCAAAGAGTAAATTTCAATATTTGTATAAAAAATGTTGTTGCAAAAACACTGCAAAAAACTTCGCAGTTATTCTTTTAAAAATATTATAAATATAGTAATGTTTTACATTAAACACAGCAAAACATAAATTATTTATATAAATACGAACAAATTACTTTTCAGATAACATATTATTAATACCATAATAAAAAACTAAAATTCTTTTGAGGCGTTATCTCATTGTTACGAGTACATGCAAAAAATTGAATTGAGAACTCCTACTTTTTTCATCCTAAAGTACTATTCAAAGAAAGGTTTTGATTGGTTTCTCTTTGTATTGCCCTATACAACTTGATGGATTTTATCATAGGCATAGGCTATAGTTAGATTAATTTCAATACTTTATATATATATTACTATATATTTTTTTATATATCACATTATTAAATTAAGTATTTGAAACAAAAAAAAATCAATCAAGATATAAAATCAAGTAAGGTTAAAAAATTCGCGTAAATAGTTTCTTCTATGTTACCTTAGGGATAGTGCATACAACAATTTTGAAACGCGCTATCCACGACCATTTGTAGCGATATAAACGCAAACTCCACGAGTCAAATGCAGCATTTGTAGACCCGCATAATTTAAACGCAAATTTTAATTTTTAACTATTATATTTCTCTGAACGTGTTCGTAAATCGCGCGTCGACAGTGAAAATGCCCTAACAGTCTTTTAATGAGTATCACAAACTAACAACGAACGTTTCTGAGTGACGTATTTAATGGCTTTTAGTTATGCCAGTGAGGCACGGTTGATTCCGCCAATATCACGCAAAGTGGAGAACACACGAAGGAGATTGATCGTCGCAGTCGAGATAACAGTCTCAATTTAATTTTGTAAACAGGCAAAATAGTCAGCTATTAGTAACTAAACTATTACAAACTAATTACACTAGGACAGATTTGATTTATTTACAACTTAATTTTATTTATTTTAAAATATTTGCGCAGAAATATACAGTAAGTACTAAACACCAACATAAACAAACATTGAACATTTTTAGGGCGTCCCCGCGTTATACTTATCACAGGGAAGGATGTCATAATGAACGTTTCTGAATCTGGCCGCGTCAATCGAATTGAAATGGAACGTTAGTGCGATCTATAAATACCTAAACATATAAAATAGTTTCTCGAATCTGTATTTGACGTGACCTTTGAAAATGAAAAAAGGGTCGAAAGAAAAAAGAACGTATTGAGTAACAATAGACGTAAATTGATTATGTTAAAATATACACGATAATGCTTTCCTCAGTTTTGATTACTTATTTATTTATTAAGAAAACCAACAGCGTTTCAGGTTAATACATACTATAACCAAATTACAAAAAAAATAAGGCCAATAACAACAGGTTTCCCTTTATAATATTTACAAGTTTAGTTACATTGTTGCATTTGGACCGATGGGATGGCGCGCTTACACGGCTAGGGATCAATTTTTTATTATTATTCAATAAATTTATACGAGTATTATATATAAAGTACAGCGTGTTTGTCCATGTTTTAATATGTATAATATATAATAATGTTTTTTATAATATAATAAAAAGTTATTTTAATATCATTATATTCATCATTATATTCATTGGATTTCTTAAAAGACGTTCGACGATTACCAATCTTACATATTTTTCGGAATTAGTAGTATCTAATATGGAGAAGGGCGGTCAAGTGGATGTTATCTACACCGATTTTGAGAAGGCTTTCGACCGTGTGGATCACGACATACTTCTATACAAACTACAGAGGTTGGGAATACATGGGGATTTGCTAAGGTGGATAAAATCCTATCTTACTAATCGTTCACAAGCAGTCGTAGTAGGTGGTTTCAAATCTAACTTCACTAAAATACCTACAGGTGTCCCTCAGGGATCGCACTTGGGACCTCTATTGTATAACTCCTACCTATTTGACATATTGGCCTGCTTAAAGCATTCCAAAAATCTGATGTATGCCGACGATAAAAAAGTATACATAAAAATAAAAAGTCTACAAGATTGCTATCGTTTTCAATCGGATTTGAATTGACTTTATGCGTACTACGCACATAATAAGATAAATGTCAACATAGAAAAATGCCAGTGCATAACGTTCACGCGTAAATTGAATCCTATAAATTTCTTCTATCATTTTGATGGTAAAATAATTGATCGTACTAACCACATAAGGGACATTGGTGTGTATTTTGATAGTAAAATGACATATTCGCTTCACAACTCAATAATCACGCAAAAAGCTTTAAAAAATCTAGGATTTGTTCTGTGCACATGTAGGCCTTTTGAGGACATGAATGCGATTGTAACTGTTTATATCTCGTATGTACGAAGTGTTCTCGAGTATGTGTGTCCTATCTGGTCCCCACAATATAAAATTTATATTGATCGTCTTGAAAGAGTCCAAAAAAAATTTATCAAACACATTCTGTACCGAAGTCGACAACCTTCCCTATCTTATTCTAAAAATTGTCACCTAAATAATCTTCTAACACTGGAGGAACGTCGCAAAATGCTTAGTCTTTCTTTATTGTATGACATTGTCCATGGTCGCGTGGATTGTCCCGAGCTTGTAGGAGCAATATCATATTGTGCACCCAAGCGTCGTACCCGACATACACCACTCCTATATGTGACCAAATGTAGTACCAATTACTCAGCCAATTCTGTTCTGTCTAGACTGCCGCGTCTGTTTAATGAGATGTGTAAGGTCATGGATATTTTCGTAAACTCGAAATATCAATTGAAAAAAAGTTTAATAAAAATTTTAAAAGAGTAAATTAGGATAAAGAGCAATCATTATAAGCGAAATAAATGTAATAGCTACATACAAGGTATAAGTCTGCATGTAGATGTTGTTGTGTTTGTTATATACTACAAAGTTTTATTATCTATACAGATAAATATAATTGCAATATCTGTTGGTATTTATATATAAAAATTATGTTACATTGGCTATTTGTATACGTTTGGACTCACTGTACTTATTCTACGTCTTGTTGTTAGTCTGTGATGCTTAGTGTGATGGGTCATGTATCTTTTATGTTACTATCCTTTATGTGGCTATCCTATTAACTTAATTTTGTTTTGTTTTTCAAGTCATTTTAATATCGGCTCTTAATACTGCCCTTTTGTAACAGAACTAAGATGTATAGATAGGAAAACCTATTACTGGCCTTATTATTGTTAACATTATGTTAAATGTCATATATATACGAATTGTAACGCTGTTGGTTTTCGAATAAAATAAAATAAAAAAATATTTATTAAAATCGTTAGATAATTAAATAGGTATTAGGCAGACATATTATGTGTGTCATCACATAGGGTGTTGTGTGGATTAGGAGTTGACGCCCTTTATTACTTACTTGAAATTTTAAGTCTTTGCTAAGGCTTTATTTTATTTTTATAATTCTAAATTAAATTTTAACTGCTTTAAATAAATATATATAATTATAGAATTGACACGGAATTTTTTAAATTAAAAACCACAAGCTTAAATAATAAAAGACGTGTGGCACTCGGGGACTGCCGCGGTAAAGCTATTGCATAGCATTTTGTATCAACTTATGCAATTATAATTATTTATTTATTTTATTTATGCAGTATTTCTTTTTCTTTGATATTAATTCAAGTTACACTTTTTGAGCGTGGTGACCGATAAGAAAACAAATTTTTTTCTTTTATTAAATAAATAAACAAGTACAGCTATTCACTGTTGTACATAAATACCTATACACCTATATACTTTCTTTTAAACAGCTGCTTATGTATTCGTCCGATTTCGGAGCAGCTCGTCTCGATTCGTGCGAGTTTCGTAGAGTCGTACAATACGTCTAATCGCACGCACATAACGCCGTGTCGAAGACTGCCGAACTGAAACGACGTTAGACGATGCACGGCCTTCAAGCCATACCTCCGTGCCCGTCGGAGTGGGGAGCGTGAGGTTTTTTCGTTATGGAATTTCTGGATTCGGTCCCCGCGCTCAAGGCCCGCGATAGAAGCTATGCAATAGCTTAATAAAAAAGTATTTTTAAGTAAAGCGGAAAATAGAATAATTTTGACAAGCACCAATGACTAATATTGATGAGATTTTATAAGATCTTGATCATATACAATAAGTATTCTTACGTATGGTTTACGTAAATTTATTTATTCTCATGATTTTGTATGTTTATCTTAGTCTTCTATATGTGTATGTGTATATGTTTTGATGTATTTATAATTCTATTTATATTTATCTACTTTTGCACAATCCCTCACTTTGTTACTAATAATCTCCTTTTACCTGAGGTTGTCTGGAAGAGATTGCTTAAAGCAATAAGACCGCTTTTGCATGCTATCATTGTAACTACTTTTTGTTTAATTTCATTTCTGTACTGTTGTTTTTTCAAAAGTGTTTAATTATATTTATGCAAGAAGTAATAAATAAATAAATAAAATAAAAATAATAATATTAATCACCGCTTACGCTTCAGCCTGTAATATCCCACTGCATGGCATAGGCTACCTTCCCCGTGCAGGAGAAGGATCAGAGCTTAATCCACCACGCTGCTCCAATGCGGGTTGGCTGATATATTTCCTGCTATGAGTAAAGCTCGCTATCGGGTGTACATGATAACAACCGGTACCGACAGCTTAACGTGCACCAATATTTACTCCGAGCGGGAATCACACCCGCGACCGTCGGTGTCAATAATGGTGTAGAGTAAGCTACAAACATCAAAAAAAAAAAACATGCATTGTCTAAATTTTTTAACAACAATCTTTTATTTCATGTATTTACTTCATAAAGCAATAAGACCGCTATTTTTAGTTAGTTTAATATTTTTCGTTTAAATAATTGAAGTAAAATCTCCATTAAAATGCTAAAATAAATAAGTAATAAAGTCAAAAGAAATGTATTTAAAATCATGAAAATATTATTCTAACAAGAAGGGTCGAGTTTTTAAAGTAGGTTAAAAGGGGATATCGCATTGTGAAATAGGGTGATTTAGCGACAGAAGCAATAAAAAAAGACTGATATTTTTATCAAAACACTGCAAAGGGAATGTCACTGCTTCTACCGGAAAGAAATTTAAATTATATACAGCAAAGAGCCTATGGCGAGGTTTCGAAAAAACAATACAAAATTGAAAATAACATTCAGATCATAGAAATAGAGCAAAAAAAAAAATCCTTATATCCTGCACACTTTCAAATGTAATTTAAAATGTACTAAATCGAGCATTGAAAAGGTCATAAACTAAAGTTTCTATATATATATTTTTTTTATTATAGGGTGACTGAGTCACTATACAATACAACCCCATATTATTCTATTGAGAGCAGAATTTTTAAATTCGTGGTGTATAATAATTGCGTATCAAAACAGCTTTCTTTGTATCTACTTAAAACCAAAAAGAGAAAATAAAATTGTCAAACGTCTCTTTAAAAACCATATGTAGGAAAATTGGTTTGCCTTGGTTTTGAATTGATAATTTACCAGTAAATTCTAAGTTCAATTTGGTTTAAGTCTAAAATAATTTGGTATGTACATTAATCTTTAAATGTTGCCATCATTTTCTCAGAATAAGCCTAGATATATAGTTTAGATAGTAATCACCTGGCATTATTCTCTACTTTTAGAATATTTAAGAATCCGAATTGTGGATAAAGATTAACCTTCGTCGGCTGTAACTATTAATTAAATATAATATACTATTAATTAAATATATAAAATTAATGTAAGTCTTATTAAGATGAAGGCAACCGAAAACTTCATCAAGAGTTTCGTATTCACTTACATTTATCAAACCTCTTACGTAAATCCTCGGTGCATTAAAATTGTATAGTACCTATATAAATATTTTGTATAAAATCTTAGTACCAAAACTTACTACAACCTGATAATTACTGCCACAACAGATAAATTATAGTATTTAATTATTAAATTATAATATTTTCTTTAATTCTAGAATTCGGAGATAAAATTGGTGCCAATCTATATAAACGTAAATATTTTCTTACCCATTTTATTCCAATTTTCCTTATTACAAGGAAGAAAGTAAAATATAGTGAGAATTGCTTTTATTTTATAGCATATTGCTGAGCTAACAAGACTGTTGCATACGCATTATCATTAAGATGGGGAAGGAGAAAGCTACTTTGAAATATGTACGTTCCCGTTTATATTTAAGTCCTCCGCAGTACATCAGGAGCGCCGGATGTCGCCAACGTTTGCGCTAAAACTTAGGAAAATATAGCCACTTAGAATGTCTGTTCTACAAGTCACATTTCATGTTGCCTTACATCTCTTCTGGAACGTGCTGGGAATTTGTGGTTTCGTATTCATTTTACGTAAAATGTTTAAATAGTTTGGAAATAATTGAAAACATTTTCAAACATAGGAAACTTTGTGTTATTACAAACATGGTAAAGATGCGGTTGACATTTATAAGGATATGTGTACTATTTATTAATTCATAACAACACATTTCATGTAGTATTGGTTGTTGTTAAGTAATTAAATTTAAAACCTTAAAACAATAATCGTTTATATTCTCAGTTTAAATAATTTATAATAAATAATATCCCAAAGTATGTATAAGAAAAAGACTGACATACCGTGTTTAAGAATGTCACTTATTTATACGTAAAAATCATATATGAATGAGTCATAAGTACCTAAAGTTGTATAACTATAACTATCATTATAATAAAAAATCATAGAATTTATTTATGTTTCGTTACATTACAATAATTACAATTTTTTATAAGAAAATTCTGTTTATTATTTAACAAAATTTCTTTTAAATATCTAAACATTTTTATAACAGCGAAAATTTTACACGACATTTTGTATAAAAAAACGTTTAATTCTGTCAAGTTTCACGAAACGAGAAAAAAGATCGTTCATTGAATTTAACTTGAACCTCTTGTTGTGATCTAAAGCTTTGTCGTACAGTCATTTTATTGCGAAAGCCAACACCGTATTAAATCGTTTGACAAATATACTCGTATTTCTTCTGTAAGCTAATTATTTCATTATTAAATTCCGTTTTTTTTTTACCTTTTTTTACCTGTTCCGTCTAAAAATTAACAATTAAATGAAATAAAATAAATAATAAATAAATATTTCATCATTACAGCCTTTATAGTCCACTACTGGACATAGGCCTCCACAAGTTTACGCCAAAAATAGCGTGAACTCATGTGTTTTGCCCATAGTCACCACGCTTGGCAAGCGGGTTGGTGACCGCAGGGCTGGCTTTGTCGCACAGAAGACGCTGCTGCCCGTCTTCGGCCTATGTATTTCAAAGCCAGCAGTTGGATGGTTATCCCGCCATCGGTCGGCTTTTTAAGTTCCAAGGTGGTAGCGGAACTGTGTTATCCCTTAGTCGCCTCTTACGACACCCACGGGAAGAGAGGGGGTGGCTATATTCTTTAGTACCGTAGCCATACAGTACAATAAATATTTACAACAAATTAAATACATCTGTAACAAACTGTATTCGTCAACCTACCGCCGAGCAGCGTGGTAAATTAAGATCCGATCCTTCTACAGGAGCGGCCTATGCCCAGCTGTGGGCTGAATCGTGAATTGTACTAACTGTACTTTGTCGTGCTACACTTGAGTGTCACGAAACTTTGACAAGAATTTAGCTATACAGCATTTTTATATTTTTCATTTCATCATTCATCAGTCATTTTAATTAATTGTCCATTTTAAATGAAAACCACAACGCATTACGAGCAAACTTTTCTTTTATCGAGATCGATATTTGACTAAAGTAGTTACAATTGTGGTGATAGCATTGTTCAATTTTTTTATCTTTAGCACTCTGCTGTCTTGCGGGGGCCAAATTGAGGAAGAAGCTCGTCGTTGCAGTCACTCCGCGGCCAGCACGGATAAGTCCGTCTGTCCCGAACAGCAGAACATACGTAACTGTCAGCACGACTACAAACATGACAAATTGTCTCCGGCCTCCGGTGAGAATTTATGTACGACATGGGTGTTTTTATTCTCTTCTTATATTAGATTCTAGAGCATTATATGGACTGCGCGTTTCTCTACCCAAGGATAAATACGAGTAGGTACTTTTTAATGTGTTTTTAAAATAGCTGTACGCACACATACGCAACCTTAAGTTGTTGTTGCGATTGTGTTATAATTTTTAAAGGTTGATAGGTCCTTGACATACATATTGTTAAGTTTAATAATTATGGCAGTCTACAAAACAATGGTGTAATACCACCATAAGTACCATACCACTATGATATATACCATACAACATAAATTTCAGACTTTGATAATACTAAGATTATTAATACGTAGTAGTCCTAAGTTGAAACACAATAATGTAAATTCCAGACTTTGATAATACTAAGATTATTAGTACGTAGTAGTCCCAAGTTAAGATCCTTAGACTATTTATTGATTATTATTTAAACGTGTAGTAAAACGCGCAGTCCGTACATATTATTAGATTTTATTTCAATCGCATGATGTATTACATCACTAATTCATTTTTACGTTTCATGTGTCTTCGACTCTATCTCGATGTGTAAGTGTATTTTCTTTCTCTCATACACATTTCCTTGTTTTGAAGGCCACTAAGCGAGCTTAATTAAAATAAAAAGGTTGTTTAATATATGCCTTTTTTTCTTGTATTCAACCTAGTAGAGGAACTGTAAGGCTATATCATCTTTATGGAGAAAAAAGATAGATTTACAACTTTATTACGCAAATGTTTTTGTTTCTCAGATTTACTAGTTTCAGTTTTCATCGAATGTTTTCTATTTTCACATAATTAAAACAAAGTTTTACAAAAACAACGTTAAAACATTCAACGTATTTATACGAATTGTTTTAATCGCTGATTTATTACTATATTTATATTAAGCACAGCTTGAAATAAATTGTTTTGTATTTATCACATAATTATATTTTAATTAAGCTCAATTTTAATTAAGCGTATCATTTGAATACTAATTCATCAATTTTTAATAATTTATGTTACATTGATATTACATTGTTGATAATCATATTTTAATAATTAATGTCGAATGAGTTTGCGTTCTGTATTTCTTTATTCCGTAATTTTGGAACTTTGAATTTCATAAATAACAAACAAAAATATTAAGACACGTCTTGGAAGTGTATTTCTGTTATACTATAATAATATATATTTGCATACACATCTATGAACATCGGTATCCTAAAATATTTCACAATATAATTATTTAATTAAAACATAAATAAGTAATTTCGGATTGCTAGAAATGGGTGGTTTGTTTGCTTTTGAATACGATAATATTGTTTTTTGTTATCCCCTGCGGTATCCCTTCATTCCATTCAACGTAAAAGGTATACCCAATGTCACAAGGTCGCGAGACTCATTATAACATTTATACAATTGTAGATAATAGTCGTCGTAGAGTCAACATCGTGCATGCTTTATTTGAAACTAAATAGAGACTAAAATGTTTTTAATTTTCTAAAATTAGCTACTATTTGTTTGTTAAATTGAATGCTGTCCTACTTTTGATATGTAAATTATATAATTATATAATAAAACAAATAAAAAAATGACTAAGGGCCAAATTCAAGAACGGCTAGGCCGTTTCGGAAATTATTTATAAATTTTCCAAATCCAATGAAATATTAAGAAAATTATGTATAAAATTGTAAAGTTCTAGAAAATATGACGATTTTATGGCATTACGTATCATTAATGATATTATTTTACTTCTAAAACAATAGATGTATATGAGATAAGTCCGTACGCGACGTTCGCGGTGGGTGGTGAGACGGCGGCTACCCTTGACCACACGCTCCAGTTTCGCACGTTCGGGCACCGCGACAACGATGCGCCACCACACAGACCCTGCAGGAAGCACCCGCAGAGGCACAGGGAGAGGGCTGATGGTGAACATTACACACCTTAACTTGCTCATCACGTTTTTTTTTTTTTTATTATTTAGCTTGTATTTATTATTATTGTAGATCTTGCATAGATTTCATGATATATAGTAAGAGAATATACAATTATAAATAAATGCGAATGAAACCACGCACATAATAAATAATTACAACAAATCTAGAAAATATATATTAATATTCGCAACAAAACAATCTGATCGAAATAATGAGTTATGCTCCTCCTGAGGCCGAAGTTTCTACAAAGTTAGTGGCAATAACTTCAACCGATTTTCAGAAATCGCGGTTGAAAAATATTTTCATCTTCAAATTTCTTTTTACTTTGTATAAAAGTTACGAAAAGAAGGCTTATAAGTTCTTAAAGCTATTGAAAAAGTTTTATAATTATAACTATTGATATATGCTAGTATTAACTAGAAACGATTTTATCGATTTCAAATTTCCTAGGTTTTTTTACTACTAGGCAGGCAAACAAGCGTACGATCACCTGATGGTAACCGGTTAGGATAGCCTATGAAAACCTACAACACCAACACATCAACATACGAAACAATTCACTTTGGGTTTTTAGTATAAATGACCCTTACAAACGACCTATCAAAATATGGAGCAGCCCGACTGGGGTACTACCTCGACCTTACAGAACATCATAGCTAAATAATACTGCTTTCAAACAGTGTTGTGTTCCTGCTGATGAATAAGATGACCAGAGAGCTCAGGGGGGAAATTGGGGATATCGTTGGCAACGCGTTTGCGATGCTTCTAATGTCACAGACGTCTATAAGCTACGGTAATCGCGATGAGCCGTACGCTTGTTTGCCGACCTAGTTATATAAAAAAATATCAAAACAAAATATAGTTAATAATTTTTTTTTGTACAGTCTAACTTACTAAAACTTATTTGTTTCATTCATAAAAATATTCTAGTTCAGTTATCTTTCTAGTCAAAACAATATAATCTTTCGTTCTTGTTTTTTTACCTTTTATTAACTTTACATACACCATCGCCTATTATACTTTTATATGCAGACTTTGTCATAATTAAAGGTCATATTAGGAAATAGGGCTCGTATAAATCATGACGCTAATTAATTGATGTCGCTTTACAACAGTGGAGAAGCATCACTCGGATTGCGAGCTACAGCAGCTAAGCCGGTATGAGAAAGTGCGACCTCGGCACTGCGCTGGCACCTCCTACTGCGTGCCGCTTTCTCATCACGGTATAATTATTTATTTATTTTTTTTATTTTTTTTTCACACACTTTTGTTCAAGGTACACAACTTAATGCTTATGTTTTAGGTAACGCTTAACTGATATAGATATATTTTTAAATAAATGTACACATAAATAATATTCACACTTAGGGTGATAGGTGACACATAATAATGTCAGACTTAGGGTGAGAATCGAACACACAATTCACAAAACAGAAAGCTGCTTTGATATAATAATTTATTAACACTGTCTAGAAACTTCTGCTGCTATTGAACTTTTATAGATATAACCTTATTTTATATTACCATAAAATAACAATATTAACATACTTCTGTTATTTAGAATCAAGTATACATAATAAATTTTCAAGTGAGCGAGGAAATATTTGAAAATATATTTGATAACAGAATAAATTAAAAACTATTTTAATAATTTAAAAATCATAAGACCTCATTTATAATAAAACTTTATTTTTTTTATGTTGTACTCATCCACCCAGCAGAATAGAACTAAGGTAGGTGCGGTCAATAAAGCCTGTCGGGTAATAAGGCCTAAGTAACAGAAACCCGACTTAAAATATTTTCCGCCGACCGAAATCACAGTCATAGGTAGCTAACCATCAAAGATGGCGCCCTAAACGTGTAGCGACTCGCTCGCCCGCGTGCTGCCCCCAGTGCAGCGTTATTCATCGTGACCGGCGGACGCTCAGCTCGAATTATAATATAACGGTCGAACCAAACGTAAGTAATTTTTAAAATATTACTCTTTTCTACAATATTTTGCAGTTTAATGTTCTATTAGGTTATGCTTTAGAGGTCTGTGTTGTAGGAATAATATAAATTAGACTGAATAATGTTATTTTAAAATTTTCTTCGCAAAGTTGTCGATGGTTAATAAGGCCTATAAAATTCGACGATAGGCCTTATTACCCTCCTTTTTTAGCATCATCAAGTGACTATTTTACTGTTTATTTTATGCCTTTAGAAATGTAATTACAACAGTTTTCTAATTGATTTATGTTTTTTAGGGATTATTTATAATCACAATGCCCCGTAAGCGAGCATTGTGGTCTGAAGACGACCTGGTGGCGGCGGTACGAGCAGTGCAATGTGGACGGCTGAGCACGTACAAAGCTGCCGAAAGGTACAAAGTGCCCAGAAGAACTATACGGAACCACCTCCAGTCCGCCAGTTTAAAAAAAAGCTTAGGCCGAAAACCTTTACTGAATGACGATCAGGAAGCTGAGCTTGTGAGCAGAATTATGAGGTTTGCTGCTATAGGATTACCTGTTACACCACTGATTCTCCGCCGGTTAGTCTTTAAATTTTGCGAGAAGAATAACATCAAGCACCCCTTTAATCAACAAGCTAAAGTTGCTGGTAAGGATTGGTTCAAGAAGTTCATGAAGAGACATCCGGATATATCACGTAGAAAGGCTCAGTTTATGAACCCGGCTAGGGCTCAAAAGCTTAATAAATTTATCGTAAATGATCATTTCCAGAGACTGAACGAAATTTATGATAAATTGGATCTCAAAACTCGTCCTGAGAAGATTTATAACATGGATGAGAAAGGTTGCCGCCTAACAATTCACCACCAGCAGACTGTTTTGGCAGAAAGGGGAGCCAAAAGAGTACATTTACAGTCATCGGAACACGCGGAAAGTGTTACCATCGCCGGTTGTATCAATGCACTTGGTACTAGCATACCACCAATGATCATTTTTAAAGGCAAGCGTTTGAAGCCTGAATTATTTGACAATTTACCACCGGGATCATTAGTAGAAAAATCCGCTAAGGGTTATATGACTAACGAACTCTTCATAGAGTTTTTGAAGCACCTAGCCCGATACAAAAGTCCAGGAAAGTGCCTCTTAATATTTGACGGGGCAGCTTGTCACTTGGACCTATCCATCGTGGAAGTTGCAGATTCACTCGACATAGCATTGTACTGCTTACCCTCAAACACAACCCATGAACTTCAACCACTTGACAAAGCTGTCTATCGGTCATTTGAACACCACTGGGATTCAGAACTTTTATTATTCATGGAACAAAATCCAGACAAAAAACTAACCAAGGCGCGCTTTAATATTATATTTACAACTGTCTGGTCTAAATGTATGACACATAACAACATAACAAGTGGTTTTAGAGCGACTGGTTTGTATCCATTTAATCCGAACGCTATCCCGGAAACAGCATTTGCTCCATCTGTATTGTCAGAAGCAGCAGCCCCTGTACTAGACGCTGTGGATGTAGAAAATTCGCCACCTCGCGTCCCATCCACGCCAATGCCCCCCGGAACACCCCAGCCATCGACATCAATGAAAGAACAAAGAATTGATCATATCTTAAAAAGACCCTCCGAAAGGTTTTACAGAATGGTTTATGGTAGTTCCAGTTCTGATGATGAGGATAATGTACCCCTCGCTCAATTTAAAAGAATATCGTTTAAGCAGCTCCTGCCTACACCAGCTAAAAATACCGAAAATACACCAACAGTCAGAAGAAAAGCCATAAATTATAGAGGAACTCCCGTCACCAAAGACCTGTTTAATAAAAATAAAAGAGAAAGAAAGACCTCAACAACGAAAAGGACTGGGAAGGCAGAGAGCACTAAAGAGAATAGAGAGAGTTGGTACTGTCATGCATGTAAGCAGGATCAAGAAGCTGCTATGAGGATGTGTTTTAAATGCAGCAAATGGTACCACGAGGAATGCATTGGTTTGACAGAGGAGGACGATGATGATTTTGAGTGTCCAGACTGTTCCTAAATCTAAAAAAAAATGTTATTTTTAAGTAATTACTGTGATTATCGCCTTACTATTATTTTATGGATCTCAATTACCAAATATAAGAAGTTTATTTTGTTTCATTTTATAGGTTAAAGTCTTAGGCCTTATTATACTACCATCGTTTAATAAGGCCTAAAGACAGTGTTTTTAAAAATGTTTAATTTAGATTATGTTTATGGAAGAATTTGCCGTTTTTCGTTTATAATATTTATTAATTGATATAAATGTCTAATTTACATTAAAATTTGTTGATTATCTTAAATAGTTTTTGATTTATTTCAATTCCCGCTTAGCTAGGCCTTATTGGCCGCACTTACCTTACGATTGTTATTAACTCTAATTCTAGGACCGTTTGTAACTTATGTTTATCCATAAACTACCTGTATATATGTATTATACCATAAACATTTAAAATTTCACTTTCACAAATAGGTATGAAGTTTTTTTGTGAGTAATTTTTAAATCTTTATAGAGCACGACAAGTATTCCGAAATATTATAGCGTCATTAAATAAGCAGAAATTAGTGAATACCCTTTGCAATGCTTTGTTAAAAAAGGAAAGACGTACAAAATGACATACTATTTAGTTGCAATTATTTATTAATGATTTTCAACATTTTGTATGACTGTAAGTTCTTTGGTTTATAACCTATATGAAATTGTGGCTGAAGATTGTAACCTTAAAATAAGGTGGAACGTACTTATAGTTACCGTGTCATAACTCGCAGTATCATCTATCATTCGCCACGCGACTTGTTAACATATTCATGCAATACATCATGGGGCTTGTATTCTAATAATGATTTATGATATTCGACGTAGCAAATATTTTGATCCGCGTTCAAGATATGAAGATACCAAGTTGCTTACATGCTTACTACATATACTATATGATAGTGTATTTGAATGTAAACTAACTAGTAATATAATATAATTGGAAAAACGATGAACCTAATCTAGATTTAATTTATAACAGTAAAGTATTTGCTTGTCGGTTTAAAATCCTCAACGATTTGCTATTAATTATTTGAGCGGTAAAGTAAACATATAAGATGCTAAAGTTGTACAATTTCTTATCTAAAAAGTTTTCGGACTGCCTTACTGCCTTAGCTTACATTAAATTATTGCAAACATTTATCTACATTTATGTAATAATACGTTGAATAGATACGTATTTATAGATTCTAATAATTATAGCGCTCGTCACGCTCTTTGAAACAACAAACAAAAGACCTATAAATTGTCATTGTACATCATTCGAATCGCCATGTGCGACCTTGAAATTATAATATAATGAATGCTTTAAGGAGGCGGCGGGGGCAGTGGAGGGGGCAGCGCGGGAGGGTTCTCGGAGGTGTACGCGGGAGACTCCAGCGCGGAGTCGGGGCCAGGGTCGCTGTCGCCGCGCACGCATCTCGAGCACAGCTAGCGCCTCAGGGAAACCACACAAAAATAGTCTTAAACGACCGACTAAACTGCTATTGGGCTGTTCTTAATTGTACTATGGGGTGAACAAAATGATTTAATACCAGTAGTTTTCGTATTCATTGACGAAATTTTTAAAATTGCGTCAACTTTGCACACTCAATGGTCATAATTTATCGACTAGTCAAAATATAATAATAGAAAAAATATTTATTACGCTTTTGATTATACGGGACTTACCGCGATTTTAATTTTGAAATTCCCGATATTTCTGCGACATTGCAAATGGTATGGTCACGGTTGAGTCCTGTCGAATCAAAAATGTTTGAAAACTAATATTAATGTCTTTTTTAACAACTAATAAACGGGTTAAAAGTGTCACCGATTGTTAAATCTTTTGTCTAAATATTCTGACGTATGATGACCGTAACACATTGCCCTTAGAATGTTATTATTTGCTGTTGTTGGTGTCAGGACGATTTGAAATATCAATACTGCCTAGTATTTTATAGAAATATATTTTGGAATTATTTATTTACTGTATCAAGTTGATTTAACTAACATAACTTATTTAAAAAAAATGTTTATAAGTACATAAATTGTTGTTTATATTTAGATATGTACCACAAATGTACACGAGTCTTAGTTGAATTTCGATCTTTTGTATTAGATTTTTAAGATTATGATGATTGATGATGATGATGATTTTTAGAAAATTTTATAAAATATTTGTTTATATTTTCATAAGTAGAAGTTTTGAACAGATTTATTATAACAAAAATTTGGCTAAAATGTTCAATAATAATAATATTTTGCTTAAAATCTTTCTAGTAACCATGTAATCATTCAACATAATTATTTTCTTAAATTAAATAATTATAACTCAATACGCATTAGGGCACAAAACCAATTATAATACTCGAAATTTATTCAATTACAAGCGTAACGAAAATGTAATCAAAATAAAAGCGCAAAATCTAGAAAGCTAAAAGGTAAAGAAAACACATTTAAATTGCAAAGCGGGACTGATTTGTCTCCTAAATCCAGGGATCTAGGAGAAATTTAAAGCGTGTTTGCCATTACAACAAGATAAAATCAATTGAATGATTCGAGCTTTACTTTGTGGACGGACAATTTTAGAAATTCCACCTTTTAAACTATTGAAATTTAAAAAAAAAATTTAATTTATTCTTCAGTTTCTTAAGAGTGATTTCGAAGCGTGTACTTAAAGAAAGTTTTATAGTGTATCTAATTAGCTGAATATTTGTTAAAGAAAAAACATAATATTTTGTTATCAGAATAGGAAAAGCCTAATATATTTTTTAAATACATTTTTTTCAATATCGCATATCACATATCCATGCCTAAATTAAAAAAAAATGCATTTGCAATATTAGGGTTTATTATAAATTGAAAAAAAAATGCTACTACCACTTACTGCCAAACATGGTCTAAATATTGAAAAAGGTCTGGATTTTTACTTCCAAAATATAATCAATTTTATCTATCGACTGTTATATCTGAGAGAATATACACATTCATTTTTATATAAAAAAATTAGAAATTGTAAACTTTTCCATAAACCGTAGACTTATCGATCTTCTACTTGATATTACGCTTCATTTAACTGCCATTTTAAATTAATTAAGAAAATAGAATAAGGAATTTATTTATTCTTCACTGCCACGTAATCCGTATTTAAATAAATAACAGTGTTGTCATGCTTAATCAACAATTTTTAAATTTGTCTCATGTTGTGGATAGAATAGACATAAGTTACATTTACACTTGCGTGCCAACTTACACCATTTCGTACTAATTTTTAAAATAGTAATCTATTTTTATTAACTTTAGATAGTATTTTTTTGATATTGGCTGGCCTTATAAAACTTATAAGCGAAGTAAATTTATGCGGAAATTACAGAAATAACTATCAAATAACTAAGAGATAGTCTTATGCGTAGTTAGCGTTTTTCGATTGAACCTCAAATCGTTAAGCATTACCTGCGTAGAGGTTTAGATAACGGTATACCATTGTTGTAGGATAAGCCTTGATGCGGCTTCAATACTTAAAAGTAAGTAGTGCATTATGTACGCACTATAATCTATCAAGGTACTAAAGTTAAACAATTGTTTTAGTGGCAAATAATATGTCTACTTAATTTGTTATGTGTAACGTCATTGCTCACAAGTGTAATTGTATTAAATTTACAATGAAATAGGTTTATATAAGATTCATAGAAATTGTAAATACTAGTCTGACTGACGTTATACTCCGACGGAGCTTAAATTTTGTAAATAAATTTGTAGATATCATTAAAAACTAGTCAATTTTTATTAAATGTTTTACGACAATATAGAATTGTGTAAATATTGAATCGATGTGAGAATGTTTATTGTAATATAAATTACTTATCTCGTTTGTTGTTTTATTAAGTGACCCTTCTTTGCTTTTAAACTATTTTTACTTTTTTTTTTTAAATTCTGTATAATATTCTTTTACTAAAGAATATTGTTAATACTTTTAAAAAGTATGGAAATAGTCAATACTCTAAAAATATTAATAAATGAGATAGGTATGTAACCAAACTAAACATTACACTTCATTACGATTTTCTATTAAAAAAATGTAATATTGTATAATACATTTTAGAAAGATTATTTTTTCTTAGAAATTTAATCATAGACGTATTCTTTACATAAATTCCAATATCAGATTCCTATCAATGATACCACGCCAAATCGATCGGAAACGCTGTCTGCTTCTTGATGAATGTTACGATATAACATATTTTCCTTAATATTACTTTATTTTCTTCCTGCTTTTATTTGATACCTTCAAAGACGTAACAAGTAAATAAGTGCATGTGTCAGCTCACACTGACATGCGAATATAGTACCGTACCGTACCGTACCGTGAGAAGGATTTCCGTGATGTTGAAAAATGTTTTATTAAGTGAATCAAATGATAATTAATTCTTACAATAAAACTCTAAAATCAAAACATAAATTGACGCTTACTATTCTTATCAGTGCACCAATATTAAAAAATTTAAAAAATGGTCCAATATTATACCTCTATTTTGCTGCTGGTAAAATTGCTATAAAGCGTCACTCAGCGTCACTGCTATTTTTTTGTTTCACACGATTTCGCTCTCCATTTTGTTCATACCGCGCACCTCTTATTGTTTCTTAGGAGTAAACTCTAACAATGAAATTGAATATTTTTAATTTATTTATATTCAATAATTCTTTAAACATTTTAGTTATGTATTACGAAGTAATTGATTTGTTACTATTGACTCCACAAGATAAATTAATTATCTATGCTCGATGCTTTTTCATAGGAATATTTTGTAATCCGTTTATACAGTGGTCAACAGGGTGGTGGGGTGTTTTACCACACTCCCATGCTGGGAGTTCATTTTACGGACGCCTCCCTGGGGTGGCCTATACACGTTTATTCAGGAAAGCCCCTCGCAAAAAAAGAAAACACGCTACGGATATTCGAAGCGAATTGAAAATTAATTATAGCGGTAAAAAAATATTTTTCGTTTCGTTTTTGTTATTTCGTTCTATTAAATGAAGCTATTGTGTGATCGAGCTCAATTTGATTCATTTATTACTTAACTGAAACAGTTAAATGTTTTCACTTCAAAACATTAATAAGTAGGTACTAGCTAGTACCTACTTATTACGTTGGTTATAAGCAGATATGTATAAATTGTTTATGTGATAACAATAGGGTCTCATAACGACTATGACAAATATAGACCAATTACCATACTGCCAGTGGTCGATAAAATATTTGAAAAATACATATGCAATCAGATACAAAATTACTACGCATCGAATGACGTCTTATCCGGGGCTCAGTTTGGATTCCAAAAAAATAAATCAACTACTTTATTATTATCAAAATTTACCGACGAAATTAATAATTATCTGGACAGCAAACAACACATAATTCTTTTATTTATTGACTACAGTAAAGCGTTTGATACACTCGACCATAAATTATTAATAAAAAAATTAGACAATACCGGCGTCCGTGGACCACTTCGTAGATGGTCTGAAGATTACCTCAAGCACAGAAAATACCGAGTGAGAATTGAAAATGAACACAGTGATAAAATATCTTTCACTACGGGTACAGCTCAGGGATCTGTCCTTGGTCCTCTTCACTATCTGGCTTTTGTAAATGATATGGGAAATGTCGTTAAGTATAGTACGATGTATCAATTCGCTGACGACACATGTCTAGTAATAGCCAATAAAAACCTAGCAAAGGCAGAGAAAATGTTACAACTTGACTTTACCAACCTTTGCATGTGGTCGCATGACGCAGGATTAGTATTGAACTCGCTTAAAACCAAAGTTGTACATATCCGCTCGACTCATTCTAACAAAAACGAAAGACCAATAAAAATACTGGCACACAGCCACGACTGCCTTCACAAACCAGATGTTAGGATAAATTGTAATTGTACTTCTTTAGAACAGGTCAATCAATATAAATATCTAGGCTTAATTGTGGACGAAAGATTTCATTGGAGTAAACACGTTGAATATGTATGTGACAGGCTACGGGCTGTGTTAGCAAAATTTGCCATTCTAAAATACAAAATTCCGTATCCCATTCTTATGAATCTCTTTAATCACTTGTTGAGTCTCTTATTTCATATGGAATAACGAGTTATGGTAAAACATTTAAAACTTACTTAGATAAAATACAAAATCTACAATTAAAAATATTAAAAATTATATTACCCAAAAAAGTTAAAAATCAATTGTACAATGAAAACAACCTAAATGGAATAAATAATTTAAATATTGTAAAATATTACCTGTGCATACGAAATTTCAGATGCTATTATTAATGGAACAATTTCACAAAAAGGAATTACAAATTAAAATTAACCATAAAATCACAACAAGAACAATTACACAAAACAAACTCGCTACACCTAAAGTTCGTAACTATTACGGTAAACGCACAAATAGATATTTGATACCCACTTTAATTAACCAAATACCCAGAACTGTACTTTTCGATATTACAAAAGATAATTACAAATACAAATTTAAAAAATATTTCTGTGAACAACTGCAAAAAAATGAGAAATATTAAAAAACTCAAATTTAATAAATTGATATATCTATGTATGAATAATATGTATTTTATTGCTATCTGTTTTTGAATAATTAATAAATAGAAGTAAAATATATATGAATATAGTAACTAATTTACCATAACAACCTGTATACTGCTAGCTATTTCTGAGCAAATAAAAACAAATTAACTATCTCGCTTACACACGTATGTCTTTTGTAATCGTTTTTGTGACCATACCGTCGATGATAGTATTGTTTAATTAATAAAAACGAAACTATTTTTAATAAGTAAGGTAGACGTAAAACTTTGTTTAGCAAAAATTATCTAAGCGTAGTATAAATATGTTTTTTGTAACCACTGTAGATTGTAAATGTTATAGCAATATATTACAAGTCTTATGTAAAATGTGAGAGACTGTTACTTGCGGACAAGCTTATGGGCTTTTGCAAGTAAATATAATTTGATGTATGCTTTTCTTAATGTTACAAATAAATAAAAAAAAAAATAAAAAAAATCTTTTAAAGGTTTCAGAGATGTTTCGTAACTAATACATGAGTATAGCAGATAACTATTATAAAGAGAAAAGGGATAAAAAAACATTGTCAGAAGCAGCGATGAAGTCTGAAAACACGAAATCAATATTAGCAATTTTTTCACCTTTCCAAAGCTAAATAATAATTAGTCTCTAGACTTTAGTAACGAGTGAGCGTAGTCGTATTCTGTCGCAGGTTCGACTGTAGGCTGTTATATATATCAATAAATAGCATCACATATCTAATACGAGAAAAAGTTTATAAGAATATCTAGAATATAATTTTTACGTTGAAATTAAGACTTACTAGACAAAGACTGTCTTTGCTTATAGTCAGTTATAGGTTTTTTTTTTTTTTTAATTAATTAGCTTCGACCTTGTAAAGGCCTGAGTCATCAGGGATTATTGCTTCAGTAAATTATTATTCTAGTGGAGCTTCACAGAAAATAGGTCACGTGTTCCATTTTTAGGGCTTCAATTGATTTAGTCTATTTTTAGGAAACAGAAACATCAATGCGGAATACTTTCACGCCCATGACTATTTGTACAGACCAGACACGAGTATCTGATGTTACATGAGCGTTTGTGTTATGTGTGCTGATTTCTTACTGACAGCCCAATTAGGGTCGTTAAGTGTAGGGATTTTCACTCAACATATACTTATTTGAAACTGGATGTCGTCAAATAATAAAATAAAATATAAATATAGTTTTTGTCTTACAAATACTTTACAAATAAAAAATAAAATTATAACACTGTATATTTTGTAGCTAAATTCAGACCTATTATAAAAGTTATTTATTTAATATCATTTTAAAGAAATGTTTTTTTAATGTTGAAAAATATTAAGAGAGATATTTTTTATGCTTATTTTTTAAAAAGATTAGTTAAAAACGAATCATAACAGTTTGAATTTAAATATTCGAAAAAATAATGATACAATCATAACTTCTAATAATAATATTATTATTAAATATTATTAAATAATATTATTGTATAAAGCATAGAGGTAAGTAAAAGTCTATTTAAGCCACAAAATAAATTTATTTTCATAATAATTATCTAAAACAATGGTAAACATTATTTCATCTAAGATTCCAATGTCTACAACAATTTTATCGTTAAAGCTGGCGTGTAAATAAGCTTCAAGTGCATTCTATTTTATAGCGTTGCGTTATATCGTTGTCCGAAAATGCAAGGTCTACCTGCAGTAACCCTCACCCTGAAGGAAGAGCCGAAATGCTTCTGCGATCTTGTTTGGCTGCTCCTCTAATACCATTCCACAATCTGAAATGCTCAACCAGGATGTTTTTGCCGGTTCCAAGCGGCCGTTGAAGGTCACAGTATCGTCTACGTGAGGTGACAGTGCTCCAGTAACATTTAAAACGGGAACTTTTATAGTATTACTGTCTCGGGATATTCCTAAATCAGATCGACGTAAGTAAGAATCTATAAACATAGAAAGGTTTACTGGATTGATATGTGAGAAACAATCCTTGTATACGTGAGCTAAATCGTGGTTACGATCGTCTGTGCTACGGCCAAAGTGATGCCACATTAGGTAATCGAGTGCACCCTGAGTCATTCCGCTGGATCGCAGTTGTCGAGTATTAATTTTTTGGTAAAGCCATTCTGTCCACCCTGCTTGAGTTGACGTACAGTTTATAAGAACTAGAGCATCGACCTTCTGGGGGCTAGCGATGGCGTAACGAGCTAATATATTTGCTCCTGCACCGACCCCAAATCCAATAAAAGATCTAATACCAAAATTACCGAGGACAAAATCTATTTGAGATGCCAGGGCATCCATGGATGGATAGGAGAAATCTTCGGGTAAAGTAGAAGCTCCCTCTTCTTGTCCCGGAGCATTAATGTGATAGATGCAAAACTGATCTAATATAGATCTCATGTCAACAAAATTGAAAAATGCTTGAAAATTCGCTGCATAATTGAGGCCCAAATCATGGTATGTGATTATAGCGCGCTTATTACGATCTCCCCGGACTGCGACCAAGATGTCTCCGCGCGAAGTCCTGACTCTCTCTTCTACGCATGCGCCGTCACTTTGTAATCGCCTGTCCGATGGACAATGGAGCTGAACACTTTTCAAATCATCCTCTAAGTTGTCTGAGGACATCATATTTAAAAGAGCAATGTTTTCTTGTATGGTAGTTGTTGGCATTGTTCTTACTTCGTAAAAGTGCTTCAACGAGGTTACTCTTTGTCAGGCTATCAAAGATATATATCTTATACAACTAAGCTGTTTATATATATTTTGTATTCAACGATGCGAGTTTTCACAACAATATTAGTATTAATTAACGTAATTCAATATACGCAGCTGTATATGTCTTAATATTCATGACTAGCACTCTGAACACATACCTACGTAGATTCAGGTAACACACGCGTTAAAATAACATTGCTTTATGCTTTAATTTCACGAAAATATTTTACAAACGCAATATTTTAGCAAGATGAACACTGGAAATGGTCAGTAAAGCATTGAAGGGGCGCGCGTAAGTCCCAGAGAACGGTCTATTCGGCACTGATCGGCAGTTTTCGTTACACCTCGGTCAGCGACGCAAGTGGATAACAACGGCTCGCACGATGTTCAGGTCGTTGGATCGTAAAGCGCATGCGGACTGGGAGTTATAACGAGTCGATTTTTAATAGTTTCTACTCTATTCATATGCTATTACATAAAACTGGATAACTTGGATATAACTAGATAATGAAATTAGCAATAAACATATCTGAAGTTGAAGAGTTTGTTTAAAATACTGTTACCAAATATCTTAGGAAGTAACAGTATATTTTTAATGTTTCATAATAAATATAAACATGTCTTAATTTTTTTTTTAAAGATCAAAAAAGTTATTATAGCTTATATTAGTAGAATTACTTTAAGAAGTTATGAATCATCAATAATTTGTTAATCTAATACTTAAGTATATAAAAAACTCGTATTACAGTACCTATTAGTTATCGAATTCCTCCGGAACATCTTGACCAATTTTTATCATTTTTTTGTGTATATTAATATAGGTAAAATAGGTCTTAGGCTATATGAGATAATGGTGTCTCTATCCATATAACAGAATAACGTTTGCCAGGTCAGCTACTTTAAAATTATTTTCGAGAAA
This sequence comes from Melitaea cinxia, assembly GCF_905220565.1. Classification (NCBI taxonomy): domain Eukaryota; kingdom Metazoa; phylum Arthropoda; class Insecta; order Lepidoptera; family Nymphalidae; genus Melitaea; species Melitaea cinxia. Next base: position 8,748,183 of record NC_059411.1, read on the forward strand.
TATTAGACTGGTTCTTATTCAAATTATATTAAATAATTATGGTAATAAAATCAATTTTTATTTACCATAAAATAAAGTCTTGTAAATTTATAAGTTGAGTTTGGTACTTTATATCAAAAACACATTAGATGTAACGCAAGCAAGTCACGTAAAGGCAGCATCGGGAGGTTCAATTGACTGAGCTTTCCGCGAACACTTCTAATAGCTTTTACTTTTATTTTATTTGTTCGTATTTTATTAAGAATCGCTTTACTAACACATTTGAAAGTAAACAGACCATTTACGATCGATACAGAGAAACAATAGGTACGTCTTTTAAGTTTTTTTTTTGGTATCTCAAGGGAACCCTGTTGCGGGTTCCCCTGGTTATACGGGTCATCTGGGACGCCCGGGTAGGCAGTCCTAGACCGTATGTCGACTTCAGCACTTGGGGGTGCAATACTGACCAAACTCCTGCGGGAGCCTTCATCCGCTTTATCTATCCGCTATCCGCTTCGGGTCCCTGATCAGGCAACAGGATCCCTCCAGCGACAGGCTGACCTCGCCAGACTTCTCCTCTATAGTAACTGTCCGGCTCACCAAATACGTCTTTTAAGATGCATTACACACAATCTTATTTAACCATATACTTGGTAAAAACAAATATTTTAGAAATATTGACAAAAATAATAATTAAATATGTTTATATGTGTTTATTGAAGGGGTAAAAAAAAGTTCGGCTTCGGGAGTTGTTCAGCGCTTGCCTCGCATCTGGACGATTCCCGAAGCCGTGGAAGAAGGGACGGCTGTGCCTGTTACTCGACTCACTCTCCGCATACATTCCCATCGTCCTGCTGGATGACACGGGCAAACTCCAGGAGAGACTCGTGGCCACTCGTGTCGTCCGGCACTTGGAGGAAACTGGGCCCGGGTTATCCGAGGCCGAATACAGGTTCAGAGCGGGGCGGTCCACATTAGACGCCCCGCTCTGGCTCAAAGGATGGACGCAGGCTGCGGTCCACGAGAGGGAGAAGGCGTTGGCTGTCTCGCTCGACATTGCCAACGCCTTTAACAGCCTCCCACACGCGACAATACAGGAGGCACTCCAGCACCATCGCGTGCCCTTGTATCTGCGGAGGCTGTTGGGCGACTACCTCCAGGGTCACGAGGTCCTGGTGCCGGGGCGCGACGGTCTGATTCGACGTCACGTCTCGTGCGGAGTTCCACAGGGGTCTGTGCTGGGTCTGCTCCTGTGGAACGTCAGCTACGTCTGAGTGCTTCGGGGTACGCTGCCCGCAAGGGTACGGGTGTCGTGCTACGTCGACGACACCCTAGTCGTAGCCAAAGGAAGGAACCTCGCGGAGGTGATGCGGTCGGCCACGGCCGGCACAACACTCGTGGTCAGCCGTATACGAGCCCTGGGGCTAGAAGTCGCCCTAAGTAAGACCGAGGCTCTGCTGTTCCTCGGGGGATTCCCGGGCAGTGGACGGTGGACGCGATCAGGCCGGTCCTTCGGAAGTGGGTGAGGCGGCGCTTCGGGCCGCAGACCTTCTGTTTGGGGCAGGTATTTTCCGGACACGGGTGCTTCGGTAAGTACCTGCACCAAATCGCGAGACCAGTTTCAACGATCCATCGCAGTATCCAGCGGTTCAAGGAGACCTGTACTTATGTGAGAAGAGCAGGACAAGGCAGAAAAAGACGCACTTCGAGTAGGGATGATCATTTCATTCGGCTTCGTCTACGTAGGTTTGACAGCCCTCCAAACCTGACATGAGTTAGAAGCAGTGCGAGGTGTAACCGTAAGTGAGCGTATGGTACGAAGAAGGTTCGAAGAAGCTGGTTTGGGTTCATTTGTGCCCGCCAAGGCTCCAAGGCTCGAGGTAAATCATCTCAGAAAAACTGTTAACTTTTGCTCAGGAACATCGACTTTGGAACGCGGACCAATGAATGAATTGACAGCAGGCAAAGAATATAAAGACGCAAAGGAGAACGATACATTCAGACAAATTTTGAAACTACAGTTGCATACGGTGGTGGATCAATAATGGTTTGGGCGAGCATTTGTTTGGGAGCTCGCACAGACTTGGTAGTGATTGACAGAGGGAGTCTGACTGCAGACCGCTATATCAGAGAAGTTTTAGAAGAAAATGTCGTACCGTTTGCCCCATATATCGGTGACGATTTTGTTTTTATGTAGGATAATGCTCGGTAGCATACCGCTCGGGTAACTCAAGCTTATCTTAATGATATGAATATCACTGTTATATATAGAACGTGGAGGAAATACGCGATATTAATCACCATTTTTCTAATTTAATTAATTGTTATTTTAATATTAATTTTCACTTTTCCCGGTTACATGAAAAGCTTAAAAATGTACCATTTTCACAAATAGCCTTTACTCGCAAAATCTGTTCTTAATGTGATCTCAATTTAAGAAAAACAAATGAAACTTTAAATAACAAAAGAAGTGTAGTAAGTAGATTTTAAAATAAAACCATATTTTTTTAATTTTGGACCTTTTTTTGTATTCCGCTAAATATGCCCGTGTGTATATATATGTTTGTATTTGAATCTCGGTAACGGCTCCAACGGTTTTCATAAAATTTAGTATAAAGGAGGTTTCGGGGGAGATAAATCCATCTAGCTAGGATTCATTTTTAGAAAATATCGTTTTATCCCTGTTTTAAGGAAGTGAAAAAATATCGTTAGAATACGAAGGTAAATTTCGCAACTATCAATAAAGTTGTAATAGCTCGGAGGGAAATTGGGCGGTCGAAATCAACTGAGAAGATCATGGTTCAAATCCCCATGTCCTTCATGTCCATTAAATATATTTTCCTTTTTTTCAAATTGCACTCGTTATTTTTTATTTGAATAGGCAGTTCTTATTTTTTATTCCAAAAAACACGATTTGTTGGAGTGTCTATCAGTTTTTGAGAAGCAATTACTCTCAATCTTGTAATTGTCTAATTAGCGTCAATTTTTAACTTATCGTCATTTTTTTATACATGCCTTTGTTACACATCATGCGTTAATTCATTATTAATAATTGTGTTTGTCGGCAAACGAAAAAAAAAACCGACCAATTATATCGACAAGTAATACAACGTAGGTATACGAAAAAACAGTCACGAAATACGTATTATCAAAGATTACTTCAAAAGTTGTAAACATATCTCGATATGTGACCACCATAGATATAGTAAAAAAAGTAGATAATGCGCGGCCTTTGTTGTTAGTGAAGCCACAAAACTCGGCTCCTTCAAGTAAATACACGCGCTCACGCACACATATGCATCAAACTACGCTCATTTTCGTTAGTATGTCACGAGGCTTCATACAGTAACTTTGCTTATAAAATGCCGTCTTGTGTGATTAAATGGTGCAAAAACAATACCAAAGTAAACAAAAAATCTGAAGGAATATCGTTTCACACGTAAGTACATATAAAACTTTAAATTTATTGTTATTCCAAAATAATATTGAGGTTATTCGGAACTTATAATTTCAATGTCACGAAATGACGTACCACGGGAGTGCTGCCAGTAGTTCTTTTTTTCAATACCCCAAAATGTGGGTAAGTCAATTGTACGCAATCAGAGAAATAATTAAGTAAAAAGTAGACATAGTTGTTGTTTTTTTTCTCGTGTTATTTTGTGTTACATAAATTGAAAATAAAAATATCAAAATATATTTATGAATTATTAACTCGTTTGTTTTATGTTTTAACTTTTTACAATATTTGAGTAAACTAGGTACCCATATTTTACTATCAAATTTCATGGTTTTAGGTTTCCAACGAATATGTTAATAAGAGGTGAATGGGTAGCGGCTGTAAGACTGAGAAAATGACCACGATTATGCTGGCCATGCGCATAAAGTCAATTTAATACGATTAGTGATTGAAAAATATTTGAACATAAGACTACATCATATTAGTAAAATGCAAACAATGACGATGACTCTGAGTTCTAAGCGACAAAAATTTAAAAAACTTATACAACATAAAGGATTCTAGGTTTAAGAAAAATAGTTAAAAAAACCGACTGCAAACTGAAAAGAGATAAACAGAGGGGATAGGAAGTGTCCATTCATACGATTATCTTACGAATATATTTTTTTATTATTCTACCGATTTTTTTTTTATTTTTAGTAAATTTACTTAAAACTATAAACAGGTTTTTATTTTCACATACCCATTTTACCTATATTAAATTAATTGTTTAATAAAAATTTTAGGGACTTTTTTTAAAAGGTGTCAACACTTCACTCACTCACACATCTTTAAAAAAGTGGCTTCAGTTTTCTGTTCTAGGTGCGTTATCTACCTTTTTTTACTTGATCTATGGTGACCACATGATAAACATCGGCTTTCGATTAAGTTAAAAATCATCAAAATCGGTACACCCAGTAAAATGTTATTGCGGATTTTCGAGAGTTTCCCTCGATTTCTCTGGGATCCTATCATTAGATCCTGGTTTCCTCATCATAGTACCAAACTAGGGATATCTCATTTCCATCAAAAAAAGAATTATCAAAATCGGTACATCCAGTAGAAAGTTATGCGGTATAATACGATGTAGGTCGACGAAAAAAGCGTCAAGTAAAAACGCATTATTAGATATAACTCGAAAAGTAATTGTTAGATCTCAAATAAATTTAAATGGGACCAATTGACAAACACCACTTTTCGATTAAAAAAAAATTGTCGAAATCGATCCACCCGGTCAAAAGTTCTGATGTAATATACATAAAAAAATACAGTCGAATTGAGAACCTCCTCCTTTTTTGGAAGTCGGTTAAAAAAAGAACGTGGGGTGCATTTTACTATATTTTCATAACTTGTTACTACGTTTTTTATAAGTCTCCGCACATAGATAGTTGCAAGAACAATAATTGGTACATTTAATATATCAAGCACCCCACGCTTTTTCCTCTGAATTGAAGTATTGTCTTAATAACTTAAATTTTATTATAATTTTATTTTGAAGTAATTAATTATAATTGATTGTTCGCTCTTCTACTACTGTAATATATATAAACTCTTTGTAATTAAAAATTATTTTCTAATTTTTAATTTTAAAAATATATTAGCATTCTGCACTCCTTCTCTGTATCTATACTAATTTTATAAAGAGGAAAAGTTTCTAACTTTATTTGTTTGTAGGGGGTGATCTTCGTAAATACTGATCCAATCATGAAAATTCTTTCACTAACAGAAAACTACACTATTCAGGAGTGACATAGGCTATATACTCCTCCAAAACGGATGGACAGATTTTTATGAATTTTTTTGTGCATATCGGGTAGGTCTGAGAATTAGCCCACATTTATTTTTCATACAGCTAAGTTATAAGGAGGTGCGGGAGATGGGGCGGGGGGGGGGTTTAATAACATATATGATAAAACAACGTTTGCGGGGTCACCTAGTATAATATAAATATAAATATTTAACCCCACACGGTCTTAAAGTGAGCAAATTAATGCTTGTGTTATAGATAACAGCCGACAATTTTTTTTTTCGATAAACATTCCTATAAATAATAAATATATAAATAAAAGATATAAATAAATGAAACATTTTTTATGGGACTAAGCTATTCTATATTCTAAGGTAAACTAAAAAACATAACTTAAACATAACTTAAAATCTAACTTACAAGCGATACTAAAATTAAACTCTTCTCCTATATGAAAAAAACGGCTGCTACTTATGAATCTTCTACATGTGCTCCTCCGCAGTCAAAGGCCTACCGCCGCTGCCAGCTCCACCATAGGGTCTGACGCATCCTGGCGTCTCCTTGGCCCGTAATAGGTATTTCTTACCCTTCTTTCTATCTGAAAATAATTGTATTGTATTGTAAATGAAACATTTTTTTATTAGACTAACCAATTCCATATTCTAAGGTATTACATAACTTAAAATCTAACTTACAATCAATACTAAAATTACACTACGGCTGCTAATTTTCAGCACCTTCCATATCTGCTACTCTGCTGTCCAGGCCTTCTATTTTTTGTCGTAGTTCAAAAACTGAAATTCAAGTATTTTGATTAAATTGTGACAATAAGTTATTTGAAATAATGAATGAATATTTTGCTTGATTCTGCTTATTAGAGAGTAATAACGATGAAACTCGTTTCATTTTGTATAAAAGGAAAATAACTATTCTCGACAATGTCGAAGTGACAAATTTGTATCATTAAAAGAATATTTAAAAAGATATTTCAAGACTAATCTTACTTTCTTGCCTCATCAGGTCATTTACTTGACGTAGTTCTTTTACGTCTTCTTTTCCGGCATTTTGTTTTAATAGCCGTATAACCTTTTTCAATATGACGCCTTTGGAGGCCTAAAAACAATGTTTTATTAATGTTTTGTACATACCTATGCAAAAAGCGGGTAAATTGATTGAATAATGAAAACATGCAGAAAAGTAAAAATTCAAACAAAAACTCTCACAGACTTTTTTTTGAATTGCTGGAAGAAAATATCATAGTCTAGCGGATAATATTTATAAAGAGGATATTTATAGTATAAAAATCAACTCAGTTGTTACTTTTGATTTTTTTTTTGTCCTCTCCGTTATGCAGAAAAAAAAGCAAATATTAAAAAAGTAACTACAACTTCTACATGTCAAGCAGTCGATGTAAAGCATATAGGTACGTAGAAATTTTCAATGTTAATTATTATAGCTATATTACTTACAGCTTTATGGCAGCCAACCGCCGCTGCTAGCTCCGCCATAGCGTCTGACGCCTCCTGGCGTCTCCTTCGCTCGTAATAGGCATTTCTCGCCCTTCTTTCTGACTGAAAATATTGCAATAGTATATAAGCGAGTTAAAACAAAATCACTTGCGTAAATCTAATAAGGAATTTATATTATTTGCTTTTTATACGTAGTACCTTACTTTCAGAATAAAAGTAATACATATAAAAACAAAAGAAACTTGTACTATTTTTATAAATTATAGTAATTTTTGTTATATTTTTCTGTTCTTCTAATTTTTTACACTTACGCTTGTTAACGGGGTCCGGGCGGAGCCGGAAGGTCTACCACGTCGGACCTCAAACGGGTGACTATTATAATCCTGTAAAAGAAAAACTGTTGAAATATACGAATAAATAAACAACACCTTCGGTAGCGAAGATATGACAGAAAATATTTATATTTGTATCTTTTAGCTTTTAAAACCAAAAAAATATAAAATAGGATGAAACCCATTGTAAGTTGTGAGAGCATAAAGAGGTAAATTATCACCAAATTTCGTAAAAAAAAAAAAATCTTCTATAAGAAAAATAAAAAACTATAAACTTGGATTTTTGAATTTTTGAATTTTTCATATAAATTTTGAGCTTATGTGAAAAATGTGTAAATACAAAAGTTGTAGATCTTTTTTACTTCCTACAACTCTGCTATTGAAATTTTTTCCATAGGACTTGTAGTTTAGCCGAAAATCGAGATAAACCGTTTTTGACCTAAACCAACAGATACCTGCAGATTTTCGAGAGTTTCCCTCGATGTCTCTGGGATCCCTTCATCAGATCCTGGCTTCCTTATCATGGTACCACACCGGGGATATCTCCTTTCCTACAAAAAAAGAATTATCAAAATTGGTTCATAAACGACGAAGTTATTCCCGAACATACATTAAAAATATACATAATATATATACGGTCGAATTGAGTAACCTCCTCCTTTTTTGAAATCTGTTAAAACCTACTTACCATTTCGAAAGATTGTCTACTGTAACAACACGAAACTAAAATTAAAGTTTGAAATGAAGATCAGACGGACACAACTACAATCACAGACAGACACGAATAAGTAAAATGCAACGTCGAGAATGACTGCATTTCAAAAATATTAAGCTTATATACTATACAAAACCGTTTCAACTCCGCCTTATCTCCCCACATGACCCTAAACTCAGGTAGAGTATTTTTTACTTAAAATTAGTAAAAGTTAAGTTCAATGCGAACCTTTCTTGGATGACAATAGGATCGTCCTTCGTTTTGAGCGCAGATTTTGTTTCTACTCGTATAACAGGTAATACACTATTATATAGGTATAATAAATAGATCCGAAATGAGATAACGGATAAGGACCGACCTGTAATAACTACTACTATGTCCACTACGTACGTACTAGATTGTTCTTATAAAACTTTTACCCATAATAATAAATAGATAAAATAATATTTCAACGTAATACAGATTAGATCTTACACAACATTTTATGGGATCTGTTTAGTTAACGGGATCTCGTTGCATCCTAACGAAAAAAGAATTCAATGTCGTCTGTCTTGAACTACAAATCTGAGGAATCAAACACGAGAAACAAATGCAGACTCTGCTAAGCTAAGTTTCAGCCTATAATATCCCACTGCTGGGCATAGGCCTCTTTCCCCACGTAGAAGAAGGATCAGAGCTTAATCCACCACGCTGCGGGTTGGAAGATAGATTCCCTACTATGAGTAACGATCGCTATCAGGTGTACATGATAACAACCGCGACCGACAGCTTAACGTGATCTCCGAGTAACAGTGGGGAGACCCACAAGGACTAAAAACTAGACGGGAAATAAATGATTGTATAAACACAAATATCCACTCCGACACTCCGAGCGGGAATCGATACCGTGACCATCGGTGTTTAGGCGCCGCCGACACGGCTCACACAGCATTATATACACCAGAGCGATCGTAAGTGCAGACCGCATATATAATAATAATAATAATACGGTGTATTTCGGGGCTAGCTCATAGTGCTCTAGTGTCAGTAACAATGTTTCTTAAAATCAGGTGTTAATACAACAATAAATTTTAAAATAGTTGCATTTATAAATTTACAATTAAAATAATTCATCGTACATTCAATGTCGCAGCATTGGACTCTCCCATCTATCTATAAATACTTTCAAAATACTATTGTGGCTACTGCGGCGATTTAAAGTCATCACGGACGCATGGCAGCGCCACGGCAGCCCCAACTGTAGTATCTTCAGCGCATTATTGTATTGTACCGTACCTACACGGAGGTCAGTATAATCTATAACTGGTGCACAGACTACATGTATAAAACGATTGGTAGAAGGCAATAAATGTATAAAAAACGAGTAAAGAGCTGAATAATTTATATTAAAACTCGACGCTCTTCCTTGAACGAATGTTTTAGAAGTATACAAGACCTTGCGGTTATCCCTGCGGTTCCAAAAAGACTGTCGTCAGACTGAAAGAGAAACTGATGGATGAGCAGCGAAATCTAAATAACACGATTCCGTTAGCATCCTTCGATTACAGAACTCTAAGCTCACATGACACATAATTTAATTTTAAACTGTTGATTTAAGATTTGAATTTAAATTCACTTTATCCCGTATACAAAAGTTACAAGCTATATCCTGCCGAGTTGCATGCAATGTCATTACTTTTTTAAAAGCTTTTATTTAACTTGCAATGTATGTATGTATGCATGCTTGCAGGGTGAAATCTTGCAACTCAATTTTTTACGCTTAATGAAACTGTCTCAAACAAAGTTTGATAACATTACTGTCAGTTCTATGCAAATATAATTCATATACATAATATAAATCCTAGTGAATGCAAGCAAAGTGAATGTTCAATTTACAAACAAAATAGCTAATGAAAACTTCTGGCCTATGATCCAATTAACTCTAATCTCATGACGCTCTTTTGGGAAACCATGAACCCTACCTATGGTTCATAAGCGTCCACTGCTCATTTAACGTTAATAATTTTACTAAGCGTTATTAAGGACGCTATCACATTTTTTCACAAATATCAGTGTTTTTCTCGTACCATTTAAATTAATTAGAAGTCACCCTGAGAGGATATCTTGGTTTCAAATGAAAGATAATATATTCATCTCCGAGTGACACCATAAAAATTCTATAGCCCCATACAAACTTTTCACACAAATACAGTTTAACCATCACAGAAATCGCAAAAAATTAAAAAAAGACGGGTCTGAATAGGAACCATTATAGCTAAATACACTGCACTAAGAAAAATAAATACACTAAGAAATTGTTGTTTATATAGTCCTCTATGCGTAGCGCTAGATATTTTATATAAAAATAAATAATATTTCCATTTATGAGAAAAATAAGAAACGCTCTCAAATTTCTTCATACATTTTTTACAAGTGAACCATCGTCGTTCGTCATTCCGCGCCGAAACGCGCTCATGGAAGCACAGCTGTATCGCTTCAGCGCAAGTAATAATTACGTAAAAAATGAGTTCCTCGTGTATACTGTGCTTGGACGAAATTGATACTCTACAAATTCCCACGCAATCCATAACTTTGCAACTCAAAATCTTCACAATCGATTGTCTTTGCTATGTATCTGGTTTATATATAAAAATCAATAATAATAAGTAATCTTCGCAATTTGTCTTCTTTGTAACCGACTTTAAAAAAAGGAGGAGGTTACTCAATTCGACCGTATATATATATATTTTTTTTAGAATGTATGTTCGGATATAACTTTTTCGTTTATGAACCGATTTTGATAATTTTTTTTTTGTTGGAAAGGAGATATCCCTAGTTTGGTACCATGACATAGAAACCAGGATCTGATGATGGGATCCCAGAGAAATCGAGGGAAACTCTCGAAAATTCAATAAAGTTCATATTAAATAACAAGCACTCACTGTCACATCTAAGCAATGTAGGTGTGTTCCTAACGCCAAAGAGTCAATTTGCACTTTATTATCGCTGCACAAAGTTCAAAATCAATCATATCTATCAAAACAGTGTGCAAGTTCGCGTTGGACGATCTAATGTCGCGTTCCGCAACTCAACAAAAGTGATAATATCGCGAACCCGGCCAAATTGAATAGTCGAAAAATGTAAGAGCTATAGATCATTAGTACTGATTTTTATTTTGGTTGGCTTCGCGATATTATTTTTTTATTATTACTATTATTCTTGAAATGGCTCCCTTGCGGAATTTCCAAAATCAGAGTATTTAAACTTTGCTTTATTTGGAGTTATAGTGGGAGTACAAGTTCGGTTCCAATTCCCGTACAAGTTTGCCTGAAAGAAGAGTTAACTTGCCTAAGACAAAAACACACAAAGATATATATATATATATATAAATATATAATAGTAAATATATACTTGGAATAGTTAACTTTCTTTAGATATCTCCATCCCTACCTATTTCCCTTCAGCGTGGGGCAAGACAGGGATATGTAATATCACCGAAACTGTTTACCACTGCGCTGGAGGATGTCTTTAAGACCTTAGATTGGGAACGAGGCATCAACGTCAACGGTGAACGTGTGTGGTTTCTCACCTTCATTTCGCCGACGATATTATCATCTTTGCGGAGACGTTGGATGAGTTAGGCCAGATGCTGGCCGGCCATCTGTCGCTGCCGAGCGTGGTCCGCAGCATGCTCGGCAGCGAGAGGTGCTGGTCGGCCGTAACTTCCTTCTGCGAGGAGGTTATGGCGCTAAAAGAGGCTGCGGGGCGACAGCGTGAGGCTGACGCCAATCCGCTCCACAGGAGACGACAAGGGGGAAGGAGACGCCGTTATGCGCTCCTTCACCCTTCGCAATAGATTGGGAGAAAGGCACCACTATTCCTCCCGCTCGCCACCGGGGTGATAGAGTGCTCACAGCGCCCATGGGCACTCTATAGACGAAGACGGCCTGCACATGGCGGGCCAGCCGTCGGGGCGTCGCGGTAGCACGCGAAAGCGATCCCGTTGCGCCCCGCCATGGCGATGAGGGCACCGCTGAGTTTTAGTGGGTAGTCTGGGTTGGCCAGGAGTCCCACACCCCGCAAAAAGCATTTCCCCGTGGATAAAAAAAAAGATGCTGGCCGGCCTAAACAAAAACTCCCAGCGTGTCGGTCTCTGTATGAACACTTTATTATCGCTGCGCAAAGTTCAAATTCAATCGTATCGATCAAAATAGTGTGCGTGTTCGCGTTGGAAGATCTAATGTCGTGTTCCGAAACTCAACAAAAGTGATAATATCGCGAACCCGACCAAATTCAATAGTCAAAAAATGTAAGAGCTATAGATCATTAGTACTGATTTTTATTTTGGTTAGCTTCGTGATATTATTTCTTTTGTTTTAGTTTCGGCACACGACATAAAATGCATTAGTTTTCAAGTCATTACATCTGTCAAACAAATCGCGTTAAAAAACGGTTTTATTATCTTTAATTATTAATTTAATATCACGTCACGATCAGGCCAAATCAGCGCGATCGGGCACGACGCGTCGCGCGTTCTGTGACGTAGATTTGTGCCACTTTTAAATACAATCACGTCGGTTAATAACCCGTCTATCTCTATGTTATGTGTGTTATGCATAATGTTTTTTTTTACAAATTAAACAGACAATTGCGCCACTATACCTACCTAATACGCACCGCAAAAATTTGGAATGCCCTTCCGGCTTCCGTTTTTCCAACGAACTATAACTTGGGTATCTTTAAATCAAGAGTGAATAGGCATCTTCTAGGCAAGCGCGCACCACCTTAGGCTGCATCTTCACTTGACTTCAGGTGAGATCGCAGTCAAGCGCTAGTCTATATATTAAAAAAAAAAAAATACCTTTTCAATGCATATTTTCCTATTTCTAAAGGTTGCCTGGAAGAGATCGCTACTAAACGATAAGACCACCTTTGTACATTAGATACTATCTCTATGTATAAATAACTGTTTTATGTAAAAAAAAAATTCGAGTGGTGTGCAATAAAGTTTATTCTATTCTATTCTATTATGTCATTGAGGCACACAGTTTTTAAATATTTGTCACCTTTAGGTTCCCACTGTTCCTTTAGATTATTTTCCAATCAGGTTTGAACCCTAAGTTCGCCTCTTAGTTTGAAGCCCTCTAGCAGACATCCGAGTCGGGGTTTTTAAGTGGGTCACAGAAGGGTGGCCAAAGTTCGTGGAAGCGAAGATACTTTGGTCACCCGAGCTGAACCTTACACCACCCTATCATCAGGGTGACGGTTCTGTTCAGGAGAATTTTTTGCGCTGACTATAAACTGCCATATTCCAAATCTTTTTGACAGAACGAAGTCTGTCGGGTCCGCTAGTAATTATATAAAATTCTCGTGTCACAATGCTAGTTAAAATACCCATCCAAAACGGCTGGACCGACTTTTATGAAATTTTGTGTGCATATCGGGTAGGTCGGGGTGGCCAACATTTATTTTCCATACCCCTAAGTTATAAGGGGGAGGGGGTTTAAGGGGTTAATAAAATATATGGCAAAACAACGTTTGCGGGGGCAGCTAGTATATATATAATTTATAACCGATTAAATACAGAAACTTATATGCCCTAGTAGTGTCCTACTTAACGGACAGGAAGATCAGAATCAACTATGCGAGAGCGACAAGTGAAAAGGGTACATCGAAAGGCTGCGTCCAAGGATCAGTTGGTGGACCAACCTTCTGGAACCTAATCCTGGACCCGCTACTCCGAAAAATGGCAATGTCAAGAATTTATTGTCAAGCATTTGCAGATGACGTGGTCCTTGTGTTCTCTCACCACCAGACTAGCGTATTGCAATCCCAAGCTGATACGATCCTTGCTGCCGTTCATGATTGGGGCACCCTTAATAAGTTGAGCTTCGCACCGCACAAGACCAAAGCGATGCTACTTACAAGAAAGCTCAAATATGACCTCCCCACAATTCATATGGCCGGCACTCGGCTGGGCTTTGTAAACGAAATCAAATTGCTGGGCTTGGTCATAGACTCTAAATTGACCTTTAACGCGCATGTGTCTGCTATATGTAAAAAAGCCGCAGATATATATAAACAACTAGCACGCGCGGTGAGGGTTACGTGGGGTCTGAATGGTGAGATAGTGAGGACCATATATGTGGCGGTAATAGAGCCTATAGTTCTCTATGCAGCAAGCGCATGGTCTCCGGCAGCCGAAAAACTGATGACTATAAGACAGTTGGGCTCGCTTCAGAGAGGTTTCGCTATAAAGTTATGCAAAGCGTACAGAACTGTATCTCTGGCATCGGCCTTGGTCCTCTCGGGTCTATTACCCCTTGATCTTCGAGTCCAGGAGGCTGCTACCCTATTTAAAATCAAAAAAGGGCACTGCGTGGACTTCGTTCCACCAGGAAAAGAAATGGAGCGCAGGGTGGGATATTTACAAAATCCCCACCCATCTCTACTCATAACAACCGAGTATGAGTGCTTGGAGAGCCTGGATCACCAAACTCTTAAAGATCACCGAATAATCGGTCCCCTTATATTCACAGACGGCACCAAGATAGAGGGAAGAGTCGGAGCTGCCCTAACATGGTGGGAGGGGGATAGGGAGTCCGGGTATTCTACGTTTCAACTTGAGCCCCACAATACTGTTTTTCAGTCAGAAATGTATGCACTCTACAGAGCGGTAATTATGGCAAAGCGGTCAAATTGGACCTCGATCAACATCCTAAGCGACTCAAGATCCTCGCTCGACTTATTAAGAAGCCCATCAGTGACCCACCACCTCGCTCTCGATATGAAAAAGTGCATACGTGATATGCAAGAGGACGGCAGAATTGTGAGGTTTTTCTGGCTCAGAGCCCACGCAGGAACACCGGGCAATGAGCGAGCGGACGAACTAGCTAAGAAGGCAGCACTAATGAATAAGTTGACCCCCGACTACGATCAAGTCCCAATATCGTACGTTAGGAGGCGTATACGTGAGGAGACGGTGAGGAGATGGCAGCGGCGCTATGAGTCGTCTGTGGCTGGTTCGGTCACGAAGGTGTTTTTACCGTGCGTAAAAACCGCCAGGACTATAATCAAGAATATGACACTAACACCAGTCGATGTCCAAATTCTAACCGGTCACGGGGGCTTCTCGGCGTATCTGCATCGCTTCGGCCTTAAAAGTAGTCCCTCATGTGTGTGTGACTCGGAGTGCGAGGAAACGGTGATCCATATTCTTTTAGAATGTTCACGGTTTAGCCAAAGGAGACTGGAGTTGGAAACCCAGCTACAGATAAAACTAGACCAAATGTCTCTAAACACTATCTTGGAGAAAGAGACTACAAGATCGCCTTTTCTCAAATTCGCGAGAACGGTCGCTCAAATGGCTGCTAGGGCAAATGGTTCGGTCGCTGCACTGTCTGCCGTCCATACAACACAGCCCACATTACAGAATGCAGCAGTTGCACAATCTAGCATTCCAAAAAATCCAATTGCGAGGTCACTGCAAGCTGTCCCTAAACTGCTGCGGAGACTTCTTGGGAGGGCAAAAACACCGACAACGTCTCAACACACCACCCTGTACGCCACGTTTGAAGAGCTAATTAGAGAAAGAGGAGAACGTGGCGACCCAAGTATAAGGACGCGGGGTGTAGCCCTTTTCATGAGTGACACCGCAGAAAAAATAGGTATCAGTTTCTGTCGCTCGGAGAGTTCGGATCGAGTGACGGTGTCGCCGGGACTCGCCCTGCTCTTAAAAGGGAGTACCGCAAAAACGAGCATTAAGCGTGACAAGATTGATGCTCTGGACTTGCGGATGGTGAGTGGCTCGGACTATCGATGCGTACAGCTGCAAGAAAAGGTTATCGTACTGTTCGAATGGGGCGAGGAGACCCCATTCGCGCGGGCATGCACAATACTCTCAAAACTCTGCGGAGAAGGCCAAGACAGTGGCCCGCGAAAAATTAGTGTGGATGCCATGAGGACCGGCTTCTTTAAAGGGGACATAACAAATTACTATGGATGCCTAATAGCATCAGAAAGGCACGAGATCATAGTATATGAAGACAGGGGGGAAGATCTGAGTTTCCTGAAAGCAGAAATTAAGCCATCGTCCCCAGTTGAGGGGCCGGTTCTCAGTGAGCCACCACTGAGTGAATCCGAACGCCTACAACTGAAAATAGCAGCACAGAGATCACACACCACTTCCATGACCAATAACAGTGAGCGGACTTTCGATACCCGCTTGGTGGCACTGCAGAATTCCATCCACAGATTGGTCTCTCCAATAAGGACGACGTTTAATTCGTCTCGCCGCGCGCCTCGACCTTCAACATCGACGGACCGACAGGCTATGGCTCTAAGGGAGTTTCTGAGGGTTGACCATCTAGGAAAACCGGTTAAGCCGAAAACTCACCGAACTAGGGCCGATAAGGGACAAGTAACCCCGCCCAGGCTAAGACCGGCATCGAACCCGCTAGATCATGCTGTTAACGCAATGGTTGAGTTCCTAGCCATAGTAAAAGCCAATCGAGAAGTCAACTTGGCCACATGCAAAAAGATCTTGGAGGCCCATCAGCGAGGCAGCGAAGGTCTGCTAATGGTGCTGCTCGATGAGGCAGAGGCAGCCATATATAATAACGACACGTCCCAGGTTATCAAAGGACACATGTCAGGAAAATATATGGCAGCCTATAGCGGCACGGGTGGTTTTGTGGGGACGGCCGAGGCTGCGGGGCGGGAAAACACGTCACCAAAATTTTTAACACCTGCGAGGGACCCGGTTTTAGTGGTTGCCAAGTGCACGAGAGTAATGCTGGATGACAGGATGCTTGAGATGGCAAAATCCATTTCAGTTGATCTTGACGTCGACGCGGGCCTCGTGGGCTGGCAATTGCCGAAGCTGGAGTGGATAAACGGGGTACCTGGGTGCGGAAAAACGACACACATAGTTAGGAACTTCGATGAGAATGTAGAAATAGTAGTTACCACGACGGTCGAAGCTGCCAAAGATCTTAAAGAGAAACTAGCCCGCCGCTTTGGCGACAAAATCAGGTCTAGGGTACGTACTATGGCCTCCATTTTAACAAATGGATTCAAAAAGGGCACGAAATGTAACCGTTTAACGGTGGACGAAGCCCTTATGAACCATTTTGGAGCTATAGTAATGGCAGCTCGGCTTTCGGGGGCAAACGAAGTTGTTCTCATCGGAGATGTCAACCAGTTGCCTTATATAGACAGAGAAAATCTGTTCGAAATAAGGTACTGTAGACCTTACCTGACAATCAACATCTCACGTGAGTTGTCCTGCACATATAGGAGTCCCATGGACGTTGTATATGCCATCTGCGAGGTATATATAAACATGTACTCGTCAAGTCCCACCATCCACTCTCTCAGAATGAATGGATACACTGGCGCGCCAATACCAAAACTTCAAAAGGACACCCTATACTTGGTCTATACGCAGGAGGAGAAAAAATTTCTGATGGACCAGGGATACGGTGCTGGAGAGGGATCGCGCGTCATGACCATTCATGAAGCACAAGGGCAAACCTACAGCGAGGTCATCATCGTCCAGACAAAGACCGAGAGGCTACAAATCCACGATAGTGTGCCTCATGCGGTAGTAGCGTTAACAAGACACACTAACACCTGTGTCTACTACACTGACGACGGTGATGACGCAATCGGCAGGTTCGTTAGCCGAGCGCTGGGTGCCTCAACAAAAACAATCTTGGAGCACAACCTTAAAAGAACCATCCACAAGCGTGATATGTCGTTGGCAAGGGCTCTGCTCAAGATGCTGGGATCAGGCGTGGCTCATGATATAGAAATAAGAAAGTAGATATATAGATATATAAATACTTATATCCTTTTGGTTTATCAAATAGTTACAAATAGCAGTTATTTTGCATGTTGATATATTTATTTAAATTTTAGTTAAGCTAAGTTTGATTATTAATATTATCTCAACTTTACAATTTATATAAATTTGATTGATGACCTTTTTAAATGAATTTTATTATTAACAGGTAGTATCTTTACTTTTAATTTTTTATGCGAAGTAATTTTAATTATACTTGCTACACAGCATTAATATATTGTGGAATGTGTGTACCCCGTGATGGGATACATATTAGATAATAATCTAATAGTGAATTATATATAATGTTCCATATGTATTTTGTGGATGTACCTATAAAATAAAATAAATAAATAGATAAATAAATAATTATGTAGTGAAATTTAAGTAAATAACAGAAATAGATAACTTATAAATAGATAAACAAATAATAACTATATAAAAAATAATATATATCTATCTATATAATAATATATATAAAAGCGAAAGGTCACTCACTCATCACGAAATCTCCGAAACTATAACACCTACAAACTTGAAATTTGGCAGGTAGGCTCCTTATAGGACGTAGACATCCGCTAAGAACGGATTTTACGAAAATCGACCCCTAAGGGGGTGAAATGGGGGTTGGAAGTTTGTATGAAAGTCCTATGTTTTTGAAGTAAGAGACCTGATATTTAAAATGTATGCTCTATAGATGGTAAAAAAGTGTCCAAATAATGTATCTTTAGAAATCAACCCCTTTTTGGGATTGAAACGGGGGATGGTACGTTGACTCACTGATCACGAAATCTCCGAAACTATAACACCTACAAACTTGAAATTTGGCAGGTAGGCTCCTTATAGGACGTAAACATCCGCTAAGAACGGATTTTACGAAACTCGACCCCTAAGGGGGTGGAATAGGGGTTGGAAGTTTGTATGAAAGTCCTATGTTTTTGAAGTAAGAGACCTGAAATTTAAAATGTATGCTCTATAGATGGTAAAAAAGTGTCCAAATAATGTATCTTTAGAAATCAACCCCTTTTTGGGGTTGAAACGGGGGATGGTACGTTGACTCACTGATCACGAAATCTCCGAAACTATAACACCTACAAACTTGAAATTTGGCAGAAAGGCTCCTTATAGGGCGTAGACATCCGCTAAGAACGGATTTTACGAAACTCGACCCCTAAGGGGGTAAAACGGGGGGTTGGAAGTTTGTATGAAAGTCCTATGTTTTAGAAGTAAAAGACTTGAAATTTAAAATGTATGCTCTATAGATGATGAGAAGGCGTCCAAATAATGTATCTTTAGAAATACACCCCTTTTTGGGGTTAAAACGGGGATGGTAGGTTGACTCACTGATCACGAAATCTCCGAAACTATAACACTTAAAAACTTGAAATTTGGCAGGTAGGCTCCTTATAAGACGTAGACATCCGCTAAGAACGGATTTTAAGAGAAACGACCCCTAAGGGGGTAAAACTGGGGTTGGAAGTTTGTGTGAAAGTCCTATGTTTTTTGAAGTAAGAGACTTGAAATTTCAAATGTAAGTTCTATAGATGGTGAAAAGGTGTCCAAATAATGTATCTTTAGAAATCAACCCGTTTTCGGGGTTAAAACGGGGGATAGTAGGTTGGCTCACTGGTCACGAAATTTCCGAAACTATAACACCTACAAACTTGAAATTCGGCAGAAAGGCTCCTTATAGAGCGTAGACATCCGCTAAGAACGAATTTTATGAAATTCGACCCTTAAGGGGGTAAAACGGGGGTTGGAAGTTTGTGTGAAAGTCCCATGTTTTTGAAGTAAGAGACTTGAAATTTAAAATGTATACCTTATAGATGATGAGAAGGTGTCCAAATAATGAATCTTTAGAAATCAACTCGCTTTTGGGGTTAAAACGGGGGATGGTAGGTTTACTCACTCATCACGAAATCTCCGAAACTATAACACCTACAAACTTGAAATTTGGCAGATAGGCTCCTTAGAAGGCGTAGACATTCGTTAAGAACGGGTTTTACAAAACTCGACCCCTAAGGGGGTAAAACGGGGGTTGGAAGTTTGTATGAAAGTCCTATGTTTTTGCAGTAAGAGACTTGAAATTTAAAATGTAAGCTCTATAGATGATGAAAAGGTGTCCAAATAATGTATCTTTAGAAATCAACTCCTTTTTGGGGCTAAAACGGGGGATAGTAGGTTGACTCACTTATCGCGAAACCTCCGAAACTATGACACCTAAAAACTTGAAATTTGGCAAATAGGCTCATTATAGGTCGTAGACATCCGCTAAGAACGGATTTTATGAAATTCGATCCCTAAGGGGATAAAACGGGGGTTGGAAGTTTGTATGAAAGTCCCATGTTTTTGAAGTAAGAGACTTGAAATTTAAAACGTGTGCTCTATAGATGATGAGAAAGAGTCTAAATAATGTATCTTTAGAAATCAACTCCCTTATGGGGTTAAAACGGGGGATGATAGATTGACTCGCTCATCACGAAATCTCCGGAACTATAACAGCTACAAACTTAAAATTTGATAGATAATTTCCTTATAGAGTGTAGACATCTTTTAAGAACGAATTTTACGAAACTCGACCCCTAAAGGGGTAAAACGGGGGTTGGAAGTTTGTATGAAAGTCCTATGTTTTTGAAGTAAGATACTTGAAATTTAAAATTTATGCTCTATAGATGGTAAAAAGGTGACCAAATAATGTATCTTTAGAAAGTAACTCCCTTTTGGGGTTAAAACGGGGGATGGTAGATTAACTCACTCATCACGAAATCTCGGGAACTATAACACCTACAAACTTGAAATTTGGCAGGTAGGTTTCTTATAGAGTGTAAACAGCTACGAATTAATTTTACGAAAATCGACCCCTAAGGGGGGATCGATCCAAAACACGGGGGTCGAAAGTTTGTATGAAAGTCTTATGTTTTTGAAGTAAGAGACTTGAAATGTACAATATATGCTCTATAGATGGTGAGGAGGTGTCCAAAAAATGCATCGTAATCTATATATATATATAAAAGAGAAAGGTCACTAACTCACTCATCACGAGAACTGAAAAACCGCTTGATGGTCTATCCATCCAGGTTGGACAAAGATAAAATTTGGCAGGGAGGTATAGTCAGCAGACGTCCGCTAAGAACGGATTTTACGATATTCCACCGCTAAGGAGGTTTAATTGGGGTTGATAGTTTGTATGAAACTTAAACAGCCTGAAAATAAAACTAAAAATGTGGTGTATAGAGGTTTTATAAAAATAACTATTAAATTATACTAAATTGTGCCTTTTAAAAAGTTACTCAGTTTGATAAGCGTTTCGATAAGTGACTGAAATAAAAAAATAATTTGCGTTAAACATTTTAATAGTAATGCATATCTTCATAACCACGCGGACGTAGTCGCGGGTAACAGTTAGTGTATTATAAAACAAAGTCCCCAAAAGTGTATGTGATCGATTCGCTCAAAATCTACTAACGGATTTTCACGCGGTTTCACCATTCGAGAAAGGGCTCCACCATTGGCAAGAGGAAGGTTTATGGAACGGCTAAGCCGATTTTGATGAGAGTTTCACTGGAAGTTTGCCGGGAAAACTTTGTGATACACTAATTTCAACGCGGGCGAAGCCGCGGGCACAGCTAGTAAATATATATAAGAAAAAAAAAAAAAAAAAAAAAAAAAAAAAAAAAAAAAAAAAAAAAAAAAAAACCTTACTAACAGTAACATAGGTTAAGTGTAAATTGTAAGTAGAACATAAGTGTACATATATGGTAACTAGGAAATAAGTGTACATATACGATAACTAGGCAAATAAGTGTACATATAGACATAGATAAGAAAAATAATAATGTTAGAAATTAGAAAGCAATTATGTGTATACTTCTGCATAAACCGTATTTAGTAAGGATAAAAAAAAAAAAAAAAAAAAAAAAAAAAAAAAAAAAAAAAAAAAAAACCGTCAGCGTCGGACCACGTCCTAGTTTTACTAGGCAGTCACGGGACTGTCGATCTGTAGTATAATAAGTAGAAAAATCGCCTGTAGTATTATAATGCATGCATGATAAACAAAGGCACGGGCATTTTGAGCCTGTGGATCAAAATTTATAAATAAAAAAAAAAAAAAAAAAAAAAAAAAACCGATTAAATACAATATATACTTACATATAACTTTTTTTCTCGTGTCAATGTGTAATTATCTAATGAAATGAAATAAAATTAAATGAAAACATTTATTTCGTCATGAGGTGATACATACACTTAACGAACGTCAAAAATAATACACATATTTACAAAAAAAAAACAAAAAAAAACAACGATAATAAAAGAAAGTTAAGGTAGGAAAAATATTAAACAAAAAATAAAAATTTAAATCTTAACATTAAACAGGTACATTACAAACTTAGGTAATGTACCCAGTGTTATAAGCATCCTTAACTTAGTCATAATATTTAAGTTACTCAAAATCCTAATGGTAGATATTACCTTTCTGTTATATTCTCGGTTTTATTAAATATTACAATTACAATAAATAAAATAAAGTAATAGGCCCTAGTAAAGGCTGAGGGAAAAAACCGAAAGAAAAGACTCTCGATGCTGTTTTAAAAATGTAAAGTCATATACAAAAAAGCAACAATATGGCCATGAACGGATCAGAACAAACACGAGACAGCCAATCGTGCGTGCCGAAACCACCACATACCACCTACTCACAACATTTGTAACAGTATCTATTTACAGGGCGGATCATAGCCAAGTCGACTTTTTAATCAATCCCATGCCTTTTCATCATTAAGTGAATATTGTATTATATAACTACGTTTCCTACTATTGTAAATTGATTTAATTATGTGTAATAAACTTGCGTTGTTGATTGCGCGCTATTATTTTTCATATACTACTTGTATTAAAGGTTGCCTGGAAGAGATCGCTATAAGCGATAAGGCCGCTTTTGCATACATTATTTATTTTTGTATCTAATCGTTTTAAAATGTATCTTCTTTTTTGTGTGTGCAATAAAATTTAATAAATAAATAAAATAAGTTATTCATTGATGATATCATAAGCTTTACTACATAAAGTTCACTTAGTAATTTTTTTAAACTTCAGGAAAGCAGCGATTGAACTGAGATAGACATTCCAACAAAGGGACTGCTTTTTTTCCTGAGTCGGCATTCAGGAAATATTAATTTATGGTCGTTCCTGAGTGTTAGATCATTCGAGGCATGTTGATCACTACGACTAACAAATAAATGCCTATTTTTCCGTATGTACATTATATTTTTATAAATATACTGCGATGCAAAGGTCAAGATGTTGATCTCTTTACACTTCTCTCAGAGATTCTTTGCATCCTATTTTATAAATATGACAAATAGTTCTTTTCTACACAGTAAAATGACATTAATATCATCTGCATTGCTCTATAGCAAAATGCTATAGGGCATACATATACATAAACTAATCTAGCTGAATTGACATCCGTTAATAACCGTATTCTTTTAACCGCGTATGCTGCAGAACTTAGTCTAACCGTCAATTAACAGATATAGGGTCCCACCTGTAAATTTGAATCAATGGTGATTTCAAGAAAAACAGTTGAGTTAACTAAGTTCAATTTATCACCATTGAATTTTGGTTGCATATCAATTTCTTTTACATTTGGAGCAGAAAATTTGACACAACTAGTCTTTTTACGATTGAGAAGCAAGCTATCACGGTTAACCAGTACACCAGTTCAGAGAGAGCATTGTTTACATCGTCATAGTTTGTTTCTTGTCTGTGCAATTTAAATATTAATGAAATATCATCAGCAAACAATACAATCTCATGCTTCTTCTCTACTGAATATGGTAGGTCCTTAATGTATATTAAAAATAAGAATAGCCCAAAAATTGAGCCTTTTGGGACCCCCATCTGTATATGCGACCCAGACAACTTAGTACCAATTACATCAACCCTCTGATTTCTGTCACTTAGACAAGAACTCAGAAGTTTTAGTGCGATACTTTTATACGACCGACGAACACAGTCAAATGCCTTGAACAAATCGCAGAATAAACCTGAAGCATCACACGACTCCTTCCAAGCATTGACTATCAAAGTAAAAAGCTCAACTTCGGCATCAGTTGTTTCCTATGGAAAAAATCTCATACAAACCCTAGCTTGTGTAGATATTTATTCATTTATTTATAAAACATGGACAAATGCAGACCGAATTCTCATATGGAGTCAGTGCGTAGCGTAGTGGAAGCGGCCGGGGCGGCCCGCCCCGGGCGGCACTTTTTAGAGGGCGGCAAAATTTAACAATACTTAAATAATACAAATATTTTGTAAATATTTGAAGCATGTTTTGTTCCATTATTTTTATCGCAACTACAAATTCGAACCAATTGAAAGAAGCGCGAAATTTTTTTACTTATTTTGTGGCGAAGTCGGGGAATCCCTTTTCTTTGAACGATATACGTCTTTATTTGTCAAAATTACACGTTTATGGCTAATAATCAGCGAGAATGACATCTATTACATACGAAATGTAAGGGACAGCTACCCTTTAATTGAAACCATTTCGGACTATTATTCTGAGTATCAGACAACAAGAATTTTTTATCGCAAAACCATAGAGAAATAGATCTAGAGGTTTTTTATACCTCTCCGGTGAGTGAAAAATCGCTCTTATTCATCTAGAATCGTATTCTGTGGTTAATAACCATTTCTATTGCACTTATTTTACCCACACAAATATCGTTGTTGACTTTGGAACCACGTAAAAAAGCGAAAAGCTAAAAATAAACCTACCAAAAAATTGAAAAATTTCGAAATTTTCTGACAAGAAATTCCACTACCTAGTTCTAAACTCAGAATAGTGTTATGAGTATACTGGCGAAGTTAAAAGATAGCTTTCCCTTACATTCTGTATACTTATTAAGTTAAATATAGTTTATTTCACGTACGGAAAAGTCCCTTTAAGGTACGGGGATGTAAGCGATTCTTTGAAAAAGTTTGACAATTCGAAGAAAATTTTATTGATGGATCGTCAGTTGTCCATTTTACATCGTCTCGTATCTTAATTAAGTTACGCTTTCCAAATTGTGAGTTTTGTACAAATAAGTACGTGTAGTGGTTGTGAAGTAATCCAACACCTTTGTGAAAAATTGAATTTTTATCTAACTGTGTGAGTATTAAATATTCTATTTATGTAATTGTATGTTGGAATGTTTGATGTGTTGTTCAAACTATATTTTATTAAAATAAAAAAACCGCCGATGTGCGAATTTTACACTAGCGTACCCAGGGTTTCGTACAAATAGTCTAAACAACAAGTTCAAAAACGTGTTAAATAGAAATAAAGCTCCTAAAAATATGTGCGATAGCTCATTCTATTTGGAATGCCGTCTAGAAAAATGTTTTCTAATGGTTTACTAGCACATAAAAAATTGCGATTACTATTAACAAAATAAGCTAAAAAGGTATTTAGTTTTTCATTAACAAAATCTAAAATAATGATATTCGAGGATATTTTGAAAAAAGGAGAAAATTTCCAATAATAAAATCATCCGTTAATAAATCGTCGTTTTCCGGAACTAAATATATATATATATATACTAGCTGACCTGGCGAACTTCGTATCACCTTATTTTTTTCTGAAATATAATAATAACATAATATATCAAAATAAAATATAGCCTATCTTTTAAGTTGGATCAAACTGCACACGGTGTGCAAATTTGACTAAAATCGGTTAAGTAGTTTAGGAGTCCATTGAGGACAAACATTGTGACACGAGATTTATATATATTAAGATATATATATATATATATAATATATATTTGTTACTCTAGAAATAGTGCTCCACGAGGTCGTTACGACAAAGCCGGTATATCATCTAAAATATTTTTTAGTGTGACAACGTCTAATAAATCGATGACTGCCGGTGGCATGCACGAAAAAGGATAGGAAGGACTTATTTTAGCGTTACGCTCATTGTAGGCTTGCGCCGCATCTACCTCTCTTTCACTCGATTGGCCTACACGTCCGAGGAGAAATTTTTTATTTAAAACTAGCTGTGCCCGCCATTTCATCCGCGTGGAATTTAAAAACAAAGTTTTTGTTCAGTTCGCAGTTGTAAAATTAAATAAATGTCTAAAATAAAAGTAGCCTAAGTTACTCCTTATTACATCAGCTATCTGCCAGTGAAAGGCCGTCAAAATCGGTCCAGCTGTTTCAGAGGTTAGCTGGAACAAACAGACAGACAGACAGACAAACAGACAAAAATTGTAAAAAATATTAATTTGGTATATGTACCGTGTCCATCTATTAAAATTGTCGCATTTAGTAAAAATTGGTTATTTGAATATTACCAATTTTTGCCGAAAACTTCTCTATAATAATGTATGTAATATACATTAAATTAAAATATCTGACTGACTTATAGATTGTAGCTCACACAAATATTTTAATATGTTTCTTTTCTTATTGTAAGTTTTAAAATATAGAACTTCGAATGTAAATATGCCAAGTCAAACCCAATAAGGGTTTATTTATATTATAAACAAATAAACTCTACGACCAAAAAATAACAATAAAATCCTAAATAAGAGGGCGGCAAAATTTTTTCGCCCCGGGCGGCTGACAACCACGCTACGCCACTGTACCGAGTTTTGAGAAGCTATGAGATCTATGAAAATTTGGTCTGCATTTGTCTACGTTTATGAGATATTTTTCATAGGATTGAGTGTCCTCTACACATAAACTGCCATGTATTTGACACACATAAGAATATTATTTGTTGATTGTCAGTCTGTAGTCAAATTGATTTTTTTTTTTAAATGTTCTTTATTTTCATTATTTTTTTTTAATTAAAATTTTTAATTATGGTCCATTAGTCGCATATAAACTATCGCGAGGTAAATTAGTTGAGAGGTAATCAATGAAAAAAAAAATATTTTCAAGTGACCAGCTGCTATATAATCCACCATGTTATGGTCAGCTGACATTATTTTTCCTTCAAGATATTAGGTAAACTTTAATCTGACAAATTTTAAGGTGGAAGAAAATGACTAAAAATTTTTTTCTTCCATGCATGGAAGGCTGTCTCTGGCCACCCTACTTACGGATAGGGACACGAAAAAAGTATCGATACTTTATGACATCGAATACATTACCATTCGATACCGATACTTTTGTACTCTATACTTTGCATTCGATACTTTTAATCAATGAGTACGTTTTGGCAGGTATCGTATCGAAAGTTTTAAATAAGTACTTTTTTGTTTTGGTTGACTGAAATTTGTACGATAATTTGAAGCTACGACCTTTTTTTTGGACGTCGAAGATCAATACCTCTGTGTTACTCTATGCGTCTAGGTACAGAGTACTTTTGTGTTTGTACTCGATACCTAGAAGTATCGATACTTTTGTTTCGATACTTTTATTAGTACGATACTTTTTTTTCGATACTAGTTATGAGTACAATATCTATACTTCGTATTCGATACCGTGTCCCTAGCCACGGAGTCGCAGCTGACAATCGCGAATATTCATATTAGAAATCCCTTATGCATTTGACGAAGTTTTTGATTGGGGGGCAATTGGTCATGAAAATTTATCACTGGCTCCCGAACCATTAGACGCAAGAGAATCTGGCCAGCGCGATTTGATATCTGAACTAGAACTATAATAATACTCGAATAATGCCGTATATCCTAAGCTTGGGTCCCCATTGAAATACCAAGGCTTAGTTAGCCAGTCTTGGCCCAAGGTTGGATAATCATTGTCATGGCCGAGGCTGGGTTAAGCAGTCTGGCCTCTTTGTCAACTCTGACATTAGTCACTTTGTTCAACTCATTCCAAAGTAACTTAGACACTCTTCTGTTACGTAATTCCAATTTATCAAATTCATAAAGACAGATTAGAGAAAGAGCAGAAAAAGTTTTGTAAGTCCTAACTTTCTTCAAAATTATTAAATAAAGATTTGATTTTCAAGAACGTTGACTTACACCTATGAATACGAATATTCTTTTTATCAAGCCAAACTAAAATATTACGCTTAGTGACCGTCTCAAAGTCCGATTATATAACTATACTATGAAAACATAACTTTAGAGAATGCAAGCAATGCGAATGTTCAATTTACAAATAAAATAAATCCAAGCTAATGAAAACTTCTAACCCAATGTAATTAACGCTAATTCCGTCGCTTTTCTTGGGAAACCGTAACCTTACATAATTATGTATCACTAGGCCCGACCGCGCATTTACTATTAATATTTGGCAGGAAAAAAATCTGAAAATCGTAGGTTTTCTAGAGTCCTAACAATGCGATTGTCGATCCAGAAACACCTTATCAATAAACATTTTTATCTAAATTAAGAGGCATTAAAGCTGTTTACTCATCATCATCATCTAATGAAACCATAATATTAAAATGTCATTAATCTATTTTGTTTGTCTTTTTAAGGGCGCTAATCTCGGGAAGTAACTACCAACCTGTAGGGTTCGAATTGAAAAATTATTTTTGTTTTGAACAGTCCATTTACAGAGGGAGATTATAGGCTATATAAAAAAATTATTGTTCAATAATTGTGTTTGCTCGCAAACGAAAAAAAAAACCGACTTCAATTACATCGACGAGTAATGCAAGTAACTACGCGTCAAGATCAAAGATTACTCAAAAAGTTGTTATCAGATCTCGATAAGATTTAAATTTGACCACATAATAAACATCAGCTGTCGATAAAACTAAAATTCATCAAAATCGGTACACCGAAAATCCGCAATAACTTTTTACTAAAAAGTTATTGCGGATTTTCGAGTTTCCCTCGATTTCTCTGGGATCCTATCACCAGATCCTGGTTTCCTTATCATGATACCAAACTAGGGATATCTCCTTTCCATCAAAAAAAGAATTATCAAAATCGGTACATCCAGTAGAAAGTTATGCGGTATAATACAACGTAGGTCGACGAAAAAAGCGTCAATTAAAAACGTATTATTAGATATAACTCGAAAAGTAATTGTTAGATCTCAAATAAATTTAAATGGGACCAATTAACACACCACCTTTCGATTAAAAAAAAATTGTCGAAATCGGTCCACCCGGTCAAAAGTTCTGATGTAACATACAAAAAAAAAAAAATACAGTCGAATTGAGAACCTCCTCCTTTTTTGGAAGTCAGTTAAAAAAACACTCACTCTGTGTCTCCAATACGTTATTTTGTCTTCTTAAATCATCTATGTCTTGTTGGTGAGCGTTGTTTTTCCGTCTCATAAATTGTACATATTCTGCAGCCTTTTTCAAGATTTGTGCACGACTCGCCTATTAAGAAAATACAAATATCATTAATTCGTATTTCTGTGACATAAGAACAATATCTAATGCTCAACTAAAAATATTAAAATTTCTTTCAAATGCTACATTCCCACTTTAGGTGTTTGGTATTTCTGTGTTATCAGAACTATATCACAACACTCCAAATTATGCTCAATTCAAAATACAAGTACTGATTAAAAATACCAAATTCCACTTTATGTGTATGGTATTTCTGTGTCAACAGAACTATATCATAACACTATATATTGCTTTCTTCAAAATATTGATTATAAATACTGAGTTCTGAATATTTGTGTATAGTATCATTGTTACAAAAAACATATTTCACTATAATACATACTCTTTAATAGAAAATATTAATACTGATTAAAAAATACTTAAAATATTATAAAGCTCCATAACTCCTAATTCATAATATCTATTCTTTATCATAAATGCTTTGAAATACACAGGCCGAAGACGGGCAGCAGCGTCTTTGGTGCGACAAAACCAGTACTGCGGTCCCGCCTGCCCAGCGTGGTGACTATGGGCAAAACACATGAGTTCACGTTGTTTTTGGCGTAAACTTGTGGAGGCCTATGTCCAGCAGTGGACTGCAATAGGCTGGAATGATGAAGTCTTGAAGATGTAGTCACTTTTATTTGTGAGGTTTATCGTATCAACCTTAATAATAAGACCTAATGTTCACTTTGAAATTATACTTTATTTATTTATTTATTTATTTAACAATTTATGTACACTAGGAAAGCAAAAGGAAATAGCTCTTATAAACAATGCTGGTACAAAGGCACTACTTATCCCATGATGGAATCTCTTCCAGTAGTCCTGCTACAGGAAACTTATAAAACAGTCGCAAAATTAGCGTGTACAATCTAAACATATAGATAATAAAAATATAATATAAATACATAATTATACAATATATAAATAAATACATAATAATTTATACACACGTAGATACAAATAATACGATACTTATACATACACGCATACACATATACGATACATAATATAATACATACGATAATAAATTCCAATACGCATAAGGACACTTAATTAAATTGATTTTAGACTAGGATTGATTAAGGTAGAATTTTCTCACTCTTTTCTTAAATAGCGATAGTGTTTTGCAATCTTTGTTTAAGATTTACTAATAAGTTCGTTTTACTTAATACTTTTTGAAAGGTGGTTTTAAGCCCCGACTAAAAATAACTGTAAATGTTTTTGTTTTGAATTTTTTTTAAATGAAATATAAAAAGTCTTTACTTAACTATTTGAAAAGGTTTTTTTTTTTACTTAGATGTTTTATTTTACACCATATTGTTTTAGGTGATTTTTTGTTATTTACTATATTTATATTAAAGGAAGAGGGCATGCATAATAAATAAAATATTACGTAAATGGAACAGTTTTATTGGACTAACCAATTCTATATTCTAAGGTACATTTCTTAAAATCTAACTCACAATCAATACTAAAATTACACTCTGCTCCTATATGGAAAAGAACGGCTGCTACTTTACAAAATCTTCTATATCTGCTCCTCCGCTGTCAAAGGCTTCTAATCTTTGTCGTAATTCAAAAACTGAAATTCAAGTATTTTAATTAGATTGTGATAACAAGTTGTTTGAAATAATGAAAGGATATTTTGCTTGATTCTGAGTATTAGAGAGTAATACAATGAAACTCGTTCCGTTTTTATAAAATAGAAAAATACACATTCTCGAAAATGTGTCTAAGTGACAAAATTTATATCATTGAAAGAATATTTAAAAGGTATTTCAAGACTAATCTTACTTTTTGCCTCATTAGGTCATTATCATTATCATTTGTATGATGTAGTTCTTTTAAGACTTCTTTCCCAGCATTACGTTTTAGTAGCCGTATAAGTATATTCAATATAATGTCGCCTTTGGAGGCCTAAAAACAATTTTTTTTATTAAAGTTTTGTACATATGCCCATGCAAAAGAGTAAAAATTGAAACAAAAACTCTCACAGACTGTGAATTATTTGAAGAAAATGTAACAATTAAAGAGGATCATTATTGTATAAAAATCCACTCAGTTGTTACTTTTGTTTTTTTTTTTTGTTTTGTCCGTAACACAGAAAAGGGCAAATATTAAAAAAAGTAACTACCACTTCTACATTTCAAGCAGTCGCTGTAACGCATATACATAGAAATTTTAATGTTAATTATTATAACTATATTACTTACAACCTTATCACAGCCTACCACCGCCGCCAGCTCCGCCATAGCTCCGCCATAGACGCATCCTGGCGTCTCCTTCGCTCGTAATTGGCATTTCTAATTTTTCTTTCTTCCTGCAAATATTACAATAATATGTGACAAAATCACTTACGTAAATCTACTAATTAATTTCTATTGTGCGGTTTTTACACGTAGTACTTTACTTTTAAGAATAAAAGTAAAACAAATTAAAAATGGCTTGCGTACAAGGTATACGTGTCAGAAGTGAAACTTCTTTGGCAAACTAATTTTTAAGTCTCGTTTATATTTATTAAAATCTAAAGCTTTAGATTTCCTTTCCAGCGCCATCGACAAAAACGTTGCCGTTTGATCCGTAAAAATTTTACACTCATGCGCCTAAAGAAGTTTCACTTCAAAAAAACTTATCGTAGTTTTATAAATTATAGTCACTTTTGCTATAATTTTCTGTACCTATTCTAATTTTATACACTTACTCTGGTTAACGGGGCCGGAACCAGACACAATCAGGTGACTGTTCTGTCGGAATCCCGCAAAAGAAAAAGTATTCAATTAGACTAGTAAATAAACAATACCTCCGGTAACGAAGCTAGTCTAACTTTCTCTTTGGATACAAGGGTTTTTAAAAACTATTTTATGTTTTAAATTAAAGAAATGAAACAAGAAAAATGTATCCGATTTGGAGGCTGTTATATATCTGAACCCAATAAAACATATTAATACATTCATGTCTCTTCAAAACAAATCTAAGAATTTATTTATATCTGTGTTTTGTCTCTATACTTAATATGAACTGCCTGGTGGCAATGATATATCAGCGGATCAGCTACGTACTATTCTATGTGCATAGTTCAATATTACGTAGGTTCAATGTTTATCTCTCTGTCTTTGTGATAGAACTTTATTTTACTTGACTTTAAATACATTTACTTAAAATTGTATTGTTTTTAGCCGTCTACAACGTTGCATTGTCCAGTGGCCGTTCTTATTAAAACGTAGGATAAAAAAAAAGTAGTTTCGAGAGAGGTTCCATAAGGAGTTTAAAGAAAACGATTTCGAGAGAAGAGCGTTTAGGGTGTAATGTTTTCGGGTATAAATAAAATGTTCAACTCACTGTTCATAAGCGTCAATTAAATCCACCACAAGATGTATACAAATAAAGTACGGAAGAAGAAAGTCACAAGTACAGGCACAAGTACAGCATACAGTTTATAAGATAAGCAAGAAGGAGTAAGCGAGAGATATAAGCACAGTATAAAGCATAAAATACAGTTTATACTTATAGTAACTACGAAAGCGAAAATGAAATAATACAAATATAACGTAGCACTCGAGCACGGTAAGATTGTCGCGACACAAACGGCGGTAGTAGGAGAACTTGCGTTCGGCGTCGTATCGATGTCTCGACTAGCCTACGTGCGTATGCGCGCTGCGCTCGTTTTGGTACATACATATAAAAAAATTGAACGTCATTTTTTGTTTTCTAAATAATTCAATAATTCATACTAAAGAAGTATATAAATATTGTGTACTGTATGAATATATAATGTAATCTATATATGAAGCAAAAACTTTGTACCCCTATTTACGAAAATTGTGCGGACGGGGGAGTACGAAATTTCGCACAATGACGAGTGCAGAATGCTAATATTTTTTAAATTATGCATAAAAATATATTAAATCAATTAAAAAAGCATTACACACACTTACCACGTATTTGACACACACACGCATATTATACTATTTGATTGATTGTCAGTCTGTAGTTAAATTGAAAAAGAGGTTTGTTTTCATAATTTATTGGTTGTCTTTCATTTAAATTTTTAATTTTGGTCGAATTTCGACCTTTGGGTAACCACTAGGAAATATAAATGTATGAATATAATAGAGAGACGTGCCATCATTCCCCTCCAGAGACTGTCACAACCGGGACCAACGGCTTAACGTGCTCTCCGAGGAACTCCGAGGCAGTTCTTACTTAATAAATAAAATAAATTCTCATGCCCTTTCAAGGGCAGCATGAACATCTTTATTTAATCCATTGGTGTTTTTTTTAATTCGTAATATAAATCGACGTGCGAGACAATTACAATGAAAAAAGATTTAAAATAAACCGATTATAATATTTCTACTGACATTTTATCTAGAAAATTATCAATGTTTAAATATATAATTGGTATTGATTTATATATTTGCTATGTGGTTACGGCAGTAAAGAATATAGCCACCCCCTTCCTGTGGTTGTTGTAAGAGGCGACTAAGGGATAACACAGTTCCACTATTACCTTGGAACTTAAAAAGCTCACGTATGGCGGGAAAACCATCTAATGCTGCTGGCTTTCAAATACACAGGCCGAAGATCAGCGTCTGCGATGCGACAAAGCCAGCCCCGCTGTCACTAACCCAATGAGGTAACTATGAGCAAAACACATGAGTTTCAACATTATGGCGCGAGCTTGGAGAAGCCTATACCCAGCAGTGGGCTGCGATAAGGTGAAGTGATTTATATATGAAAATGGGTTAGTGAGGCTAGGAATTCGGGCGTTATAATGGATCAACATCTTAGATTCGAAGAGCATATCCTTAAAACTGTACGAAACTCATCGATTGGCAATTTTAAAACAATACACAAAAAATACTTAATTAAGAAACAGGTACAGAACTTGTAAAAGCCGATTAATGATAAACGACTGTACCACCGGTACCTACTAATTTTTAATAAAATAAAAAAACGACTGGAAGGGATGTTTAGTGTGTAAAGTGTATGTGTGTGTACATGATGTATCTATTTGTGTATCTATGTATAGATATATATTTATTATATGTGTACTTGATGATATTTGGTATTGTTGGTTACTACGATAGTCTTACTGACTTATTAGATGCTATTTATTGGCTGCTGCCGCTGTCGTTCGCATGGTACCCGAGGTGTCCACGGAAAATCAGCGTGTGAAGTTTAGGGATCTTACTATGGTCCCTGTATTTCCACAAGTGCTGAGTGGCCATCCTTTTTGTGACGGTACACTGCTGACAGGTGTTAATAACTTTGGCAGATGAATTTTGTGTTACGTTTACGGTTATTTTAATTTTATTTATTTTTTTACTCTTTTCTTCACATTTATGTTCAATCTTATAAAGAGAGGCTGTATTTGTTGTTTTTTTTTTCATTATTACTCTTTTCTTTTTATTTTAATTTTTTATTTGATTAAAGTTTTACTTTTCATTTTTTAAATTAATTATTTAAATTTTTAGTTACATCTTTACTTAATTTTGACCTTTTTTTGTATTTGTGCTCTCATTGTGTTAGTTGTATATAAGCAGTGTAAGTGTCTCAAATAAATGTCTTTCTTTCTTTCTTTCTTTCATATGTACAATTGGATGCCATAGTACCTTAATTTGTTTTATTATTCTCTAATTATAAATATACAAAAAATATAATATAAATTTATCTATACACATAATAAAATGGTAGGAAAGTCAAAACTGTACATTGAATATTTTTTTAAAAGAATACTTGAGGTGTGATTTACAA
The DNA here is from genome assembly GCF_905220565.1 of Melitaea cinxia. NCBI lineage: Eukaryota > Metazoa > Arthropoda > Insecta > Lepidoptera > Nymphalidae > Melitaea > Melitaea cinxia. The sequence continues at coordinate 8,782,821 of NC_059411.1, forward strand.
TCGATACCGAAGCCAAAAATATAGTTTTTAGAATTTTTGTCTGTTTGTCTGTTTGTCGTTATGTATGTCCAGGATAAACTCAAAAAGTACTGCATGCATTTACTTCAATAGGCTACAAATCATCACGCTATCACCTACGGGGAACAAGCAGTGAACCTTTATTTCTTCAACGCATTCTGTAACAACGTGTAATCTAACGACGCATATTTGAATGTTGTTATTATGTTAATAACCATGCTTTAAGCCAGCTTCATACTATAAATAAAGACATTCTGTAGTATATTTAGTATTAGCGTTGCACCCGTGCGAAGCCGGGGCGGGTCGCTAGTAAATATATATATTTTTTGCAGGGGCAAGAGTGCGTCTGAAGTTTGTGCATGAGCGGCCGACTCCTGGTCTAACGCGCGGGGCGAGAGCGACGGGAGGCGGCGGGGACCACTGGCAACGGTGCGAGCGCAGCGACCGTGTATTTCATTATCAATTTATCATCCACACAGATCATCCACGTCACCGAACCGTAACTACTAGTGTTCTTTTGTCCACGACGCCAAGCCGTCGAAAGAAAATACAATCCATTTATTAACCACACAATACAATCCATTCGTTCACCACTTTGTTTCTGTACGAGTTGTTTCATCGGAGTGAACATTGCTGCGCTTATAACTGACATTCCTGGACAAGAAGCAATCATTCGTCGGCAGGAATACATTTAAGTACAGTTTTGGATACCATCTGTCGTGTCTGCGATCATCATACGTCAAGGATACACGTGAGATCGTTCCATATCCTACTTTTATCCTAACCGTTATCATTCGCATTCATCAACCATTATTCCATTTTCATTTTATTTCATACTATTTTAAAATTCACCTCATTATTTCGTAGTCTTATAATTCGTTACATCATCATAATTAGTAACAAGAGTATTCATACAGTAATATTGTATTTAAATAAGAAAAAATTATAATATTTTTACGTAAATATTCTTAATTTATTTATTAATTTAACATCTACCTACGTCGATTAATGTCAATTTTTTACAATCATTAACATTTACCATTCATTAAATAATAGCTCATATCATCATTTTCGTTCATCGTAACTCGTATTCAAATTTATTTTTTTTCAAAATTGCTTATTTATAATTTTTTCATTACAAAAGTCGGTACTTCAAAAATAAAACTGTAAAATACTGTACCTACCATAGTAGTTGCTATATTATACGCCTGGCTATTTAAGCAATCACTTATATTAGTCGTTGCTTTATTTTTTCGTGCGTTTTTTTTTTCATTTTTTAACAAATTGCTTTTAAATTTTGAATAATTAAAATTTGTTTTTAGCTTACTAAAATGCTTGCGTCTTGCTTATGAAAACAATAATCACAAATAAAATAATACCTTTAAAATAGTTGTTGCAAATTAATTACTTATCTATAATATAAAAATGAGTCGCTGAATGTGTTGCTAAGCGCAAAACTCGAGAACGGTTGGACCGATTTCGCTAATTCTTTTCTTAAAATATTCCTTAAACTACGAAGATGGTTCTTACGGAGAGAAAAATTAAAAAAAAAAATTTTAAATTTCCTGAAAAAGTCTAAAAACAACACTTTTCTATACTCCCATACAAAAGATTTATGATAATACTTAAAAGTCAATTTGAACTTTAATACCATACGATAAAGTTTTGTGTTAGGCGATACGAAGTTCGCCGGGTCAGCTAGTTGTTAATAAATTATAATACCTGAAAATAATAATATTTAATATTTTACGCTGCGTTGGCGCAACGGTCACAGCCATGGATTGTACCTGTTGCGCTGGCGGTTGCGGGTTCGATCCCCGCACATGACAAACATTTGTATTGGTCATACAGGTGTTTGCCGTGGTCTGGGTGTTTGTGCAGTCCTAGTGGGTCTCCCCACCGTGCCTCGGAGAGCACGATAAGCCGTCGGTCCCGGTTGCTATCATGTACACCTGATAGCGATCGTTACTCATAGTAGGGAATATATCCGCCAACCCGCATTGGAGCAGCGTGGTGGATTAAGCTCCGATCCTTCTACTTGGGGAAAGAGGCATATGCCCAGTAGTGGAATATTACAGGCTGGAGCGAATATTTTAATGTAAGTTAACAATGAGTGAAATACAAATGAAACATTTAATAAAAAAGCGAGCTATAATTAAGGGAAAGCTTACTGGCTTTATTAATTATTTGAAATCACTTGTAAATAGCAATTGATGGCAATTGATGAATTGCAAACACAGATCGAACTTCAATCGTATTTGGATAAAATTGAAAGCTTATACGATGATTTCGATAGTTTTCAGAGTGAGCTGGAACCTGGACGAGTAGTCAGATATGCCTAAAGACGAGGCTAAGGAGCGCGAGGCCTTCTATTCTCAGTACTACTACTCTCTCGTGTCTGCCGGACGTGCCTTGATCCAGAGTCATAGCAAGCTGTCGCTCCCTTCACTCCACACTTTGTCTCCGATTTGCTCTGAGGCACATTCACACAAAGGTAAGGTTATTGAACTACTTAAAATAAATTTGCCACATTTTAACGGTGAATATCAGTACTGTATCAGTATTGACTTTAATTTCATTACACGCGGGCTTCTTGGAAGGGTAATGCGGCTTTCACTATATCAGGCCTAGATCTTTACGCCGACAACTATAAGGTTGCATGGAAAACTCTATTCGAACGATATAACAACAAACGTGTTCTAGAAAATCACCATTGGAATTCTTTGTTTAAACGAGGATCTTCTGATAGAACTCCTGGGGGGATTGGGGTTGGCTTTGCAACGCGTTTGTAATGCTTCTGCTATCGCAGACGTCAAAGAAAAAGGATCCATACAAAAGAAATCTAGTACACGAGATTAATTTTGTATGGATCCTTTTTTGCGCAATTTGATCGACGCAATAAATAAAAATCTAACTTAGGCCAACCAGTCCTATACTGGGATACATTAATCATTTATATGATGAATTCTAAATTGGATAATGTCATAAATGGTGAATGGGAATTATATAGGAACAACTATAAGGACCCTTCCACATTGAAAAATTTTACTAAATTTTTTTAGAAACTTTAAATGCAACAAAAATAATGATATAGTATATTATAGTCATAAACCAGATGTCAGTTTTAACAAATCCAAATCCTCACCAAATTTCTACTGTTCTGCTTTCAACAGCTTTAGTAAAATCCAAATCCTCACCAAATTTCTACTGTTCTGCTTTCAACAGCTTTAGTAAAATCCAAATCCTCACCAAATTTCTACTGTTCTGCTTTCAACAGCTTTAGTAAGCTCTATGTCAATTGATAACCGCATGCTGCTAGAATCTTGCTTGATAATGGATCGAAACATACTGGGTGGGCCATTTCAAGTGGAAGCAATTGTTTGCTAAAAAAATAAAAATATATATTGTTTTTTGTTGTTCATTTAAAAAATATTTTATTTTTATCTAAAGAGACTTCTTATAATTACTTTTTAAAAATGATATCGCGCAAATGGCCACCTCTGGCCTTGGCAACCAAATGTGTCCCTTTTCTCGGCGTTTTCAATTACGTTGGCCAATTTTTCGGCGGATGTGGCGCCAATTTCTTGACGAATATTGTTTTTGAGGGCAGCTAGAGTCAGTCCTTGGCTTGTTAGCGTATACTTTGGATACTTTCAAGTAATCCTACAAAAAAAGTCTGGTAGCGTCAAATCAGTTGATCTCGGTCGCCAGTTAAAATCGCCATTTTTCGATATCAGTCGCCCAGGGAACCAAGGTCACAATAAATTGATTGTTGCTCGAGCTGTGTGGCGTGTGGCGCCGTCCTGTTGGAACCAGTAAGCGTCCATGTCATTTTCACAAATAATTGGCATCAGAAAATCAGTTATCATGGACCGATAAACGCATACCATTGACGGTACCGTACGTTGTTGGAGTCTCTTCAATACTGGCTCGTATGACTTCAATATTTTCATCAGAACCTCTTGTTCGTTGTCTGGATAAGTGTCTGCCAGTACAAAGACTACCGGTGTCCACAAATTTTGCGTATAAACGTCTGATAGTGTTATCATCTGGAGCAATTTACATTGTATTTTTTTTTTTTTTTTTTTACGAAACGCACGTTTAGTTTTCACGATTGAAAAGTTATTTTGAATGTACAGCTGAACAATTTCAGCACTTATTTTGGTGTGTAGTGCTCCATGGTTAAAATTCTACTGAAATGACGCTTCCAACACGGTATGTCATTAATCGATCTGATAACTAATGTCAAAGATAGAGAGTTGCTCGATGCTTCTACTTTAAATGGTCCACCCTGTACATATATTGAATATTGAAATAATATATATCGAAAATTATTTTGTGTAAGCTTTCTTCCATATACTAACGATGCATTTTTAACAGCCAAAAAGATACATAACAATGATAATGGTACTATCCTGAACCCAGCATTTTGTTATTTCGAAGCGTTCCCTAGCCATTAAGAAAGCTTCGTGTTGGTAATTTAGTCAAGAATTCAAAAAGTGTGATGTCAGTATTCTTAAAGCCAGTTTTGCTAAACCAGATTTGATTTTGGAGGGATAAGTCACGAAACTTCAACAGAAAGGTCTTGGTTTGGTTTAGGTCTTGGTTTGTCACTCTTTTTTGGGCCAATGCGATGACAACGACTAAAAGAATCTCTCGATAAGTTATTAATTTTAAGATGATCGGTAAAAGTTTCATTATCAATTGATAATGTGTTCTCCTTTTTATTTGAAGGGATGATGTGCCATTCTTTGGCTTCTCATATTAAAATTGATCTTGTTGTTTAGCGAGAAGTTCAACTTGCTTCTGGAGTCCCTTAAGTACATTCAATACAAAATCTCTAAATACATAAAATTGTGCTACAAAAATTTATGTTGGACTTGATAAGATATGAAATTCAGTCATTCTTAAATTAAGCTGCTCTGATATTCCGTTATGGGTTTTTTAATGACATCCATAGTTGACACTTGAAAGATTTTGAATAATTTAGTTTACTTGTAAAATATAATAAATAATAATTATTGGTAAACTATTGTTGAAGTAATTAGTGCTGGTACGCAAAAAAATACATTTAAAATACTATAGCATAGTTTCTTGAATATAATTTAAATAAAATAAAATTTGAGCTTAACATCGACTTGTTGATCTTTTGTCCACTTACCTGAATGAACACTTTATATGAGCATTAGTCGATAGTCGAATTGATTGGGCTCACTTTGCGGTCATTCTCCAATTCGGCGTTCTTTGCCTAATTACCGTGACGTTTTTTATTTTTCACTGATTTGACTTAAACACATTAAAATATGAAACAAATCAAAAATACGAATTCAATAATTATTTTGGCATGTAACAGTTAATTGTGGTTTTCTAGATAATGAAACTTAAAAATTTTATGGGTATGGTAATTAGAAAATTTTTATATTTAATGTAACGGTAATAAGAAAATATGCTGTGTGGTTACGGCAGTAAGAATATAGCCACTCCCTCTCTTCCCGTGAGTATCGTAAGACGCAACTAAGGGATTACACAGTTCCACTACCACCCTGGAACTTGAAAGTGCCGACCGATGGCGGGATAATCATCCAACTACTGGTTTTGAAATACACAGGCCGAAGACGGGCAGCAGCGTCTTAGGTGCAACAAAGCCAGCCCTGCGGTCTCCAACCCGCCTGCCCAGCGTGGTGACTATGGGCAAGACAAGACAAGACACATGAGTTCACGCCACGTTTTTCTTGAAATATATTCTCTCTTGCCAGGACAAATGCGACTGATCTCATCTTGCTCTACAAAAATTTGGACGTCTTGTTTGGTTTTCTCTACAGTAGTCCCTATATTATTGTTATGTAAATACTTTGGTTCTATTTCTTTATCATGACTTTGTTTTGGTTTTGGATGTAGCGTGTTTTATATTTCAGTCTTAATGCTTGCTTCCTGTACTTTTCTTTTGCTCTTCTTAGCTCTATTGTTTTGTCTCAAATATGACATTTCTTTATTTGTTTTCTATACATGCCTTCTAAATAACATTAAGAGTGAGATTTTTTTACGTATCGGTTTCTCGACAGGTATCTTTGAAGATGGTGAAGTTGGTGAAGTTGGTGTTGAACACAAGGAAGACGCTCATTCCGTAATATTCACACTTGTATCTTTATTTTCGGTCAAATGCTCATTATTGATTAATAATAAAATAACATACTTTCAGTCGAAGATGATGACAGAGCACTAGATGAACGCGGCGTTAATGTGGTTAAAGAAGGTTTAAAATTTGGTGTCTTTTTCAAGGGAACTAATTCTTTTTCAAAAGAAGTCGACTGCAGAAAAATTTCGTCTTGCTGATTATCTTCTTTTTTTGATTTGGGATTTTCGGGACAATTTTGTACTTTTTTAGTGTACTTTTTAGCGCAGCGAGTATGATAAATCATTGAGATGTGGTGTGACAAAGTTTCAAGAGGATTTGTTATATTGTTATCAAGCACCTCTATATCTAAGGTCACTTCTTCCTCGATTGTTTTCAATTTTCCCTTTTCCTTTTGTCTTTTATAGTAAGCTCTGAAATTTTCTCTACTTTTTTTTGAGTTTTCTTCCGGCTTTTGGTGACATTTCGCAGATAGGCAGATTTTTTTATTTTTTTTATTGTACCCTTCTTTCTCCTTTATTTTTTTTTTGGTTGCTAATACAAAAAGGGGCATTTTTAATTCGTTTTCGGCATTGTCGCTCGGCAAGCCTTCTATTTTCTTTAACTTCCTCTTTGGTCTTTTTAGGTTTTCCTATCTTATAAATTAAATAATTTGATGAATGGTCAGCATATAATATAGACATATTTACGGACAATAATAATAATAATCTACGAAAACCGCGGTAAACAAGTATGACTTTTTCATACAACGGTAATTATAAAAATATGGTAATTAGTATACGGTAATTAGAAAACGATAAATTTTCATAAAAATGTTTAAAACCGACACCGTATACAAATTCTAGTTTATTACAACGTACGGAGGCCAAAGTACTGTCTCCATTTACATGATCAACTTGGGTCTATCTTAAAAATCTAGTATTAAAATAAGAACAACGGTAATTAGAAAAGTTTTTAACCAAGGCTACGGTAATTATATACTCACGTGCTTCATTGGCGGTACACTAACATGAGAGTCATACAACTGCTGATGGACCAAGGTACACACTGAGGAGACGCGATGCGTACGGTAGTGATGTGCCAAATACTTTTATTTAGGGATGTGCACTCGAGAACAGCAGATGTTACGGCAATTAGAAGTTTCCATTGGACATACGACTACTTCATAATAATTATTTGTAGACTGGTTCTATTGAGTTGATATTTTGTTATGCGATAGACCCTGCTTAATATCGTTTAAAACGTTGAATGGATCAAAATAAATCTATACGCTATAAAAATTACAAGCAAGTTTTAAAATTAAGTTGGTGTGCGGACACGCCACGGTAATTAGAGAACAGAGGTTTTTTGGACATAAGTTAAATTAATTTAGTCTTAATTACTTAAAACAGAAGCCAATATCTTTTTTACAGCTAGGTACGGATGCTATCTAAAATATATAAAAAAGTGCATGATTGAATATGATGATATTACGGTTTAAACAAGCCCGGACACGAAAAATTTGCTAATCGGAGAATGGCCGTTTGGGGAAATTTTGTTACCAATCTGCAAATGTTTAGAACTGCTGCTTTTTGTAATAATTGGTAAAAACTCGCTGGTAATTTTAGTGTTTATAGAAACTTACGTAGTTGGGTTGGTATAACTCCGGTTGTAGAAAGTACTATTTGTAAATGCTTTATTCGGGTTGTTTCGTCTTTTAATTCAGTTTATTAGATACTGCTATGCCAATAAGAAAACCAAACTTGCTTGTTTTGTCAATTAGTATTATATCCAATCTATCATAATTGTGTTTGTTGAAAAACCGACTTCAATTACATCGACAAGTAATACAACGTAGGTAGACGAAAAAATAGTAAGTCGCATTATCAAAGATTGCTCCAAAAGTTGTAATCTGATCTCGATGAAATTTAAATGTGACAACGTGATAAACATCGGCTTTCGATTACATTAAAAATAATTCTCCTATTAAACAATATTGCTAATATCGCACCGCTTCTTTCATGGAGAAAAATATATATGTAATAAATCTTTATCATATATTTCCAAAACTGCTTGAAAGCACAATATTTTTTTCAAATGTCCCTTGGCATTTATCAGTCCAAATGAAGTTTTGATTTTTCCTTAGTAAATTATGTAATGGATCTTTTATTGCACAGGATATTATTGCACTTCGTAGAACATAATCTGATATCAATTTATTTTTCCTAGAAACTATCTGACATGTTTTTGTGTTTTTAGAATAGAAAAATTTCTTATAGACCGTAATCTTTTAATGGTTTTATAGAATTCTTTTGTATAGTAATAATGACCCAGATAATTCACAAAATCTGATGCAAAGGTGCATTTCGTAAATTTTTATTTTAAACTTTCTGTTTTATTGGCTTCTAACAGTTGACACACAGATGACTAATGTGCTGATTTTGAAAATACTAGAATATCATCTATAAAAATTACAGCAAATTTTATAAGTTTGTATTTTCTAAGTATATTGCTTAATATTCTTTAAAATATTACGTAAATGAAACATTTTTTTATTGGATTAAGCTATTATATATTATAAGGTATATATAAAACTTACAAATAACTTATAATCTAACTTACAATCAATACTAAAATTAAGCTCTTCTCCTATATGAAAAAGAACGGCTGCTACTTTTCACCTTGTATATCTGCTCCTCCGCTGTCAAGGGCTTCTAATCTTTGTCGTAATTCAAAAATTGAAATTCAAGTATTTTTACTAGATTGTAACAACAAGTTATATAAAATAATGAAAGAATATCTTTTTTTTTAAATGCCAAATTAACAGGTGCAGCAAATGGACTGTAGAGTTCTTCGGTAAGATTTTAATTCAATTAATTTGCTATTTGATTCTATCTTTGTTTTCTATCTTCCAAAGTGCTTCTGTAGGACCTTTAAAAGCAATATTTGTCTACCAATAAGTCTATTCTAGCTTCATATCCATTAACAGTACCGACATCATACTTATTTTTTGCAAAAACTGTGTTATATTCGTCAATTCATTTATTAACTTATGATTTTTTTTTATCATCTAAATGATCTATCTTTATTTCAAAATCTTTTTTTTTTACAAGTTCTTTGAAATTAATTTTGTGTTATTTTACATCTCTGTTATCTGTACTTTCTTCTACGTTCATTTTTTTTGTGTTCTCATTGATGTGATATTTTTGGGTTATTTCTAAGTCTTCGTTGTTGTTTGAATTTCTTTATTATGTCTAATCCAATCAGAAAATCATATTTAAAAAATTTCATCAATAATGTATATATACATCTACATTTTTTTCTATCTCAAATATTTGAATTGAAAACGAAGCAAAAGAAAATCGTCCGCGCCAATCGCAAAGCCCTCTACGTCCCGCGTAGACACGTCACAGCTAATTACCCCACCAGGATATGACACAGATATGAGGACTTTTCCGATTTAAGTACGTAGTGTATATAAAAGAGTAAAATGTACCTAACCCGTATTAATTAAGTTATTTAATTCGTAGAATACCAACTTGCATCGAAAATAGCCTACTTTACTCGTGGTCTCATAATATCAAAGGACAAGAAATATTTTCCTTGGGCAAAAAAAGCTAACCCCCTGTCTACATACAAAAAAGTTTCTTACAGTACACTTTCAAACTGTTTAGACTGCTTAAGTTTTCTCCCAGGGCCGTCGTAGCCTACGTTGATGTTCTTTTTTTTACCGTGTTTCGTAGAGTATGCGTCCAAACAAAATATTATTCAAGACTAAGTCTTGAATATGTAGTCACTTTTATTCGTGAGATTTATCATGTGTTTTAGGTGTCGTTTTGTTATTTACTTATCAGGGGAGAGGTGCATACATAATAAACAAAATGTTACGTAAATGAAACATTTTTTATTGGACTAAGCTATTATATAATTTAAGGTATATATAAAACTTACAAATAACTTATAATCTAACTTACAATCAATACTAAAATTAAGCTCTTCACCTATATGGAAAAGAACGGCTGCTACTTTTCATCTTCTATATCTGCTCCTCCGCTGTCAAGGGCTTCTAATCTTTGTCGTAATTCAAAAATTGAAATTCAAGTATTTTTATTAGATTGTAACAACAAGTTATATAAAATAATGAAAGAATATCTTTTTTTTAAATGCCAAATTAACAGGTTCATTTTCTAAGTATATTGCTTAATATTCTTTAAAATATTGCTGGGGCTATTTTTAAGCCAAAAGTTAAGCAAGTCCATTGAAAATGTCCTTCCCATATCACAAATCCAGTAACATACACTCAAACTGTTTAGACTGCTTAAGTTTTCTCCCAGCGACGTCGTAGCCTACGTTAATGTTCTTTTTTTTACCGTGTTTCGTAGAGTATGCGTCCAAACAAAATATTATTCAAGACTAAGTCTTGAATATGTAGTCACTTTTATTCGTGAGGTTTATCATGTGTTTTAGGTGTCGTTTTGTTATTTACTTATCAAGGGAGAGGTGCATACATAATGTTTATTATGTATGCACCTCTCCCTTGATAAGTAAATAACAAAACGACACCTAAAACACCGTTTTACCGTTACACCGTTTACCGTGTTTCGTAGAGTATGCGTCCAAACAAAATATTATTCAAGACTAAGTCTTGAATATGTAGTCACTTTTATTCGTGAGGTTTATCGTGTGTTTTAGGTGTCGTTTTGTTATTTACTTATCAGGGGAGAGGTGCATACATAATAAACAAAATGTTACGTAAATGAAACATTTTTTATTGGACTAAGCTATTATATAATTTAAGGTATATATAAAACTTACAAATAACTTATAATCTAACTTACAATCAATACTAAAATTAAGCTCTTCTCCTATATGGAAAAGAACGGCTGCTACTTTTCATCTTCTATATCTGCTCCTCCGCTGTCAAGGGCTTCTAATCTTTGTCGTAATTCAAAAATTGAAATTCAAGTATTTTTACTAGATTGTAACAACAAGTTATATAAAATAATGAAAGAATATCTTTTTTAAACGGTTTTATTTAGCTCACCCCGTTTGTTTTATTTATTTTAAATGCCAAATTAACAGGTGCAGCAAATGGACTGTAGAATTCTTCGGTAAGATTTTAATTCAATTAATTTGCTATTTGCTTCTATCTTTGTTTTCTATCTTCCAAAGTGCTTCTGTAGGACCTTTAAAAGCAATATTTGTCTACCAATAAGTTTATTCTAGCTTTATATCCATTAACAGTACCGACATCATACTTATTTTTTGCAAAAACTGTGTTATATTCGTAAATTCATTTATTAACTTATGATTTTTTTTATCATCTAAATGATCTATCTTTATTTCAAAATCTTTTTCTTTTACAAGTTCTTTGAAATTAATTTTGTGTTATTTTACATCTCTGTCATCTGTACTTTCTTCTACCTTCATTTTTTTTATGTTCTCATTGATGTGATATTTTTGGGTTATTTCTAAGTCTTCGTTGTTGTTTGAATTTCTTTATTATGTCTAATCCAATCAGAAAATCATATTTAAAAAATTTCATCAATAATGTATATATACATCTACATTTTTTCTATCTCAAATATTTGAATTGAAAACGAAGCAAAAGAAAATCGTCCGCGCCAATCGCAAAGCCCTCTACGTCCCGCGTAGACACGTCACAGCTAATTACCTCACCAGAATATGACACAGATATGAGGACTTTTCCGATTTAAGTACGTAATGTATATAAAAGAGTAAAATGTACCTAACCCGTATTAATTAAGTTATTTAATTCATAGAATACCAACTTGCATTGAAAATAGCCTACGTTACTCGTGGTCTCATAATATCAAAGGACAAGAAATATTTTCCTTGGGGAAAAAAGCTAACCCCCTGTCTACATACAAAAAAGTTTCTTACAGTACACTCTCAAACTGTTTAGACTGCTTAAGTTTTCTCCCAGCGACGTCGTAGCCTACGTTGATGTTCTTTTTTTTACCGTGTTTCGTAGAGTATGCGTCCAAACAAAATATTATTCAAGACTAAGTCTTGAATATGTAGTCACTTTTATTCGTGAGGTTTATCGTGTGTTTTAGGTGTCGTTTTGTTATTTACTTATCAGGGGAGAGGTGCATACATAATAAACAAAATATTACGTAAATGAAACATTTTTTATTGGACTAAGCTATTATATAATATAAGGTATATATAAAACTTACAAATAACTTATAATCTAACTTACAATCAATACTAAAATTAAGCTCTTCTCCTATATGGAAAAGAACGGCTGCTACTTTTCATCTTCTATATCTGCTCCTCCGCTGTCAAGGGCTTCTAATCTTTGTCGTAAATCAAAAATTAAAATTCAGGTGTTTTAATTAGATTGTGACAACAAGTTATATAAAATAATGAAAGGATATTTTGCTTGATTCTGAGTATTAGAGAGTAATACAATGAAACTCGTTTCGTTTTTATAAAATAGAAAAAAACATATTCTCGACAATGTCGAAGTGACAAATTTGTATCATTAAAAGAATATTTAAAAAGATATTTCAAGACTAATCTTACTTTCTTGCCTCATCAGGTCATTTACTTGACGTAGTTCTTTTAAGTCTTCTTTTCCGGCATTTTGTTTTAATAGCCGTATAACCTTTTTCAATATGACGCCTTTGGAGGCCTAAAAACAATGTTTTATTAATGTTTTGTACATACCTATGCAAAAAGCGGGTAAACTGATTGAATAATGAAAACATGCAGAAAAGTAAAAATTCAAACAAAAACTCTCACAGACTTTTTTTTGAATTGCTGGAAGAAAATATCATAGTCTAGCGGATAATATTTATAAAGAGGATATTTATAGTATAAAAATCAACTCAGTTGTTACTTTTGATTTTTTTTGTCCTCTCCGTTATGCAGAAAAAAAAAGCAAATATTAAAAAATTAACTACAACTTCTACATGTCAAGCAGTCGATGTAAAGCATATAGGTACGTAGAAATTTTCAATGTTAATTATTATAGCTATATTACTTACAGCTTTATGGCAGCCAACCGCCGCTGCTAGCTCCGCCATAGCGTCTGACGCCTCCTGGCGTCTCCTTCGCTCGTAATAGGCATTTCTCGCCCTTCTGACAGAATTTGTGTGAAAAATTTTGACTGTGAGTTTTGAAGTGACAAAATTTGTATCATTGAAAGAATATTTAAAAGGTATTTCAGAACTAATCTTACTTTTTTGTCTCTGTTCCGTATTGGAGCAAGAGATAATAAAAACTTGATTATCTTCTCAAATAGATGTATTTTAATAATTATACCAAAGAAAAGGAGTATGCACATCTTAAAACGTGGTTGTTTTTTAAATCTTGAACGATCGCCGATGACGTATTCGAGAGCGCGCCCGCGATTGGCCAGGACCGGTATGCCGCGACATATGAGAGCTCCAATTGGTCGAACACATCGCAAATTTAGACCTTAGTACAAAGGTGCAAGGGCGACGTGCGAACTCAAACTAAGCGGAACGAGCGGAGCGAACAGCCTCATTAGATCATAATATGCATGACGTAGTTCTTTTAAATTTTCTTTTCCAGCATTACGTTTTAGTAGCCGTATAACTTTGTTATATATGTCGCCTTTAGAGGTCTAAAGACAAATTGTTTTATAATGTTTTGTACATATAATTATGTCTATGCAAAAAGCGGAAAAAGTGACTCACTAATGAAAGTTTGCAGAAGAGTAAAAATTGCGTGAGGTGCGTGGAGCGCCTTTTAAAACCGTCCATGCAGCTATTTCTCTAGTCATACGGTCTCCCGGTCGGAGGTGCTCAGTATGACCGGTTTCTGCCATTCCTCTTTGGCCAAGTATAGGGGGGTCAATCCTTTGTCACACACTACAACATCACCATACATAGAGCTATCGCGTCTCGTTTCAAAGTAGACCCTGAGGCTGCTCACCTTATGGTTATGCATGGTGTTAACGCTCAACATACCTCGACTACCACATTTCCACGGAACAAACAGTCTCATGACCGACGACTTAGGATGGTGCACGCGATGCTGCATCATAATTGTGTGAACTCTTCTGCCTAGGGTGTCAAGTTCGGTCTGAGTCCATCTAAGCACGCCAAAGATGTACAAGAAAGTTGCCATGATCCAGCCGTTATAAGCTCAGAACTTGTTGGTGCCCCACAAATAGCTCCAGGGGACTTTTGTCAGCTGTCTAAAAAAGACTTCGCAAACTGCACTTCACCCCTATGCATTGTGACATACCAAGGTACCGGTAAGATTCAGCTTCGGAAAACTCGCTCGTTTCTTTTTGTGTGTAATAAAGTTTTAATAAATAAATAAATAAATAAATAAATAAAAATAATATTTTCTTGTACCTACTTTTAAATGGGACTGTGTATTCTAATTGATATTAACCTGTTCTATTAAATATTTTTGTGAATTAAAATTTATATTTTGAATATATTGTTTTGACGTAGGTTGGATATTCTATTAACCCGGCGCAAATGACGTGAAAATAATTACGAGGACGATGACGCCGGGTCATATTGACCTGAATTTTATCAATAATTTTTCAAGAAATTTAGCAAGTCACCTTAATTTTAATGACTTTATATTAAAAAAGGTTCTTTGATTAGGTAGTCAAATAAAAATAATAAACAATAAGTTCTAGAAATTAAACTGTTATTCACTTTTTCTTTAACACGTTCAAAATCAACTTTGAAAACATAACATGTTTATATTTTGAATTTTTGGTAAAGTATTCGTAGCAACAATAGGATTCAATAGTACTATGTACTAATAGATAGAGAGATCACTCACTATTCATTTCTGCAATAAAAACTATTAGATTAGAACAATTTAGTGACTAATTATATCTTACAAATTAAATTTGACATTTATAAAGAGCTGATCAATAGCTTTATTCTCTTTAGTCTGTGTTTGATCACTGTCTCTGTCCTCGAAAACAATAAAATCATCATCTTCATTAAAAAATATACTAGTGGTGCTACTCCAGCTGCTTCCAGGCACTATTTCATGTTTTTTGTAAGTAGTCTCTAAGGCATGAATTGCAAAATTTTGATTTATCTGCTCATTTGTTGTGATGCTTTCTGGCAATCAACGCATTTTATAACTAGGGTGGTAGCATGATGTTAAAGGCGGATTTATATTTGACTAACGTGTCGTGTCGTGTCGCATCAGAACAGAATCGGTATCATACATTTTATATGACATCGTTTACATTTATGTGTTGTCATGTCGTTATGGCTTCTGATGTGTCGCATCAGAACCGATCCCGATTCGCGTCAGATAAGCGGGTTGCGGGGGGTGCCGAAACGGCGCCATCACGACATGTCAGATTAATGTGTGAACAATGTTGTCACAGAGTACATTGAATATACGGGTAAGTGTTGTGTTATGACGCATCAGCGTCGCTTGTTATTTACGTAAATTGTAAAATAATAGTTTATTTGGCTCTTAAAAATGGATGGCTTGGTTGAAGTTGTACAACAATTTAATGTTATTTATATGATAAAACATAAACAATATAATATATACCTAATATGTTTGTCTATTGATTGGATAAATTCAAAATCCCCTTCTCTCTCTTTCTTTTTTTTAAAGAGTTGCGAGCATTAAAAATTGGATATCTTCTTCAAAATCTGAATCGGAATCCGATGACTCATAGAAAAAGAAGAATATTTCAAACGTTTGACCTACGTTAGAGCTGCGGCTGTATTGATTCACAATATCGTTCTGATGCGTCAGAACACTACATAATAATATTAACGTAATAATAACGTAAAAGTCAAAATTTTGAGTTACAGTCATAGCGTACAGCACGGTCTCGTGTGTATAAAACCATAATAGGCAGTGTTACCAACTTTATTAGCTGCTTTACCATCAATACTCGCACCTCGCACTCACACCCACGATCTCTAAATGAAGGTTAAATGTACCTACTTTAATGTTAAAATACATCGGCGTCAGGTACCTATTTAAAATACGAATTACAAATTACATTTTAAGAAAGTAATAAAAATATAAATACCAAAATACGTATTTATATTTCAATTACGTATTTTAATTACAAGTAATTCAAATACTGCCCAACCCTGGCTCTATATGTGTATAAAATATTATTTCTCATGCTTGTTTGCAGAATTCATCAACTAAACTGAATATGTATATAACAAATACAGACAAATAAAAACTCTTTGGCTATTTATTAGTAACTCGCGATCGTGGATGATCTTATTTAAAAAATTAATGCTGTCACGTTTATTTCATTAGAATATTAGTCAATTTAAAACATTTAATCGTAATGAACTGCGAATGCAAAGAACAGGAAAAACGTAAATACTATCAATACTACGATACTCCAGACGGATGTGATGTATTTAAAAAGGTAATTGTAATTGTAACATTTTACACGATATCAAGAGTGCGTGTTTATACACCATTCCCCTGTTTATGGAGATTGTGAGCTTTAATTTATAATAGTTAAAGAAAACTTAGAAACGATTCAGTAGAGATTTTTTTGTATGAATATTATTGAAAAGTAAGACGGCATATATGGTTGTCTATAGTTATCTGTTGTTATAAGTCACCTATTATGTTTCACAAGCATTATAACGCATAAATTAATTACAAACCGAAATAAAAATGCACATATCATTTATTATAAAAAAATGATGTATGTGTAAGACTGATACAGACTAACAGGTCTACTACATCGCAATCACATGTATTTTTTTTTTTTGCTAATTATAATACTTCGAAATTACATAAAAACTCTAACCCTTCCCCCTCGCTATGTGGGGAGTTTCGAAAACTCCTTTCTTCCCAAAAACACAAGAATAAAATTGTCTACCATACGAAGAAACGACCTTTGCTATATGTATATGTTATTAAATAGTATCTGTCACGTAATAAACGTTAGTCTTTATAGTAAAGAGTTTTATTATGCTGCATGCTGTTGCTGCATACTGCTGCTGCATGGTTCAAGCTGTAATATCCCATTTCTGGGCATAGGCCTCTTTCCCCATGTAGGAGAAGGATCAGAGTTTAATCCACCACGCTGCTCCAATGCGGGTTGGCGGATATATTCCCACCTACGAGTAACGATCGCTATCAAGTGTACATGATAACAACCGGGATCGACGGGTTAACGCGCTGTCCAAGACTCTGTGGGTGGATACAAGTACAAGGACTGCACAAACGCCCAGACTACAGGAAACCTCTGTATGGCCAATATAAATGTTTATCATGTATGGGGAACGAACCCGCAACCGCCAGCGCAACAGTTACAAACCAGTGCTGTGTGTGACCTTTGCGCCAAAGCGTCGTCAATTTTATTATATTTTATATTGTCTTTGTTTTTTATAATATTAAATGTAAAAGGTACTCGTAACTAGTCGATATGGGGCGATCGCTGGCTTGATTTTGTCTACTTACGATGTCTTGATGTACTCTCACGCTATTGGTTTACGGCAGATAATGAAACGGTATGTATAATAGCTACTTAGAATATTTTACCAGTTGAATAAAATGTTTTATGGATTTGCCATCCGTGAGTACAAAAACTTTTTTATCATCATTGACATCATTTGATCACCATTGGGTTGGAGACAATAATAAGAAAAAAAATACAACTACAACACAAAAACTGAAAATAAATATTTATATAAATGCAAACATCCATCTCGAGCGAGAATCGAACCCGCAACCGCCGGTATTTAGGTGCCTACACGGCACACACACTACTACACCTAAATCATCATCATAAATAAATAAATATTCGTAGTCCAAACTCTATCACTGCCGGTTTCATCATAATCAGTCACACCGGTTCACTGTGGACTTCCAAATTAATTAGGAGAGTTATTAAAACAAAAGTAAAAATGCTAATAAACCGCGATAACACCCTAAAAGTTCTTTTATTATAATGAGTGAAATTTGCGTAACCGTTAGGAAACAATAAAAAACAAAAGTGGTAAAAAGAAATAGCGAAGAGGTATGCCTCATGGTGTTGTGATTATAATTTTTTCATTATTACATTCTAGCACCGTTATATTAAAAATATTGAAATTGATCTAGAATCAATAATGCTATTTCTTTTATCATAAACAACACTACGATCTTCTTGGGCATTGAAAATTTTAAAATTAATAACTATTATAATTTCCTATTGTAAAGGTACTCCTTCCATACTGTTCCTCTTGTCCTGATGGGAGCGACATTTGCTGGAGTTGCTAATGGCGTTCAACATTTTAGAGCTAAAGATGATATTTTCAACTATTTCATTGGTAAAATTATTATACGAGTATTGTTCTCGTAATATGTATTGTATTACAATATTTGTGTCATAACTACTTTTCTCTGACTCATAATATTCCAGAACAGTTTAATGCCATTAGGTACGTACCTGTAATTAACAAGTTCTTAAGTTCTTCATTACAAAATTTCGAAATTAGTTTACACTATTTGTTTTATACTTTGTTGGAATGTCGTTAAAACTTGCATTAAAATTATAAAATATGAATCAAATTAATAATTTTAGGTGGCGTTGCGTGTGGACCAATTTTAGCATACTATCTAGGATCGTATCATGCAGTGCTGCTGGGAGGTTTAGGTCTTGGAGTTATCGGAATGATTAAGAAGAATGCTATCGAGAATAATTACACTCTCTTCCCCCTCGTACAAGGGCATATGGGAACGGTTCGAAGTTGGAGGAACGACTATACCTTCAGCCCAGATCCTAGGGACTGTAAGTTTTGTAGCGATTCACTTATTATAAAAATATAAATGTATTAACTTGACATTTTAATTTAAGTAATGTGATATGATACGTTTAACACACACATTTGCATAGAAGTCTGTTCCTAAGGTAGGCATCCAAATATTTGGGCTTTAGGTAATAGCCGACTGATATAGATAGGTATTTTTTTTTTTTGAAGTGTAGGTACATATACAAATATTATTTATTACATATTCTCAGGTAGGGCACAGCAGGACCTGCTCAAAATATAGAGCAGCCAGACTGGGGTTGTACCTCGACCTTACAGAAGACAATAACTAAATAATACTCTTTTCAAGCAGTATTGTGTTCCTGTTGGTGAGTAAGGTGACCAGAGCTCCTGGGGGGATTGGAGATATGGTCGGCAACGCGCTTGCGATGCTTCTGGTGTTGCAGGCGTCTATAAGCTACGGTAATCGCTTAACATCGGGTGAGCCGTACGCTTGTTTGCCGACCTAGTTATATAATAAATAAATAAAATATTACCCCTAGAAACGGGGTCAGAATCGAATTCGGAACCCCCGGAGCAGAGACAGATTACTCCTAGAAACAGGGTCAGTGCAAAATACACCAACAGGTTATAGGGGGTATATATATCTACAGTTACTGTCACAATGTTTATATAGGTAGAAATTTAATTTCTAGGAGGAGGAGGACTAATAACCAGACCGGAAATAAATATTTGTATGAACACAAATATTCACTCCGAGCGGGAATCGAACCCGCGACTATCGATGTTTAGGCGCCGTCGACACGGCACAAGTACCATAAACACCAGAACGGTCGTCAGTCGGATTCTGTCATGCTGTTATATATTTTTTTTGCTATTTAAAAGTATATTTCACATTTCTAAAGAGTTTGTTTGACTAAGGGAAATCGTGCACAACACTCAAAATTTACTCAAAAATTGAGAGGTCGGAGCGGTAACACCACATTTGTTAATATTTTTTTTAAACGTAGGTTATTCTAGTGTGTTTGTTCTTTTTGGTGTACAATAGAATAGAAGAATAATCGAATGTTCAAGAAATAAAGTTAAACTTTTTACGTATTCTAAAACTGTTCGGGGTAGTAATAGTTTGTCCATGATAGTAGTAAAGCTTCATTACTTTGGATTGTTAATTCTTTAAAATTTCTAAAATACGTTTTAGTAGTTCTCACAGTTTTGTACTTTTTCTATTCTTTCTTTCAGCTCTTCAACACACGTGCGGAAGTGATAAATAGGTCATGTTTGTAAATGTATACTGGACCTCAACTGTAATTGTAATATATAGGTTTTATTTTTATTTTGTTAATATTTTTACTCAAATTGTTATTGATATGAAAATAAAACAAATTGATAACAAGAGTATTTTTATATTACCTCTTATTTTATTTTAGTCTTCTAGAACGAAAATAAAAATGTCATTTTAATTTGACTAAACATTTGATTACAAATTTTAATCAAAATTATTAAATTCAAATTCAATTATAATATTACCATTATTTTACTGTACAATGTTTAAGGAATGTGGAAATATAGAAAATAAAAACAAATATGTTCAAGAAGACCAATGTTGACTTACAACTATGAATATTCTTATTGTCGAGTTAAACAATTTTTACACTCGATGGAACCGCCTCAAAGTCAAATTACATAACAGTACTGGAAAAACACAACTTCAAGAGAATTCAAGCAATGTGAATATTAAAATTACAAATGAAATAAATCAAATCTAATAGCAACTTCTGGCCCAATCCAATGAACCCTAATCTCATGTCACTCTTCTGGGAATCCAGAAACCCTACATAATTATGGGTTATTACCGTCCAGCGCTCATTTAACATTAATATTTTAGAAGAAAAAAAATCTAAAATTCCTAGGACTTTAGCGTCCTAACTATGCGATAAAGTTGTTGTCGCCCAGAAACACTCTTATCAATTCACATTGTTATCAAATTCGTAAGCATGAAAGCTGTTTACTCGTTACTGTCACACGTTAATTTCGATAGAAACACAAAGCGAGTCAAAAGTGAAAAATAAAGACTAAAAGGTATACATATACCACAACGTATAATTATATACTTTCAAAGTTTTCAAATAACTAAACTTTCGAAGACAGCATAAATCACCAACTCAACTTTTAATAAATCAATTTTTAAATTAAGAAAGACTACAGATATTTACATATACTTTAAGCATGTATATCAATGACCTAATTACCCCTTTTTTTCGACTATGGTCATAGGGTGACCTGCTAACGCTCAACGTTGAAAGATTTGACATAAACACAAACAATCCATGCCAGTATTATGTTTAGCACATTAATATATAGTTATAGTTCGCGTCATGTAAAAAGAACGCTGAAAGAAACTGGAGGGGGTGCGTTTGCGCATGGGTATACTCGCGCAAAAAAGTACTACTGTTTTATTTTTTAATTAGGCTTTCACTCGCGGCTTCGTATAATGGTTATTGATAGGTACATTAAAAAATACTAGAAATACAAGTGCGAATAATTCGGACTAAATAAGTATAATAATTATCACTTTACAAAATCACAATTTTTTTTTAAACAAAAGCAATAACAAACTTTTTATTTATTGAAATGTTGCATTCTAAAATATGAATTATCTGTACTCTCGATATTCATATCTAAATAGTTTTTATGTGTTTAAAATGATAAATTGATATTTGTTTTTTTTTTGTGAAATAAATAGTAAATGGAGAATTTTGTAATTTAAAACTTTTGTGCGCGATCATATTTCGAGTCGACGTCGCACTGTCCAACCAATAGCACACCGGCAAGCATGCGACACGTGATAAACACTCCCATGCCACCAAATAGACCGATAAATCGCTTCTGCGCAGCTTCAAGGCCAGCGTTCTTTTTACATGACGGGAACTATACCTCTAAACTCTTATTTACAATGCTTGCTAGATGTTTTCCATTAAAATATATAACAATTTTTTTTTTTGGTTCGCAAAAAAAAAGCTAGATACTTTCATAAGAATATTCAGCTTTAAATATGCTTTAAAAATATTATTGCTAGATCAAAATGTTAAAATTAGAAGGCAATTTTCAGTAAAAGAAAACCACAGAACTGGTTCTTTGGTAAAAATAGATCTCAAAATATATTGTTTTATTAAAAGAAACCGACTAAATTGCCTAATAACTTTACATTTAGTTACTTATAATTACGAATTAGTACTGTTTATTTTGAGTTTCTTGACGCGTCGCGTGGTTCCTTCTCCATCAGAACTGTCCGTGTCATGTGAGCTTCCTTCTGACTTGATTCCAATCCCTAGTTCATGTGCTTCCAATAAGTTTCCGCTAGCTCTTGCTTTTTCTAGTAATCGTACTGAAATTATAAGAAATACTAATGAACATATGTATAAAAGCATATTGTTTTACTCAAATATACATATCTTCATAATGATAATAATACACTTTACTGTATATCAAAAACAAGAAAGATTTTAATAATTTATCATTAGGTACAAGGGGCGCCCTTATCGCTAAAAAGCGATCTCTTCCAGGCAACCCTTAAAGCAAGGGAAATAATGGTCTAGTGTCAGCATAGTTGTACAAGTTACAATAAATTTATAATAAATATATTCAAATAATTAAACATACCTACATACATCTACATACGCACACACATACATATTAATACATATGCATTTATAAATTACTTGTTTATCGTTGAATTTTAAGAAAATGCTTCTTAACAGTCTTATTTATAGTTGCAAGTGTTTGTATACGTCTAATATTCAACCCACCAATGAATTTGAATCGTTCGTTCAGATAGGTTGGGGTAACAGGACTAAATAAAATAGAGTAAACTAGGTTAAGGATGTCTGCGAAGGCAAATTGGGAGCCACTTGAGTTTATTGCGAAATTGGAAATATGATCATCTTTGCTTAGTCCAAATATAAATCTTATACATAAATTCTGAATGCGCTCAAGCTTATTAAGCTGCTCCTCTTTCAAAATAGCAAGTATCACCATAATCAAGAATTGGTAATAAGAGTGCAAGGTGCAAAAGCAATTTTAGTAGGAATGGGTAGGTAATTACGTAATCTGCGGATAGACTCAACCGGAGCGAACAACCTGCAACTAATTTCACATATCTGCGGACCCCAAGAGAAATGTTGCTCGGAGATAACACCTAAATTTCTCACGTTTCCCTATATGGAACGGTGAATCCATTAAATGTAACAGGAGGTAGTTCAGATTTATCAATACGACTAAGCAATTTGGAGCTTCCTATAATAATGACTTTCGTTTTGTTTGGATTTATATTTAGACCGTAAGCTTTACTCCATTTACCAATAGCTTAAAGGTCGTTATTTATGCGCAATGATTATTAAATAAAGATTTGATTTTCAAGAACGTTGACTTACACCTATGAATACGAATATTCTTTTTATCAAGCCAAACTAAAATATTACGCTTAGTGACCGTCTCAAAGTCCGATTATATAACTATACTATGAAAACATAACTTTAGAGAATGCAAGCAATGCGAATGTTCAATTTACAAATAAAATAAATCCAAGCTAATGAAAACTTCTAACCCAATGTAATTAACGCTAATTCCGTCGCTTTTCTTGGGAAACCGTAACCTTACATAATTATGTATCACTAGGCCCGACCGCGCATTTATTATTAATATTTGGCAAGAACAAAAATCTGAAAATCATAGGTTTTCTAGAGTCCTAACAATGCGATTGTCGATCCAGAAACACCCTTATCAATAAACATTTTTATCTAAATTAAGAGGCATTAAAGATGTTTATTCATCATCATCATCTAATGAAACCATAATATTAAAATGTTGTATTAATGTTATTTCTATTTTGTTTGTTTTTTTAAGGGCGCTAATCTCGGGAAATAACTACCAACCTGTAGGGTTCGAATTGAAAAATTATTTTTGTTTTGAACAGTCCATTTACAGAGGGAGATTATAGGCTATATAAAAAATAATTGTTAAATAATTGTGTTTGCTCGCAAACGAAAAAAAACTGACTTCAATTACATCGACGAGTAATGCAAGTAACTACGCGTCAAGATCAAAGATTACTCAAAAAGTAGTTATCAGATCTCGATAAAATTTAAATGTGACCACATAATAAACGTCAGCTTTCGATAAAACTAAAATTTATCAAAATCGGTACACCGAAAATCCGGATTTTCGAGTTTCCCTCGATTTCTCTGGGATCCTATCATCAGATCCAGCTTTCCTTATCATGGTACCAAACAAGGGATATCTCCTTTCCATCAAAAAAAGAATTATCAAAATCGGTACATCCAGTAGAAAGTTATGCGGTATAATACAACGTAGGTCGACGAAAAAAGCGTCAAGTAAAAACGCATTATTAGATATAATTCGAAAAGTAGTTGTTAGATCTCAAATAAATTTAAATGGGACCAATTGACACACACCACCTTTCGATTAAAAAAAATTTTGTCGAAATCAGTCCACCCGGTCAAAAGTTCTGATGTAACATACAAAAAAAAAATACAGTCGAATTGAGAACCTCCTCCTTTTTTGGAAGTCAGTTAAAAAAACACTCACTCTGTGTCTCCAATACGTTATTTTGTCTTCTTAAATCATCTATGTCTTGTTGGTGAGCGTTGTTTTTTCGTCTCATAAACTGTATATATTCTGCAGCCTTTTTCAAGATTTGTGCCCGACTCGCCTATTAAGAAAATACAAATATCATTAATTCGTATTTCTGTGACATAAGAACAATATCACAACACTATATGATGCTCAACTAAAAATATTAAAATTTATTTCAAATGCTACATTCCCACTTTAGGTGTTTGGTATTTCTGTGTTATCAGAACTATATCACAACACTCCAAATTATGCTCAATTCAAAATACAAGTACTGATTAAAAATACCAAATTCCACTTTATGTGTATGGTATTTTTGTGTCAACAGAACTATATCACAACACTATATATTGCTTACTTCAAAATACTAATATTTATTATAAATACTGAGTTCTGAATATTTGTGTATAGTATCATTGTTACAAAAAACATATTTCACTATAATACATACTCTTTAATAGAAAATATTAATACGGATTAAAAAATACTTAAAATATTATAAAGCTCCATAACTCCTAATTCATAATATCTATTCTTTATCATAAATGCTTTGAAATACACAGGCCGAAGACGGGCAGCAGCGTCTTTGGTGCGACAAAACCAGTACTGCGGTCACCAACCCGCCTGCCCAGCGTGGTGACTATGGGCAAAACACATGAGTTCACGTTGTTTTTGGCGTAAACTTGTGGAGGCCTATGTCCAGCAGTGGACTGCAATAGGCTGGAATGATGAAGTCTTGAAGATGTAGTCACTTTTATTTGTGAGGTTTATCGTATCAAACTTAATAATAAGACCTAATGTTCACTTTGAAATTATACTTTGTTTAAGATTTACTAATAAGTTCGTTTTACTTAATACTTTTTGAAAGGTGGTTTTAAGCCCCGACTAAAAATAACTGTAAATGTTTTTATTTTGAATTTTTTTTAAATAAAATATAAAAAGTCTTTACTTAACTATTTGAAAAGGTTTTTTTTTTACTTAGATGTTTTATTTTACACCATATTGTTTTAGGTGATTTTTTGTTATTTACTATATTTATATTAAAGGAAGAGGTGCATGCATAATAAACAAAATATTACGTAAATGGAACAGTTTTATTGGACTAACCAATTCTATATTCTAAGGTACATTTCTTAAAATCTAACTTACAATCAATACTAAAATTACACTCTGCTCCTATATGGAAAAGAACGGCTGCTACTTTACAGAATCTTCTATATCTGCTCCTCCGCTGTCAAAGGCTTCTAATCTTTGTCGTAATTCAAAAACTGAAATTCAAGTATTTTAATTAGATTGTGATAACAAGTTGTTTGAAATAATGAAAGGATATTTTGCTTGATTCTGAGTATTAGAGAGTAATACAATGAAACTCGTTTCGTTTTTATAAAATAGAAAAATACACATTCTCGAAAATGTGTCTAAGTGACAAAATTTATATCATTGAAAGAATATTTAAAAGGTATTTCAAGACTAATCTTACTTTTTGCCTCATTAGGTCATTATCATTATCATTTGTATGATGTAGTTCTTTTAAGACTTCTTTCCCAGCATTACGTTTTAGTAGCCGTATAAGTATATTCAATATAATATCGCCTTTGGAGGCCTAAAAACAATTTTTTTATTAATGTTTTGTACATATGCCCATGCAAAAGAGTAAAAATTGAAACAAAAACTCTCACAGACTGTGAATTATTTGAAGAAAATGTAACAATTAAAGAGGATCATTATTGTATAAAAATCCACTCAGTTGTTACTTTTGTTTTTTTTTTGTTTTGTCCGTAACACAGAAAAGGGCAAATATTAAAAAAAGTAACTACCACTTCTACATTTCAAGTAGTCGCTGTAACGCATATACATAGAAATTTTAATGTTAATCATTATAACTATATTACTTACAACCTTATCACAGCCTACCACCGCCGCCAGCTCCGCCATAGCTCCGCCATAGACGCATCCTGGCGTCTCCTTCGCTCGTAATAGGCATTTCTAATTTTTCTTTCTTCCTGCAAATATTACAATAATATGTGACAAATCACTTACGTAAATCTACTAATTAATTTCTATTATGCGGTTTTTACACGTAGTACTTTACTTTTAAGAATAAAAGTAAAACATATTAAAAATGGCGTGCGTACAAGGTATACGTGTCAGAAGTGAAACTTCTTTGGCAAACTAATTTTTAAGTCTCGTTTATATTTATTCAAATCTAAAGCTTTAGATTTCCTTTCCAGCGCCATCGACAAAAACGTTGCCGTTTGATCCGTAAAAATTTTACACTCATGCGCCTAAAGAAGTTTCACTTCAAAAAAACTTATCGTAGTTTTATAAATTATAATCACTTTTGTTATATTTTTCTGTACCTATTCTAATTTTATACACTTACTCTGGTTAACGGGGCCGGAACCAGACACAATCAGGTGACTGTTCTGTCGGAATCCTGCAAAAGAAAAAGTATTCAATTAGACGAGTAAATAAACAATACCTCCGGTAGCGAAGCTAGTCTAACTTTCTCTTTGGATACAAGGGTTTTTAAAAACTATTTTATGTTTTAAATTAAAGAAATGAAACAAAAAAAATGTATCCGATTTGGAGGCTGTTATATATCTGACCCCAATAAAACATATTAATACATTCATGTCTCTTCAAAACAAATCTAAGAATTTATTTATATCTATGTTTTGTCTCTATACTTAATATGAACTGCCTGGTGGCAATGATAAGTCAGCGGATCAGCTACGTACTAATCTATGTGCATAGTTCAATATTACGTAGGTACAATGTTTATCTCTCTGTCTTTGTGATAGAACTTTATTTTACTTGACTTTAAACACATTTACTTAAAATTGTATTGTTTTTAGCCGTATACAACGTTGCATTGTCCAGTGGCCGTTCTTATTAAAACGTAGGATAAAAAAAAAGTAGTTTCGAGAGAGGTTCCATAAGGAGTTTAAAGAAAACGATTTCGAGAGAAGAGCGTTTAGGGTGTAATGTTTTCGGGTATAAATAAAATGTTCAACTCACTGTTCATAAACGTCAATTAAATCCACCACAAGATGTATACAAATAAAGTACGGAAGAAGAAAGTCACAAGTACAGGCACAAGTACAGCATACAGTTTATAAGATAAGCAAGAAGGAGTAAGCGAGAGATATAAGCACAGTATAAAGCATAAAATACAGTTTATACTTATAGTAACTACGAAAGCGAAAATGAAATAATACAAATATAACGTAGCACTCGAGCACGGTAAGATTGTCGCGACACAAACGGCGGTAGTAGGAGAACTTGCGTTCGGCGTCGTATCGATGTCTCGACTAGCCTACGTGCGTATGCGCGCTGCGCTCGTTTTGGTACATACATATAAAAAAATTGAACGTCATTTTTTGTTTTCTAAATAATTCAATAATTCATACTAAAGAAATATATAAATATTGTGTACTGTATGAATATATAATGTAATCTATATATGAAGCAAAAACTTTGTACCCCTTTTTACGAAAATTGTGCGGACGGGGGAGTATGAAATTTCGCACACTTACGCACGTTTATAGAGTGAAGGAGTGCAGAATGCTAATATTTTTTAAATTATGCATAAAAATATATTAAATCAATAAAAAAAGCATTACACACACTTACCACGTATTTGACACACACACGCATATTATACTATTTGATTGATTGTCAGTCTGTAGTCAAATTGAAAAATTGAAAAAGAGGTTTATTTTCATAATTTATTGGTTGTCTTTCATTTAAATTTTTAATTTTGGTCACAACCGGGACCAACGGCTTAACGTGCTCTCCGAGGAACTCCGAGGCAGTTCTTACTTAATAAATAAAATAAATTCTCATGCCCTTTCAAGGGCAGCATGAACATCTTTATTTACTCCATTGGTGTTTTTTTTTTAATTCGTAATATAAATCGAAGTGCGAGACAATTACAATGAAAAAAGATTTAAAATAAACCGATTATAATATTTCTACTGACATTTTATCTAGAAAATTATCAATGTTTAAATATACATATAATTGGTATTGATTTATATATTTGCTATGTGGTTACGGCAGTAAAGAATATAGCCACCCCCTTCCTGTGGTTGTTGTAAGAGGCGACTAAGGGATAACACAGTTCCACTACCACCTTGGAACTTAAAAAGCTCACGTATGGCGGGAAAACCATCTAATGCTGCTAACTTTCAAATACACAGGCCGAAGACCAGCGTCTGCGATGCGACAAAGCCAGCCCCGCTGTCACTAACCCAATGAGGTAACTATGAGCAAAACACATGAGTTTCAACATTATGGCGCGAGCTTGGAGAAGCCTATACCCAGCAGTGGACTGCGATAAGGTGAAGTGATTTATATATGAAAATGGGTTAGTGAGGCTAGGAATCTGGGCGTTATAATGGATCAACATCTTAGATTCGAAGAGCATATCCTTAAAAACTGTACGAAACTCATCGATTGGCAATTTTAAAACAATACACAAAAAATACTTAATTAAGAAACAGGTACAAAACTTGTAAGAGCCGATTAATGATAAACGACTGTACCACCGGTACCTACTAATTTTTAATAAAATAAAAGAACGACTGGAAGGGATGTTTAGTGTGTAAAGTGTATGTGTGTGTACATGATGTATCTATTTGTGTATCTTTGTATAGATATATATTTATTATATGTGTACTTGATGATATTTGGTATTGTTGGTTACTACGATAGTCTTACTGACTTATTAGATGCTATTTATTGGCTGCTGCCGCTGTCGTTCGCATGGTACCTGAGGTGTCCACTGAAAATCAGCGTGTGAAGTTTAGGGATCTTACTATGGTCCCTGTATTTCCACAAGTGCTGAGTGGCCATCCTTTTTGTGACGGTACACTGCTGACAGGTGTAAATAACTTTGGCAGATGAATTTTGTGTTACGTTTACGGTTATTTTAATTTTATTTATTTTTTTACTCTTTTCTTCACATTTATGTTCAATCTTATAAAGAGTACTTGTTGTTTTTTTTTTTTTTCATTATTACTCTTTTCTTTTTATTTTAATTTTTTATTTGATTAAAGTTTTACTTTTCATTTTTTAAATTAATTATATAAATTTTTAGTTACATCTTTACTTAATTTTGACCTTTTTTTTGTATTTGTGCTCTCATTGTGTTAGTTGTGTATAAGCAGTGTAAGTGTCTCAAATAAATGTGTTTCTTTCTTTCTTTCTTTGATATGTACAATTGGATGCCATAGTACCTTAATTTGTTTTATTATTCTCTAATTATAAATATATAAAAAATATAATATAAATTTATCTATACACATAATAAAATGGTAGGAAAGTCAAAACTGTACATTGAATATTTTTTTAAAAGAATGTAGTGTGATTTACAATCGATAACGAAGCCAAAAATATAGTTTTTAGAATTTTTGTCTTTTTGTCTGTTTGTCGTTATATATGTCCAGGATAAACTCATGAAGTACTGCATGCATTTACTTCAATAGGCTACAAATCATCACGCTATCACCTACGGGGAACAAGCAGTGAACCTTTATTTCTTCAACGCATTCTGTAACAACGTGTAATCTAACGACGCATATTTGAATGTTGTTATTATGTTAATAACCATGCTTTAAGCCACCTTCATACTATAAATAAAGACATTCTGTAGTATATTTAGTATCAGCGTTGCACCCGTGCGAAGCCGGGGCGGGTCGCTAGTAAATATATATATTTTTTGCAGGGGCAAGAGTGCGTCTGAAGTTTGTGCATGAGCGGCCGGCTCCTGGTCTAACGCGCGGGGCGAGAGCGACGGGAGGCGGCGGGGACCACTGGCAACGGTGCGAGCGCAGCGACCGTGTATTTCATTATCAATTTATCATCCACACAGATCATCCACGTCACCGAACCGTAACTACTAGTGTTCTTGTGAACCGTAACTACTTCTGTCCACGACGCCAAGCCGTCGAAAGAAAATACAATCCATTTATTAACCACACAATACAATTTCTGTACGAGTTGTTTCACCGGAGTGAACATTGCTGCGCTTATAGCTGACATTCCTGGACAAGAAGCAATCATTCGTCGGCAGGAATACATTTAAGTACAGGTTTTGGATACCATCTGTCGTGTCTGCGATCATCATACGTCAAGGATACACGTGAGATCGTTCCATATCCTACTTTTATCCTAACCGTTATCATTCGCATTCATCAACCATTATTCCATTTTCATTTTATTTCATACTATTTTAAAATTCACCTCATTATTTCGTAGTCTTATAATTCGTTACATCATCATAATTAGTAACAAGAGTATTCATACAGTAATATTGTATTTAAATAAGAAAAAATTATAATATTTTTACGTAAATATTCTTAATTTATTTATTAATTTAACATCTACCTACGTCGATTAATGTCAATTTTTTACAATCATTAACATTTACCATTCATTAAATAATAGCTCATATCATCATTTTCGTTCATCGTAACTCGTATTCAAATTTATTTTTTTTCAAAATTGCTTATTTATAATTTTTTCATTACAAAAGTCGGTACTTCAAAAATAAAACTGTAAAATACTGTACCTACCATAGTAGTTGCTATATTATACGCCTGGCTATTTAAGCAATCACTTATATTAGTCGTTGCTTTATTTTTTCGTGCGTTTTTTTTTTTTTTCATTTTTTAACAAATTGCTTTTAAATTTTGAATAATTAAAATTTGTTTTTAGCTTACTAAAATGCTTGCATCTTGCTTATGAAAACAATAATTACAAATAAAATAATACCTTTAAAATAGTTGTTGCAAATTAATTACTTATCTATAATATAAAAATGAGTCGCTGAATGTGTTGCTAAGCGCAAAACTCGAGAACGGTTGGACCGATTTCGCTAATTCTTTTTTTAAAATATTCCTTAAACTACGAAGATGGTTCTTACGGAGAGAAAAATTTAAAAAAAATAATTTAAATTTCCTGAAAAAGTCTAAAAACAACACTTTTCTATACTCCCATACAAAAGATTTATGATAATACTTAAAAGTCAATTTGAACTTTAATACAATACGATAAAGTTTTGTGTTAGGCGATACGAAGTTCGCCGGGTCAGCTAGTTGTTAATAAATTATAATACCTGAAAATAATAATATTTAATATTTTACGCTGCGTTGGCGCAACGGTCACAGCCATGGATTGTACCTGTTGCGCTGGCGGTTGTGGGTTCGATCCCCGCACATGACAAACATTTGTATTGGTCATACAGGTGTTTGCCGTGGTCTGGGTGTTTGTGCAGTCCTAGTGGGTCTCCCCACCATGCCTCGGAGAGCACGATAAGCCGTCGGTCCCGGTTGCTATCATGTACACCTGATAGCGATCGTTACTCATAGTAGGGAATATATCCGCCAACCCGCATTGGAGCAGCGTGGTGGATTAAGCTCCGATCCTTCTACTTGGGGAAAGAGGCCTATGCCCAGTAGTGGAATATTACAGGCTGGAGCGAATATTTTAATGTAAGTTAACAATGAGTGAAATACAAATGAAACATTTAATAAAAAAGCGAGCTATAATTAAGGGAAAGCTTACTGGCTTTATTAATTATTTGAAATCACTTGTAAATAGCAATTGATGGCAATTGATGAATTGCAAACACAGATCGAACTTCAATCGTATTTGGATAAAATTGAAAGCTTATACGATGATTTCGATAGTTTTCAGAGTGAGCTGGAACCTGGACGAGTAGTCAGATATGCCTAAAGACGAGGCTAAGGAGCGCGAGGCCTTCTATTCTCAGTACTACTACTCTCTCGTGTCTGCCGGACGTGCCTTGATCCAGAGTCATAGCAAGCTGTCGCTCCCTTCGCTCCACACTTTGTCTCCGATTTGCTCTGAGGCACATTCACACAAAGGTAAGGTTATTGAACTACTTAAAATAAATTTGCCATATTTTAACGGTGAATATCAGTACTGTATCAGTATTGACTTTAATTTCATTACACGCGGGCTTCTTGGAAGGGTAATGCGGCTTTCACTATATCAGGCCTAGATCTTTACGCCGACAACTATAAGGTTGCATGGAAAACTCTATTCGAACGATATAACAACAAACGTGTTCTAGAAAATCACCATTGGAATTCTTTGTTTAAACGAGGATCTTCTGATAGAACTCCTGGGGGGATTGGGGTTGGCTTTGCAACGCGTTTGTAATGCTTCTGCTATCGCAGACGTCAAAGAAAAAGGATCCATACAAAAGAAATCTAGTACACGAGATTAATTTTGTATGGATCCTTTTTTGCGCAATTTGATCGACGCAATAAATAAAAATCTAACTTAGGCCAACCAGTCCTATACTGGGATACATTAATCATTTATATGATGAATTCTAAATTGGATAATGTCAAAAATGGTGAATGGGAATTATATAGGAACAACTATAAGGACCCCTCCACATTGAAAAATTTTACTAAATTTTTTTAGAAACTTTAAATACAACAAAAATAATGATATAGTATATTATAGTCATAAACCAGATGTCAGTTTTAACAAATCCAAATCCTCACCAAATTTCTACTGTTCTGCTTTCAACAGCTTTAGTAAGCTCTATGTCAATTGATAACCGCATGCTGCTAGAATCTTGCTTGATAATGGATCGAAACATACTGGGTGGGCCATTTCAAGTGGAAGCAATTGTTTGCTAAAAAAATAAAAATATATATTGTTTTTTGTTGTTCATTTAAAAAATATTTTATTTTTATCTAAAGAGACTTCTTATAATTACTTTTTAAAAATGATATCGCGCAAATGGCCACCTCTGGCCTTGGCAACCAAATGTGTCCCTTTTCTCGGCGTTTTCAATTACGTTGGCCAATTTTTCGGCGGATGTGGCGCCAATTTCTTGACGAATATTGTTTTTGAGGGCAGCTAGAGTCAGTCCTTGGCTTGTTAGCGTATACTTTGGATTTCAAGTAATCCTACAAAAAAAGTCTGGAAGCGTCAAATCAGTTGATCTCGGTCGCCAGTTAAAATCGCCATTTTTCGATATCAGTCGCCCAGGGAACCATGGTCACAATAAATTGATTGTTGCTCGAGCTGTGTGGCGTGTGGCGCCGTCCTGTTGGAACCAGTAAGCGTCCATGTCATTTTCACAAATAATTGGCATCAGAAAATCCGTTATCATGGACCGATAAACGCATACCATTGACGGTACCGTACGTTGTTGGAGTCTCTTCAATACTGGCTCGTATGACTTCGATATTTTCATCAGAACCTGTTGTTCGTTGTCTGGATAAGTGTCTGGCAATACAAAGACTACCGGTGTCCACAAATTTTGCGTATAAACGTCTGATAGTGTTATCATCTGGAGCAATTTTCATTGTATTTTTTTTTTATACGAAACGCACGTTTAGTTTTCACGATTGAAAAGTTATTTTGAATGTACAGCTGAACAATTTCAGCACTTCTTTTGGTGTGTAGTGCTCCATGGTTAAAATTCTACTGAAATGACGCTTCCAACACGGTATGTCATTAATCGATCTGATAACTAATGTCAAAGATAGAGAGTTGCTCGATGCTTCCACTTTAAAATAATTAATGGCCCACCCTGTACATATATCGAATATTGAAATAATATATATCGAAAATTATTTTGTGTAAGCTTTCTTCCATATACTAACGATGCATTTTTAACAGCCAAAAAGATACATAACAATGATAATGGTACTATCCTGAACCCAGCATTTTGTTATTTCGAAGCATTCCCTAGCCATTAAAAAAGCTTCGTGTTGGTAATTTAGTCAAGAATTCAAAAACTGTGATGCCAGTATTCTTAAAGCCAGTTTTGCTAAACCAGATTTGATTTTGGAGGGATAAGTCACGAAACTTCAACAGAAAGGTCTTGGTTTGGTTTAGGTCTTGGTTTGTCGCTCTTTTTTGGGCCAATGCGATGACAACGACTAAAAGAATCTCTCGATAAGTTATTAATTTTAAGATGATCGGTAAAAGTTTCATTATCAATTGATAATGTGTTCTCCTTTTTATTTGAAGGGATGATGTGCCATTCTTTGGCTTCTCATATTAAAATTGATCTTGTTGTTTAGCGAGAAGTTCAACTTGCTTCTGGAGTCCCTCAAGTACATTCAATACAAAATCTCTAAATACATAAAATTGTGCTACAAAAATTTATGTTGGACTTGATAAGATATGAAATTCAGCCATTCTTAAATTAAGCTGCTCTGATATTCCGTTATGGATTTTTTAATGACATCCATAGTTGACACTTGAAAGTTTTTGAATAATTTAGTTTACTTGTAAAATATAATAAATAATAATTATTGGTAAACTATTGTTGAAGTAATTAGTGCTGGTACGCAGAAAATACATTTAAAATACTATAGCATAGTTTCTTGAATATAATTTAAATAAAATAAAATTTGAGCTTAAAATCGACTTGTTGATCTTTTGTCCACTTACCCGAATGAACACTTTATATGAGCATTAGTCGATAGTCGAATTGATTGGGCTCACTTTGGGGAAATTTTATTACCAATCTGCAAATGTTTAGAACTGCTGCTTTTTGTAATAATTGGTAAAAACTCGCTGGTAATTTTAGTGTTTATAGAAACTTACGTTGTTGGGTAGGTATAACTCCGGTTGTAGAAAGTACTATTTGTAAATGCTTTATTCGGGTTATTTCGTCTTTTAATTCAGTTTATTAGATACTGCTATGCCAATAAGAAAACCATACTTGCTTGTTTTGTCAATTACTATTATATCCAATCTATTATAATTGTGTTTGCTGGCAAACGAAAAAAAACCGACTTCAATTACATCGACAAGTAATACAACGTAGGTAGACGAAAAAATAGTAAGTCGCATTATCAAAGATTGCTCCAAAAGTTGTAATCTGATCTCGATGAAATTTAAATGTAACAACATGATAAACATCGGCTTTCGATTACATTAAAAATAATTCTCCTATTAAACAATATTTCCAATATCGCACCGCTTCTTTCATGGAGAAAAATATATATGTAATAAATCTTTATCATATATTTCCAAAACTGGTTGAAAGCACAATATTTTTTTTCAAATGTCCCTTGGCATTTATCAGTCCAAATGAAGTTTTGATTTTTCCTTAGTAAATTATGTAATGGATCTTTTATTGCACAGTATATTATTGCACTTCGTGGAACTTAATCATGATATTAATTTATTTTTCCTAGAAACTATCTGACATGTTTTTGTGTTTTTAGAATAGAAAAATTTCTCATAGACCGTAATCTTTTAATGGTTTTATAGAATTCTTTTGTATAGTAATAATGACCCAGATAATTCACAAAATCTGATGCAAAGGTGCATTTCGTAAATTTTTATTTTAAACTTTCTGTTTTAATGGCTTCTAACAGTTGACACACAGATGACTAATGTGCTGATTTTGAAAATACTAGAATATCATCTATAAAAATTACAGCAAAATTTGTAAGTTTGTATTCTCTAAGTATATTGCTTAATATTCTTTTCTTTTTAAGCCAAAAGTTAAGAAGGTCCATTAGAAATGTCCTTCCCATATCAAAAATCCAGTATTTTTCCTGTCTTCTTTTTTCAAAGGAATAGACCAGAATGCAGCATTAATATCTATAAGTTAGGTAATACGTACAATTTCTCGTTTTTGAGATTATTTCTGCTATTAATGGAAATCTGGACTTCTTGTTTTCCTTTTTTTTAAATGCTAAATTGACAGGTGCAGCAAATGGACTGTAGAATTCTTCGGTAAGATTTTAATTCAATAAATTTGCTATTTGCTTCTATCTTTGTTTTATATCTTCCAAAGTGCTTCTGTAGGACCTTTAAAAGCAATATTTGTCTACCAATAAGTCTATTCTAGCTTCATATCCATTAACAGTACCGACATCATACTTATTTTTTGCAAAAACTGTGTTATATTCGTCAATTCATTTATTAACTTATGATTTTTTTTATCATCTAAATGATCTATCTTTATTTCAAAATCTTTTTCTTTTACAAGTTCTTTGAAATTAATTTTGTGTTATTTTACATCTCTGTTATCTGTACTTTCTTCTACCTTCATTTTTTTTTTATGTTCTCATTGATGTGATATTTTTGGGTTATTTCTAAGTCTTCGTTGTTGTTTGAATTTCTTTATTATGTCTAATCCAATCAGAAAATCATATTTAAAAAATTTCATCAATAATGTATATATACATCTACATTTTTTTCTATCTCAAATATTTGAATTGAAAACGAAGCAAAAGAAAATCGTCCGCGCCAATCGCAAAGCCCTCTACGTCCCGCGTAGACACGTCACAGCTAATTACCTCACCAGAATATGACACAGATATGAGGACTTTTCCGATTTAAGTACGTAATGTATATAAAAGAGTAAAATGTACCTAACCCGTATTAATTAAGTTATTTAATTCGTAGAGTACCAACTTACATTGCAAATAGCCTACGTTACTCGTGGTCTCAAAATATCAAAGAGGACAAGAAATATTTTCCTTGGGAAAAATAGCTAACCCTCTGTCTACATACAAAAAAGTTTCTTACAGTACACTCAAACTGTTTAGACTGCTAAATTTTTCTCCCAGCGACGTCGTAGCCTACGTTGATGTTCTTTTTTTTACCGTGTTTCGTAGAGTATGCGTCCAAACAAAATATTATTCAAGACTAAATCTTGAATATGTAGTCACTTTTATTCGTGAGGTTTATCGTGTGTTTTAGGTGTCGTTTTGTTATTTACTTATCAAGGGAGAGGTGCATACATAGTAAACAAAATATTACGTAAATGAAAATTTTTTTAATGGATTAAGCTATTATATATTATAAGGTATATATAAAACTTAGGTATAACTTATAATCTAACTTACAATCAATACTAAAATTAAGCTCTTCTCCTATATGGAAAAGAACGGCTGCTACTTTTCATCTTCTATATCTGCTCCTCCGCTGTCGAGGGCTTCTAATCTTTGTCGTAATTCAAAAATTGAAATTCAAGTATTTTTATTAGATTGTAACAACAAGTTATATAAAATAATGAAAGAATATCTTTTTTTTTTAAATGCCAAATTAACAGGTGCAGCAAATGGACTGTAGAGTTCTTCGGTAAGATTTTAATTCAATAAATTTGCTATTTGCTTCTATCTTTGTTTTATATCTTCCAAAGTGCTTCTGTAGGACCTTTAAAAGCAATATTTGTCTACCAATAAGTCTATTCTAGCTTCATATCCATTAACAGTACCGACATCATACTTATTTTTTGCAAAAACTGTGTTATATTCGTCAATTCATTTATTAACTTATGATTTTTTTTATCATCTAAATGATCTATCTTTATTTCAAAATCTTTTTCTTTTACAAGTTCTTTGAAATTAATTTTGTGTTATTTTACATCTCTGTTATCTGTACTTTTTTCTACCTTCATTTTTTTTTATGTTCTCATTGATGTGATATTTTTGGGTTATTTCTAAGTCTTCGTTGTTGTTTGAATTTCTTTATTATGTCTAATCCAATCAGAAAATCATATTTAAAAAATTTCATCAATAATGTATATATACATCTACATTTTTTTCTATCTCAAATATTTGAATTGAAAACGAAGCAAAAGAAAATCGTCCGCGCCGATCGCAAAGCCCTTTACGTCCCGTGTAGACACGTCACAGCTAATTACCTCACCAGAATATGACACAGATATGAGGACTTTTCCGATTTAAGTACGTAATGTATATAAAAGAGTAAAATGTACCTAACCCGTATTAATTAAGTTATTTAATTCGTAGAGTACCAACTTACATTGAAAATAGCCTACGTTACTCGTGGTCTCAAAATATCAAAGAGGACAAGAAATATTTTCCTTGGGAAAAATAGCTAACCCTCTGTCTACATACAAAAAAGTTTCTTACAGTACACTCAAACTGTTTAGACTGCTAAATTTTTCTCCCAGCGACGTCGTAGCCTACGTTGATGTTCTTTTTTTTACCGTGTTTCGTAGAGTATGCGTCCAAACAAAATATTATTCAAGACTAAATCTTGAATATGTAGTCACTTTTATTCGTGAGGTTTATCGTGTGTTTTAGGTGTCGTTTTGTTATTTACTTATCAAGGGAGAGGTGCATACATAGTAAACAAAATATTACGTAAATGAAAATTTTTTTAATGGATTAAGCTATTATATATTATAAGGTATATATAAAACTTAGGTATAACTTATAATCTAACTTACAATCAATACTAAAATTAAGCTCTTCTCCTATATGGAAAAGAACGGCTGCTACTTTTCATCTTCTATATCTGCTCCTCCGCTGTCGAGGGCTTCTAATCTTTGTCGTAATTCAAAAATTGAAATTCAAGTATTTTTATTAGATTGTAACAACAAGTTATATAAAATAATGAAAGAATATCTTTTTTTTTTAAATGCCAAATTAACAGGTGCAGCAAATGGACTGTAGAGTTCTTCGGTAAGATTTTAATTCAATAAATTTGCTATTTGCTTCTATCTTTGTTTTATATCTTCCAAAGTGCTTCTGTAGGACCTTTAAAAGCAATATTTGTCTACCAATAAGTCTATTCTAGCTTCATATCCATTAACAGTACCGACATCATACTTATTTTTTGCAAAAACTGTGTTATATTCGTCAATTCATTTATTAACTTATGATTTTTTTTATCATCTAAATGATCTATCTTTATTTCAAAATCTTTTTCTTTTACAAGTTCTTTGAAATTAATTTTGTGTTATTTTACATCTCTGTTATCTGTACTTTTTTCTACCTTCATTTTTTTTTATGTTCTCATTGATGTGATATTTTTGGGTTATTTCTAAGTCTTCGTTGTTGTTTGAATTTCTTTATTATGTCTAATCCAATCAGAAAATCATATTTAAAAAATTTCATCAATAATGTATATATACATCTACATTTTTTTCTATCTCAAATATTTGAATTGAAAACGAAGCAAAAGAAAATCGTCCGCGCCGATCGCAAAGCCCTTTACGTCCCGTGTAGACACGTCACAGCTAATTACCTCACCAGAATATGACACAGATATGAGGACTTTTCCGATTTAAGTACGTAATGTATATAAAAGAGTAAAATGTACCTAACCCGTATTAATTAAGTTATTTAATTCGTAGAGTACCAACTTACATTGAAAATAGCCTACGTTACTCGTGGTCTCAAAATATCAAAGAGGACAAGAAATATTTTCCTTGGGAAAAATAGCTAACCCTCTGTCTACATACAAAAAGTTTCTTACAGTACACTCAAACTGTTTAGACTGCTAAAATTTTCTCCCAGCGACGTCGTAGCCTACGTTGATGTTCTTTTTTTTTACCGTGTTTCGTAGAGTATGCGTCCAAACAAAATATTATTCAAGACTAAGTCTTGAATATGTAGTCACTTTTATTCGTGAGGTTTATCGTGTGTTTTAGGTGTCGTTTTGTTATTTACTTATCAAGGGAGAGGTGCATACATAATAAACAAAATATTACGTAAATGAAACATTTTTTTATT
Organism: Melitaea cinxia; assembly: GCF_905220565.1. Classification (NCBI taxonomy): domain Eukaryota; kingdom Metazoa; phylum Arthropoda; class Insecta; order Lepidoptera; family Nymphalidae; genus Melitaea; species Melitaea cinxia. The sequence goes on from NC_059411.1 coordinate 8,822,843, forward strand.
GAATTAAGCTATTATATATTATAAGGTATATATAAAACTTAGGAATAACTTATAATCTAACTTACAATCAATACTATAATTAAGCTCTTCTCCTATATGGAAAAGAACGGCTGCTACTTTTCATTTTTCTATATCTGCTCCTCCGCTGTCAAGGGCTTCTAATCTTTGTCGTAATTCAAAAACTGAAATTCAAGTATTTTAATTAGATTGTGATAACAAGTTGTTTGAAATAATGAAAGGATATTTTGCTTGATTCTGAGTATTAGAGAGTAATACAATGAAACTCGTTTCGTTTTTATAAAATAGAAAAATACACATTCTCGAAAATGTGTCTAAGTGACAAAATTTATATCATTGAAAGAATATTTAAAAGGTATTTCAAGACTAATCTTACTTTTTGCCTCATTAGGTCATTATCATTATCATTTGTATGATGTAGTTCTTTTAAGTCTTCTTTCCCAGCATTACGTTTTAGTAGCCGTATAAGTATATTCAATATAATGTCGCCTTTGGAGGCCTAAAAACAATTTTTTTATTAATGTTTTGAACATATGCCCATGCAAAAGAGTAAAAATTGAAACAAAAACTCTCACAGACTGTGAATTACTTGAAGAAAATGTAACAATTAAAGAGGATCATTATTGTATAAAAATCCACTCAGTTGTTACTTTTGTTTTACTCGTTCCGTTTTTATAAAATAGAAAAAAAATATTCTCGACAATGTCTAATGACTGGTATTTCAGAACTAATCTTACTTTTTTGCCTCTGTTCCGTATAGGAGCAAGAGATAATAAAAACTTGATTATCTTCTCAAATAGATGTATTTTTGAATAATTATACCAAAGGAAAGGAGTATGCACATCTTAAAACGTGGTTGTTTTATAAATCTTGAACGATCGCCGATGACGTATTCGAGAGCGCGCCCGCGATTGGCCAGGACCGGTATGCCGCGATATATGAGAGCTCCAATTGGTCGAACACATCGCAAATTTAGACCTTAGTACAAAGGTGCAAAGGCGACGTGCGAACCCAAACTAAGCGGAACCATAGATTATACACTTATATACTGAAGCGGAACGAGCGGAGCGAACAGCCTCATTAGATCATAATATGCATGACGTAGTTCTTTTAAATTTTCTTTTCCAGCATTACGTTTTAGTAGCCGTATAACTTTGTTATATATGTCGCCTTTAGAGGTCTAAAAACAAATTGTTTTATAATGTTTTGTACATATAATTATGTCTATGCAAAAAGCGGAAAAAGTGACTCACTAATGAAAGTTTGCAGAAGAGTAAAAATTGCGTGAGGTGCGTGGAACGCCTTTTAAAACCGTCCATGCAGCTATTTCTCTATTCATACGGTCTCCCGGTCGGAGGTGCTCAGTATGATCGGTTTCTGCCATTCCTCTTTAGCCAAGTATAGGGGGGTCAATCCTTTATCACACACTACAACATCACCATACATAGAGCTATCGCGTCTCGTTTCAAAGTAGACCCTGAGGCTGCTCACCTTATGGTTATGCATGGTGTTAACGCTCAACATACCTCGACTACCACATTTCCACGGAACAAACAGTCTCATGACCGACGACTTAGGATGGTGCACGCGATGCTGCATCATAATTGTGTGAACTCTTCTGCCTAGGGTGTCAAGTTCGGTCTGAGTCCATCTAAGCACGCCAAAGATGTACAAGAAAGTTGCCATGATCCAGCCGTTATAAGCTCAGAGCTTGTTGGTGCCCCACAAATAGCTCCAGGGGACTTTTGTCAGCTGTCTAAAAAAGACTTCGCAAACTGTACTTCACCCCTATGCATTGTGACATACCAAGGTACCGGTAAGATTCAGCTTCGGAAAACTCGCTCGTTTCTTTTTGTGTGTAATAAAGTTTTAATAAATAAATAAATAAAAATAATATTTTCTTGTACCTACTTTTAAATGGGACTGTGTATTCGAATTGATATTAACCTGTTCTATTAAATATTTTTGTGAAATAAAATTTATATTTTGAATATATTGTTTTGACGTAGGTTGGATATTCTATTAACCCGGCGCAAATGACGTGAAAATAATTACGAGGACGATGACGCCGGGTCATATTGACCTGAATTTTATCAATAATTTTTCAAGAAATTTAGCAAGTCACCTTAATTTTAATGACTGTATATTAAAAAAGGTTCTTTGATTAGGTAGTCAAATAAAAATAATAAACAATAAGTTCTAGAAATTAAACTGTTATTCACTTTTTCTTCGTTCAAAATCAACTTTGAAAATATAACATGTTTATATTTTGAATTTTTGGTAAAGTATTCGTAGCAACAATAGGATTCAATAGTACTATGTACTAATAGAGAGATCACTCACTATTCATTTTTGCAATAAAAACTATTAGATTAGAACAATTTAGTGACTAATTATATCTTACAAATTAAATTTGACATTTATAAAGAGCTGATCAATAGCTTTATTCTCTTTAGTCTGTGTTTGATCACTGTATCTGTCCTCGAAAACAATAAAATCATCATCTTCATTAAAAAATATACTAGTGGTGCTACTCCAGCTGCTTCCAGGCACTATTTCATGTTTTTTGTAAGTAGTCTCTAAGGCATGAATTGCAAAATTTTGATGTATCTGCTCATTTGTTGTGATGCTTTCTGGCAATCAACGCATTTTATAACTAGGGTGGTAGCATGATGTTAAAGGCGGATTTATATTTGACTAACGTGTCGTGTCGTGTCGCATCAGAACAGAATCGGTATCATACATTTTATATGACATCGTTTACATTTATGTGTTGTGTCATGTCGTTATGGCTTCTGATGTGTCGCATCAGAACCGATCCCGATTCGCGTCAGATAAGCGGGTTGCGGGGGGTGCCGAAATGGCGCCATCACTACACGTCAGATTAATGTGTGAACAATGTTGTCACAGAGTACATTGAATATACGGGTAAGTGTTGTGTTATGACGCATCAGCGTCGCTTGTTATTTACGTAAATTGTAAAATAATAGTTTATTTGGCTCTTAAAAATGGATGGCTTGGTTGAAATTGTACAACAATTTAATGTTATTTATATGATAAAACATAAACAATATAATATATACCTAATATGTTTGTCTATTGATTGGATGAATTCAAAATCCCCTTCTCTTTCTTTCTTTTTTTTTAAAGAGTTGCGAGCATTAAAAATTGGATATCTTCTTCAAAATCTGAATCGGAATCCGATGACTCATAGAAGAAGAAGAATATTTCAAACGTTTGACCTGCGTTAGAGCTGCGGCTGTATTGATTCACAATATCGTTCTGATGCGTCAGAACACTACATAATAATATTAACGTAATAATAACGTAAAAGTCAAAATTTTGACTTACAGTCATAGCGTACACTACGGTCTCGTGTGTATAAAACCATAATAGGCAGTGTTACCAACTTTAATAGCTGCTTTACCATCAATACTCGCACCTCGCACTCACACCCACGATCTCTAAATGAAGGTTAAATGTACCTACTTTAATGTTAAAATACATCGGCGTCAGGTACCTATTTAAAATACGAATTACAAATTACATTTTAAGAAAGTAATAAAAATATAAATACCAAATATATATTTATATTTCAATTACAAGTAATTCAAATACTGCCCAACCCTGGCTGTATATGTGTATAAAATATTATTTCTCACGCTTGTTTGCAGAATTCATCAACTAAACTGAATATGTATATAACAAATACACACAAATAAAAACTCTTTGGCTATTTATTAGTAACTCGCGATCGTGGAAGATCCTATTTAAAAAATTAATGCTGTCACTTTTATTTCATTACAATATTATAATAGTCAATTTAAAACATTTAATCGTAATGAACTGCGAATGCAAAGAACAGGAAAAACGTAAATACTATCAATACTACGATACTCCGGACGGATGTGATGTATTTAAAAAGGTAATTGTAACATTTGACACGATATCAAGACGGCGTGTTTATACACCATTCCCCTATTTATGGACATTGAGAGCTTTAATTTATAATAGTTAAAGAAAACTTGAAACGATTCAGTGGAGATTTTTTGTATGAATATGATTGAAAAGTAAGACGGCATATATAGTTGTCTAGTTATCTGTTGTTATATGTTACCTATTATGTTTCACAAGCATTATAACGCATAAATTATTTACAATCCAACATAAAAATGTATTTATAAAAAAATGATGTATGTGTAAAACTGATACAGACTACAGGTCTTTCGTTAGCTACAGTTTCGAAAACTCCTTTCTTCCCAAAAACACAAGAATCAAATTGTCTACCATACGAACAGACGACCTTTGCTATATGTATATGTTATTAATAGGATCTGTCACGTAATAAACGTTAGTCTTTATAGTAAAGAATTTTATTATGCTGCATGCTGCTGCTGCATATTGCTGCTGCATGGTTCAACCTGTAATATCCCATTTCTGGGCATAGGCCTCTTTCCCCATGTAGGAGCAGGATCAGAGTTTAATCCACCACGCTGCTCCAATGCGGGTTGGCGGAAATATTCCCTACTATGAGTAACGATCGCTATCAGGTGTACATGATAACAACCGGGATCGACGGGTTAACGCGCTGTCCAAGACTCTGTGGGTGGACACAAGTACAAGGACTGCACAAACACCCAGACTACATCAAACCTCTGTATGGCCAATATAAATGTTTATCATGTACGGGGAACGAACCCGCAACCGCCAGCGCAACAGTTACAAACCAGTGCTGTGACCTTTGCACCAAAGCGTCGTCAATTTTATTATATTTTATATTGTCTTTGATTTTTATTATATTAAATGTAAAAGGTACTCGTAACTAGTCGATATGGGGCGATCGCTGGCTTGATTTTGTCTACTTACGATGTCTTGATGTACTCTCACGCTATTGGTTTACGGCAGATAATGAAACGGTATGTATAATAGCTACTTAGAATATTTTACCAGTTGAATAAAATGTTTTATGGATTTGCCATCCGTGAGTACAAAAACTTTTTTATTATCATTGACATCATTTGATCACCATTGGGTTGGAGACAATAATAAGAAAAAAAACTACAACTACAACACAAAAACTGAAAATAAATATTTATATAAATGCAAACATCCATCTCGAGCGAGAATCGAGCCCGCAACCGCCGGTATTTAGGTGCCTACACGGCACACACACTACTACACCTAAATCATCATCATAAATAAATAAATATTCGTAGTCCAAACTCCATCACTGCCGGTTTCATCATAATCAGTCACACCGGTTCACTGTGGACTTCCAAATTAATTAGGAGAGTTATTAAAACAAAAGCAAAAATGCTAATAAACCGCGATAACACCCTAAAAATTCTTTTATTATAATGAGTGAAATTTGCGTAACCGTTAGGAAACAATAAAAAACAAAAGTGGTAAAAAGAAATAGCGAAGAGGTATGCCTCATGGTGTTGTGATTATAATTTTTTCGTTATTACATTCTAACACTGTTATATTAAAAATATTGAAATTGATCTAGAATCAATAATGCTATTTCTTTTATCATAAACAACACTACGATCTTCTTGGGCATTGAAAATTTTAAAATTAATAACTATTATAATTTCCTATTGTAAAGGTACTCCTTCCATACTGTTCCTCTTGTCCTGATGGGAGCGACATTTGCTGGAGTTGCTAATGGCGTTCAACATTTTAGAGCTAAAGATGATATTTTCAACTATTTCATTGGTAAAATTATTATACGAGTATTGTTCTCGTAATATGTATTGTATTACAATATTTGTGTCATAAATACTTTTCTCTGACTCATAATATTCTAGAGCAATTTAATGCCATTAGGTACATACCTGTAATTAACAAGTTCTTAAGTTCTTCATTACAAAATTTCGAAATAAGTTTACATAATTTGTTTTATACTTAATGGAATGTCGTTAAAACTTGCATTAAAATTATAAAATATGAATAAAATTAATAATTTTAGGTGGCGTTGCGTGTGGACCAATTTTAGCATACTATCTAGGATCGTATCATGCAGTGCTGCTGGGAGGTTTAGGTCTTGGAGTTATCGGAATGATTAAGAAGAATGCTATCGAGAATAATTACACTCTCTTCCCCGTCATACAAGGGCATATGGGAACGGTTCGAAGTTGGAGGAACGACTATACCTTCAGCCCAGATCCTAGGGACTGTAAGTTTTGTAGCGATTCACTTATTATAAAAATATAAATGTATATCTTGACATTTTAATTTAAGTAATGTGATATGATAAGTTTAACACACACATTTGCATAGAAGTCTGTTCCTAAGGTAGGCATCCAAATATTTGGGCTTTAGGTAATAGCCGACTGATATAGATAGGTATTTTTTTTATAAGTATACATATATAAATATTATTTATTACATATTCTCAGGTAGGGCACAGCAGGTCCTGCTCAAAATATAGAGCAGCCAGACTGGGGTTGTACCTCGACCTTACAGAAGACAATAACTAAATAATACTGTTTTCAAGCAGTATTGTGTTCCTGTTGGTGAGTAAGGTGACCAGAGCTCCTGGGGGGATTGGAGATATGGTCGGCAACGCGCTTGCGATGCTTCTGGTGTTGCAGGTGTCTATAAGCTCCGGTAATCGCTTAACATCGGGTGAGCCGTACGTTTGTTTGCCGACCTAGTTATATAATAAAAAAAAATATTACCCCTAGAAACGGGGTCAGAATCGAATTCGGAACCCCCGAAGCAGAGACAGATTACTCCTAGAAACAGGGTCAGTGCAAAATACACCAACAGGTTATAGGGGGTATATATATCTACAGTTACTGTCATAATGTTTATATAGGTAGAAATTTAATTTCTAGGAGAGGGAGGACTAATAACCAGACCGGAAATAAATATTTGTATGAACACAAATATTCACTCCGAGCGGGAATCGAACCCGCGACTGTCGATGTTTAGGCGCCGTCGACACGGCACAAGTACCATAAACACCAGAACGGTCGTCAATCGGAGTCTTTCATGCTGTTATATACATATATATTTTTTTTGCTATTTAAAAGTATATTTTACATTTCTAAAGAGTTTGTTTGACTAAGGGAAATCGTGCACAACACTCAAAATTTACTCAAAAATTGAGAGGTCGGAGTGGTAACACCACGTTTGTTAATATTTTTTAAACGTAGGTTATTCTAGTGTGTTTGTTCTTTTTTGGTGTACAATAGAATAGAAAATAATCGAATGTTCAAGAAATAAAGTTAAACTTTTTACGTATTCCAAAACTGTTCGGGGTAGTAATAGTTTGTCCATGATAATAGTAAAGCTTCATTACTTTGGATTGTAAATTCTTTAAAATTTCTAAAAGACGTTTTAGTGGTTCTCACAGTTTTGTACTTTTTCTATTCTTTCTTTCAGCTCTTCAACACACGTGCGGAAGTGATAAATAGGTCATGTTTGTAAATGTATACTGGACCTCAATTGTAATTGTAATATATAGGTTTTATTTTTATTTTGTTAATATTTTTACTCAAATTGTTATTGATATGAAAATAAAACAAATTGATAACAAGAGTATTTTTATATTACCTCTTATTTTATTTTAGTCTTCTAGAACGAAAATAAAAATGTCATTTTAATTTGACTAAACATTTGATTAATACATATTTTAATCAAAATTATTAAATTCAAATTCAATTATAATATTACCATTATTTTACTGTACAATGTTTAAGGAATGTGGAAATATAGAAAATAAAAACAAATATGTTCAAGAAGACCAATGCTGACTTACAACTATGAATATTCTTATTGTCGAGTTAAAAAAATTTTACACTCGATGGAACCGCCTCAAAGTCAAATTACATAACTGTACTGTAAAAACACAACTTTAAGAGAATTCAAGCAATGTGAATATTAAAATTACAAATAAAATAAATCAAATCTAATGGAAACTTCTGGCCCAATCCAATGAACCCTAATCTCATGTCACTCTTTTGGGAATCCATAAACCCTACATAATTATGGGTTATTACCGTCCAGCGCTCATTTAACATTAATATTTTAGAAGAAAAAAATCTGAATTTCCTAGGACTTCTAGCGTCCTAACTATGCGATAAAGTTGTTGTCGCCCAGAAACACTCTTATCAATTCACATTGTTATCAAATTCGTAAGCATGAAAGCTGTTTACTCGTTACTGTCACACGTTAATTTCGATAGAAACACAAAGCGAGTCAAAAGTGAAAAATAAAGACTAAAAGGTATACATATACCACAACGTATAATTATATACTTTCAAAGTTTTCAAATGACTAAACTTTCGAAGACAGCATAAATCACCAACTCAACTTTTAATAAATCAATTTTTAAATTAAGAAAGACTACAGATATTTACATATACTATAAGCATGTATATCAATGACCTAATTACCCCTTTTTTTTTCGACTATGGTCATAGGGTGACCTGCTAACGCTCAACGTTGAAAGATTTGACATAAACACAAACAATCCGTGCCAGTATTATGTTTAGCACATTAATATATAGTTATAGTTCGCGTCATGTAAAAAGAACGCTGAAAGAAACTGGAGGGGGTGCGTTTGCGCATGGGTATACTCGCGCACAAAAGTACTACTGTTTTATTTTTTAATTAGACTTTCACTCGCGGCTTCGTATAATGGTTATTGGTAGGTACATTAAAAAATACTAGAAATACAAGTGCGAATAATTCGGACTAAATAAGTATAATAATTATCACTTTACAAAATCACAATTTTTTTTTAAACAAAAGCAATAACAAATTTTTTAGTTATTGAAAGGTCGTATTCTAAAATATTAATTATCTGTACTCTCGATATTCGTATCTTAATAGTTTTTATGTGTTTAAAATGATAAATTGTTATTTGTTTTTTTATGAAATAAATAGTAAATGGAGAATTTTGTAATTTAAAACTTTTGTGCGCGATAATATTTTGAGTCGACGTCAAACTGTCCAACCAATAGCACACCGGCAAGCATGCGACACGTGATAAACACTCCCGTCTCCTACCCCATACCACCAAATAGACCGATAAATCGCTTCTGCGCAGCTTCAAGGCCAGCGTTCTTTTTACATGACGCGAACTATACCTCTAAACTCTTATTTACAATGCTTGCTAGATGTTTTCCATTAAAATATATAACAATTTTTTTTTGGTTCGCAAAACAAAAGCTAGATACTTTCATAAGAATATTCAGCTTTAAATATGCTTTAAAAATATTATTGCTAAATCAAAATGTTAAAATTAGTAGGCAATTTTCAGTAAAAGAAAACCACAGAACTGGTTCTTTGGTAAAAATAGATCTCAAAATATATTGTTTTATTAAAAGAAACCGACTAAATTGCCTAATAACTTTACATTTAGTTACTTATAATTACGAATTAGTACTGTTTATTTTGAGTTTCTTGACGCGTCGCGTGGTTCCTTCTCCATCAGAACTGTCCGTGTCATGTGAGCTTCCTTCTGACTTGATTCCAATCCCTAGTTCATGTGCTTCCAATAAGTTTCCGCTAGCTCTTGCTTTTTCTAGTAATCGTACTGAAATTATAAGAAATACTAATGAGCATATGTATAAAAAAAAGTATATTGTTTTACTCAAATATACATATCTTGATAATGATAATAATACACTTTATTGTATATCAAAAACAAGAAAGATTTTAATAATTTTTCATTAGGTACAAGGGGCGCCCTTATCGCTAAAAAGCGATCTCTTCCAGGCAACCCTTGCAAGGGAAATGGTCTAGTGTCAGCATAGTTGTACAAGTTAGAATAAATTTATAATAAATATATTCAAATAATTAAACATACCTACATACATATACATACGCACACACATACATATTAATACATATGCATTTATAAATTACTTGTTTATCGTTGAATTTTAAGAAAATGCTTCTTAACAGTCTTATTTATAGTTGCAAGTGTTTGTATACGTCTAATATTCAACCCACCAATGAATTTGAATCGTTCGTTCAGATAGGTTGGGGTAACAGGGCTAAATAAAATAGAGTAAACTAGGTTAAGGATATAAGTATGTCTGCGAAGGCAAATGGAGGGAGGGAGCCACTTGAGTTTATTGCGAAATTTGGAAATATGATCATCTTTGCTTAGTCCAAATATAACCCAACAAACATTTTTGTCATATAATCAAACAATTATATGACTTTGAGTCTTATTAAAGTTATATTACAGTATTTTTTTTAACTCTACGTCATGTTATGGTGCATTATGTGTCCATATAGACGTATACATTTTTTGTCGTATAACATTGTCGTATAGACGTTATTTCGACATTTCTTTACAATCGTCATATAATAGCGTCTATGAAGACATCTATAAAACTTGCATATACAACTTTTCGTCGTGTAAACGTTTTCGTAGTGTAAACGTCATAATACTATTAATTTTGTCATATAATTACCTTTTAAACATCTGCTAAACGAATAGTAATTGTTTACACGTAGTACTTGTAACTATTATATATAAGTCGAATAAGTGTACTGGTGTAACTTGTATACATCCTAAAGTATTACAAAAATGATAATACAACCGTTATTTAATTAATACTCATATTAAAGGGTTATAATAACCTTGTAAACAACTTCCACCATTTTGAAATCAAAGTCATATTAAAATTTATTTACTTGTTTCGTACAACATGAATCGAAAAAATTGGAAAAGTATTAAAAGAAGTGGTGCATTCAAAAGAAAAGTTAAAAACAACTATCATTCAATATATATCAATTATCAATATATATTCAATATCATTGTAATAGAACTCAAGCTCAAGCTGTGACTGAGGCAAATAAGAAGGGTTCCGTATCACAGGTAAATGCAAATTTAACCAAAATACTACGAGTATACCCCACAGTTCATTTGCCGAAGTTCAGGACTCTTGTTCATATTCTGAAGTTGAAGACAGTTATTCAGCGTCCGAAAATGAAGACAATGCTTATCCTTTTGAAAATAAATTAAGTTAAATAAAGAGAATGATCAGAAATGGAAATCGGCCACTTCAGAAAATTGCTAATAGATTAATAGAGATATATAATATTGAAGTAGAAAACTTAAGAAACGATACTACGAAGGATAGTTATGAACTATCCTTCGATGAAAAGTTACAAATATGGAAATAAATTCAAGACAGTGATTCAACTTGAAACCTTTATCCTCTCAACTGATAATGGAAATAAGTGGTTTTTGGCTAACAACAACCACCTTGTTGAATTGCGTTCTGCTACCTGCAACGAGGGATGTATTCAAATAAATGGAAATCGAATTTTAAACTAAAGGAACGATGTTTATGAAACGCCTATGAAATCTTCATATCTTAATATATTTATGATATATGAGGATGAAATTTCGAAAACTGAAGCCAAATATTATATTACTGATATAAAGTGTAAATTGGTTAGTGTTTCATACAACTCAAATATATATTATGTTCCGCTTATTCATACATTTAAGAAATAGGTAATAAAAAAGGTAGTAAAAATTGTTTAATTTTTTATTTATCCTCAAGAACGTTATTAATATTTCAAGTTAGTCAAAATGTAACACTTATTTGAAATCAAAATTAAGCGAAGCTTTGAAATATTGCTACATTTGGAAAAACTGAAATCGCCTTTTGATCCATAAATGTAAATTAACAAACTAATACCTTCATTTGGTTTGCCATATTGAAACATCTTATGTAGCTAATAATCTCACAATAGATTATACAAAATTACTATACAACAGGCAACTTATAAATATTTCTTGAAAACTAATAATAAGACTTTAGTAAAAGTTTTAATCACGTTTAAACCCGTTAACGTGCGTTAATCGTTACAAACCTTCTTTTATATATATTTTTTATATTCTCTGTATTACTTTTATATTATCTTAATTATCTAATAACATCATCAAAAATTACAAAAAATAAAATGTCACAAAAAGAACATAGGTACAAAATCGCAACATAACAAATAATAAAATTCAAATTTGTAATCTTTTTGCTTGCTAAATAATTATATAATTTACAAGTGGAAGGTTTAGGTATCACACCTACCCACCTACCACATTATTGCCTAATTACAATATTCGCATTCGTCTTATGAAAAAAGATTATAGATAGCAAAATACTTGCAGTCGGGGCACCAAAATAAACCATGACGTAATAAATTATTTACATTTTTGTCTGTTAAAACAAAATGTAACGGTCTATTTCCACGGGCTATCTGGAAACCACATCCATAACAACGAGAACAAAATATAAAATGAGTTAATGACTACGGCCATTTCAAATTTGCGCATATCATTTCGATGAAGTCCATCTTCGATAAAAACTTATCAACATCCGCATAAATATGGATCATAATTGTGGGGTTTACCTAAAAAAAAAGTATTATTCAGACTTAACTAAGTTATATGTCTCGTAAATTCTTCTGTTCTGAAAATATAAATTATTTGAAATAAGTTAGCTAGGCGTTTTATTATTTTCTTATTGATCCCTAAATCAACTGTCATGGCGTACACATTTACAATATGTACGCAGTATATACGTCGGGAAGTTACATAGTTGTCATATAACGCAGTCACTTAATAAATTATTAATAAAAATATACGAAAACATTAACATTTTAAAAGCGCATGAAAAATTCGTTACAAAGTTACCTCACATTAATCAGTAAATTTGATTGCACAATGGTTTGTAACTGATGAAATGGTTTTATCACCTCAACAAAGTAAAAAATACAATATTTTAACTCAGCTGTCAAAAAAACTGCCAAATTCAATTAGTGTGTGTTATGTTTATAATCTGTTACAATTTTTCATTCGTTCAATATAAAAGTATCATCTTTAAATGACAATAATACAACGAATACGTTAGATAAACGTCATATTGTGTGCTATTACTCGACACGAAGTCGAATACACGCCGCGACAGCTATCATTACATGACATGTAGTCAAATCGCCAACGTGTATATGACTCCTATGCGACTATATAGGTATTTATATGACTGTTACACGAAACTCTTAGCGCCTTAAGTTGAATAAAATGGGCCCTAATGCCGTCGAGTAAACGTTCTAATGTCGTTTATACGATTATACTAAATAACATTAAGTTGTCACCAAAACGTCTACTCAACGTCGTAAATGTTTGTTGGGTAAATCTTATACATAAATTCTGAATGCGCTTAAGCTTATTAAGCTGCTCCTCTTTCAAAATAGCAAGTATCACCATAATCAAGAATTGGTAATAAGAGTGCAAGGTGCAAAAGCAATTTTAGTAGGAATGGGTAAGTAATTACGTAATCTGCGGATAGACTCAACCGAAGCGAACAACCTGCAACTAATTTCACAGATCTGCGGACCCCAAGAGAGATGTTGCTCGAAGAAAACACCTACATTTTTCACGTTTCCCTATATGGAACGGTGAATCCATTAAATGTAACAGGAGGTAGTTCAGATTTATCAATACGACTAAGCAATTTGGAGCTTCCTATAATAATGACTTTCGTTTTGTTTGGATTTATATTTAGACCGTAAGCTTTACTCCATTTACCAATAGCTTAAAGGTCGTTATTTATGCGCAATACACACTAAGATAAGTTATAAACAGTGGAGTGAGAGTATATCTGGAGATCATCTGCAGATCACGTGCAGATCATCTGCTGATCATCTGCTGATTATCTCCTGATCCTCCCAGTACTACAATAGCTTTACCAATAACATAGTTGATAATAATAATAATGAATACAAGTAAATTTTATAAAAAAAAATAAGGCTGTAGGATTATTTTTTTTTTCAAATTAATGCCGGGGCACAGTTAGTATATAATATATTTCAGACTCTAAATTTTTACAAAATTATCTCAACACTATTAGCTTTGTTGATAATATTAATAATAATTATATTAAAAGATTAAGACACAATAGTTGATCCAAGAATGAACTTTATCGCGCATTCTGATGAAATTATATGGAAGTCCTTAATTACACTAGGATTTATCAAGAGAAACACAACGCATTTTGAAAATTCAGTCATTAGTGACTTTGTTCAACTCATTCCAAAGTAACTTAGACACTCTTCTGTTACGTCCACGTTAATTCCAATTTATCAAATTCATAAAGACAGATTAGAGAAAGAGCAGAAAAAGTTTGGTAAGTCCTAACTTCCTTCAAAATTATTAAATTCAGATTTGATTTTCAAGAACGTTGACTTACACCTATGAAACTAAAATATTACGCTTAGTGACCGTCTCAAAGTCCGATTATATACTATGAAAACATAGCTTTAGAGAATGCAAGCAATGCGAATGTTCAATTTACAAATAAAATAAATCCAAGCTAATGAAAACTTCTAACCCAATGTAATTAACGCTAATTCCGTCGCTTTTCTTGGGAAACCGTAACCTTACATAATTATGTATCACTAGGCCCGACCGCGCATTTACTATTAATATTTGGCAAGAAAAAAATCTGAAAATCGTAGGTTTTCTAGAGTCCTAACAATGCGATTGTCGATCCAGAAACACCTTATCAATAAACATTTTTATCTAAATTAAGAGGCATTAAAGATGTTTACTCATCATCATCATCTAATGAAACCATAATATTAAAATATCATTAATCTATTTTGTTTGTTTTTTTAAGGGCGCTAATCTCGGGAAGTAACTACCAACCTGTAGGGTTCGAATTGAAAAATTATTTTTGTTTTGAACAGTCCATTTACAGAGGGAGATTATAGGCTATATAAAAAATAATTGTTAAATAATTGTGTTTGCTCGCAAACGAAAAAAAAACCGACTTCAATTACATCGACGAGTAATGCAGCGTAGATCGACGAAAAAATAGTCAAGTAACTACGCGTTATCAAAGATTACTCAAAAAGTAGTTATCAGATCTCGATAAAATTTAAATGTGACCACATGATAAACATCAGCTTTCGATAAAACTAAAATTTATCAAAATCGGTACACCTATTAAAAAGTTATTGCGGATTTTCGAGAGTTTCCTTCGATTTCTCTGGGATCCTATCATCAGATCCTGGTTTCCTTATCATGGTACCAAACAAGGGATATCTCCTTTCCATCAAAAAAAGAATTATCAAAATCGGTACATCCAGTAGAAAGTTATGCGGTATAATACAACGTAGGTCGACGAAAAAAGCGTCAAGTAAAAACGCATTATTAGATATAATTCGAAAAGTAGTTGTTAGATCTCAAATAAATTTAAATGGGACCAATTGACACACACCACCTTTCGATTAAAAAAAATTTTGTCGAAATCAGTCCACCCGGTCAAAAGTTCTGATGTAACATACAAAAAGTACAGTTGAATTGAGAACCTCCTCCTTTTTTGGAAGTCGGTTAAAAAAACACTCACTCTGTGTCTCCAATACGTTATTTTGTCTTCTTAAATCATCTATGTCTTGTTGGTGAGCGTTGTTTTTCCGTCTCATAAATTGTATATATTCTGCAGCCTTTTTCAAGATTTGTGCACGACTCGCCTATTAAGAAAATACAAATATCATTAATTCGTATTTCTGTGACATAAGAACAATATCACAACACTATATAATGCTCAACTAAAAATATTAAAATTTATTTCAAATGCTACATTCCCACTTTAGGTGTTTGGTATTTCTGTGTTATCAGAACTATATCACAACACTCCAAATTATGCTCAATTCAAAATACAAGTACTGATTAAAAATACCAAATTCCACTTTATGTGTATGGTATTTCTGTGTCAACAGAACTATATCATAACACTATATATTGCTTTCTTCAAAATATTGATTATAAATACTGAGTTCTGAATATTTGTGTATAGTATCATTGTTACAAAAAACATATTTCACTATAATACGTACTCTTTAATAGAAAATATTAATACTGATTAAAAAATACTTAAAATATTATAAAGCTCCATAACTCCTAATTCATAAAATCTACTCTTTACCATAACTGAATTTTTTATATATATTTCAATATATATAAAAAATTCAGTTAGAGGAGAACCACACAATACATGTTGCGCTAGGTTCTTAAATTTGCCCGGTCAAATAAACACAGAAGCGTAGAAAATTTCCAACTTTATGTTTATGATATTGTGTCATTAGAAGCAGATACCACACTACATTACATACTTCAATTGAAAATAAGAATATAGAAAATTCATGTTACCACTTTTTCTCCTTGTAGTGCTGGCACTGAATCCCTCAATGAACTAAAACTGTCCTTAATATGATCTCTACGCTTTCTCTCTAATGCGTTGTGATGAGCTCTCTTTTCAGCCTGAAAACATAAACAATGGTTTTTTAACTCATATTTTGATTGAATTGATTATCAATTAGCCTGTAACATCCTACTGAGGGGCATAGGCCTTTTTACCATATAGAAGAAGGGTCAAATCTTAATCAACCACACTGCTCCACTGCAGGTTGGCGGATATATTCCTTACCGTAAGTAACGTTTGCTATCAAACACGGTCTCATATACAGGTCTTGCAACGGAGCCCAAATTTGGTGAGGCTATCGATGGACGCGATCATCTAATGCCGTGCGCAGTGCGCACTGCGCACGCCGGCTTAAGTGAAGTTTCATTGTAATTGGTTATAGTGAGTGACGTTTCATTGTAACTAGCTATATTTTAAAACATAAAAGCGTTGCGTGTGCTAGAAAAAGAAACAGAATGCTATTCTGTCTTCATTGCACACCCATCTATCGTAATGACTCTGGCAGCCATAAATTGAAAAGAAAAGTGCTACCATTAAGCCGATGTACCAGAGATTAATATCGATTGATAAAAATTGAAAATCGTTGGCTCTATGCAAATGGTATATCTATAAATACAAACAAAAGAATTGAAATTGTTGAAAAGAATTTGTTTTATAATTCTTAATTATCTAATATATAAAATTCTCGTGGTGCGGTGTTTATAGTTAAATTCTTCCGAAATGGCTTGACCGATTCTCATGAAATTTTGTGTGCATATTGGGTAGGTCTGAGAATCGAATATCTATTTTTCATCCCACTTTATAACAGGGGGGGATTGAGGAAGTTAATAACATATATGGTAAAACAACGTTTGCGGGGTTAGCTAGTATATATATATATAATAGAAACAGATATCTATATTTCACGATGATTTAAAAGAAAAAATTAATAACTGTTTGTTTTTTTAGTTCTTTTAAGCATGATTGACCTTATTTATACAGATTAATAAACCTTTTAGAAGAAATACAAAAATTTCCTTCAGTAAATTGAAATTGAAAAAAGTTATTCTTGATTTTGGAAATAACGATTATAGATGAAAATTTGCAAGCCGTTAATCTAAAATTATTTTTGAAATACAATTGTTGAACTTTTTCAACAAATGAATTTGTTGTAAAAGTAATACCAATTAAATTTCTAAATTTTTTTTTTTTGCTCCATGTAAAATTTATAATAATAATTAATAACACTTGTACAATTCAATAGGGGCAATAGGTGCCTACAGTACAAATTACAGACTACAGTAGAACAGTTACAAATCTAAAAGGAATTTACAATTGTCTATGGCTAAAACGTCTGTGAACTGTAAAGATCTGTGGTTCTGTTTCCGTAATTAAAATACGCTGATTTTTTTTCCTACCTATTAAAAGTTGCAATAAAAATGTTGTCTAGCTCTAGATAAAAAGGTCTACAAAAAACTAGCTATACCCTTGCGAAAAAGTAATGTTTAAAACCATAACATTTTGCAAGTAAATTTTATTTTTCATTTTTAATTTTTGTTTTTTATTTTTAACCTTCTTTCTTTTTTATTAGATCATCCTAAATTTGTATACTTTAGACATTGTATTTCAACAGGTATTTCTAAATTGTTACTAGATTAGCACATCAAACTTGATACATATTAACGATCTTGTCATTTTGGATTTTAATTAATGTTTGCTTATTGATAAATTTACTCATTAACTAATTATTTGTATTACTTGACGTGATAATGCATGTTGTAACAATCTGTAAATAAAATAAAATTGACATCCTATTGTAAGCTCATGTGTAACAAACTATTATTAATGTATCTCTTGTTGGCTATTCCTTAATAAATAAATTTACGGAATGATGAAGACTACGAACTAACAAAATGATTAAATTTAATATAAAAACTCCTGTTCACGCTAAAAGCTCAGATAATTTAATATTAACGCTAATCCTTCATATAATTTATCTCGAGTGCCAGTCGTGCTAAATTACCACTGCGGTCACGCTAGTGTCCGAATAGCCTTATCGAAATTAAAATGTGTAATGTTACCTGGGAATAATATCCACTGCCGCTGAAACTGCCCCTGGCGTGCGGTCTTGAGTCTGAGTCGTTTTCGGCCTGCAAATTACATAAACATGAAGGTAGACAATAAAATAAACACGAAAATGACGATTACAAGGAATAAGGAAAACACCAACATCGCTTTCAATATCAATATCACGATCGTCGTCGCTCATTTCTCGCATTTTGAATTAATTTAATTTTACTTCAATACCAGAAAAATAATAGAAGATCATTAGTGAAATTGATACTGTTATTTAAAGTTATGTATTTTGTATTTCTATCAAAATTTTCACAAAAGAACGCGTGACAGTAAGTGACAATGATAAACATAGGTTAAACAAAACAAACGTCAGTAATCTGTCAGTGGTATTTCAATTTTATTCTCTCATAAAAGAAGTGATGGTCTTTATGGTCTTTGTTGAGTGAAGCATTAATACGTAATTCTGATTGGTCTCCAAGATTACACGAACCAAAGACACGAACGTGATTGGTGACCTGATCTTATGGTCAGTGTTTCTATCTAAATTTATAATAAATCTTTTCACAATCGGAAAGTTGCTAGTATTGTAATTACTGTTTGTATATTTTTTGTATTACAATAAACTATTAATATTTAATTTTGAGAAAACCATTTATTTTATTCATATACAACTGAAAATTAACTTATCAACTACTAATAACCAAATACTAATTTTTTTAACTACTAATAAACTGACCAACTGTAAATAAACTTATGAACCGAAAATTAGCCTACAACTGCAAAAACTTATAAACTTAAATTAATATACAATATATTTATGAATTATAGAATTTTATAATATTTATCATAAAGCTATAATAATAATATATCTTTAACATCACTGATTTATTGTAAACCTATAATATACTAATACTGTCTATCAACAGCATTACAGTATTAGAATTGATTTTTTAATTATTTCACATACATTTCATCTCCAAGTAAATAGAATTACAGTTTTCAGATTAAATTTTAAGTTATTTCAGACGTACATTTCATCTCCAAGTAGACTGCAAGTATACATAGATAACAATTTTATAAGTTTAAATTTTTGAATATAAATATCGACCTATCACATTTTTTCACACAATAACAAAGATTAATGTCTTTTCCTCAGATTAATAAACAAAAGGTTTATAAATATATATATCCTTTTATTTATTAATCTGAGGTCTTTTCAGTATCTTTGACAGCTACTCAAAGTAAAATTTGTTATCATAATAAAATTTTCTATTTTTACACGTATTTTGTATGTAATTATACTTTAAACAATCGTTCGATATTTATTTAATTATATTTATAAAAATACTTTCAACAATTTAATATTTATTTGTATAAAAATATATTGTATATAATTTATATTGTCTGTAATAACTAAATTTAGCGCGAAATAAAATATTCAATTAACTAATGAATCTATGTAATAACTATTACTGGAAAATATTGAATTGTATTAAATTTGTAATAATGAATAATAACGAAAAATGTTTTAATACTTTACCGAAAATTGATGTTAATAACCCTGATTTTTACAACATAGTTCAACAAGAAATTGACTATGATTTAGCGCGTTTAAAAAAGAACGTTGAAATTATTATAAACTTAAGAAGTAAGTTTTGCAAATGTACTTTTATTGAAAAAAAAAAAAAACAAAAATAATTATTAAAATTTCATATTACTAGATATTTGCAGTTATTATGATAAATAAATAATCTAGTTAATTAACGCATTATTTTTATGTTTCTTGTTAAGCCACCTTAACAAGAAACGTATAAAAATAATGCGTATGATATCTGTCAGTGATGTATAAAATTTTCAATTCATCACCTCTACGTCACGTTTCAATCAAAACGTTTATCCAGTTCATTCAGACAAATATGTTGATCTTTAACATATAATGGAGATTAAATAATCTCTACTAACATTATAAATGTGAATGTAAGTTTGTTTGTTACGCTTTCACGTACTACTACTATACCGATCATTATAATACTTTGTACACATATTCTTGGAGGTATTAGAAGTAACATAGGATACTTTTTATCAATGAAAATTCAATGCAAGCGAAGCCGCGGGTAAAAGCTAGTACTTAATATTAGATTATTTAAATCCATACTTTTATTTATTAAAAAAAATAATTAGATTTTGTAGTAGTATAATTATGACATATCCCACTTGTAATCGATTTATTGTGAATCGATTCGTTTTAAAAAGAAATAAATAATAAAAATATTTTTTTACCAAATTATACCTGTAGGTACGGCCACGGTCTTATACACAGGTCGGGCAACTACAGTGGTGGGGGTAGGACGTCTGTATAGCTTCTACGGTACTACCTACCTTTGACTACGATCTCTTTCGTACATTCTTATCTTAGGTGTTCCACTTTTCGTCACAAACGATCAATCTCTTCAAAAATCGTTCCATATCATTGTCTTAAGAGCGATTCACAAATGAGTACACGGTCCATTTTATTTTATGGTCAATTTTCAGATCTTCAGCTATATGGTAACTAGTCGACTATCAATCTAGCTTTTTCAAAAATGTCGTCACGTGTTTAAGTAACTGGGCGATCAAAGCTGAATGAATTTTTTTACAACTTTTTATTAGAAAATACGAAAAGGCTTTTTCCTCGACCTATGTTACTTGACGATATAATTGAACTCTGCTTTTTCCGTTTGAGAGCAAACATAACAAAAAGAAAAGTTTCAAAAGACTTGGTGTATAGGTATCTGCTCGTTTTCAGTGACAGCTGCTGAGATAGAAATGGAGACCGCAGCTCTGTATCACGCTGACCTGTGGTATGAGATTGAAGATCTCAAAAGGTTTAATGAAGACGATAGAATTTCTACAAGAACAAATTTGTAAACTCATAAACTATATACTGTTTAAATAAAATGTAATGTACGAGTACTTCTAAGATAATAAAACGTAAAAGAATGTGTTTTCATTTACATCTAACGATACGTATATAAAATATTTAACAACTATGTCGTCTACTGACTTTTAACTATCTCTCTGCCAAGTTTTAAGTTTGTAGCACAGAAAATCATAGACTCGTACAAACTTGTGAGACCCCTTAGACCCCTTTTATGGCCTTATCGAAAAAACCGTTCTTAGCGGACGTCTACTAACTACAAACTAATAAAATTTCATCTATAAGCGTCCAGCGGTTTTTGAGGTTTCGTGATGAGTAAATGACCTAACGATTTTATATAACTACTATATAGAATATTGATATCTACGTGTTATAAAAATTTTATCCGAACCTTTTATACGATTTTTACGTACAAAGTCAAATTGCGTATTCGCGAACGGAATCGCGGCTACAGCTTGTTTATAACAGTATGTAATTTATATTTAGTGGCGGTACTTAAATTGTTTTTCTTGTGATAAATGCCTATTGGTTAGATAATATAATTATGAGTATTGACGGAGACATCTGTATTTATATTTATAGTATCTATTTCAATCGTAATAAGGTCTATAACAAGCTTATGAAACCATATAAATTGTACCGTCAGATAATATTTTTTAAACATTTTCCTGATATCAACTGAGTGGTTGACCGCAATTTGTTTTGATCGAATTGTCTGGTATTGTAATAACTTATTATTTTAAGGAACATCAGAATAGCAGTTAAAATGTCGCGTAATTTCATGTTACTAATTGTTTCAATACTTTGTTTGAGTGTTACTGAAGGAAAATTAAAAAAGATGAGCTCTCCACCACATTGTACCCGAGTGACGAAAGGTAAGCAGAGGTCAAAAAGTACATTTATTTAAAAGTGTAATAAGTACTATAAATGTTCTTTCCACATTTCAAGTGACTAGATATAAATTGTTTGAACAATTTTTTTAAGACTAATTTATAGATTTCTATTATAATAATACGTAAAGGAGAAGGCTTTTCTTATTTTTGAAATAGGTACTCTTATTGAATACCTACTTTTGCCTAAAGACTGCAACAACTAATGTTGCAGATGTTCATGGAAGGCAGTCCCTATTTAACCACAGGAGCCGTCTGCTCTTTTGCCTCCCTTTTTATATATACATAACATTAATTTTGGGAACTACGGAATAAACATATTTAAGAGGAGGCAGTGGGAATAGTCACCCCCAAGTGCTGAAGCCGACATACGGTCTAGGAATGCCTACCCGGGCATCCTGGATATCACCCGTAAATGGGTTACCCTGCGATATCAAAAAAAAAAAAAAAAAAGAGGCAGTGGGAATAGAAATGCTAATTTTTTTATTAACTAACTTATGGAATACAAATAACATTATTATTAATAATAGTTTTAAATGTGCTATTAATATTTCAGATACTGATTACGTTTCAAAGTTTAAACTTGATTATCCAGTAGCCTACATTCCACCAGGACAGCATGAAGCTTATCAACAGGTGTGTAGCTTTATCCTATGACTTTTTAGTTCGTAATTAAATATATAGAAAACTAAGAATTTACAATAAAATTTAGCTTACTTATCTGCGTTTACACTTTTATATTAAATTGTTATATACTTTACTAGCTGACCGCACAAACGTTGTTATATACACACCATATATGTTATAAAGCCCCTTAATCCCCCCAAAACCCCTCTACCCCTTTACAACTTAGGAGTATGAAAAATAGACGTTATTCGATTCTCAGACCTACCCAATATGCACACAAAATTCATGAGATTTGTCAAGCCGTTTCGGAGGAGTTTAACTACAAACACCGTGACACGAGAATTTTATATATTAGATAATATGTTAACTTGTTCTAGATGTTCTGTTTGAATCCGCCAGCTGTTAATAAGGGTGTTACTATCGTGTGTGATTGGGCTGCCCCACCTCAGGTCCAATTTACTCTGGGAGACGATTACATGCACGTGGTACGCCAAGACCCCACTGGACGTTACCTCGGCAACGCCGTCATCACCACGTACCAGCTCTGTAGCCATAACATATCTGTGTCTACTAATGATATTTTATCTGAGTACGATGTGTTTGTAACTGAAATATCCTCACCTTGATGTGTTTGACCCAGTTATCTTTAAAAAAAAAAAAGCAATAAAAAAAATATAAGAATAAAATGTTTTTGTTATTATTATTATTTACGTATATTTTTATTAAGTATTATATTCCATTGTAATTGATTATGTTCTTGCCATTTAATATGGTCATAAATCGACAGTAATTACATGCTGTTACTAATGTTTTTTTTTTAATAATTAAAATTAGGTAGAAAGTTGAACTAATTATAATTCATATATAAATGTGAAATTTATGAGTATTAAGGTTAGTGTGTGAAGACGATTTTTCAAAATTTCATAATGAAGTATTTCGCCAATGTTGCGTTAATCTTGGCGTTAAGCCAAGTTATTTCCTGTAATTATGTATATGAGTTTGGTAAGTTTTTACTTAAAAAAATGTTTCAAGTGGCTGTAATTAGTTTGTGCTATTTTTAGTATACACACAATTTTGAATTATTTTCAACAATTTTATAAAACCTCATTTTAGTCTATAGGTAAGCCTATCTATAATTTCTTTTATCATATGCACATAAAAGTTTTAAACCTATAGACGATTTCAATTTTAGCCATTTACGCTGATAGCTTATCTGATTTCATTTAACGCCATTTTTGGCGCGATCTTGTGGAGGCCTATGACCAGCAGTGGACTGCGATAGGCTGAGTGGAATTAGTAAAATGCCTTATTCCGCACATGTAAAGGGCTTACTTATTTTTTTAAAGTCATAAAACTATGAATGAGGAAAATGTTTTGACTTCAATAATCGTATTACTCGACTAACTCTATTTACCTTTAAATTCGTTTACTCGAATATCTCTATACAGTAAATGAAATAAAACAGTTAAATATGTACAGATATCTAGCGGTTAATTTTTTTTTATATTATGTAGGTATAGATTAAGCTCATTATGCACTAACTACTACCCTTATAACTTCCTTTCGACCAGGGCTTCCTAAAGGCTAGATACTTACCTTTAACCTACTTTCCCTTACAATTTCTGTTTACATAGGTCATAGACACATAAAACTTTCTAAGAAATCTATCAAATTCACTTAAATTTAGGCAAATGTGTTAACTACAGGCAATGATGTCGGAGAAGTAATATATAAAACCGATGGGACAATTCCTTTACTGCGTTACGTTACAAATGTGGATTTACCTGTAAGTACAAATTAATGAAATTTAACTTTGAATACATTTAATAAATAGATTAGTAAACGAAGCAATAAATAATATTCGATTTCGAAGTAATAAATAATATTCATAATTGTTATGATAAAGCAGCAATAAAATTCAAAATCCGTGCTAATAAAAATAAGCTTAACAATCACTGGATAAATAACAGTATCATAAAAGCATGTGAAAACAGGGATAACTTGTTCAAAAAATGGCTCTCAGATCCAACCAATAAAATATTAAAACAAAAGTACAACTTATCTAGAAACTATGCAAATAAATTAATAACTAAAACTAAAAATCAAAAAATTCACAACGATATAAATAATAATAAAAATAATCCACGAACACTATGGAAAATACTAAACGAAATCGCTGGTAGATCAAAAAGTCTTGCCGATACAATAATTTTAAACGCGTTTCTAAATAACAACTGCACAACTGATAATATTGCCAATAAATTTGCAGACACTTTTGCCAATAGTGTAAATAACATTGTTCCAAAGTGTAATATTAGATTACTAGACAAAAAATCGTATGTCTTGTCTAAAAATGTATGCCATAGATACCAAAAAGTAGCAGCTGAATCAGTTATGAAAGAAATAAAGTCATTAAACAATCACAAAGCACCAGGTATAGATAAAATCAGAGCACAAGATCTAAAAATTATAAACGCTGAAATTGCAGAACCGCTGTCACATTTTATTAACACAACTGTCAAACAAGGTATCTATCCTTATGAACTAAAAACTGGAATAGTAAGGCCTATACACAAAAAAGGAAGCCAGGGTATGACAACTATCGCCCAATTACTATACTTTCTACAATAGATAAAATAGTTGAAAAAGTTATTTCAAAACAAATTCACTCCTTCTATAAAGATCACGATATAATAACAAATAAACAATTTGGATTTCAATCAGGGAAGAGCTCAACCAAATTACTCTCAAATTTTACGGATAACATTTATAAATACCTCAACGCTAAAAAACACGTTCTGGTAGTATTTATTGACTATAGTAAAGCCTTCGACACGCTTAAACATGACATTCTTATCGAGAAACTTAACGACTGTCGTATACAGGGCCCCTTAAACAATTGGTGTCGAGACTATCTTAATAATAGATCATATGTAGTGAAGATTGGCAATGTTACCAGCAAAAACGTGCGAGTATTAGACGGAACAGCGCAGGGATCCGTACTTGGCTCATTACATTATTTAACCTATGTAAATGATGTCGTCAACTTAATATCTAACTGTGAAATTTACCAGTTTGCTGACGACACCTGTCTCATAGCAGCAAATAGCGATCTCGATGCAGCTCTGAGAGACTTACAAACAGATTTCACCTTGTTGTTAAAGTGGTCTCATGATGTAGGACTTGTTCTAAATGCCGATAAAACGAAACTAATGTACATCAGTTCTACCCAAAATAGGAAATCACTTAATAATTTAAAATTAATAGCGCACAGTCACCAATGTCTACATGCTAATCTTCACAATTGTTCTTGTAAGGCGGTTGAAATAGTCAATAAACAAAAATATCTAGGACTTATAATTGACGATTGACTAAAATGGACTGAACATATTATTCACGTATGTGATAAGTTGCGTACTATATTAGCTAAAATAACTTTAATTAAAAGAAAAATCCCATATAAAATTCTATTAAACCTATATAAAGCTTTAGGCGAAACAACTATATTTTACGGTCTGAGTAGCTATGGTAGAACATGTAAATCAAACCTCGATACAATATATAATTTGTAAATAAGAATTATGAAAGCTATAATACCTAAAAAAATTAAAACCTATTACGAAAACGATTATCACGAGCTCTTTTTTTATTGTAACATAATACCAATACATGATCAGGTTAAATACATATTACTGCTCGAGCAGTTTCATAATGGTGAACACCAACACGTCATCAGGCGTACCTACCAAACACGTAGTGCGTCTCATGTTGAATTAAAAGTGCCGAGTTACAATAATCTATATGGCAAACAACTACTACAATATCAAATACCAAAATTAATAAACGCCCTACCAGCTTCACTAAAAAATGAAATTACAAAAACAAATATAAAATATAAATTAAAACAATATTTCTTATCATTGTTAAAAAATAAACATTAAATAATTTCATCAAAGTAAATCACCCCGTGTGTATCCTGCTACTGCGACTGTATTATTTTGTGACTGATTAATTGTAAAACTTGGAGGGTAGATGTGTAAAAATGTTGATCGTGTGTTACTGTTAAGTTGTTATAATTATGCTACGACTTATTTTTTGATATTGTGAGCGTACGATGTCGAATGCCGGTGTGCGGATAAATCAACGATGATTTTTGTCACACCGTTAAATGCTAACTTTTTTTGTAAGATTCTTTGTATTTTAAATAAAAAAAAAGCGGAAAAAGAGCATAAACTGGTTACCTATCTAATAAAATAATAACACTTATCTTGCAATGTATATTAGATATTTTCATATTTCTCAGACAACTTATATAACATAATACCTATTCATAATACAGAGAGTGTTGTGTTTAAAAAAGTTTGTTCTGTTCAAAGTGGTTCACATTCATAACGCGCGTCTTAAATTTTATATTCTTTTTAGTTAAATATTCTTTTTTTCTTTTTTAAAGATTCCATCGGGAACACTTGTCACTTATGTAAAAGTGACCGTTGCTGCTATTTCTCCGCCAAAAGTGGACTATCTCTCCGAAACTCATAGAGTTTCTATTGTATACAGTCTCACACAGTTAAGTCTTTCTGACTACACTATAGTAGTTAAAGGAATTAATTCGTTCTAGAATATTGGTAAACCATATTAAATTCTGAAGAATATAACAATCGTTTTATTTAATAATCATTAGCTGGGTACATATGAATATTCTTACTGGTACATACCACGGTATAGGAAATTGTTAATTCTTGTTATGATGTATATGAGTGGCGTAGTATGGTTTTTTGCCGCCCGGGGCAAACTGAAAATATGTCGCCCAGGCAGGGCCCACCTAAAATTTGACACCTCTACTAATTATTTTTTTAAAGAAATTAAATTAACACACTCATTGCAAACACAACTTTCACTATGTTCATTAAGGACCTTCGAAAAAGGAGAAAGTTCTCAATTTTGCTGTATTTTTATGTGTATGTTTCATTGGGGGCGCGATTTTATTTATTTTTTTTCATTGAAAAAATCGTAGTGATTTTGCTGGACTCCTTTTGTGCGTTCTAACCAATGATCAATCCAATTGATGTTGGCCCAGCATTACCAACCATCAGATGTGTAAAGTTACAATAATTATTACGATTTCTGAAATTTTCAAAAAAAAAGCCAACTCGGTCCATGCATTCTTGAGTTTTACGATTGAAGAGCAAAATACATCAATTTATTTTTATTTCTATCGAGTAATTTACATTATGTGAGTTTGAAATCGAAAACGTAAGTTTTTTTTTCAGCTATTGAGCCGTTCAGGTTCATTTGACCTTGAATTAAAACATGTATCTAGTCGGAAAAACGAATAAACGATGCTTAAATTGATTTTATGTGCGTAACGAAAACCTTCATTTTTAAATTAACTACGTAATGAACAATTTCGTGACTACTGCAAGTTTTTTTATGATGATTATTATTAAATGCACTTGCTTGGAAAATAGTGATTCAGTTAAAATTCATACTTACGAATATGGTGAATATTAAGTTTTGTTGCTTTTTGTACAAGTTCTTTAAATTATGTTGATACACATTATTAACCGACTTCAAAAAGAAGGAGGTTATCAATTCGGTTGATAATTTTTATGTATGTTCACCAATTACGGCGAGCTATGGTCTGAATTATGTGATTATAAAAGTAGTGCTTTTAATCTCAAGTAAAATGCCTTCTAGATATTTTAATTTTAATTTTAATTTAATATTTAAGGAAATCACACTTACGATGATGTATTATCTTTCGTATATGGTGGTGTTGTACCGGCTTTTATACCCCATTATAACTTGAGTGTCAAAGTAAGTATTTCGATTAAACTATGGGGCTTAATGCAGGGCTTTGTAAAATTACCAATTGCCGTTATAAAATACCGGTAAATAACGTTAATTTTTTCTAACACTTTTTTATTTTTATTGATGTAACTAGGCCGGTAAACAAGCGTACGGCTCACCTGGTGGTATTGGTAAGCGACTACCGTAACTTATAGACGCCTGCAACACCAGAAGCATCGCAAACGCGTCAATTTCCCTCAGGAGCTCAGGTCACGTTACTCACCAACAGAAACACAACACTGCTTGAAAACAGTATTATTTAGCTGTGATCTTCTGTAAGGTCCTGTATTATGGTACCATCACAAATATTTCATTCATTTAACTTAATTTTTTTTTTCTTTTGTCGGCATTTTTTTAATACCCATCATTTAGCTTGAAAACTCGCGACCGAGATACAATATCTTAAAAAATAGAGTATTTTTTATACTTTACGTAATTATATAACTAAGTCGGCAAACAAGCGTACGGTTCACCTGATGGTAAGCAATTCAGGTCTACATTTCATGTTCTTTCTAGAATAAGTTCATAAGTTGGAAATGATTAACTCCTTTTAGATTAGCCTTTTACCTTAATATTTCCTTTCGCCTGACGCCAAATTTTCCTAAGTTTCAACTACAATACTTTCTAGTCTCTCTACTTCGGTTTCATTCGAGTGACATCGCAATCAAATTAAGTGCAACATTACTCATAGGTGGTAGATATGAGTGTTTGTGATACATAAAACTTTTAATATATAGTACACTAGCGACACTACTGTGTGGCTACGGTACTAAAGAATATTGCCACCCCCTCTCTTCCCGTGGGTGTCGTAAGAGGCGACTAAGGGATAACACAGTTCCGCTACCACCTTGGAACTTAAAAAGCCGACAGGTGGCGGGATAACCATCTATCTAACTGCTGGCTTTGAAATACACAGGCCGAAGACGGGCAGCAGCGTCGTCGGTGCGACAAAGCCAGTACTGCGGTCACCAACCCGCCTGCACAGCGTGGTGACTATGGGCAAAACACATGAGTTAACGTTATTTTTGGCGTAAACTTGTGGAGGCTGTCCATCAGTGGACTGTATAGGCTGTAATGATGATAGCGACCTCTGTCGGACCATATTTTTTTACACGATAAGTAGTCCCAACATATTAACTTAGTATATACTACTTTAGTATATACTATAACCTTCTCCGAAATATGCTGCATCTTGTAGTATAAGTATTATTCCGATCGGTTCAGTAGTTTTCGCAGAATAACCGAACAAAAAAACCGGCTCTCCATTTATTAGTATAGATAACCTCCACTTTTCAACTTCTCTTCTTATACGAACATCTTTACCTGTCTATCAAGAACCAGTATTTTAAGCCTTAGGGTACATTCAAGTATTACGTAAACACTAAATGGGATGGGGAGAGTCTATGTTCTGCTTATTCTAGATAGTAGTTACGTCAGCAATATTTACTTATTATTTCTGAATAGATTAAAAATATATATACCAATATTTACTTATACATAGGAGGGAGAATTTTGCTGACTTTCGCTGACCAGGTGGAGGAGGGGGCTAAAAATTACTAAAATTCTGCTTATGTAATACTTGAATGATACTATAGATCTTTATAGATCAAGTTGTAGAATACTTGGATAATCTGTTTCCAAGTTTATTGAAAGAGTTATTTTAACGACTAACCAAATCTAGTTTTTAAAAAAATTCTAACAATTTCTTATTACAATTTTTAATACACACTTCGTTTTGATATACTATTTTTATTTTAGCCAATCAATAGTGAACAAAATAAACCGTTTACATATTTGAGGATCCAATATTCAAACAATTTATCACCAGTCGTCATTGACTATGATAGAAATAAATCTACTGTACACTTTTACATAAAATATCCGTTCATAAATTTCCCATTTGGAGTGGATGGATATTCTTAGCTGTTGAAAGAAGACTATTAAATATAAGAGGATAAATTTACTGCTGCAATCACTCTAATAATTAATAATAAATGACATTAAATATAAAAATTGATTTTTCTTAATAAAAAAATTTGTGTGCTTTCAATCTTAAAATGTTGAATAAACGATACCTACCTTTATTGTGAAATAATAAAACAATTGGTTTTCATACATTTTTACTATATCTATTGATAACAAACAAAAGTTTTGTCATCAAGTATATATAAAAAACTCAAAATATTAAAAGAAATTTACGATTTTTAACGGTCGAAATTTTTCTAAACTATCCGAGCTGAGCAATAATGAAGCTATTTTGTTAATTGTGAGAACGCATATGAATATCGTCGTGTCTCTCTCGCTCAGTTTCACGGTGATCGCCAGACACACGGATTCCAGCCGACGTTCCGGCTTCGTCATGTTTTCCCGGTCCAGTAGGGGCCGACTGAACCAGACGTCCTATCATACTCGCACTCTTATCCTTGCGAGGTCTTGTCCACTCGTGGGATAAAACGCGGTCCAATGTTAAGCGTAAAGTAATATCGGGCTCCAAAATATGTCGCACAATAGACTTTGATGCAGCTGAAACTGTATCTCGTATCCTAGATCTAAACACCCAGTTTCGGGACATTTGATCTTTTAAAAGTTTACGCAAATTCGAATCATCGAAGGGCATAGATGCATTTAACATGATAAACAGTATGATTCCAAGAGACCAAACATCGGCAAGCTTCGGGTTGTATGGCGTTCCACTTACGACTTCGGGTGCAGCATAGGCAGCAGATCCACAATAAGTTTGGCTCAGTACACGTCTATTTTCAGAATCGGTACAAAATCTCGCAAATCCAAAATCTGCTAATTTCACATTGTAACGTCTAGAAAGTAATATATTCTCACATTTGAGGTCGCGGTGAGCAATATTTTTGCTATGTAAATATTGTAAGCCACTTGCCATTTGTCGAAACCATAACTTTGCCTGATTTTCTGGTACTACACCGTTTCTTTTTATAAAATCTAATAAATCACCATTATCAGCATAACGCATGAATATAAATACTCTTGGTCCTCTTTGGAGAATACTATGTACTTGTATAATATGAGGATTTTCTATTTTTGTAAGGATGTCTAATTCACGAGGAAAAAACTTTTCTAAAAAATCACGAGGAGCTTTTTCTTTGTCAAATATTTTACATGCTAGGTGCATTCGCTTGGGACTGGATGCATCACAATACTCAGCTAAATGGACTGTGGCATAGGATCCTTGTCCAATTTTTTTTCCAATGATATAACCTCGCTGTTCCAAGGCATTTACCTCGGAGCTTCGAGGGCTGAGGCGCTCAGCCATGGAGCTCGAAAGACTTTATCCTAACCCGTTTAGGATACATTGGACATCCCACGAATCACGATAGGTTCAACTTTCAAGAGGCCCTTCTGTCAAATTATTTGTTTTATATCTGGTGTATATCTTCCAGTCACCTCTCATTAAAGAGAACAAAATAATGAAATAATCTTCACAACACACAAAATTTTATAAATAATATTACGACATCACAAAGAATTTGGATATAAAAAACGCTTCCACTAGTAAGCAATCTTCCAAAAAGACGTTAATGATGTATTAATCATATTTTTTACTTTTGTTTCTAAAATTAAAATAATTTCTAAATATGCCAGTAGTTTAAAAATACATTTTTTATAAACTTTTTATACATTTGTTATAAGATAATCAAACATAATTTGTAATCGATGCAAAAACTTTGTCGTTTAATTTGAAACATTAACTGGGGTGGAACTCGAACCTCAAACTTATAAAAAATACAGCTAAACAATACTGTTTTTAACCAGTGTTATGTTCGTATTAGTGAGTAAGGTGAAGGTAAGAGTTCCTGGGGGAATTAGGGATAGAGTCGGTAACACGCTTGCGATACTTCTTGTCTTGCAGACATCTATAAGCTACAGTAACCGCTTACTATCAAGTGAATCGTATGCTTGTTTCACACACTGCATGGAAACAGTATTATTTAGCTGTGATGTTCTGTAAGGTCGAGGTACTACCACAATCGGGCTGCTCCATATTTTGAGCAGAAAATTTCCTGTTGTGCCCTACCTCAGTTATATTGTTATCGAACTCCACCGAAACCGTTAAACCAATTTCTATTATTTTTATGTACATTTAGCAGGTCGTGGACTATTCTTATACCGCTTAGTGATACTGGTGTCCCTATTCATTTTGCAAAACAACGTTTGCAGGGTTAGCTAGTATCTATCTATACTAATATTATAAAGCTGAAAAATTTGTTTGTTTCTTTAAGCGCGCTTCTTAGGAATTACTTGTTCGAATTGAAAAATTATTTTTGTTTTAGATAGCCCATTTACCGAGGAAGACTACCATTACCGAGGATAGATATGCTACTTTTCCTTAAATTAGGGCGGGTAAAACCGCAGGGCGCTGCTTGTATTCTATCAAAATCAAAATCAAAAATAACTTTATTCAAATAGGACCCAAGAGTATTTTACAAATGTTTATTATTTTTGTAAAAGTAAAGCTACCACCGATTCGGAATATAGACTCTGCAGAGAAGAATCGGAAAGAAACTCAGCAGTTACTCTTTTAAAAATAATATTTAAAATTTTAAACTGTGTTTTAGTACAAAATTTGTAATATCTTGCATGAAATACAGCGTCACTAAGTCCACAGATTTGTATCAACTATGTAATTCTGCACCGAATAATGCGTTTTTTTTTTTTTTATTAATCTCTTTTTAACAAAAACTTTAAATTTATGTTGAGATAATTCCAAACCCGTGTAAACGGCGTATTGGCGTAGTAGGCGTGTAGGCGAAAGGATTCCCGTGAATTTATCGTTGCATTTTTGACGACTCGAATAAGAGATAAAATTCATAATTTGGACATTGACAGTTGTTTTTTTTTTTTCAATTCCCGCCATGTTTTGATGAAAGCCAACTCTGACCCACCTATACTTTGTGGGCGAAGTGGGCGTGATATGGTCGCAAACAGTGAAGTCATATGTGATGTTCGAGCGATCGCTCGCGACGACGACCTAAGATGTAAGTGGAACGATAGAAAGGACGTTACGCTTGTTGTGATCGCTTAGTGGTATAACCAGTTGTTGACAAATACAAAACAGTCAAAGTCATAAATAATTATGAAAATGTCATTCAGACTAGGCTGTATGGATTATAGTCCTTTGCCTTTCCCTATTGGGGATAAATTTTAAAACAACATATGAAAATGTCATTTTATTAAAAATAAAATAGCAGTTTTTTTCGGTCTTTAGTAGTTTAATAGTTTAATACATTAAAAATTGTGGATATAAAAAGATAAGTATATAATATAATATCAAACAAAAAGGCAAACAGTCAAAATGATGAACCAATACTTAAAAGAACTTGAACAGGTATGCCGATTTGTATTTATTTATTGAAACAAAATTCGTCTACATGAGTAATATTGTTCTCGATTTTATTTTAGGATCCTTTTGACCCAGATGAGTTTGTGGAAAGAATGGTTCGTCGCAGCATGCAGGAAAGTCGTCTGAAGGACGATCAATTTGACCCAGAAATGATACATGACATTTTTACTCAAGCTATACAAGATTTGAAAGTGGGTGGTTATGCTAACAAATACCACGTACAGTACATATGCGTCGTTTTTTTTTATCTCATATATGTATCTACTTTTAATATTATAGGTTCTACAGGAAAGACAGGAAAGAAAATGTGCTAGATTAGAACAAGCGGTGCAGGAGGAAGAAAAAATATATGCAGCAAAGCTTGCTGAAATTATGGATCAACATTCGGTTAGTTTCTTATTACAAAAGTGTTGTATGTATTTTAAATTTAACAAAGTTACTCATGCAAAAATCATTGGTAAAGTTGTAATTTTTGTATTAATTTACTAATTTTATATTATCTTTAACTTATAAACAATAATTTGTTCAAAATAATATTGTATGCACTGGATTTCATAAATAAATTTACAAAACGAAAATTGGTTACATATATGTTTATAATTTTACATTACAGCACTGCGTAAATGTATTCAGTTCCTTAGATGAAAGAATGTCCCGTTGTGGGGGAAAAGCACTCGATGTTGGAGAGAAACTCGGTGCTGCAAGGGCCCCCAGAGCAAGAGCAGCGGCTGCAAGGGATCTTTTGTCACACCTTGCCAATTTCCTTAGCCCTGGACCAGTACTCACTGACTTATTTAATGACCCAAATAAGGTATAAAACTTATATTTACAATTGTTTATGTGTGTACCATGTGGTTACGGCAGTAAAGAATATAGCCACCTCCTCTCTTCCGATGAGTGTCGTAAGAGGCGACTAAGGGATAACACAGGCCAAAGACGGGCAGCAGTGACTTCGATTTGACAAAGCCAGCATTGTGGTCACCGACTCGCCTGCCCAGCGTGGTGTCTATGAGCATCACACATGAGTTTAGACCATTTTTGATGCAAATAATGTGGCCTATGTCTAGCAGTGGATTACGATAGGCTGAAGTGTGTAATGCTGTGCATAGGCAAAAGACAGTAAAGTATAAAAAAATATCAAAACCTGATTTTGAGTTTAATTATAATTTGTTTGTACTTGATAAACTTTATTATAATGTTAATATTGGTGTAATAAAGTAGTATTAATGATACATTTTACCTTTGTAGTCATAAAAGAAATGATGTGGCATCAAAATTTAACAAAAGCAGTAAAAATGGACATTTCCTAAAAGGAACACCTGTCTAAGCAAGGCAATACATATATATATATATATATATATATATATATATATCACTTCATAGTATGAAACAGTCGCTTCCTGCTCTCTGTATGCTGAGATCTTTAAAACCACGCAACAGATTTTGATGAGGTTTTCTTTAGTAAATAGACTGATTCCAGAGAAAGGCCAATTATATGTCGCTCTTTCAAGAGTAACCTCTAAAGAAAACATTTACAACTATTGTCTGTCTAATGACAAAGAATCTGTAAACATTGTATATAAAGACATTCTGTAGTATATTTAGTATCAGCATTGAACCCGCGCAAAGCCGAGGTGGGTCGATAGTTTAGTAATGAAACAAAAGTAATGTTATGAGAATTGGGTTGTACCTTACTGATAGCCAGACTGTTTATGAAATATGTTGTCAAAATCGTTCATAAAATACATTATTATTATTATTATTTATTTATTTAGGCAGGCAATTGAATAAATGACAAATGTCTGTATCCAACAACACCTATTAGTGTCTAAAGACAAATACTTAATTTTTTCATAAATGTATCAATAGAATTGTTCTTGAATTTTGTACAAATATTTGTAGCTGAATGAAGCAGCAGATGTTATACAAAAGCTATACACTATAGCTCAAGAATTACCACCGGACAAGTTTGAAGTTGCTAAGAAAAAGATAGAGGCAAAGTACGATGAAATAGAAAGAAACTTAATTGAAGAGTTTGTCAAGGCTCAGAACCAGAACAACATAGCCAAGATGAAGGATATCGCTAATATCATGACAAACTTCAAAGGATACTCGCAGTGTGTTGACGCTTATATAGAAACAAGTCAAATGGTATGTACTTATAAAAGTTTCAATAATACAGTAAATATAACAATTAAAACTTAACCGATTTTAATCATATTTGAACACAGTGTGCAGTTTTATCCAACTTGAAAGATAGGCTATATTTTATTTTGATACATGTGATTATTAGATATACTTAAGAAAAAAAAAAAATAAAGCAGTACGAAGTTCGCCAGGTCAACTAGTATTTATATAAAAGTAGCTGACATAGTAACATTTCTACCAAAAAAAAATTGAGCGTTTTTAGGGGATAAATCGACTTTTTTCAATTTTTATAAAATCTTGTCTTGACTGTAACGAATGCATAAAAATTTATTATATTAGGTTTAGTCATTCTGAAGTATGCGTGTACGTACATTTCGATGATTCAATTATATTTACTTCGATTTTTTCAAGTATTATGTCTTTTTGACTGTGCATTAAAAACAAATGTTTAATATTTTAGAACTACTTTTTGCAAAATAATCAAATAATAATGAAATAAAAATTTCATACTTTTTATCTTACTTATGGTCAATAGATTAATTACAATTTGAAAGCTAAATATGTACTAACTAAATGATTATAACTTTCAGAACACTTTACTGGGTAAGGACATATTTGTCGCAGTACTTCCGTTGTGTAAAAAGAACTACACAGTTATAAGTAATGTATTCCCCAATCCGGATCAGGTGATGAGTAAGTTTGTACTTAACATCTTTCATCTGAAGCTACAGAAGTACATACAAACCAAACTGGCTGACAAGAACGATTTGGAGAAATATTTACGTAACTTATATGATATGTATACAAGGTATAGCTTTAATAATATTTTAGTTAGATGTTTAGTACAATTTTAAAAGTACAATTAATAAATAAAAAATTATTTTATTTTATTCTTTTTTTGTGTGTATTGCAATTTGCCATTTTGTAATAACCTGATAGGAGTCGCTGTCAGCTATGTATATAGGTCATGCTCTGTTCTTATTAGTCACTACCTATTTATTGCCTGTGACTTTATTGGCATAGATATTGGAGTTTTTTGGTCCACTATAAACAAATAAAATAATATAATACTTTTAACAAATTTTTATCCTTAACAGAATGTAATCAGGAATATAACCTATACTACCCAACGCCCTCAAACAATGCCCCTTTTTTAATTCTACATGTAAATTTAAATTTCCATTTTTCCAGTACACAGAAAGTATGCGATGAATTAGTAGAAGCGAACCTTGTAGCTGCAGATGGCAATACTTCATCTGGTGATTTGAGACGAGAGGCACTTGTGAACGGAGCTATGGCAGGAGCGACTGACGGATACCCTGCGTTAGAGATACGTCGCCTTAAAGCTGTGTTCTCGAACGCTTTGAATGCTTATTATAATGAAAAGCAACATGTTAAAAAGCAGATTCAGGGTGGTGGGTAAGTGTAATTATTAATAATAATACTCTTTATTGGACACAATCATAATTCATACAATAAATAGATTACCCTGACTCCTGTACTAGCAGTACTGTGGTGCAGAAGCTAGTCATTAATAATTGCCATTGATATTAAGAAAATTAAAGAACTATAAATTCATATCTTGTAATAATGTCATGTATACTATTTCATCTAATTTTTTTCATGGTCGAATTTTCGTTGTGTTATTAAATAGATTTTCTAATTAAAAAAGAAATGTTAAATATATTTGCAACATCCTGAAATTCGTTCTGGCTAGTTTTGCTTATTTATCAATTTTTTTTTTAAGTAAAGCTATAAAGCTAAAAAAATGTTCACACTTTAATATAGAATAGCCTTAATTATAATATTTTTCAATATTTTTAGTTTTCAAGAACTTAGACGCGATTTGCAAGCAGTAATAGGAACACGTGCGAACATCAACATCGCACAAATTGAAAATTACGGCGGCGAAACATTTCTTAGTGAACAGCTTGTTCAGAAAATGTTAAATGATTCAAAAACTTCTTTCACTAGATGCAAAACTGTAAGTATTACTTCCATTACTTGAATTTTATATAGAAGTAATTACTTAATTTGTGACATATCCTTAAATATTAAATAAATAAACGCCTAGTACACAACAATCCATAATAGGATGTTAATCCTGTGTCAGGGGTCCGGAAATATACACAGAGACAAATTCAAAATCTACGATAAACAGCATATTGTCTATACAAATAAAAAAATATTTGTCACAGAGTGTATTTGCAACTTATAAAAAATATGAGTGTGGTAAGAATTTTAACATTACACAGCATCAATATAGGAATTTTATAAAAAGTCAAAAGTTTCTATTATTGCTTCCTTTTTATTAAATTATCTTATCCATAAATCAATATCATATTAAATATTGTTTTTCTTATACTTATGTCACTAATAAATTCGTATATTATGTATAATTGTATATGAAATTCTCGCATCACAATGTATATTTGGTATAAACTCTGAAACTATTGAACCAATTTTGATCTAATTTCATAAATATCTGTAATTTGGTCCAACTTAGAAGATTATTTTTCTATCTGTTATTTTTATTAGTTTTCTGCTCATTATTTATTATTGTTCTTTAACACATCATTTAATTCTAACGCAGTAAGTTCGACGTATTTAACAATTATTATATTACAGTGTTTATTAATATCAACAGCTATGTACTCCAAACGAGCTGCCCGGGACCACGATAGCGTTACTAGATGTGCTAATCCAACATTTATTGATAGAACATGTTGACTACGCTCTAGATTTGGGTCTGCAATCCATTCCCATTGCTGAGAACAAATCACCACCACAAGTGAGTAACCGTTTGAAATTTTCATCGTTACTAGCACTATGATTAATAAGTAAAAAGGAATATTTATCTTTACATAAAAATATTTCTTTCAGATTTATTTCTTTGATACGGTGAATCAAGCAAACAAAATAGTAAAATTATTTGCAGAACACTTTCAAGAATCAGTGCTGCCTTGTATGAGGTATTTTATTTATATTATTGCTGCATAGTTATTATGATAATAGATTTTAATGTTATTATATTATTTATAATGTTAAAATTCTTACCACACTCATATTTTATTTATATTATTGCTGCATAGTTATTATGATAATAGATTTTAATGTTATAAAAATAACTACTTATTTAAAGTTTTCAATGTGGACACACACAAGTCAACTGTATATTTTCAAAGTTTTCAATGTGGACACACACAAGTCAACTGTATATTTTCAAAGTTTTCAATGTGGACACACACAAGTCAACTGTATATTTTCAAAGTTTTCAATGTGGACACACACAAGTCAACTGTATATTTTCAAAGTTTTCAATGTGGACACACACAAGTCAACTGTATATTTTCAAAGTTTTCAATGTGGACACACACAAGTCAACTGTATATTTTCAAAGTTTTCAATGTGGACACACACAAGTCAACTGTATATTTTCAAAGTTTTCAATGTGGACACACACAAGTCAACTGTATATTTTCAAAGTTTTCAATGTGGACACACACAAGTCAACTGTATATTTTCAAAGTTTTCAATGTGGACACACACAAGTCAACTGTATATTTTCAAAGTTTTCAATGTGGACACACACAAGTCAACTGTATATTTTCAAAGTTTTCAATGTGGACACACACAAGTCAACTGTATATTTTCAAAGTTTTCAATGTGGACACACACAAGTCAACTATATATTTTCAAAGTTTTCAATGTGGACACACACAAGTCAACTGTATATTTTCAAAGTTTTCAATGTGGACACACACAAGTCAACTGTATATTTTCTGTGTTTCAACATTAATTCTTAAAGATTTCTAAATCTTCACATATAAATAAATACACACCTGGATACCGACATGTATAGCACATAACACCCTAAACAAACTTGTGTTATGTTGTTAAAGTGGCCAATCTGGTAGTCTTGAGAGAGGCTGATTTTTATATTTGAAATCAACTTACGTTGGTTCAAGTTAAATGCCATGTGTCGATGATAAAATTCGAAAAAGTTTTTCATTACAATGATTAAAATTCGCTTAAACATTAGAAAACAATATATACGTGTATATAAAACAGTAAACAAGGAGAATGCATCCAACGGAAGAACACAATAACTGAGCAATTGGAGAACAAGCTGGACGCTGGTCTGGAGCGAGCCATCGCCGCCATCGTGGGCTGGGTCAAGCTGCACCTGCAGACTGAACAGAAGAAGACTGACTTCAAGCCCGAGGGAGACATCGACACACTGGCGTCACCGGTAAGTGTCATATATCCAACAATCTATTTTGCAATTGTCTTATCATAAATTTTAACTGTTTATTGATAATTGTGTTTGCTCGCAAACGAAAAAAAAACCGACTTCAATTTCATCGGCGAGTAATACAACGTAGATCGACGAAAAAATAGTCAAGTAACTACGCGTTATCAAAGATTACTCAAAAAGTAGTTATCAGATCTGAATAAAATTTATATGTGACCACATGATAAACATCAGCTTTCGATTAAATTAAAAATTATCAAAATCGGTACACCCAGTAAAAAGTCATTGTGGATTTTCAAGAGTTTCCCTCGATTTCTCTAGGATTCCATCATCAGATCCTGGTTTCCTTATCATGGTACTAAACTAGGGATATCTTCTTTCCAACAAAAAAAGAATTATCAAAATCGGTATACCCAGTAAAAAGTTATTGCGGATTTTCAAGAGTTTCCCTCGATTTCTCTGGGATTCCATGATCAGATCCTGGTATCCTTATCATGGTACTAAACAAGGGATATCTTCTTTCTAACAAAAAAAGAATTATCAAAATCGGTACATCCAGTAGAAAGTTATGCGGTATAATACAACGTAGGTCGACGAAAAAAGCGTCAAGTAAAAACGCATTATTAGATATAGCTCGAAAAGTAGTTGTTAGATCTCAAATAAATTTAAATGGGACCAATTG
Organism: Melitaea cinxia; assembly: GCF_905220565.1. Classification (NCBI taxonomy): domain Eukaryota; kingdom Metazoa; phylum Arthropoda; class Insecta; order Lepidoptera; family Nymphalidae; genus Melitaea; species Melitaea cinxia. The sequence goes on from NC_059411.1 coordinate 8,863,903, forward strand.
GCACACACCACCTTTCGATTAAAAGAAAATTTGTCGAAATCGCTCCACCCAGTCAAAAGTTCTGATGTAACATACATAAAAAAAAAAAAAAAAAACAGTCGAATTGAGAACCTCCTCCTTTTTTGGAAGTCGGTTAAAAAGAAATTAATAGATAAAGCGTATTATTCGGTCTAAGATAACATAGTTGATAAAGATGTGTGGACTTTGTGACGCTGTATTACATGCTAGAGATTACCAATTTGTACTAAAACACAGTTGTTTATATATTATTTTCAAAAGAGAATAATCATTTTATAATTTTAGTTTTTAAAATTACGATTCGGAAGTGCTTTTGAAGCCTATTTGTATAAAGCTATTTTTGATTTTGATACAAGTATCATACTCTTGCGTAAAAAAAAATAGTGACTCATCACTGTTACTAAATAAGTATGGTATACAAATACTACAGTCTTTTCGCGTTAAGAATATAGTAACTAATTTTTATATTGACCATGTTGAAGTTATTCAATTCAGTCAATCAAAGACACTAACCGAAAATAACCTATAAACTTATACCTGTCTTATTAAAATTTAATTCTAAAACTAAAAATATAAAAAATATCTAATATTTTCATTAATCTTAGGCCTGCATAGCAGTGGTGTCCTACCTCAACACCGTGATGGATAAAATCCACTCCGAGCTGGAGGGCGAAAACTTGAACTCCGTTTCCTTGGAGCTAGCCGTTCGTCTGCATCGGGTTATATATGAGCATCTACAAAACTTCCAGTTCAATTCTGCAGGTAAGAATAAATAAAATTATGTATAATAAATTATTTAAAAAAAAAATTATAAGTAAAGAATTCATGTGTTACTCGCATTATCTCAAAACACTTTATATCTAAAACAGTCAAGTGTTTTTATAAATCTGTATATTACGTTAAATAGTTTTGATAGAATAATTGTGTTTGCACGCAAACGAAAAAAAAAACCGACTTCAATTACATCGACGAGTAATACAACGTAGATCGACGAAAAAATAGTCAAGTAACTACGCGTTATCAAAGATTACTGCAAAATTTGTAATCAGATCTCGATAAAATTTATATGTAACCACATGATTAAACATCAGCTTTCGATTAAACTAAAAATTATCAAAATCGGTATACCCAGTAAAAAGTTGTTGTTGATTTTCGAGAGTTACCCTCGATTTCTCTGGGATTCCATCATCAGATCCTGGTTTCCTTATCACGGTACCAAACTTGGGATATCTCCTTTCCAACAAAAAAAGAATTATCAAAATCGGTACATCCAGTAGAAAGTTATGCAGTATAATACAACGTCGGTCGACGAAAAAAGCGTCAAGTAAAAACGCATTATTAGATATAATTCGAAAAGTAGTTGTTAGATCGCAAACAAATTTAAATGGGACCAAATGACACACACTACCTTTCGATCAAAAGAAAAATTGTCGAAATCGCTCAACCCAGTCAAAAGTTCTGAAGTAACATACATTAAAAAAATACAGTCGAATTGAGAACCTCCTCCTTTTTTGGAAGTCGGTTAAAAATCCAGTATGAACTAATGGGAGGATCAGCGGTAAGATTAGGTGATTTCGCTGCCAGTTAGAAAGTAATTTTTTCTATTGTATTATTTGAATTTGAGTCTTTTATTTTTGACATTGGCTTAAGTCATCTCCAAGAAAAGTATTTTAAGAAAAAAACTTATCCTACATTTATGAATTCAATCCTTCTTTTATCTTATCAATTTTTTTATCAGATTTAAATAAATTAAAAAGGTAATTTCCTTGTCGGTGAAATCAATGATAATGTGATTATTATTTTTAAATTAAACACGTCACGTTTACATTATTATTACAATTTTATTGTATCTTACAATCCGTACCTAAAGTTAAAAGCGTGATATTTATCAATTTAATCGTAAATAATAATAGATTAATTGATTACAAAATAAACAGATATTGTAGAGAAAAACAAGTTTTTTTTTGTGTAGTCTAATTTAGTCTACTTAATATTATACAAATTTTAAATACGAGTTTTGTTTTTTGTATATATATCAAATTTGTGTTCCTGTGGTGGGTAAGATGACCAGACTCCTGGGAAGGGTCGGTGTTAGGATCGGCGACACGCTTTTAATGCTTCTGCAATTAATATTGCAAGCATCTATACCTAAGCTATGGTAATCTTTTACCATCAGGTGAGCCGTACGCTTGTTTGCCGACCTAGTTGTATGAAAAAAAGTGTCTGTGTGTGAGTATTTGTCAATTGTATCAATGTTAAATTGTTTTGTCAGACCATAGTTGTTGTTCTCATGATTTGATATGCTTAACAAGTTTTGTTAAACCCTAATGAGTCTATGAGCGTTATTATATTCAATCATAAATTGACGCAACTTTTTTGCGGCGTTTGCGACGCTCAGCGGAACATTGACCCAATTCACAAAAATATTGATACATGGAGTTAAAATTATCAATACACAAGATTTTTATACTGTTCTGAAAACAAAAAGCTTATCCCAGTTAAATTACATTTTTAATAGTCTATTATGTTCCCAAGGATATATATAATATGACAGTTATTGTATGAGTAAGTACTCATAAATGCGGAAAGAGATATATAACACATAAGTGACATAACATAACGTGAGTCATAGTGATATACCAAGTTTCATTAATATATATTAAATTATTTTGAACATAGAAGAAAAATAGGCCTCGTGGTCCAATTCAATGCTTCGACATACCGGCAGTTGATCTCTGCAATAACCTCAACACAGCCCAGACTTCCACCGAAGCAAAAGCTTGCTCGTACTCAACAAATGTTAAGCAAAGTGGTCTGTTATACTCCTTAGTTTTTTGTATAAGCTGCCGCAGCGTATGTATGTGGTCTATGGTATTGAACCGAAATCCGGCTTGTTCGGGAGGCTAGAATTCGTTGAAACTACGAACGAGAAGGTTATATTGATGACTCTTGAAAACAACTTATAAACATGAGTCCATAGTTCTTTAGAAAGGTGTTGTCGCTCTTTTTGAAGAACAAAATCACCACGCTCCTGTGCCATTCCTTCGGCGTAATATTCTCAAGAATGTCGGAATCGAATAATTTCTGAAGCACCTTAAGTATTGTTTTTCCACTTGCCTTCAGGAGTTCTGTGGTGATTCAGTCATCGCCTGGTGTTTTATGGTTCTTGAGCTGCTTAAAAGCTATCCTAATCTCATGCAGACTGATGTCCGGGATAAATTCGGTATAGTTTTGGGTCAATTTGGCTCTGGATCTCTCTCCGAATCATCAACAGCTCCGTCCGTGTATAAGTATCCGTAGAATCTCTCGACCTCTTCCAAAATCTCTGGTGTAGATGAAACAAGACGACCGTCGCCAGTTCTCAGCCGCGTAACTTAGCTTTGACACATCGACAAATTTCTTGTGAATATTTTTGAGCCCCTGTTTCGCTCATCTTTAATATGTTGAGTATTAAAGATACAGATGGGTATTCTCCGCCAATCTGTTTAACTCGTCCACAGAGAAGCGATTATCTAGGCATTCGAAGCGACGTTGCAGGTCTAGCCGAAAGTCTTTGGTGTTATGGATATGAGTACGAGTAGGTCGGAGCGTAAACACAATCATTATATACTTTTCTAGCTTTACGTTAATATTCAATGTGCCTCTTATTTAATGGTAATCACTGCCGGTTTTCACTCTATTAATCACAGAGATCATTTTAACATACATTACATAATGTATTCCGCTTGATTGATACGATGAAGTCAATCTCATTTCTCGTGGAACCATCGCAGCTCAGACAAATCCATTTTCGTTGCAGCTGCTTTTTGAAGAAAGAGTCCTTCTTTCTAGAAGAGAAAATAATGTCTCTGTGATGAAGTCTTAATCCGGAGAATCCGTTAAGTCCGCTAACATTTAACCCCTGTGATTTCTTTTCCCATAACCAAATTGTCCCCATTTTTTCTCTAAACCGCTTCGTGCTCCCAGCCTTGCGTGGAAATTCTTCATCACAACACTGTAGTAGATACTAGAAGTTTGTATGGCTCTTGATGTGTCCTCATATGTAGTTTCCACATTCTCGTCGTGCTGTGTCGATATTGGTGCTTAAACCTGTATAACCTTCGGCGAATATCGTTTATTAATTCTGATTATAAGGTATGCTACCACACTCGCCACGCTCTCGACTTAATAACGCTGTTCGAGCATGATTGTCAAAAAATGTCATATTTTTATACGTCTAGGTCGCTAAATAAGCGTACGGCCCGGCCTACCTGATGGTAAGCGGTTACTGCAGCTTATAGACACTTGCAATACCAGAAGTATCCCATGGTCGTTGTTGTCCCTACTCTAATCCTCCCCAGGAGCGCTACCACAGGGACTACGCAAGAACGCTACTTGCGAGCATTTAGCTGTGATCTTCTGTAAGCTTGATGTACTTCCCCAGACGTAATGTTAAGATTAAGATTTTATGTCAAAATCAAAATCAAAATCAAAAACAGCTTTATTCAAATAGGTTTACAAATTAAAACTTTAAAAACAAATAATTATTTTTGCAAAAGTAAAGCTACCACCGATTCGGAATGTAGATTCTGCAGAGAAGATCGAAAGAATATGTAGGATATAATATCCTGCTATGCTCTAACCGAATAGTTCAGAGTTCGTGTTGTGTCGCCAGTTGGGTAGTTCCAAATTACAAGAACAAGACATTACGTTTTCGTAGGCGCAATGATAGCGATATGCGACGTGAAGGAGTACCGGTCGGCGGTGTGCGGGCGCGGTCGCAGCGCGCCGGCGCCCGCGCACGCGCTGTTCGACGCGCTGCACGCGCTCTGCAACCTGCTGCTCGTGAAGCCGGAGAACCTGCACCAGGTGTGCGAGGGGGAGACGCTGGTGAGTGACTGGAAACCTGGCATTCAAACGTTTTATATTATAGCGAGATTCGAAACTTTCATACGTTACAATATCTTTTTGTTCGTTATTGTTTTGAACAAGGATAATATAAAGGAAATTTAAAAAAAAAATATGCTTTCACATAAAAAATTCAGCAGTACGAACCCAGGTCAGCTAATTACATTCATGTACAGACAGTTTCGTTCGAAATTACAATACCTTTATTAAATATTTACTGGATAATTTTAGCGAATTAGAAAAAAGAACAAATTTTTCGGCTTCACGTAATAACGTGTAATTGACACGTCATATTTGTAGTATTGTGCAGATTTAGATATAAATTTTATATAATAAAATTTCATAAGTATGTTATGATAGAATTTAAAAAAAGACATTCGAAGTTAAGTATGCAGCTAGCATAATCGAATGCGCTTGGTATTTTTTTAATGTATGTCCACCGATTACACTGAGATTTCTGATTTACGTGTTTTTTTTTTTTTTTTGTTCGAATCGGAATAGTTTCCATTTGGTCCCATAGAAAAATTTATTCAGTTTGACTCATTAATTTTTATTTTATAAGCATTATTGCTAACTTGGACGATGTAAATTTTACGATAATTTGTTGATATTTACTCCGATTACTTAAACATTTCTAATCCCATTTGCGTGCTTCTTTTTTTTTCGACGTAGAATAGTGGCTGTTAGGTTTTATAAAAAATTGATCTAGTTTGAACCAGTTATTTTTATTTTATGAGCATTTTTGTTCACTGGACGATGTACTTTTCACGATATTCTGTGTACGGCTTTTTTTTAGTGGATAACAACGAAACCTACTCTATACCTGATCTAATCTAGAAAAGTCCTACTGTAGTTTACAAAACAACTTATTATTTGCATTAAAAAAGTAAAAAATAGAAAAATACGTTTAAAAAATCGATTTCAAAATTATTGTGAGAAGATTAATTCCTTTATTGTTTTCTAATGTTTACGCGAATTTTACTAATAATAATGAAACAACTTTTTCGGACATGGTTGCTGTAAAGTAACCGAAACGTGGGGCATTTAGAAAACCTAATAGCTAAACCGCGATAAATCCAAAAAATTTGTTTCATTATAATTTAATTTCTTTGTTTTCACAGGCGGAGCTGGACCACTCAATTTTACACAACTTCATACAACTGCGGTCGGACTACAAGAGTCATAAGTTATCAAGCTTTCTCAAGGGACTCTCGTAATTTATTGTTTATACATCAAGAAGTATTAATAGGCTTAATTAATAATATGAAAGTGATAAACTGTTGATTTGTATAAAATTATTCAAGCATAATATACAATTTGTAATCAATCTTGTTTCTATTTCATGATCTTTCTGTTCCCATTATAATTTTTTTTTGTTTAATCATGTTTAGTTCAAGCTATCATAATAATGTGCTTGTTGGTATAACATTCTGTTATAAAATCCGTCGACTAGTTAAAACGGTGTTGACGTTACGAAACTGACATCGATAGTCAAATTACGCTTAGTGTGGGCTTGTCACTCAATGCGACTCAAAACGTCGGGCAATCGGTCAAGCAATAGGCAGTATCGTCAATCGTGTTGAATAACGCTCGCGAAGTGTCGTTATCAGCGGTATCTACAACATAGCTCACTACGTCCATTCATAAGCTGTCCCCTCCAGCCGTTGAATGAACGCGCCTGTGTGTGTACGACGCGGGCGCACCTACGTCTGTGTTCCTACACGATACAGTATACACGAGCACGGAGCAGTATCGCTAGAGCCGGCCGGCAGACTCGTACTGCACCGCTCGCGCCGACCGACGAACCGCGTCCCACAGTAACATGCAAACGGATTCTGTGTAACAAACATTCGTTATTATAACAGTGCTGTGACAATATCGCTAATCTGGATAATATAGTCAAAATCGAGAGGTAAGGTTAAAGTGTGTATGTTTATTTTCATTCAAGCTCGACGCCTACGCGCGGTGCTGTTGCGATTTGTGAGCGACGAATTTACATGTTATAAGTTCATTCATTGGCTAGGGACTATTTATATTATTATCGTTTAGAGTGATATGAATGGATGATTAGGACGCAAGCGTGTCGGGTCGAGACAATGGTTGAATCACATATGATGGAACGAGGCTATGATCTCGTGATCTAAGTAAAATCGTCGTTTCAGTCGGTCGAGCGTTATCTAGGTGAGACCGGCCGCGTCCGTTCCATTTCAAGTGGTGTTTTTATCCCGAACTACCTGAGTCGAGTCGGCGCGGCGCTCGCGTAGCCGCAAGTCGATTCCTGCTAATGGTATCGCGCACATCGTAAAGAGAAAAGCGAGGCCACACCTAACACATGTTGCAAATTCTCTATTTTAAATTATACTAATATGAGACTCACATTGTATTAAATGGAATCCCTGTATAAGTATTGTAATATTCTGATATAACGCTAACTTATTGGTGAATGTGAATCGTTACTCAATGATATTGTTTACACAATGTTACAAGTAAGATTCATGACTCCACATACAACAATTTGGTGATATATTACTTGCTCAGGTAACAAAACAAATGAAACAATGACGTAATATTGTTATCAAATCCTTCAGTTGCGATAAAATTTATATACTTATACCACGATAACAGATCTTCTTTCTGACAAAATATTTCTTCTCGTCTTTTACTTGGCAAGTTTTACACAACTGTTTTGTTGTTCTGTTAATGTACGGTACATATTTGTAGTAGTAATTAGTTTAAAGTAACTCTACACTTCACTGGGTAAGCTGATATGCAAAGACAGATGATTACAATATAGACAAACGATAGAGCTTATCATACTATATAACCTCTAAATGTAATTACAAATTATGGTAAGCTAATATTTATATAATTGTGTTTGCTGGCAAACGAAAAAAAAACTGACTTCAATTACATCAACAAGTAATACAACGTAGGTGGACGAAAAAAAATCACCCTGTGTGGTACCATGATAAGGAAACCAGGATCTGATGATGGAATCCCAGAGAAATCGAGGGAAACCCTCGAAAATCGTAGTGACGACTAGTGACGTCTGCTTACGTTATATTACTTGTCGATGTAATTGAAGTCGGTTTTTTTCGTTTTCGAGCAAACACAATTATTGTTCATATTACTAGTTATTCTCTATAATTAATAAGACGCAATTGCGTGTTATCTTTTATCTAACTTGATATTATATCGCTATAATAAGACTATAGTTAAAGGTATAAAGGTATACAACGTTTTACGTGATAATTTTAAAAGGGATTCCCGTTTAAATATCGTCACTCTACCATATACTCTACTGCACTGCTGATTAATTTACAGGTAAAAAGATGAAATGGGTAATAAATTTTTACTCAGTGTCATTAAATGTATAACTAATACAAAACAAACAAGCTTAGAATCATTAAAATATGAAACTGTGTTGCTGTAGAAGTTATAGTTCAAATTATAAAGTTTCTAAAAAAAGTTTTTCTTCCCCTTAAGCTTCTCTTACTTGGCTATTTTTCATATTACAAAATTTGTTTGAAAATCAAATTAACTTGATAATTTTTGTTGGTGATTATATTAATATAATGAATATGTTAGGCTTCAGGGAATTCATATCAGGTTTACATGATAAAGTATTCGTTGAAAATAAATCCCTTGAAACTGATTGATATGTTAATTGTAAACATCATTTTAATACACACGAAATTATATTATTTTCATTAAATGTGATATGTTAAAATCATACGATATTTTATCTTGATTACAAAATATTACAATTCATTGCCCTTTGTTTTATTAAGTTTTATATTTGAAATATTGATTACGTTTACATAATCAAATATTTGTTTTGATCTTGCCATTTAAATTCGTCTTTACTTAAAGCATACATAAAAGTGTGCTTTTTATCAAACGCCAGATGTTACTTCCGATTATAATATGGTCAAAATCCTGTATATCGAAATCAGATACATAAATAGCTTAAAATTTGATAGAAACAAGTGACTTTTATTAACTTCTTCTTGTTGTTATGACTTTTAATTCTAAGACTTTTGTAAATCTCTGTTGAAAAGATTATACATATTCTTTATTTAAAATTCTCGTGTCACAATGTTAGTTACCATACTCCACCGAAACGGCTGGACAGATTTTTATGAAATTTTGTGTGCATATCGGGTATGTCTGAGAATCGGCAAACATCTATTTTTCATACCCCTAAGTTAAAAGGGGAGGGGGGTATTAAAGGGGTTAATAACATATATGGCAGCTAGTAATTATATAAAAATTATATAACTTTAATTAAATTTTATTTATACGATTTTCCAATGGATACAAAGGATGATATTTCCTCTACCAACTTTAAAATTCTAGTTAAAATTATCGTGTAACACTTGATAAATTATACTGGCAGGACGACATTAGATTGATAACTTATAATGTAGGTATGTTTTATATATAAAATGTCTGCATACTTTTAAATGGTTTTTTATGTGAATAAATGTTTATATATTATTAATTAATATTTGTATACTATACAAAATTATGTAATAAATTTATATTATATCATTTTGTATTGAAGTTTACACCACCCAGAATTGTACGTTAGTAATCGCCCTGAAATTGATGCATTTTTTATTATTTATTTATAATAAATGTTAATAAATAAAATTTACTTAGTCGATTTTTTCAAACCTAATAAACATTTAAAATAATTGTAACTGTTAATTTTTCTCCTATATGAAAAAGCTTTAGCATTGGAACACTTCAAGTTTTTTGGAATGTAAGCTAATTCACTTCATGTAACGTAATAATACTATCAAAAGGGATTCATTACGTTAAAATTCTCAAAAACTTACAAAAAGTTATAAAAAGTACACATTTCATCTTCTATTATATCTGTTAGATTCACAATTTTTTTTATTAAAATCAGGTTTTTTTTTTAATATCAAGATCATTGACTTTAGTTTATTTATTCAAAAAATTATAGCTACATAATTAAGTATTCAAAGCCCTTCTATGATTGTGCGTGTTAGTGCTTCTAAAGTATGTGCTAAGGTACATATATTCTCTATGAAAGACGCATCTGCATAGTAAGCAGGAACATCGTGTTATTAGGTTCAATACATTTCATATTAAAGTCAATACATTTTCATGAATGTTTTAATGTTCATAAATAAGAAAGAAATAACCTTTACTAATATTATAAATAGAAAATATTTGTTCGTTATTAACTTTCAATACTTTAAAGCAGTTGGAACCGTGAGACTTTAGAGACGTCTAGTCGTACGCTGCAATAACAACAATTACATAAAATGTTAAAAAACAAAGTCTCCTTACAATTTTCAAAGATTCAATGAATATATGTATTAATTTTAAGTTATTAAATTCTATTACAATTTACATCTTTACTAGTTTTAGCAATAAAAATTATATCCTTTTTCAGTAAACTGGATTGAAAACGTTAAAATATTTTTTATCGGACCGAATAATCCTGTAAATAATTCTTCAATAAAAACAAAACTCATTCATTAACTTTCTATGTATTGTGGTTAATTCATTTATTGGTTGTAACTTTTATCGCCAACATATTTAAAACTTTTGAATATATTAAATGATCAGGTGCTCGAGAATTTCATAATAGTGAACACCGACATCCCATCAGGCGTACCAAACACGTTAGTGCGTTTCAAGTTGAATTAAAAGTACCGAGTTACAATAAACTCTAAAAGAAACAACTACAAGTATAATATCAAATACCAAAATTAATAAACGACCTACCTAGTGAAGATGTCACTAAAAATGAAATCACAAATATAAATATAAAATAATACAATAATACAAATTAAAACAATATTTCCTATTCGTTAATATAATTAAACATTAATTTAAACGTTCAATATAAATCACCCGTGTAACAAGCCACTGCGAATGCATTATTTTGTGATTGATTGATTTTTAAAACTTGGAGGGTTGTGTGGAGTGTTGGAGTTGTGTAAAAATGGTAATCGTATTATTACTGTTAATTTGTTATAACTACTAACTTATTTTTTAACTTGCTATTAACTTATTTTTGATATTGTGAGCGTACGATGTCGAATGTGTGGACAAATCAACAATGATTTTTGTCACACCGTTAAATATTTTTTGTAAAGATTCTTTTGTATTTTAAATTAAAAAAAAAAAAAAAAAAACTTTTACGAAAACAACCTGTTCCCCCAAGCCTGTTTATTTACACTAACTAAATCTATTTATTGTTATTGATAATTAAATGTACCTATTTATGATTTTATTTAAATATACATATATATATTCTACATATGGTGAAAGCAAAACATAGTTTGTTATCACTTATCATAACACTTTATCAGTTCTTCAAGGTTATAAATGAGTCTACCACGGTATAGGATTTTTTCTAAACTCCAATTAGATAAAAAAAAATCTGAAATGTAGAGGAAACAAGTTTAAATATAATAGTTTAATACTTTAAACGTTAAATCAAAATCAATTTAACTATTATCTTTTTCTAAATATTGACTTTAAAATCTATGCTAATATAATAACGAGGGAAGATTTGTACTTTTTAACAGACTTCCAAAAAATGAAGAGGTTCTCAATTCGATTGTATTATTTTTATGTACCTATGTTACTTCAGAGCTTTTGACTAGGTGGACCGATTTCGATGACTTTTTTTAATTGAAAGGTGTAATTAAAAGGCGTGTCATGTGGTCCCGTTTAAATTTAATTGATATCTGACAAGCTATTTTCGAGTTATATCTAATATTGCGTTTTTACTTGACAATTTTTTCTTCAACCTACGTTGTATTACTTGTCGATGTAATTGAAGTCAGCTTTTTTCGTTTGCAAGCAAACACAATTACTTTGTATTTTTGCATATTTGTAATGGATTAAGTCAAAAAGTACATGATCGATATTAAGAATTCTTACACCAGGAGAATGCTACGTTATCACTGAACGAAGATTACGCATAATCACACATTATGTAAGTTTCACTACGTATATCTTCAACTTAAAAAAAAACCTTATTTATTGTTTGATATTTGTAATATTAATCTATATTATTAACCTTATACTTATCTGGTACAGATTGTCAATATACACAAAAACCAAATTTTAATTTTCTACCTACTTTTTTCTTTTACGACCACTACAAAGTAAATGTTTGCAATAAAGTATTCATATAGCTGATGGGAATATAAATTAACTGTCATTTTCATAAAATTACGCCTGCTTTTGAATATTTTAAGCCCAATGCTTATATTTTTATAACTTTGTACAAAATTATTAACCTCCGAACATTTCATACGTTGTTGAAGCAAATGAAACGTAAATAATTTTAAAAAAGAACTAAACAAATCTTAAAAACGCCAATAAATCAACAGTAGTAGAATTGTTCAGATCTTTTGCAAGACAGTGAAACGAAACTTGTAGTCTGCAAGATTTTAAGGGTTATCATCAACGCAAATATTGTAAAGAATACTTTTAAGTTTACAAATACCTATGGAAATATATTTTCCTATTTAAATTATTCTAATACTAGCTGTAATAAGTTAGATATAGTTATTAGTTTAATAGTAAGATAGGGTGTAGTACCTTTGAAACTAATATATTTTATTGAAGAGAAAACTTCTTTTGGCACACCGCCCACACATTTTTTCGTAGATAATAATAATTAAGAGGAAAGGGTACCGAAGAGACTTTTCAAAAATAGGTATTTGAATAAAATGTTTCTGTCGCGCTGCATGCCGCTACCGCGCCCCGCACCAGCTCCGCTCCGTTTTTTCTATGTGTGACTGTCGTGTTGTTAGTGTGCGTGCGCCGGCTATTCAGCTATTAATTGTTGACGATATTTGAGTATTCGCATCTTTCGTTTCTGATTGACTACGAGTACATATAGCGCATAGTGCTATTTTTCTGAATTTGGCTTGTTTTATTGAATTTGTTCTGCATCGTATTGCTGTGACTCGGCTTTACTATTATTGGATTTCGTAAACTACTTATTATTATGTTTTATTATTTTGTCTTGGATACTCTTTGTGACTTGATACATGTCTATATTTTTGTGGGTAATTATCGAAATACTTAGGTACTTTATTTATAAATTAGGTATGTAATTACATGGTTGAGGAGTGTGTAAGAATGGGTAATGAGATACATACATAATTATAGTGTATACATGTAGTACATAGTATAAGTGTAAGTATAGTATATATATGTAATGTAGTACATACATAGTATAAAACGTTTGTCTTAGTACCTATATACTCGTAATTTGTAATTATTTTGTAATTTTGTATTTTTGTCTCATGTTTGTCGCAGTTATTAATACATAGGTATAGGTTATATGTATTAATTAACATATGATTGCGGCGATATCATGGTTAAAAATAATATCATAATTAAAGAAAAAAAAGACAAGAAAAGCCGCCTGCGTGAAGAATAACTATTAGAAAGTCAACTGAAAAGGCTGGAACAAGATAAAAATTCAATAATTACACAAAGATAGCTAAATAAATCACACCAATTTCAAACATTATGTACTGTACACTTACAAAAATCATGAAGGCGACTTTTTCAATTATTATTTTATTTATGTTTTTTTAGTTAGGCAAATTACGTAATCGATTGAATTTTTTTAAAAAGTGGTTGATTAACATGACATAACATAACAATACACTTTATTGTACACCAACAGAAAATAATAATTCGTATCAGATTGATTTTTAACCGACTTCCAAAAAAGGAGGAGGTTCTTAATTCGACTGTATTTTTCTTTTTTTTTGTATATATGTTACTTCAGAACTTTTGACTGGGTGGACCGAGATCGACTTGTACGCAAAGGAAAAAAAGCCGACTTCAATTACATCGACATGTAATACAACAAAGGTAGACGAAAATATAGTCAAGTAAATACGCGTTATTAAAGATTACTCAAAAATTTGTTATCAGATCTCGATGAAATTTAAATATGACTACACGATAAACATCAGCTTTCGATTAAATTGAAAATCATCAAAATCGGTACACCTAGTAAAAAGTTATGCGGTATAATACAACGTAGGTCGACGAAAATAGTCAAGTAAAAACGTATTATTTATATAACTTGAAAAGTTGTTGTTAGATCTCAAATAAACTTAAGTGAGACCAAATGAAACACACCACCTTTCGATTAAAAAAAACTTGTAGAAATCGGTCCACTCAGTCAAAAGTTCTGAAGTAACATACATAAAAAATACAGTTAAATTGAGAGCTTCCTCTTTTTTTGGAAGTCGGTTAAAAATAGAAACCGATTTTACACGTCTATAGAATTCCTAAGTCGACAAGCTTGAACAGTGAAAGATTTAGTATAAAAGAAAGAGGAGTGAGAGGGAAATTCAAGAAGTAAGCTTTCCTCAGAACGAAGACTGCGTTCATTGGAATCACTAAGAAATTTAAATCGTCGTTTTAGATAAGCAGGTACAACAGGGTTAAAAAGAATAGAGTAAAGTAAGTTGAGAATATACGTATTCCCGAAGTAGGGAATTGGGTGCCACTCAGGGCGTGACTACTGCCGTATCAGCCGTATCAAAAAAGATATCTGAAAAGCAGTCCCCTTTTATCCGAGTCAAGCGTGCGCTCAATTGTTGATAACATTCTGTATCGTTTATTTCGGGATTCAGTTAATCATTATGAACAATGAATTAATCTTTTTTATATAAGAATGGGGCACACAAGCAGACGAAGCCATCTGATTTATACCGGCTACCGTCGCCCATGGCCTTTAGAGAAAAGATGTAGACGCTCGAACTCGCTTGAAAACCCCCAAATTTTAGCAAGGTCATTCCACAGTTTGAATGTACGCAGCCTTCAGGTTCGCGCAATGATGGAAGTGTAGACTAAAAAAAGTTACCTTCGACAGCTTTTGTAAGAAACAAAAGGCACGGGTTCCATTTGGAAAACCCAATAGTCTCTCGCCAATTCTGCTGTGTTTAAACTTTGCCCTAGCGATTTACTACCTGTAAGACCTGGAGGCAGCGTTGAATCTCTTCTTCAGGTTATGCGCCTGTGAATCCCCCATATAGATGCGGAAGATTCATAGGAATTCACTAATAGTATTGGCCTCACAGGCTGAAGCGAACGATCCCCCGCATCTATTGCTGCAGGTCAAGGCTAATAACTCTCCAGCTTGGAACTACAAGCTCTTTAAATTAGCTGAAAATCCGAAATTCAAAACATTCATTCCATTATAGAAGATAAAAAATATATATTGGAAAGAGTAAACCCCGAAGTTGTTTTTCGCCTAGGAGGCGAGGAAGAAGCGCGGCTCGCAGCTTGCTTGGCATAGGCATGGGAAAGAGCAGTCCTAATTTTTAAACTTTCTTATTGTATTTTTTATTAGTATTACGGTAATAATAATCATAATATACTTTTTTGAAATCCTTGTATTGAGCCCTTTTGATACCAAAAACAAACAACACAGTTATTTACCATAATTATCATTGTTATTTGTTAGCGAAACCCTTCGTTAGTCCAGGTTTGCACAGTGTTACAATAAAAACCGCATATACAAATACGGTTTTATTGTAGTTATGAAAAGAGAAATTATTTAATTTTGTTAATACGAATTTTAGAAAATATCGACTAAAAATAACATCACTAGTGTATCGATATAATTGTCGACTATGAGGCATCACTTCGCTGGCGTATATACGTATTGCTTTGACCCTTCCCTCCCCCAGACCTATCCCCCAAAAAGTAAGAAAGGGACAACTGCAGCTCAGACCGTTTTAGGTATATAATTTTTGACCAAAACAGTGTTTCGTAGTCGACTGTTTTCTCCTCAAAACATGGCAATTTTTTAAAAATTTTTTTTTTAGAAAATAAAAGAAGACTTCGGCTATGCCCCTATGTTTTCATTTTTTTGAAAATATGCATATATTTTTTTTAATGAGTGTGTAAAAATGTACAAAAAATTATGCAATATTTCGAGTTTTTGAAGTCTCCTAATTCCTATGATAATAAGAATATGAAAAAAATCAAAACATAGGGGCATGGTCATGGCAGCAAAGAGTTCTATGTCACAAAAATATTTGATCTAGTGTCATTATCCAGGGAGAAAACAGTCGACTACGTTTGTATGGAGAAAGACTCGGTACCCTTTCCTCTTAATAATAAATATCCTATAACATACACACACGGTCGTCTGTTCCTATGGTAAGCAACTTAATGCTTGTATTACAGGTAACAGCCAACTGTTATAACTATATTTTTTTTATAAATATACATAGAAATAATACATATATAAATACAAATATTACACCCAGACCCAGGCGGGAATCGAACCCGCAACCTACCTACATAGTAAATTAGGCTGATCCGTCACGCTCTGGGGTGAAAGGCTCAATCGGGTGAACTCGGGACCACCGAGTGTACCCGAGTGAGAAAGATACAGTCAGCTGCTCTTCGCTGTTGTGTTGCGGAGTTTAGTATATTCAATTAATACGTAATAATCGATTGCGATTGAAGTTTTCATTTCTGCCGTGCGGTTTTAAGCACACACTCAATTTTTTTTTATCTTTCTCTTTCTAATCTATATGTATTTCAAAAATATTATTCTATTAGTCATAACCTCAAACTACGTTACACACAATCTTAAACAGAGCTAAATTGGGTTTTGTGTTTTTTTTTTTTTTTTGGTAAGTAAGTACACACTTTAATCTTACAAAACATCTGGCAACCCTACCCTTGCGTGTGTGCCCTGCATCCTCGTGTGTGTAGGGTGCGTTACACCTTGCACGCAACGGGACCCACAGGTAGGAGACTCGCCTGCTGACACAAATCAGGGCGGATCTTGTAGCAAATATGGATTTTGAAAACACGACAAAGAATACAACAGAATAGGTTCTTATCGGAAATAACAGGCGATTCGCAAAACAGTTTTTACTATTATTCTATTGAATAATGTAGTACTTTTTGTAAACTTCTCTAATGTATATTACATTGGTATATTAAAGTTGTAGATGAAACATCGTAATGTATCTCTCAATAAATATCCCAGGACTGAAGTTAGATCTGCCACGCTGGCTTTTGGCTGATTTTTTTCCGGAATCTTTATTTTTAAGTATTTCTAAACTCAAAGTTTCAAGACTCCAATAGTGATTTGACCATCTAGTATGAATTCATGTTTTTTTTAATGCAACTAAACGATCGTGTCTTACATTTTTTTTAAATATGTATCACTGTATGTACTCAAAATAAATCAGTTAAAAATTAACTCATGTTCTAATAAAAGTATTTGTACCGAAAATACCTATATAAAACACCGCTTTGTGATGCCATTAACCATGATGAAACATTTAAAAAATAGTTTTTGGCATACCTCAAACACAACAGATGTTACGTGCAGACTTAACATACACACACACGCGCACACATAAAAGATCTTTCAACACACACTGACTACGAATCAACAAAAAAAGCAAAACATCGTGACGTTACCTTTTTTTCTTCGTTTTTGTAGAGCAGTGGATTCGTTTTTGATTATATCATAACTCAATAATTCAATATAATAAAGAAATTAATAATAAAATAGGCTTTATTGATGTTTCTTTCCTTAACATTAGTACATAATAATACATTCTTACTTTCTAAAAAACCAAATTGGTTTGATCAATTCTAACTTGTATTTGAATGATCGGCAACTGGGCGTTTGAGTGGAACAGCTTGTCTGTCGACAAAGGCCTCCTCTAAAGATTTCCACGTATCTGTCTCTTGCTTTAGCACACTCGACTCGTTTACGAGTCCATACCGGACCCAGCTATTTTCTTGAAGTCATCTTCCCATATTTTCGTCCCATATTCCCGCTATTTTCTTGAAGTCATCTTCCCATATTTTCGTTTATCTGCCTCTATTTCTTTTACTATCTCTTTGATACCATTCTGATATTAAAAACTTAGTCCATTTCTCTTATCTTTCTAGTTCAATATATGCATTCGAAAATCCTTATATTGTTTTTTGAACTTACTATAAATTAAAAAAAAAAAACAAGATATACGAACTCAAAATTAACAGCAGATTTAAAGATTAAACTAACATAGTTATTAAATTAAACAGAACGGTTCTACGTATGTCTATGCACATTGTATGGAATTCACGTTATTGCAAATAGATGTATAGTATTTTGTACTTTCAAAGCTTCTAAGCAATGCACTCATCAAATACGTCGATGCCACTCATCGCTCCATACAAAGCTGGCACAGTAACAATTCAGTTCAAGTACTAAATATAGTTCAAAATAAAACAACTGTCGCTTGCCCTTCATACAAACTCTCCTATCCCGTGGTAAGCTGATTTGTACTCAATCATGCTAAAAATAAAGTTCATTTCCAATTCAAGCGCGCAGTTCGCGTAATTGGTTGATGCCGTCTGCGCGGGCGCACCAGAATTTTTAATTATGAATTAATTAGTGACGATCCGTATCATAAACTTGCCTAATCCGCGTCATTTAATGTTATTCGGTATTAGCTCAATTCTAATGTGAAATTTTGTTTACTGCGTATTGAAATCTACTTTCTTCGCATTGTTATAATAGAAATATATATTTTTTCTATTTAGAATATTTTTTAATTTACTTCTTTTAAATAAAATAAAAAAGTTTTCTTTCATATCAGCATTCTATCACACATCGCACACACACGCACATTTACAATAAAGAAAAGATAGCACATGACATGCATAACATTACACAATGAAAGAAAAAAGCTGTTTACGCTCGTCATAGTTTCGATAATGGATCTAGAATATTAGAAACGAATAATCATGTAAACACTTTTACTTCAAACAGCTCCAAATACAGATATTTAAAAAACATCAAAATTTTTATCTGTTAGTGTTAAACTTTCCATCATCCTTACAAAGTAAGCAACCAAGCTTACAATTAGGCCTTAGTATTGAACAAAGACCTTTACATAACGGACGGGTCGCCTTGTGTGGGTTCGACGACTTTTGATAAAAACAACTACTTAGCTATCAGCGTCCGTGCCATATAATTGTTTATTTATCGCGAAGGACATACCACCTAAATATAACGTTATATGTTGTTAAAAATGAAATACCATAACTTACTTCTGTCGAAACTCGAAACATTTCATGGTATTCGACAAACGTCGAAAAATTAAACATTTCGTTGGCTATATACCCACAGGTGTTATCAGTTATAAAATCTCAAGTAATATAAAATGATCTTCATGCCTGTGCTGTAAATTATTTTTTATTTATTTTTGTCCCATATTTCAACTTGAATATCTTTATACATTTATTTTATATTACATTATATATTTGAACTAGGCAGTCGTAGGCCAGAATGGAAAATGTGGAATAAAAAAGAGTGTGCACTAGGCTTGTCGATACAAAATGGACAAGATGTAAAAATATTAACTGTACTAATGTACAGTTAATATTTTTACATATATCGTTCCCGCTCCATAATATAGTATTCGCTCCTACTCTATGTTGAGAACTGGGAATATTATGCTGACAAATAAAGGAGATCGCAAGGAGTCTATCTCAATTTACAAAACCACCAACAAGCTTTGTTAATTCAGCAATATTCCCAGTTCTCAACGTAGAGTAGGAGCGCATACTATATTATAGAACAGGAACGATATATAATAATGAATAAGATATTCAATTTTTCATTAAACCATATTAAAGTAATTTGAAAAAAAAAAAAAACAATATGAATCCCAATGTCGGAACGATATATAAAACATTTTCAAAGATTATTTGGGTGGGTGTTTTAGGTCAGTGTCAGGTGAGGTTTTCTTAATCTTTGATCAACGACTTCAACGATTTTAAAGAATACCTACTGAGTAGCCGCTACAAGCGTTGAGTATAATTCATCTCATGCTGTTACTCTACATTAACAATCGTACCACGTTTGTGTAAATGCCTTTAATACGAGAATAAACGCTCGATCAGACTGTTTCGGATTACTGATTGCAGACGGCAGCTTTGGGCTAAATGTACAAGTTTTTATTCGAGTAGGTATTGTAATAAAATCTGTTTGTCTCTCCTTCTTGAACGAGGAACACAATTCATTATTACTTAGTATCTTTATGCCGCAAAAGAGATTTCATATAAGAAAGGATTTTAAAGAATTGTTTGTTACCTTTTAGAATGCAGTAGGTCTACTCATAGTAGATACTAATATGACCATATTTCTAAGACCATGCTATTTATCATTACCTTCACTTCACCTATCGCAGGGCTATATCACACGAACCGTTATTGATAGATAGATATCTAGTAGATAATTAGATTAATTAGTGTAAATAAAATATAGATTGAAAATAAATGTGCGAGTTCGGTTTCTAGCACATTATTTCTTTTTATAAATAGTATACCAACTTCAGTCTGTCTTCGTTTAATTAAAAATTCTTCATCACCATTAGATCCTGTATTTTTACGGAAAACCAACCCGGGTCGCTTTTTCTATTATATTGATAAAAAATAATATCTTGAGGTAAATGCAAACGTATTAATTTTTAACATGCATGCTACACAGATATACAGACAGAGTATAGCAGAAAATACAACAATTTTGATTTATTAGACTTGCAGAATCTTAATTATTCTTAGTAAAAAAATAATTGGTTATTACTTTTCTGAAATATAATATTGAAAATGGAACATATTTGACTTTTAAGACAACAAAAAATATTGAAAAAAAAAACAAACATGCAATTTTAAACTATAAATTAAAAAAAAAAGACATAATTTAAATTCTATTTTGAGTGTTGTATAAACAATTCGATTTTGTTTTTCACACGAAGTGTTGCACATTTATAGAAACCAAGCACGCGCTCTTGATTGCTCGATACTTCTTGAAAACAAAAGAAAAATGTTGATGAGCGTGATTGAACGAGAGTTTACATGCAAAATCAACTATTTGTAAGTTATATTGTATCCGATAAAATTTATTTTGACGATTCTATACTTTGATATAACGCTTGTGTGCAAATTTTGTTGTTTATTTTACACAACACTAAGTTATTGCTTTATAATACAAATAAATTACATACTTGCATCTATTTAAATCTCACATTTGAATTGAGGTATTATTTATAAAAAGGGTTTTTTTATAAATCAATGCCATTAACATAAACATACATCGAACTGTGAAATATATAACAGTTGTACAATATAAACGTAATAATAAATCTAATTAACATGTGTAATAATCTAATAGACATTGCTTATGAAAATCCAAGGCAACGGCTATGATATTTACCCGACACATGCTTGATACGGTTCTCCTTTGTTAACCACATTTTAAATTGTTAACACATGAATAGAGTAACGAATAAAAAGAAAAGATTATTTAATAAAACACTTTTTTCGGATTTTATCGCGGTTTATTGTTAACTTTTGATTTGATTGGTTTATTGTTAACTTTTGATTGAAGAAAAGATTATTAAATTTTTGGATGGAAGAGTAAAGGCAGGATGGAGTAAGAAATGAGAGATGTTCTTTTAATATTGAAATATTTAAAGTAGATACTACATCAGAAAGTGACTATCACATTGCATAGTAATAAACCTACTTGTTATCACAACAAATGAGTAATTATTGTTATACATGTCATCATGTGTAATAGTATCTAGGGCCAGTTTACTCCTAATATTACAGCTAACATCAATTAACGATGTTACCAAATTAATTCACAGTACAGTTAGTCTCTTGACCGGTCAAAGTTGCAAGCATTCTTGACTGCACACATTAGTCATGGATTTATGAACGGCTGACGTGAGGAACGCGGGGAGAGAGGGCTGTACTAAAAATAGCGCGCCTGCAACAGGTGGTCTCACCCTTCCACCCACGCTGCAGCAGTACTGCACCCAGACTAAATAGTTATTACTATTATAGCACGAAATATTACTATTCACTTCGATATTTTAGAGTTATACATTTTATCGTTCATTTGTTCGCGTCACAGCCAAAGGGTTGCAACCCTTAGCCTTCTTGCCCATTAGTCTTTCAGCAAAAACTACATATAGGTACAGTACACTATCTCAATAATAATTACCATTAAATACAAAAGAAAATATTACTGATTTATTTTAATTTTAATAAACCTTCAAAAAAAAAAGGAATATTTGAAAGAAATGATAAATCAAGAAGTGAATGTGAAACTAATATTAATGTAATCATTAAGAGGAAAGGGTACCGGCTCTTTCTCCATACAAACGTAGTCGACTGTTTTCTCCCTGGATAATGGCACTAGATCAAATATTTTTGTGACATAGAACTCTTTGCTGCCATGACCATGCCCCTATGTTTTGATTTTTTTCATATTCTTATTATCATAGGAATTAGGAGCCTTCAAAAACTCGAAATATTGCATAATTTTTTGTACATTTTCAGACACTCATTACAAAAAAATATATGCATATTTTCAAAAAACCGAAAACATAGGGGCATAGCCGAAGGCTTCTTCTTTTTTGTAAAAAAAAAATTAAAAAAAAATTGCCATGTTTTGAGGAGAAAACAGTCGACTACGAAACACTGTTTTGGTCAAAAATTATATACCTAAAACGGTCTGAGCTGCAGTTGTCCCTTTCTTGCTTTTTGGGGGATAGGTCTGGGGGAGGGAAGGGTCAAAGCAATACGTATATACGCCAGCGAAGTGACGCCTCATAGTCGATAATTATATCGATACACTAGTGATGTAATTTTTAGTCGATATTTTCTAAAATTCGTATTGACAAAATTAAATAATTTCTTTTTTCATAACTATAATAAAACCGTATTTGTATATGCGGTTTTTATTGTAACACTGTGCAAACCTGGGCTAACGAAGGGTTTCGCTAACAATTAACAATGATAATTATGGTAAATAACTGTGTTGTTTGTTTTTGGTATCAAATTAAAGGGCTCAATACAAGGATTTCAAAAAAGTATATTATGATTATTATTACCGTAATACTAATAAAAAATACAATAAGAAAGTTTAAAAAATTAGGACTCTGCTCTTTCCCATGCCTATGCCAAGCAAGCTGCGAGCCGCGCTTCTTCATCGCCTCGTAGGCGAAAAACAACTTCGGGGTTTACTCTTTCCAATATATTTTTATCAATTTCGGAATACTCTGTAAAAAGTTATGCATGGTCAAACATAAATAAATATAGGTACGTGGCGACTTTAGAACTTCCTCTGTTTTTTTTTTCATCGGTAAAAAATTGCTTAGTTGTTTTCTTGACATTACTGAGGAGCAGATTATTAAATTTGGTCGAATCTATGTACCTATGCGATTCGTATTTGGACTTCGCAAATAGAATCATATTTCTGAATTGCGTAAAAAACTCAAGTGGCACCACTGGCGTAGCATTCCTTGGAACCCCGGGAACCTTCGGGCCCTGTATCAAAATTAGTGGGTGGGCAGGCAAATGATGGGTAAAGATTTCTCACAAAAAAAAGCTTGCATTGAATTAAAATAAATATTTATTGATTATAAGTTATTACTTCCTCCTAGAATAGACAATAGTGAGTGTAGTCTGCTGTAGCTGTTCCTGTTCCATCGAAATCCTTAGGTAACTTTTTATCAGTTTTAGTTTTGAAAAACATCAAGTTAATACCTCCGGAAAACTGGATGAAAGGCTATTGAATTTTATCAGTAATAATTCCATGAGTTCTTTAATGGAATGAATGTTTTGAATTTCGGATTTTAAGGTAATTTAAAGAGCTTGTAGTTCCAAGCAGGAGAGTTATTAGCCTTGACCTGCAGCAATAGATGCGGGGGATCGTTCGCTTCAGCCTGTGAGGCCAATACTATTAGTGAATTCCTATGAATCTTCCGCATCTATATAGGGGGATTCACAGGCGCATAACCTGAAGAAGAGATTCAACGCTGCCTCCAGGTCTTACAGGTAGTAAATCGCTAGGGCAAAGTTCAAACACAGCAGAATTGGCGAGAGACTATTGGGCTTTCCAAATGGAACCCGTACCTTTTGTTTCTTACAAAAGCTGTCGAAGGTAACTTTTTTTAGTCTACACTTCCATCATTGCGCGAACCTGAAGGCTCTCTGGCACATTATGCGAAAAAGTAAGCGAAAATTCTTTGCACTCTTTTTGCGTCGAATTCAACTCTTGACGATAAGGGAAAAGCACCATCGAGCATTCCACGGTGCGAGCACGCGATGCGTAATGTGCACTATGAGCAGTGTCGTTTGTCATGTTCTGCATTCTTTCGATGTCAAGAAGTCTAGTCAACTGGTGCTAATTGTATCCACCAGCAGTTTGCAACCAATGTGCGAGCTTCGTGCGCATTCCTTCCGCGTACATTCAAAGTGTGGAATGACCTTGCTAAAATTTGGGGGTTTTCAAGCGTCTAGTGTCTACATCTTTTCTCTAAAGGCCATGGGCGACGGTAGCCGTTATAAATCAGATGGCTTCGTCTGCTTGTGTGCCCCATTCTTATATAAAAAAGATTAATTCAAATTTCATAATGATTAACTGAATCCCGAAATAAACGATACAGAATGTTATCAACAATTGGGCGCACGCTTGACTCGGATAAAAGGGGATTGCTTTTCAGACTTTTCTGAAGAACAGACAAAATTCAAAAAAAATTAAGACATTTCTGAAGTAAAAACTCTATAGGTAGTTATGACAATTTTTTTATTTTTTTTTCCAGGAAGCACAAGATTAATTGACATTGTGGATAACATTTTACTAATTTTTGCTTACACACCCAATTCCCTACTGCGGGAATACGTATATTCTCAACTTACTTTATTCTTTTTAACCCTGTTGTACCTGCTTATCTAAAACGACGATTTAAATTTCTTAGTGATTCCAATGAACGTAGTCTTCGTTCTGAGGAAAGCTTACTTCTTGAATTTCCCTCCCACTCCTCTTTCTTTTATACTAAATCTTTCACTGTTCAAGCTTGTCGACTTAGGAATTCTATAGACGTGTAAAATCGGTTTCTATTTTTAACCGACTTCCAAAAAAGGAGGAAGCTCTCAAATTAACTGTATTTTTTATGTATGTTACTTCAGAACTTTTGACTGAGTGGACCGATTTCAACAATTTTTTTTTTAATCGAAAGGTGGTGTGTGTCATTTGGTCTCACTTAAGTTTATTTGAGATATACCGCATAACTTTTTACTGGGTGTACCGATTTTGATGATTTTTAATTGTGTGTAGTCCATATTTAAATTTCATCGAGATCTGATAACAACTTTTTGAGTAATCTTTAATAACGCGTATTTACTTGACTATATTTTCGTCTACCTTTGTTGTATCACATGTCGATGTAATTAAAGTCGGCTTTTTTTCCTTTGCGTACAAGTCGAACTCGGTCCACCCAGTCAAAAGTTCTGAAGTAACATACACACAGTACAGTCGAATTAAGAACCTCCGCCTTTTTTGGAAGTCGGCTAAAAATCAATCTGATACATATTATTATTTTCTGTTGGTGTACAACAAAGTGTATTGTTATGTTATGTCATGTTAATCAACCACTCTTTAAAAAAATTCAATCGATTACGTAATTTGCCTAACTAAAAAAACACAAATAAAATAATAATTGAAAAAGTCGCCTTCATGATTTTTGTAAGTGTACAGTACATAATGTGAGAAATCGGTGTGATTTATTTAGCTATCTTTGTGTAATTATTGAATTTTTATCTTGTTCCAGCCTTTTCAATTGACTTTCTAATAGGTAGTTGTTCTTCACGCAGGCGGCTTTTCTTGTTTTTTTTTTAAATTATAATATTATTTTTAATCATTGTTATATCGCCGCAATTATATGTTAATTAATACATATAACCTATACCTATGTATTAATAACTGCGACAAACATGAGAAATTACAAATTATATAGGTACTAAGACAAACATTTTATACTATGTATGTACTACATTACATATATATACTATACTTACACTTATACTATGTACTACATGTATACACTATAATTATGTATGTATTTCATTACCCATTCTTACACACACCTCAACCATGTAATTACATACCTAATTCATAAATAAAGTACCTAAGTATTTCGATAATTACCCACAAAAATATAGACATGTATCAAGTCACAAAGAGTATCCAAGTCAAAATAATAAAACATAATAATAAGTAGTTTAAGAAATCCAATAATAGTAAGCCGAGTCACAGCAATACGATGCAGAACAAATTCAATAAAACAAGCCAAATTCAGAAAAATAGCACTATGCGCTATATGTACTCGTACAAACGAAAGATGCGAATACTAAAATATCGTCAACAATTAATAGCTGAATAGACGGCGCACGCACACTAACAACACGACAGTCACACATAGAAAAAACGGAGCGGAGATGGCGCGGGGCGCGGTAGCGGCATGCAGCGCGACAGAAACATTTTATTCAAATACCTATTTTTGAAAAGTCTCTTCGGTACCCTTTCCTCTTAAAACATAGAGCCCAAGCGGGGATTTCGGATGTAACTCGGGCCCAGCAGTTCAGTATAAGGGGAGAATCCTTGTACCCTGTTAGATACTTTTACCCTCTGATCCCTCAATGTAGTTGCGTGCGTTCAGAACAGTCGATCAGATTAGTAAATCCTTTACAAAATTGTCTGATTAAGGGTGAGTACCGCTAGTATATCGAGTTGAAACGTCAGTATAAAAATCTGATGGGCTTGAGTATTTTATTGTAAGTTTTTTTTTGCATTTGCAAAAATCAACTAGGTATTTTTGGTCACGTCCAAATCGTCTGTCTTTATAGTAGGATACTTTTTAGGGCTCAATTAACACTTCTCTTCAATTACTGACACGCCCGAGGAACATTTTTTTCTTCAAAATTTCTAGTACCGAGTAACAACGCATTTAGCAATCTGGGCTCCTCCACTATGAGGTGTAATATTTCTAATAATCGTCTTATTTACTTTTTAATCTAAGAATTGTTGCTAATGTCATTATGTCGAATAAATATTTACACAAGCATTAATTATCACATAGTTATTTGATCCCCAAATATTTTGTTATATTATCAGTTACTTATAAATAAATTTCATATTTATAATAAACATTTGAGCCGTTTTTACCTAAATCTATTACATATAAAACAGTATACCTTTAAAAATTGTATTGTCTAGGTACTAAAATAAAATTTTAAACTAAACATATAATAGTAGTTCTTTGTTGACAGAAACAAAGTGTTATTTCATCAGAATATCTCTGCTGCCAGTATCGTCGATTCGCTTTAGCATTTGAAGTTACTTGTTCGTTTCTTGGAAACGTATCATGCGTCTGGCCTCAACAGTTAGCGTTCTGAATACATTTGAATGGTTAAATGAATTTTGAATTTTTATCTCCCATATTTTTTACAGCAACAAAGTCTACAGCGTGTATAATCATCAGTGTATGCCATCAGGTATAATTTCACTTTTAAAAAGGGGATTTAAACGTTATTACTCCTTTTTATTATCATTTAAAAGTAGTGGCAATAAATCTTGATAAGTAAAATTAATAAATTGGTAGTAAATTTTAATATTACCGAAGCATTCTTGTATAATTTCTGTTGACCACAATAATAGCTGTAAATACGTGCACTGTGAAATTATAAAGATCTTTCAACCAGCTAAATGTGTGCTAAACAGAAATAACGTACCTAATAATCATTATTTTTTATTGCGTTTGTTTCAAAGTTGTAATTTGTATGTACCTAGAATTATTAATTTGAATATCAATTTTTTTTATTCCTAAGAGAAGAAAAGTTTGAGTAATCGCTTTGATCGCATGATCTTAAACTGTACGTGCACCGCGAATTAAATATCACATTCGTAATAAAGACTGAAATAAATTTAGTAACCTAATCCAACGATCATTCACAATTTGCCACGCGCGACTTCTTGGCTAATGCCTCACGACCCTGAACGTGGCGCTATATATAGAATGCAGCCCTTGTTCGTGCCATAGACAATAACATTTGTCGTCGAAGTCCACTGCAATGCTCGATCATTGACTCTGCCTTGCCCTTAACATTCAAAATTATAAGGAGAGTTTAAAGCAAAGTTAGAAGAGCAATGCATACCTAAAACTTCATTTAGTAGCATTTTACGACTACAAATAGATAAATAAATAAATATTTACAACATACATACTCGGTCATCTGTTCCTAAAGTAATCAACTTAACGCTTGTGTTATATAGGTAACAGCCGACTGGTATAGCACATACATTTTTTTTTCGATAAACATACATATAAATAATACATATATAAATAAGTGTATTATTACACCCAGACTCGGGGTGGGAATCGAACCCACAACCCCTGGAGCAGAAAGCAGGGTCACTATAAACTGCGCCAACGGGCTAGTCGAAAATTAATGTAATAAACCGTGTTGAATGAGTAATTAAAAAAATAAATGAATGACTCAAGATTACGATCTATGTAATGGGTATAAATTATTATATTTGCGTATAACAATGTTATTTCCTTTCAGAATTTTATTATACTTTAAACCTAGCCCTTTCTAATGGCCTCCCTTTTTCATTGCTTTTTGCTCGGGAGTTAAATAGCCAGGCTGTTCTTCGGGAGTGTGAGGCCAGAATGTAGGTCGATTAACAGGATCTAACGCGTCTTTTGGATACATGTCGTAGAACATCTCCATCGTCATATCTTCAAATTTCGGTAATGCTTTTATTCTATTTATTTCCTTTTGTGCCCTGAAATGTTACAAATCAGTCACCTTTTATATCGAATTCATGTCTATGAATCAATCCTTTAAATCCTTTTATAACGAATTTAGAGTCTAAATAATTTTCAATAAAATTTGATGCCTACGTATCTATATCCTTCTGCCTCTCTGCACAAAACTCTTTTATTTTTGGTTCCAAACTCTTCCATTGTTCATCGACCTTCGCAGTGAATGTATCTTTAGGATAAGGAACCTGAAATCCCAAATATTCTGTTTTCATTTTTTCAACAAATCCTTCCACTGGTACTATTTTTTGATATTCCTCCCAATTTATTTTTGGTGGTTCAGGCGGATTTGCCTGTACTCTAAAACAAAAAAAAATGATACATATTTTTTTATATTTGAAAGCGCTATTAAGTATATTATGTGGATATTCTTTTTGTTTGTAACTATTCTCTGTTTTAATTATTTCACGTTATAACGTAGTAAATGTAGCGTTGACTGAAACTTACAAAGTTTGCTTATTACGATCACAAAGCTACATCTCTAAGGCAAACGGGCATACTACAGTCGAGTCTATGTACTGGATTTCCGGTAGAACGATTTTGATGGAAACTGAATTAATAATAAACTACTAATAACTACTTTAAGAAACATATTAATATAAACTTTAAAAATATATAAAAAATATATAAATATTACATTATGCTAATACGTTTTTAATATATTTATTAACAAAATAAAACTTATAATTAGATAAAAATATAAGTTTTGACCATTTTTGAGGTTTATTTATCTAGTTTTATTGTGAAATCTATAGAGTATCTTTGTATTTTATATGTACAATTTCGGATATATGTATATGCATAGGCCATACATAGCATATCTTATACATTAAAAACAATAAATCTGTGAATATTGGAATGTTGTAAATACTGTAATGACTTTTCTCCTCTACCATTTTATACTTCACATTCTGAATGCATTTCAATTGCCCAATGATATACATTACTTGAAGTCCATTTTTGGGGTTTAACTTAGAAACAGGAAGTAACGCAGTGTCCACATTTTTACCGTAAATAACAAAAGTAGAGGAAATTGTTTAGTTAAATTATAAAACCGTTACCGTCGCAAATACATTTCCGCCTTCGCTTTAAATGCTAAGAATTTGGTCCTCTGATCTATTGGAACTCGTTTTTCGAATTCAGTCCAGTTTATGGCACTTTTCGTAAACCTTTTTGCCATATTCAAGGCTTTAGTAATTTATTTAGTATAAATTATAAATCTATTGCTTTTTGTTTTTACTCAGTTTAGTTCTTTGCTTAATGGCTTTTAGTGTTTTTACTGTTTGTATTAATTTCGATAAATGACTTCAAAAGCCTAAGTTTACAGCTAAATTTTTGACACTCCTCTGTCAAATGTTTTTCTTTTTATGTCTCTATGATAACAAACCTCTTTAATAAAATATGAAAAAATTGTCCATAAAAATAATTATCAGTTCAGGTAATTTACCCGTGGAGTAATCTTATAGTTATGTATAATTATGCGCAAATAATAACAATGCAATGATTTTCTTTAACCTCTACTATTAGTACCTAATGCATAGATTAAAAAAAAAAACTATCGTTAATACCTAAAAAGTACGATAATCAGAGCTATAAATCACTGTCAAACATTTTGTCTAGATAAAACTTTTTTTTGTGATTTTGAGGTATGTACATAAATGACGTTTAAATATTATATATATAACACAATTTACATAACGAGTAACCTGTAACTGAAAGATCTGTAATATTCTATTGGTATTTTATAGACAGAAAAGACAATTTAATCTGTCAAGTTTCTGTATTGCTGCAATGAGCATAAACCATTATCAGTTGGTTATGATAACAACTAAGATTGACAGTTTTACGCGCTCGCCGAGACGCGTTGGAGATACCAACAGACACAGACAGAGACGAGCACAGATTATTTCGTTATTCGACGTATGCTATAAGAATTTCGTTTAAAATTCTTTCAACTATAAAATCAGGTAGAATAAACCGATTACCAGCTATGCACACGATTAGCTCAACATGCGAAATCGCGTGTGTAGTTTAATGGGGCAATGTTCCATACATAGGTCGGGAACCTTATGCTTACAAATTACCATATGTGTTAACGCACTCATCTTCGAAGAAGCTCCTATTTCGAAGAATCATTTTAAAATCCTAAGCCCGGGGGATAATAAATTACTGAGTTTTAAGACTTCTACAGAAATTATTTTAATAATGTGATTTGATGTAAAACAGATAAAGGCTCCTCATTAGATTTTTGTCGGTGTTGTTTTTTTATGAAATCGTTTTTATTATTTTATATTTGTGAAAACATATTGTGTCAAATTATTCAATGTAAATGAAAATTTATAATTTATTGTGTATCAACGATTTAAAATTACAAGTTTGATCTATATAAGGGTAGTTATACATACATTTGATTAGTTTAGTTGTTTTTAAAAGATAAACTCGTAACATAATACAGTTAAAATTTGTTTTTCGTTTTTTTTTTTAGTATAAAAAAATAAAATCTCAAACTAATGTATTTTACAATCAACCATTAGAAAGATACATCATCTAGGAATGAATAGGCCATAAAACATCTCTTTACGACTCATAGAAGTGAAACAGTAGTCGTTAACGTCAATGCGAATGAAACGGAGAGCGACGTGCAGTTGTAAATAAATAAAAGGCCTATTGTAAAAGATATTCAACGCGATATTTCGCTGCTGCTAAATCGTTCATTTGTACCACTAACGTCACTGTCAACATCCGACTCGTATCTGTTTTAATTGAGTGAATAATATGTTTCAAAATTATCTTTCTCTTGAAGTTTATATTACTCACCTATAACCCATCACTGAGGGTGAATGGGTACAAGCTATAATTAAGCACCCTTAGTTTTGTTCTACGGACTTACAAATCGACACGCCGATTCAATTACAAGGCAATAATGATCTTAGTGTCAAACTGAGAACCATTTCCTGCGGATATTGGCCGCAGCGACACGCGTAAGCGCCGAAATTCTTCCGACGACACATTTACGCTATCTTCTGGCTATTTCTTGATCTTTGTATATGAGAAACTTTAAAGGATTACTATCCTTATCGTTTCATTAATAAGAGTTCTCCTTCATTTATTTTATGAATTTTGGTACTAAAGTGCCAAGCGATTTACAATCTTACGTCGAATGAAATAAGTGCTTTTTCAGAGTTTGTGAAAGGGTTCGGTAACACGTGCTTTCGGGAACCATTTCCGCCGGATCGACTCGTTATGTTCGAAAGTGTTAACTAATTTCGATCGCTTTGATGGGATATTAATGGATTCAATGAATGGACTCCAAACATTTATGAATACGGCTTATAAGGAACATCGTGGAAATTATTACTCAACTGTAAAACGAACATTAATATTTAGAATTAGAACAAAAAGACCGATTAAATTAGAACAGTGAAAAATCGTATGGCTACTTAACTGATTGGTTATATAATTTTGTGCAAAAGGCAACTGAGAAGGAACAAGACTTCCTTTCATTATTTAAAAAGAAATCGCAGTAGCACACTACAATATCAATAAATCGATAACATAAATCATCGAGATACAAAAACAGGTTAAATAAGTCTATTCTGGTATGCTCGACACGAACCTTTCATTAATCTATCTCTTTCTATATCAGTAAGTGTAAGTAGGATAGAAGTATCGATGTCAATTGTCAGAAATCACGCAGGCGATGGTTGTGGTCAACGAAGCCCTATTGTTTCAAGACCCATAAGAAGTGATCATAAAATTATATTAGCCTCAAAGTTGTTTGCTGCTATGTGATTTTTTGTATAAAGCTATCTTGCTATGCGCTTAATGTTGTTTCTCAATCATTATGAGATTTTTTTATTCATTCATAAATTAAATATTTTCTAAGCTACAAATGTAAAATGTTTACTTTTTCTAAGAATAAGTTCTAGTTAATAGTACCTATTACTTTAACCGCCTTACTAAGAAGAATCTGTAACAACTTCTCGATTAATCTAAATAAATAATTTAACAATGTATATTTAGCTCTTAATTTGTATTAGTAAGTAAAATCTACAAATAATTCATGTTATTTAGGTACTCATTTTGAAAATGAGCACAAAATCATAAATTATAGAACATTGTATGGAAAATGAATCACAAATGTATATAAAATACAGAATTATGTACATTCTCATTTTATTTCATATAAAAACTATAAGTTTGGTATTAAATTAAAAAACGAATACAGTATTTTTTTTTTGTTCCAGTCCCAGCATGAAGCTGGAGTGGACGGAAAGTGAATCCGACTATGGATTAGAAGAGGCTGCCTTCTACGAGGCGCCCGCCGTGATCCCGCCGCCTCCACGCAAGCATGTCTCCTTCAGCTTGCGACTTGATTTGGCAAGTACACCTTATATTAATTGAGTAACTAACACCTGAAACTACCTAGACCTAGACCCTAGATCCATCCCCTACATGAAGAAAGTAGTTAGGCTAGCAGTGGGATGTTACTTGAATCTTCATAAATATATACAATAGTAGTCATTTCACTACATTATTACATATTAGTTTTATTTATGTATTATTTTCATAAAGCTACTTTATCGTGTACTTCCACATTTTTGCAATTTTTTTCTTATTTGATAGAAAACTTGAAGCGGTACACGTACTAAGAGGAGTACTGTCGTAAAAATTAAATAACTTTGCGTTAGAATAAACATAGAGCACATCCCGTGAAAACCCCGTTGATCGTATTCAACTGAGAAAAACTGGCAAGAAACCAAATGGTGTGATTAGATTTTAAAATTCGCATTTCGAAATAATACACATATATTTATTTAATGTGTGCATTAGTAAAAACTTTTAAAACAACAATATAACGCAGTTTTACGTAGTATTACAATATAGTTTAGTCTATTAATGAATATTAATATTAAGGTGCTAAAACAGTAATAAGCATTGTAATAGTCACATCGCACGTGTAATTTGTATAAAATTTGAAAAAAACTGCCCGAACAAAATATAATAATGATAACAATTTACAAGCTAATTACCTTTATGAATTTATATAACAATATAATATACATTTACTTACCTATGTATTTATGATATATGAAATTTCTAATATTTAATAAGCGTCGCGCTTCTTTTATTATTGTATTAATTAAAGCATGCTGATATTTTCAATCAACCCCAAAATCTTCTTTTAAACTATAAATAATAAGGAACTTTTTAGAAAAAACCTCACAATTACTTTACATAAGTAAATTATATATAATTTTATAGATAATTCCTTGCTCTACCGGCCACCACCACCTATCCACAAATAAAAATTATTATTGCTTTTGTTTTTGTAAATTAATTAATCTATATACGTGAAGCAAAAACTTAGTACCTCTTTTGGCAGACGGAGGAGTATAAAATTTCGCACACTTATGTATATTAATATTATAAAGCCGAAGAGTTTGTTTGTTTGTTTGAACGCGCTAATCTCAGCAACTCGTCGTCCGATTTGAAAAATTCTTTCAGTATTAGATAGCCCATTTATCGAGGAGAGCTATATACCATAACGCTAAGACCAATAGGAGCGGAGCACCAATGAAGAATGTTTTAAAATCGGGTTTTTTCCCTTTTGAGAGCTTCCGCTGCGTGCCCTGCGTAAACAGTAAGAGTTTTGCAAAAATAAGGTATAACAGAATTGTTCCTATTCCACGCGGACGAAGTCGCAGGCAGAAGCTAGTAGTCTATATAGGGCAGGATTGCAGAATGCTAATATTTTTTAAAAATTATGCATTAAAAATAGATTACACACACTGACATGAATGTGACACATAGAAGTAAAGTCTTTGACAACAGAACCTTAATAATGTTCAAACTTATAATTTAAATGAATTATAGTCACGGCCGCTAGGCGACTCCTAGTTATATATAAATATACATTGAGATAAAATACAGCAATTCTGCCATCTGACGGCCTTAATTTTAAAACAACGTCAACGTGATTGACGGTCGGAAATTTTTTTTGTTCAATTTCAAATCAACTCACGTACCTATAAATACTTTTTTGTAATTTTTAAAATAATAATGACTATACTTATTTAGTACGAATTATTCGCAAGGGTATTGCTAGCTTAAATATAATTTCAAATGTCAGATGAGTTGACAAAACATCCGTTCTTTCCGGTTTGTTCTGGTTTTCACATATCACATACCTTGATCTTAGATCTGCAATAACTGGAAATAGTATCTGTTATAGGTAAGATTATTAATAATATAGAAAACCCGCCTAAACGGGTTTGTATGTATGAAGAAATATAAAAGTTGACAATTCACATTTTTTAAATCATTCGATTAAAAGCTGCTAAAAAGAAAAAAATTTGAATTACTAAATTTGACCCAAGAATAAATAATAAAAAAAAAAATAAAACAAACGGGGTGAGCTAAATAAAACCGTTTAAAAAGTAGAAAAAAGTAAAACGAATTTTGAACCATGAATCGTATGTACATATCGTATGTACTTTACAGATTTTATGAAATCGATAAAATAAATGAAATTAATTTTTCCCTTACTTCACAAATAGACTATATTCAGTCTGTTCGACAGATTGGCACTCGTTAGAGTGAATACTTTTTTGTTAATAATGAAAGTCTTGCACTCGTAACTCCTATCATATATAAATTTTAGTTTGCTGCAATTATATTCCACAGTAACTAATAGAAACTTATGTAATTTGTAAGCACTCCTCTGTGCGTGAAACTTGTAGGTAATTAAAATATGTATAAAGTTTCCTTTTCAATGTAGTAGATGGACCCGCGCGGTTTCGTACTCGTCCTCATTAATGGCATTGCTTTTAAACATAACATGATTTTACAAACAAAAATACACGATAAACAGCCATTCTAAAACAAACGATTTTTTTTATTGGGCCAGTGTCTCAACATAATTATCTCATAAAACAAATAAACCAAAAGCGTCGTTTTTTTTCCTATATAACAAAAAGTCCACGTATTTATGCAAATTGCAGTGACTTAGCCAAAGTTGTTGAACCACCGATTACAGCTTTCGTACGTAAAAATTTAAATTGGTTTATAGCATAAACTTGAACTCATTTTGGGATACTCACTGGAAATATATATAGAATAATATAAGCTTTGGTAAGCGATTTTTTAAATCTCCAAAAATCTTTATTCTTTGATTAGGGAGTTTAAACACAAAATAATTAATATATTAATCAAATGAAACGTTTCATTAACTAAAGCGTTAAAACTTACGTTTTAATATTATGTTTTCTTTGCATAGGACGATGCCCTACACTAAAACCTTCATACTAGAACCTTCTTAGAAAATATAAAATAACAACGTATTCGAATTAAACAGAAACTTTATTCAAATCGAAACAATATTAAGATATAGTTTTTGTACAAAAAAGAAACAGATCTTTACGCATATTT